>NW_026640775.1:1842638-2456850 GCF_028554395.1 Pezoporus wallicus
CATTTTGTCTGTCGGGGACCTGAGTGAGGCTGATTTCAGGATTTGTCCTGGCATGTTACACTTCAGAGAACGTAGGCAGAAAATAACTGCATTCATAAAACAGAAGATTTATTCTGTTGTTTAACTGTCTCATATCTGCTCACTGGTACTGTAAAGTTTTTATGCGAAACATCTTTTTGCACAGAAGAGCTCATTTCCTCCAAAAACCTTCAAGAAAACCTGACAAGAGATAGGTTCCTAAGTGTTATTTGGAAGCTGGAAGAGTAGCTGAAGAAAGGCTAATAATAGCTGCTTAGAGACCATTTCTTTTATGAATATAAAGTAACAAGGCCACTGCTGATGTAAGCTGACCTGCTCTTTTCCCTTTAAAATGGCAAACAGTTGTCTTCTGTGTTATCAAGGCTACTGTACCAGGGCAGAGATTTCCCCCACTGCTAAGCTGGTAAAAAGACTGAGGGTAATAGAGCAAACCTTTAAGGAGAAAGGCAAAATTTCAAGGGGAAAGGCAGGAAAAGCAGCTTGTCTTAAAACAACAAAAAGAGCAAACTGAAGTGGGAAGTTTCAGTTGTTTTTTGAAAGGCACAGCATCCTGGCAATCCATTGGTGTGTCCCATTGTGTATATAATTAATATGCAATCACTTACATATGGCTGGCACTGTCACCTCCATATGTATCGATTACTTACTTGTGCTTTCTATAGGATTTGCACTGTAAAATGCCACGATTAATACAAGCAATGATTGCTAGGACTGTGGTATAAACCACTATGAAAGAAATTACAGAGGGAAGTAACACACAGCATGGTTAATTTATGGGTCTAAAGCACCATTTCATTCTTGCTTGCTTGCTCTCTCTGTAATTTAATTTGTATGATGCTTAGAAGAGAGCTTGGGTCTCCCAGACGCATGGCAATATTAAGTCTCTAGTTATATAAAAATAAACCTCAATGATCCCCAGAAATGTTTTCTGAGTTTGAATCAGAGATAATTTCAAATGCACACCCTCAAAACTCCAGTTATTTGTGTCCTAGCTCTCTCACATGAGGGACCTAGGAATGGACCAACACATTAAGGTGTCAGCAAAGCAGAATTTACTCTGCTTCTCCGTACTCTGTATATCATTCTGAATCTGCCACTTGACATCCCTGCAATAGACCAGCCATGGAGATCAGCTCTCTAGTCATACTGACAAGGTAAAAGAGTCAAAGTACTTTTACAGACTTGAGCTTGCTTTGTTATTACACATCCCTGTGCTGTTAATTTTGGATGGCATGCCCTTCATTTTATTAGTCCAACATACTGTAGCTCCGGAATAACTCCTAATATGCTTATGCAAATAAGCCTAAGGCAGGGGTTCAGATGTTGCATGAATAGCCCGAGACAAGAAGGGAAGGTAAAAGGTGGCTAGAAAAGTATATCACCTTTAAGGAGCCATTATATGTCTCACTGCAAGGAGCAGGTCCTTGCCTGGCAGTTCCTTCTGATCTGGCACACAGAAGCCAAAAGCCTACCATCCTGAAGCCTGAAAGGATCACTTCTAAAAATGAAAAGAGCAGTCCCAAATGGTCCATCACAGCTGACAGGCATATGTTTGATCTGAGCATATGGTGAAGTTTGAACTCTCAATCGGTTAAATATACCTGAAGTTTTATCTCCTCTGATGCACTGTTGTCTAAGACATAAAGAGGGGTCCTAATTTGTCCCTCGTATAATTTCTTCATGGCTTTGCTATTCATGAATAATCTAACCATTCCAGATTTGTGCTGAGGAAAACTTACACTACACAACAGCACTGTTACATATGGTCTTGCTAAAAGGAATACAAGAACACTGTGGTTGAATAGGTGCTTAGTAGTTAAGAATTGCCAGTTTGAGATAATCAAGGTGGCATAAGCACAAACTCTTGTAAATTCTTCAACCTGCAAGCTGTCCACTTTGGTATAACCGGTAACACTTAGCCATTTCATTTACCTAAATATTGTCTAAACATTTTCTGTAAGTCTTAATACAGCTTTTTCTCTCCAGTGTAGTTAAAATGGCCCATATATGGAATGTCTGTGAATCATCTGCTTTACAAGCTAGATCAGAGTTGCCTTCAGAGAACAAACACTCCTATAAGATATGGCAGGAACAGAAAAAAAAAAGTAAAAGAGGAAAGCGAAACAAAATAGTGTGACACACTTTGCCATATGTATAATTCTCAGTTCAGCAGAAATAGCACACCTTGGATCTCTGGCTCTCAAGATCTGGATTTTTGTTCATGAGAGGAGAGTGAAGACAGGCATTTTTTTAGCTGGTGCTGACAGTGATTCTTTTAGGTAAGCTAAGTGAAATAATACCTACTCAGTATAGAACTTTCATCAGAATCATCTTTATTCTTTCCATAATTGAAGACTAAAAGTACACTAAATTATCTAAATTATTTGGTGCTTCTGGCTCTGAATATAGAAATTACATCCCCATGAGTCTGCATGCTGTATACAACTGATCACCCCGGTAAATGCCAGAGAAGCAGGAGGAACAGTCTCCATGACCAGCAATACTTCACCAGCATGTTGTCTTCTGTAACTATGCTCTGATTACCTCTGGGAACAGCTGGCTGAAACACAGTGGCTGTGTGCATCCTAACTCAGCTTTTTCACAGTTGCTCCCATTGTATAAATGTTCATCAGAGTTATCAGAACTGCTGTTTTTATGAAGTGAAATCTAATAGAGACATACAACTTTAAATCATGCTTCTCTGTTTCTGTGACAGAGAGAGGGGAAACAGCAGCTCCTTCTTGGTTGTGAATGAATTGTATACATTCTCAAGTATTTTCATTCTTAAAAACACTTGAGTATGGTTGCTCACACATTGAGATCAAGAGCACAACTCTTCTACAAAGTCATCACAAACACATTCAGCCAGACTTCAACTCACACTGTACTTCTTTAGGGAATCGCAGTGACACCGTTTTCCCTAAGTATGCTATTTTTTCCCCAAGTATGCTATTTTTTCCCCACAAACAGGTGATGCAGGAATTTGCCCAGGCTTCCCAGGTGAATACTGATTGCTCTATAGCTGTAAGCAAAATCTGCACATGGGCAGGTATCTTAAGCCTCTTTGAAAGACTCTTGAGGCTCAGCAGACAGCAAATTTGGAAAACACTACTAACATGAACAGAATGACAGCAGGAACACTGACCAACAGGAAAGGATGAACAACTTACGGGTGCCTATACTGTGTCAGATCAAAAGTCCATAGAGCTCAGGAGACAGTATATGATAGTGGATGGTGGCAGATGCCTACTGAAGAATTTAAAAACAGGGAAATTCTACAGCCATACCACCCACATATATACTCCTATCATCTAGGAGTCTGCACCAGATTTTGGAGCTAGAGATGCTATTTCTTTTGTTAACAACTTTGGACGGATTTCTCATCTGTGAATTTCATCGATCTTTTATGTCCTGTAAGTTTTTAGCAAACACAACATCCTGCAGCAGAGTGCCATATCTTATTTACAACTCCTGTTTGTCTGGACCCAGCTATAGAGGGAACCTCCTGTGTTTCAGTTTGTGCCCACTGTCCCCTGACCTGTCACTAGGCACCTCTGAAAACAACTCTGTCTTCACCTCCCTTCAGGTATTTATATTCATTGATGAGTTTCCCCCTGAGCATTCTCTTCTCCAGGCTGAACAGTCCCAGCTTTCTCAGCTTTTCATTATGTGTGAAGTGCTCCAGTCCCTTAATCATCTTAGTGAATCTGACTTCAGTGGACTCTCTCCAGTATGCCCATGTCTCTCTTGTATTGAAGAGCCCAGAACCTGACCCAGCACACTCCAGCTGTAGCCTCAACTGAGTGGAAGGATCACCTCCCTCAACCTGCTGGCAATACTTTATTCAACGCAGCCAAGGATACCACCAGCTCTCTTTGTCACAAGGATACACTGCTGGCTCATGTTCAACCTGGTATCCACCAGGACCACCCACTCCTTTTCCACCAAGCTGCTTTCCAGCTGGGTGGCCCATGTACTGGTACATGGTGTAGTTCCCAGGTGCAAGACTTCACACTTCTCCTTGTTGAACTTCATGAAGTTTCTGTTAGACCCTCTTGTATTCCATTTTCTTAATAGAATTCCTTACTGTCCCACAGAATATATAGCTCCATAGCACCTCCTGAGCTGCAAAAAGCGCTTCTTGTTTAGCGTGGTAAGATGAGGGAGGTTTGGCTGATGAAGTGTTTTCCCTGGCAGCATGTCCTTAAACACTTTACACTGGAAAAATGCAACCTTCAATACGTATTGATTTTCTCACTACATTCACTGCATCTTCCTAGATATCTTTGGAAAAAAAAAATCAATAAAAATAATCCTCAGCTATGACATAATATCCTCATTCCCACTCCAAATAAAAGATACCATTTCTGCTCAGCTGACTTTACAAAAGCATCACTAAGGCCAGTATCTTGCAAGAGCCTGAAGGTCAGACTGGCTGGGCTAACGCACCAGGCTGAGTAACAGCAAGCCTGGAGGAAGAAGGTGCCACTTGCATGCACCCCTTTCAGAGGTGGGCTAAAAAAAGGGGTCAAACAGAACCAAATCCCACCATCACTCAGAGTTAATGGGTGCAGTTTCATTATGGTGGGGGGAAAAGCCATCAGCAAACAGGGGGAGCCAGAAAACAGAAAAGGCTGGAGGAAGTTGAAAAGGCAGTCTGTAGGTAATTCTGCCTCCTTTGGGCTTTCACCCAGGTTTTGCTATAAAAAGATATCTGGAATCCAGAATACAGTGACTGAAATAAGAGAAATGCTAACTGAGCCTTGCAATGAATGACTTGATGGAAAGCTGAATTTCCAAAAGTACAGTTTTCCTCATCACTGTTTTTCAGTTTCACACAGGGAGAACTTCATCCTACTATAAATTTTTGCCATACCTCTTCCCACATAAATGAAACCTGAGTCACAATTCCAGTGGCACTAGCACAGATCAGGGATACTTTCAGGATAATCTTCCCCATTTCACACTGACCGTCCCTCACGATATCTAAACTCTCTGCAGGGACGTGTGGCTGATCTCCTTTAGCAGGCTCTTGCTTCCAGGAAAGCAGTATCAACATCTTGTTGCTGAGACTGGGTTAACTGAATCATTGAGAAAGAAGGGGGGCACAGGATAACATTTAAATATGGGTAGCAGTCATGCCTGTCTTTAGCACACTGTATTTCTTTTTTACAAATAATAGTAAGAAAAAAAAAGGAATCAAAATCACACAAGAGAGACTGATTCCAAGTGACCAAAGAGCCTGGGACAAAGAAGGTGATTGTCACCTGTAAGGAATGTCAAAAGGAATCTCCTTGCATCTCACCTTTGGAAAATCACTGCCTTTGCTTCATCCTTGTCAGGTATCTAGCAAAAATTAACAGAAGAGCCATATTTAAATGAAAACAGACTCTAAAAACATGAAAACAGACTCTGCTTGCTGGATATCTTGTAACTTCAGCCCTGGATTTAATTTTGTCCTGGTGATTCACAGGTTTCGATATTCCCCCCTCTCCCCATAACAGGTCCTTACTATTTATATGAATGGTTGTCAAGGAAACCAGGAATCCAGCAAAGCTGGGTAACTTTTCTAGATTCAGAATTTCTGGTGCCTGAGTATTTACAGTAATAACAATAATTCACACTGAGAAACAACTCTAAGGAGATGGGAATTTACACATTTTTGCTAAAATTATTTTTCTGTTTCTGCTGGCCTTCATGGCTGTTGTTCTTACTCATCACAGAAGCTTGGG
Organism: Pezoporus wallicus; assembly: GCF_028554395.1. Lineage (NCBI taxonomy): Eukaryota > Metazoa > Chordata > Aves > Psittaciformes > Psittacidae > Pezoporus > Pezoporus wallicus. The sequence continues at coordinate 1,848,410 of NW_026640775.1, forward strand.
AGACTTTAATAGAATTCCACCTCATCTCTCACTTTATGAACAGATGATATCTTCCACACATACGTGCAACAAGTCTGGATACAAATAGCAGTGAGCAAAAAGGTTGAGATAGAAATGGATGATTAGCTGAACCTCTAGGTCCTGGATAATGCAGAGCAAATGCAGAAACTGTGAAGCAAGCCACAACTGGAAAGGAAGATTAGATATTAAAAAGGCAGAACAAAAAACCTCCCAAAAAAGCATCAGCATACAGCAAAGAAGAATAACTGCAAATTAATTCTCCTCTCTGTAGCAAACTCTGTAATGCAGTCTGAATGATGCTTGTTTTTCTTTGTTGTTGGGTTGTTTTTCTTCCTTCACAGATCTCTCACCAATACACACAGGGCAGACAAGTGGGAAAAACCTGATTTAAGAATGCATCTTCAAAACAACTTCCTTAATAAAAAAATTAACTGAGGGTGCTAAGAGTTAAGACATGCTCTATGTTTGGAACCAACATGCTTTAAATGGATGAGACTGCAGACTGTTACATAAGCATAATGGATGTTTTTTTGTCTCTGCTATTTAGGTAACAAGACATTCAGCCATACAGCTTCTTCAGAAAAGAAATAAGCACAAAGTAATTCACCTCCTGGATCTTTGAGGATTAGCTCCCTTCCCTCAGTCTTTGGCTGGCTTTTCTCCACAAGGTTTCTATTCCTCCCTCCTCGCTTAGCCCCAAACTCAAACGGACAGTTTCCATTTGACTCTTGAGTTCTTTCCTGTACTCTCATTTGAGATAGTCTTAATTTTCTCCACTATCTCCAAAGTGCTGAATGTCCTCTGCTTTTCTCTATTCATTTGTGCAAGATGAGACTGCAGAATAGAAAAGAAAAGTCTGGCCAGTTTCAGTTAGTGCTGTTTCTTGTTCCTTTGGGCCCTTCAGTCTCAACTCTGCATGTTTTCAGTGTGGCAGACAAGGGTGGAAGACCTACAAGAGTCAGGGCATCCTGTCAAAGGTCAGTGAGAATAAACCAAACACCAGCCTCCCTGTCCTACCTCCTCAGCAGAGGCAAAAAAAAAACAGTCTTCCCTGTAAGAGAAGAAAAAAACCTTCTTTTTATTTTCCTTTTTATTTCTTCTTGTCAGTGAATGAGTGAAAAGAGACACATAAGCTGGACTAGATCAAATGGCAAGAAGCCATTTCTGCTAAAAGCTGACTGACAGGTAGGTCTGGCAAGAATCTGGCCAGTGGTGAAAAGCAACTCATGGCTGCCCTTCTCACTTCACCTGTATGGAAAGATAAGAGAGATCAATTGCATGTTTTAATTGCCAGTGGACTCAATCAACCAGCTCTTTGTCCTAATCCATCAGGGAAGATAGAAATCCATGAAAATATTATTTTGTCAGCTTTTTAATTTTAGTAACTATGCAAATACATGCCCATTGTACAAATACATGCTGCAGCCATTATATGTTCTGGCAAAACTCCATGCAGCTCTTGGGGTGAAAGCCCAGAGTCGTTCTATGTATAGTTTTCCTATTGTCAGGATATTAAACAGGTGTAATCAAGACACACTGTCCAGAATAAAAAGCAGCACTTTCTCCTGCATAAACACCTTATGTTGGACAGACAGTACCTTCAGATACAAAAATGTATCTGAAGTGGGACTTTTTTCCTCTAATGGATTTTGTGCAAGAGTCCTTTTTTTTTAAGGATGACGAAAGAAGGTAGCAGAACAGTCACAGTGATTGATTATTATTAACCAAGTAATTCCTGGAAGGAGACTGCAGGTCTAAAATATTAGTTACCATTTGCAAAACATCCCCAACCAAAGTCCCAGAATTTTGAAGGAAGGACTTCTCACCCTTTTGAGACCGAAAGATCTCATCCTGTTTATATCCAATACAAAACAGAATGCACTGCAATGCAACAAGAGTTGCAGAAGACAGAATCACAGAATCAAAGAATACCTAAAGTTGGAAGGGATCTGTAAGCATCAGTGAGTCCAACTCTCTGTTCCTTGCAGTACTAGCTGAAACCAAACCATATGACTAAGAGCAACGTCCGGAAGGTCCTTGAACTCTGACAGGCTTGGTACCATCATGACCCTGGGGAGCCTGTTCCAGTGACTGACCACCTCCTCAGTGAAGAACCTTTTCCTTATGTCCAGTGACAGTTTCTGGAAAGTATGTGGGAATGTAGCCTCCACCAGACCACTGACGTCCTAATATGAAGTCAAAAAAACAGCAAATACATGCGAGAAAAAAGAATTAATTCTATGACTGAGAAGGCAATTACTAGCTACTATCCAGCATCTCACCTGTAAAAGCACCTCTCTCCAAACCTAAACTTTCATTGTTTCTGTCTTCAGAGCCTTGTTCTGGTGAAACTTTTGACAGCTGAAAATGCTGCACCAAGAAAGAGGCCATCAGTGGTTAGAACACACATCCATCCAGTTGGTGGAATAAATGCCATAGCCCATTATTAAGTCTCTTGTTTTCTGCAAAAGCAAAGACTTGGCAGGAAAACAAATCATCCTCCATCCTGCACGTCTGGAGGCCAGAGTGGAAACTTCTTATATCGCAACTATTGCTTGAAGAGAACAAAAATTATATGAAGCAGTGTGCTATTCTCCAATGGTAAGTATTATAATAGATCAAAACTCCTGAGGACTAAAAAAGCTCCAGGAATACATCTGGGATAAAAAGGATATTAAAGGATAAAATGTATTACAAGTCTGAACAAGCAATACTAACAATAACATAGTATAAGAAGCACTAAATACAACAGAGGGATAGGGAGGAAGCATTATTTTTCTTTGTTACCAGAAAGAGATAAAATGTCTCTTGAATAATGCAGGACTAACTAGAGAAGCAACCTGAAGAAAATAAAGACATTATCGGGAAAGCTGGGCTCCTTCAAAGCAAGAAATATTGAACTTGGTGTTCATGACACCTTCTTGCCTAGTTTCTGGTTAAGTATTGGTCAAATACTTGAGATAACAGTGAGTTTACATGAGTGGTGTTTAAATCAAGTGTCTATGTAGCAAGCATGTATCTCTTACACTCCCTGAAACTTTTGGTGTGAGAGCCAAGGTCACCTGTGTCACCCTAATTCCAGATAATCTTGTAGTTTCACCCTAAGGACCATCAGATAAAAATGCAGTCAGATAGACTGGTGAACACTGATCCTAAATGGCTGCTTAAAACAATACAGATGGAACCGTTTTATAAAGGCTTTCAACTATATCAGCTAAAAACTGTGGAATCCATTCAACTGTGAAAAGGGTCAAACCTGAAGTAATGGAACAGTATATAAGAAAACTATCAGGGGACTGAAATGCTACTGAGTTTTCATCTTTATTGCTGAAAGGGTGAGACCTAGACACCAGCGTTGCACCATCAGAAAATGAAACTTCTGCAGGATTAAGTCAGTTTGATCTGAAAAGTGGTATCTCTACTAACAAATAAAATTACTCAATTTAGAAATTCAAGTGTTCTCATAACAAGTTGACTCAAGAAGAGTTGACTCCGTGGCATCTCATTAATAACCTTAGTACGTATTTCCCATTTGAAGCAGGCACTCAAACTCCAAATCTGCCTGAATGCCCTTACCCAGGCTCAGATGGTTTCAGACCTATAAGAAGAGTGACTTCACTGTGGGCTTGTGCTACATCAGACTGTCGTGGTTTAAACCCAGTCAGGTAATTCGTTCACTCACTTCCCCCCCTTTCTTGCCCTCCCCCTGCTCTCGGAGGGACGGAGAGGAGAATCAAAAGAATGCAACTCCCACGGGTTGAGATAAGAACAGTTTAGTAACTAAGGTATAACACAGATCACTACTGCTACCACCAATGATAATAATGATAAAGGAAATAACAAGGGAAGAGAATACAACACCTCAGCACCAGCTGACCGATAACTCAGCCCCCAAGCCCGACCAAGCTCCGACCGATACCTCCTCCAACCCTGCAGTCTCCCAGCCCTTCCGGCTAACTCCCAGTTACATCCTGGGCATGACGTGCTGTGGTATGGAATACCTCTTTGGTCAGTTTGGGTCAGGTGTCCTGTCTCTGCTTCCTCCCAGCTTCCCCTCCTCCCTGGCAGAGCATGAGGCTCACAAAGTCCTTGGCCAAACCAAAACATCTCTATCAGCTCTGTTCCCGAGCCGAAAGTCAAAACACTGCACTGCACCAGCTACCAAGGAGGAGAAACATGACTGCTACTGCTGAACCCAGGACACAGACACACAGCATGACTTGTAATTTCCAGTGATGTGGAAAAGTGTCATGCAAAAAGATGTGCCCAGGTAAAGATGAATACAATTTTTCACTACAACACTGACCATTTCAGCCCTCATCCTTCAGAATACTTTCTGCTTACCCTGCCTGCTGTACTTCTCCATGGGAAGGAGCTCACATCTGAACTACCATGCAACACATCCCTGAATTCCAACATCAAGTACATTACAAATAATGAATTCTAACAATTGCAGCTCCCTCATGGTGAATCAAGGATACTCTTGGGAGTCCTTCCAGCCTGCTACCTTTTTTCAGCTTATCCATTAGACATGGACATATATGTACTTCAGTTCTTTGTAAATCTAAAAGCAAGGATCACTAAACGTTTTTATAAGATGCTCACATCAATACCAATAGTGAATAGGAACACCTTGAACAGTCTGTCCTATATCCTTGTGAGCAAGTAAATAGCCATTAAGACCTAAGACCATAGTCATTTTATGTCTTCCCAGCCTTTTTATCTATTAGTGCCAACAGAGGAAACTGTGCTGGAACACAAACTGACCATTAACTCTCCTCAGCAAGTACTAGGGATATACAAACTATAACCCTTAAGCATATGTTCTGGGTTTAGCAGTAGCAGTTATTTTTTCTCCTTCCTGGTACCTGGTGCCATGCTGTTTTTTGACTTTCGGCCTGGGAATGGTGCTGATAGCACCGATGTTTTTTGTTACTGCTCAAATGTTTGGTCTGGCCAAGGACTTTGTGAGCCTCATGCTCTGCCAGGGAGGAGGGAAGCCAGGAGGAAGCAGAGACAGGACACCTGACCCAAACTGACCAAAGAGGTATTCCATACCACAGCACGTCATGCCCAGGATGTAACTGAGAGTTACCTGGAAGGGCTAGAGGACTGTGGGGTTGGAGGAGGTATCGATTGGTGCTTGGTCAGGCTGAGGGGGGCGAATTATCGGTCAGCAGGTGGTGAGGTGTTGTATTCTCTTCCCTGGTTATTTCTCTTATCATTATTATTACTGGTGGTAGCAGCAGTGATTTGTGTTATACCTTAGTTACTAAACTGTTCTTATCTGAACCCGTGGGAGTTGCATTCTTTTGATTCTCCTTCCCATCCCTCCAGGAGCAGGGGGAGGGCAAAAAGGGTGGGAGTGAGAGAGCGACTGCATGATTTATGGCCGACTTTGTTTAAACCACGACAGCATATCAAAGTGTCAAATAAATTCTGTATGTCAAATGTCCCATATTAGCGCAGCAAAATGCTTTCATTTCTCATGGACGGATGATGAAGTTCTGAGAAAGCAGTTGCTGTAATGGGGATACATAGCACAAGCAATAGCTGCAGCAGTCAGTTTGAGGAACAGTGTGTTTTTAACTTCTTTTTTTCCCAGGGTACATTGGATATTTTGTCAAACTGAATAATTTTTGGAAAATCTCATGTGTAGTTATTTATCTTTTCCTCATTCTCTGCTAAAATAGCCTTCCCTGAAGGTGCAACACCTTGCTGCAATGAGTGATGTTTAAGAAGCCAAATGTGAAACAGGAATCCTTGCTATTCAAATGTCACAGTCAGATACTATGATATAAATGTGGGTGATGTCAAAAAAAGGAGTTGGCTCCTTTTTCCTCACTTCACATATGTTAGTTACAAAGAGCAGCTACCCTGGATTCTTGGTGGAGGTAGTACATAGTGAATGTACTGCTTTTCCCTAGAGTCAAGATAAGGTGGAGATACAGAGAATCTCACAACAGATAAAGTTATAAAATAAACAAAGAATTCCAATGTTTCTAAAACACCAGTATAAAGGTGTTATAAAAGCCAGGGATGAGGCTTTCTTTTGGAATAGCCAGTTGTGCAGTAGAAGCACTGCACAACAGAACAGAGTATGTAGGCAGACTGGGACCCTTGAAAGTGGCCCAGGATGCACCTCCTTTCATCACATTGGGCTTCATCCCAGTATACCAAATTCTTATATTACCAAATCTTAAACTAAGTGACAACATTTGTAAATCTCAGGAGAAATTACAGAGATATCTCCAAAAAGCTATTGCACCTTTGGCATCTCGTCTTCCTCCACAAAATCAGAAGTGAGGCTGCTTATGAAAGCTGGATGCCACTAAGCAGATAACAACTGCTGGAAGTCAGTAACAGCACCATGATTCCCATTCTCATGGCCAGTTTCTGACCAGCCTCACTGATTTCCACAGCACTTCTTTCATCACTGCCTGTTTTGAATAGGCATAAATTTAAGATCAGATGTGATTTTATCTAAAATTACTTTTTTCATATTCTAGGCCTGAGTAATAACAGAAAACACATCTAATAATAATTTGTAATGTTGCATGGCTTTTTTTGTTCTGTGCAGAGAGGGATGGGAGGATAGAGGAAGTACAGCTTAGGCTACTCAGACTGCATGGATAGATTCTGACCACTTCACAAAGGTTCCACTGTGCTGGGGAGTTTGAATTGCTATCTGTTTCTTGGTGGATACTCATTTCCTCCCAAGCAGTCTGGAGGAAAATATCTTGGCTTACAAAACCTGATCTGTTAATGTCTAGTCATCTGTATTGAAAACCATGGATAAAAGACCCTGTTCTTAGTGTGTCAGCACTGTGTCATAACCACAAGTGTATTTCATCACCTGAGACTTCACGTGTCAGTATTCAATATGTTCATTAGCAAATACACAAAATCTCTATCATAATTGGAAATTCATATCTAAAACTAAGCCACACAAGTTATCAAAACCTGTACAATGTTTTGATTATAAATTTTGGTATTCAGAATCTTCAATTTGCATTTAATTATTTTTTTAAATAATTCTGTAAAAGAAAAAGGGAAAGGGCAGGAAGAAACAACAGTCTATGCCTCTTACTTCACTGATGTGGAGTAGGCCAGTTTTCAAAAAGACAAAAGGCTTGTGAAATGCAGCAGCATTGCAAGTCCATTATAATATGTGACAGTATTTGACCAAAACCACAGTCCTGTAGAAACATTTTAATTGAATACCTACCACTGCATAAATGAATGTAAGCATAAAGAGATGCTGCATTTCACATCCTGTATTGAATTAATAGCAATTAGATCTTGCATATGAAGTGGAAAGAAGGAAAGTAACGTACATCTGCTTAATAACTTTGTGTGTCTGCCTCTGAGGCATACAGTGAACTATTTAACAGATAAACAATCATGCACTGCCCTTGAACAATACATTATCTGCATGCAGTGCAATGCAAATATAGTCCAACAGTTATAATCCGTGATAATTAGTAGGCAGTCACTAGTCTTGTGAAAATAAACTGTTATGAATATCTGATTCTGCAGCATCCAGTGGAAGTGCTTGAATAGGAAGATGGTGGAATGCAGGAGAATGCTGGCCAGTTTTGTTGTTCAAGGTTTTATCAGCATTGTTATCATTGTTATCTTCTGCAGCTGATACAACTAATACTAAACAAATAATCTTTCCACCAAATCTCACATCTTCCCAACCGTCAAAGAGGTCTCTCTCTTCCATATTCAGATTGCAGGATCTGCAGTTCTGTTGGAAGTGTTTGCTTGAACATGGTTCCAAAACTGGCATACAGCAATGTATGATACATACATCCCCATCAATACTATCATTCATTGGAAATGTTTCCACTGGTAGCAAAAAAAAATCCCTGGCATTGGATTTGATTTTCATTGGTTGCACAGACACTTACAAACCAAGCATACTTTAAATCATCACTGTCTTAGGGTAACTCTTGTGTGGACAATATAGTTGTCAAAGAGGACAGCTGGTTGCTGTCTGGTCGAGGAAGGGTGTTACCATGGTAAGGGTACTTGCAGGGACACCTTAGTTGGATGCCTAAGTAAAAACTCCATAAAAAAACAGTGAGACTTCAGTGAGACTCCCTAAAACACAGTTCTGTCCAATTTTTACGATCAGCGGGTCTGTGGTCTTACATGACCACTGCAAAACACGTATAATCCATTGTTACAGATCACCTTAACCTACATACAAAGATTTTTAACTATCGTAAGTAATGTACAAAACATTGTCCTACATGATCACATCTACACATTGGAACTGTTTCTATTGATGGTCTTATCTTTGCACAATTGATTAACTTTGCAGCAGGAACTGTCTGGGAATCGCTGGGACAATCAGATTCTCCACCCAGGATGTTAATCAACACATTTAAGCATACAAATTGGTCTAGGCACAGCAGGAACCCGCCTGGGAAATCTCAAGAACTGCCTGAAATTCCCGCTGGGGCAGCTCTTGTGTCGATCTGTCAAATACTTCTTGTGCAGATAGCCAGCAGTTCAGTCAATCACCTCCTTTCAATTTGGTCTGCTGTCTCAAACCAATGCTTTATCTCATCTTCGCAGACGACTAGCCTGGAAGTTCTGGGACCACTCTGGGAATTAATAACTTAAGTGCATTGGGAGTGCACATGGGCACAGCCCTGAGACCAGCTACATTACAATTATAATTAAATAATTAAACGTTATTATTCTGCTTAAGTCTTCTAGCCCTTGCCCATCTTTCTGACCAAATGATGTCAACGTCTGACCTAGTGAACTACCTCCCCAGTTCAGATGGAAGTGGCTAAGGAGTGACTCATCTCATGCTTAAGTAAAAGCCTAAAGTTAGGTGGTACTTTTGGTATGCATAAGTATCACATATCACATTTATCATACATCACATTTATCCCAGCTTGGTTTTGATCTCTGGATCACATCACTGAATTTGAGCGTGCAAACATCAACATTTCTGATATGAAATCACCTAAGGCAGCACTTGCAGTGAGATGCGTGGTTTATTGTTTCTGGGAACAGTAAAAGCTGGAATATTGTGGATATATGCAGCAAAATATGGAGCTTTCCACTTTTTATTTCCATGTCAAATGCTCACCTACTGCAAAAACCAATTCACCATTCCTACCTCCAAGTTCAAAGATCACTTGCAGCACGCATGCTTGTGGGCTGAACTATTTAAAGGAAATGGATTTTCTGCTTTACTGGTGATGAAGAAACTACATTTATTTCGGCCATCAAGATTCACACAGAGCAGAGCAGGCAACTACTCATTCTACCTTCTGCTTCCCTTCGCTCACCTGATGTTGTCAGCAGTCTGTCAAACAACATCTGGGAAAACAATCTCAACTCATCTGTATTCCACACAACACAAACTACTGCTTTATCAGCTGCTCCCTCTGCTCTGGGCCAATGCAGATCACAACGGGTTTAATGTCTATACTTCCCTACGAGTGAACTGACATGCGATTCCACATCGAACGATGAAGTGTAGAATCTCAGTGCTCATGTTGCGTACCTTCAATAGTTAGCTCTGTAGTATCTTCATGTAAGACTGAACTGAATAAACCACAACATCCTGCAGCCTGGTATTTGCAAGCCACTGCTGTAATGGGTCTTTTAGATCAGTGTTTCACAGGTATGATTTTTTTCTTTTATTTAATGTTCAAAGAAGACAATTTTCAGCTTCCAGTTATTTTGTGGGATGCACTGCTGTAATAGCTACATCTACTGCATTAGGACCAAAGCTGAGTAACATAACTAATTTAACCATACAAAGTGAATCTCCATTGCCAAGTAACTTTCCAGTTTGCAGTCACAGCCATATGTGGCCCCACAAATTTGGAAGAGCTATGTGTGGGCCATACTGAGTAGAACAAGAATGAAATCTGCAGCTATGGAATGGCTCAATTACTGACACCATTATCAGCTGCCCACACTTCAAGGATGCTTATTGCTGATTACTACACACATGTAGCAAGTCTAGTTAATGGGAGAGAGTTGCACTGGCAGTACAGTTCACAATCTAAACAGTTTCTGAGCTGAGGGAGAGCTTTTAACCACAGATCACCTTTGTGGTTACTGGTAAAGCAATAGGGAGACAGGCCAAGATATGCTGGGGGAGGTTACAATTGTCTTAGTAGAACTGTCTGTTAAAATCATCAAACTAGCTGTTTAAAAGAAATATAGCCAGAAAGGTTCCATCTCAACTGCTGCTGACCTTTTTCCTAGAGATGCTGTTATCGTGGCTCAGCTCCACAGCCAAGTCTCCTCCTCTCCCACCCCATTCCCTATCGCGTGCCTCAAGCAAAGATAGGCCTTTCCCTGGCCGTCCTTCCCTGTGCTCCGTCCTTCTTCCAAGCAGGCTGGTGTTAGTTTGGCAGCACTTGCCTCTAGGGAGAGAACGAACACAGGCTCTTTGTGGTGCAGCATGAGCATGAACAGATGTGACACCTTGCAAAGGAAAAATAAGTCTTCTCTAAGTTTCAAAAGAAACATTTGACATGCATAATTCACAGCAGCAGACAAAGCAGACATGTTGGTTTTGGGCCGTAGAAATTCTGGGATAATCAGTGGAACCTTGCCTTCCCTTTCTTGCAGTGAAGCATCCAGTTTTCCTCTAAAACCCACGAAGAAACAACACCTACTGCAGAGCCTTATTTTCTACACCTTCCTTCAGGACACTGGTTGGCCTAACTCTATGCTAAACGGCAAATATTTTAAGAATTGCAGGATATGTTAAGAAATGTTGCCAAATATTTTAGTCTCCAAATTCTGCCTTTAAAAAAAATCCCAACAAAACTCTAGTGGAAACTGTTGCCGTAATTCTAAACAGCTCCTTGAAAAAAGCCCAAACATCTATACTGTTTATGGAGGATCTAACATTATGTGCTTCCTTTCACTGTCTGAGCAGGAACAGGACATTTCCCATGACTTAAGGGCATGAGCTAACATGCCAGCTCCTGCTGCATTGGAAGTATGAGGCTGGAAGCTCATATATATCAAAAAGGAAAAAAATAAACATGAAATGAAATGTTTTCTGTAGCATCTGTGTTCCAAAACAATAAAACCTGGGTAAATGAAAGCTAAGTGAAAATGTTCAAGCTATTGTTCTGTCTAAATCTGTTAAAAATGCCAGCAATTGGCACTGATTACATGTTCAAAAAAGAACTACGGCAAGTCATTAAAACTGAAATATAGTATGTATTGTAACATTGTATTCATATGTCACTTTAGAGAAAGGTAGAGTTTCTAGTAAACATTCCAGCATCAGCTCTGTGTTTTTGAAACACTGGACAGCATAATACAGTTCTTAAGAGTATGGGTGAAATACATGAACCCAAACCAATCATTAAATCCTCTCTAGAGGCTATGTAGGAAACACTGAGATGAGCTCCTACTGCTGCCTGTAAAAGGCTCCTCTGTCTTTTTTGCTAAAACTTGCAGAATGATCTGGATATGAGCCAGCATCATACCTGGCTTCTTAAAACCCCGTTTATATTTACAACTCTTTGCTGTCCTTTGGCAGTGTCTGTCACATTCACCTATGCTGAGTACTACTTTATACTTGTTTTTTTTTGGCTACTGAAATCAGGCAAATTGCTTGGTATGCAGTATGCTGAGCTCCGAGCAAGAGTGGCAGACCTAGAAAAATGTATTCATGCATCAGTACCTGTATCTAGTAAGAAAGTGGTCCCCAACCTAAAGCAAGATAAGTCCAGTGTTGCTTTAGGTTGCCTGCCATATGAAAATTAAAGCTGACTGGAAGAGGGAGGAATAAAGCAAGACTCTGCTCTGTAGCCTCATATCTGCACAGTGTTTGCCTATAAATCAGGAAGTTTGGGATCACTGAAGTAAGCTCTCTTGGTTATTATTTACTTAACTAGATTGGACCATACCCAAATGACCAGAAGGAAAACACTAAGAGGTCTGTCTTCCCCAGCTGAGAGGCTAATTAAGCACTGCAAAAACCCTACAATTTGCAGAAAAGCACATGTAATATAGACACATACAGGATTTACAAGAATAAACCTCCTCCTTGCTATGAAGCTCTAAAGAACAGAAGGGAGGTCTCAAGCTAATTAGGTTAATACCAGCTTATGGTTTCATGTGGAAGAACCAATAAAGAAATAAAACCAGCTAGAAACAAAACACTTTTCTCAAGGATCAATTTTTGCCTTTTCCATCTTTCTACAACTTTTTGTTCTCAAGATTCTACAACCCAGTGTGCTTTGAATTTACCCTTTAATTAGCACAGCAATTTGCTAAATTTTGCTTTTTTCCTTGTTTCAGGGTGTTGCCCAGAACACTCTGGGAAGTCATTCAAATTATTGCCACCAACCTCAAATGCTAAAATCAGACTACTTCATTCTACCTCCACAGCTAAAAAATGTGCAGCTCAAACTCAGTGCTGTGCCTTCGTGATTTATTTTAAACTTCGTAACTATGAAAAGATAATTACTTTATGCTTTGAGTAACTGATTTTTTCACCCTGCCCCCACCCCCCCCCCCCCCCCCCTCAGAATTCTCTTCATATTCATTCTTTTGAAAGGGCATCCAGATAAAGAAGGCAGCTATTTTAAAATGTAGTACTAATACCTCATCAGAATGTGCCCACTTATGGTATTACACACCCATGCTTAAGGAATGCAGGGAAGTTGAGTGCTTCCAATAACAGATTTGGGCTTATTGAACAAGATACTTACAATTCCACCATCGCTACTAGAAAGAAGTACCTTTAGCAAACCATAGTGTGATCAGATGCAATTCAACTCGGGCAGCCAGAAACCTCTTGATAGCAGATAAAATTCTAAGATGCTAAAGAACATGCCTCATCAGCGGAGAAACTGAACTGATGTTGGCCATTTAGTATCTTCTAGTTAAGTATAACTGGGATTCCAATCATGTGGGTTAAAATTAATTTTAGCCAGGAAGAATATTTTAGCCAACAGTTCTCCCACAAGTCACCAATCCAGAGAAATAAATAAAAAAGGGATGGCATGAAGTGTATGAGCAACATTTGTGTTTGTCTTTCTTTACCTTGAGTTCATCTGCATCATAGAAGTCTATGCGCACAGCAGGGACCATCCATGTCTGGAACAGAGTCGCCAGGATCTGTTTGGCAATTGCATCTGCGATGAGGTGGAAGTGGAGTGGGTTTCGCCTGATATAAGAAGAGAAAGAAATGCATTAGTTTAAAGGTTTCTAATTCCTGTTGTGAAAAGACAACATCGGAACTTACAAAGCTTTAACTATGTCTAAGGTCTCAAGGTAAAGCATACAGCATGTTTGGTGGAGTCCTGCTCTGTGGCCAAAATGCTAAAACACAATTTGAATAAACATGACAGTAATAGAAATACTGGACCAGTTTCTGGGTGGTTGTAAATAAACATAGCTCCCCTGACTTCAGTGGAATGTGATTATTTACAACAGCTAAGGATCTGGTCCCTTCTGCCAGCTCCTTAAAAGAAGGTCAAGTTAATCCCATTTGGGGACTTGAGCTGTGAAACTGATTGCTTTCATTTTCTAGGTCAACCTGCTAATTTATCTTTGTGGTACAAACAGTTTTCTGTGGAGAAGTAGGGGTAGAAAGAAAGGTTAAAAGCTAATCATCTGAATGAGGTGAAATTCCAGGACCAGTGAGTTTACACAGATCTTTTCAACAAAGCAAACTTGGGGCATCAACAGCTGTCCTATGGGAACACAAAATCAGGTGTTCCAGGTGAGTGCCTTCTAGGTACTGGCACAGTAAGTAGAATGGAAATTGTAAATTTCCCCACATCCCTGTTGCTAAGAAAGAGGGAGGGTTGAAGAAAAGGAGGAAGAATTATTTTCCTCCAAAAACACCAGCTGTGGGTTCACCTCTGTTACAAGACTTGAGCTAAGTGAAAAGCTTCAAAACAAGATGAATGAAGCCAGTATCAGCAAGACTGGCATGGTTTGACAAAGCATATGGAGTTTTCAACAGTAATGTGAACTTAGACATCACAAATACCATGTTTTAGCTGCTTTCTTGAAGGGACAGTAAGCAACAAAGTCTGATCTTTACTCAACTTCTGTGGCAGGAGTAGGAAAATTTGCCAGTGGAAGTTAGTCATGATGTGTAGTTTTCTGTGTTTATCCCTAGCTTAGCAAACTTCCAAGTCAGCAGAGAAGGACAGAGTTTCAAAAGCCACTAAGAAGACAGATGGTTCATGCAGACTTTAGCATTGGCTCAACCTTTCTTCGATTCCTATGGCGGAATAGTAGAGCTTTATTTATGTGAAATTTGTAAAGATAAATCAGTGTATACTTGTTATCTGATATTTTTCATCTAGAAAGAGAAGCATTTAGTGTCAGATGCTGGTTAAAGTGGAAGACGACTGATGCTACTACATTCTTCTGTGTGAACAAGAAGTGAAGGAATCTATGTTAGTTCAGGACAATGTACTCCCATTAAACTTTTGAGCTTATTATTTCTTTCTCCATTTCCTGCATTATTAGACAAAATGTGCTTTTCTCTTTAATGCTATTCTTCTTGCTTTGATGAGTAATACTGTTTCTCACTTAACAAAGTCCACAAGAAAATGTAAAAATATATATAATGGTTCGTAAGATCATAACACACCACTCAGCAGAAACAAGAGATTGTTGTGAGAAGCAATATATGGCTGGATTTTGCAGTGTTAGAAATACTACACCTGAGATCCAATACCCCTGGATGCCAGTGAAGGTGTTGTATGGGCTTCAGGGGCACCATGATTCAAATAATGTGCTTACATGTTACGTGCTGGTTAGAAGCCTTATGTATGAGCTAATCACGACGGCAGAATAAACCCACATCTGATCTACGTTTAACTATACCCAAAACACTGCTTTCCAAAAAGGCAAAGGTCTTTCAATCTCCAGCTTGCCCTGGAATGACGGGGGGAAAAGGAAAGGTGAAGGCTGCCAGCTGCTGAGTGTCCCATTACCAAGCTAAAGGGATCACAACAATTATAACTGCTTCACCAGCCCAGCAGGAGAGAAGAGGAGGACATCCTGGCTCATGCAGATTCCGCAGCAACCAGGCACCTTGCCAAGAAAATATCGGGAAATAGCAGTGATAAGGAAATACATTTCATTAGCAGAGAAAAGGCCAAGAGAAACAAAGTACAACATCAGTGGCTTTGGGTACTGGCAAAGCAATATCTCTAGGCAAATAGGTGTCGAGTATCAACATACACATCCTACACAGGTCCCTCTGCTTAGCAGGGGCTGAGGCCAGTATCTGGTAGAACTATTCCCCAGTTGGTGTTCTTTAGTAACTTCTTTCCCTTTTTCCAGGGTCATTTATCTAGATACTGCAAAGTAGAATAAGAGTAAAAAATCAGTCAAAACCAAGAAAGCTGTATCACTTTCAATCCATCATTTAGTTAAATGGAACTGATATAAAATTTCAAGATGAAACACGCTAGTTGAAAAGAAAAAATCTGATACAAAGACTCAGATCTTCAGTAGCAGTTTATACTTATCTGAATGACCCAAAGTGTATGAAACTTAAATGGGAACAAGAGGGTGACATTTTCTTTAGTTCAGCTCCTACTGGGAAAAAGAAAAAAGGAGTAGTTGTACTCCTACACAGAAATCTCTTTCAAGTTGTTAGCCTCATGGTAGATATTCAGCTGGAAGGAAAGTATGTGTCAGAGGAAAAGCAGAAGATTATCACTTACAAAAATACATCCCCAAAACAGTGACCCACTGACATCTACAACTAAATGTGCATCATCCACACAAAATTTTACTCCAGACGAGATTTTAGTTATGTGAAATGTGAGGTTTAGCATGGTGCTAGAAGCCAACAGAGCACAGACTCAAACTTGTAAGACCTTCTGAAAGTAACAGTACTAGCATACACACAGATGACATGTTTTACCTCTTCTGGTCTCTGTAATATGCAAAGCCTAAAAGACAAGGATTGCCTCAAAATGTTTATGAAGCAAGTTCAGAAGCTTAAAGATCAAACAACATCCACTGTAAAAGATACAGAAGAGATTCTGTAGGATAAGAAGTCTTTCTTAAGACATATGAGAAAGGGAAGTCATCATTATTTGCTAACACGGCCGAATCACTGGCTCTAAGAATTAGGGGTGACAATCAGGATATTGTAAGGGATTCCACTGAAAGCGACATATAATTAGACTCAGATGTTTTGCTGTACCATTTGATGTAAGTGAAAACTATTCCATTCTTCAGACTGGTCTTTGTCCATGACAGAGCTATTTTGGGATATGGGGTTTATAAAACTGAAATCAAATTCTATTGCTCCTATGATAAGTGAAGGGATAGCCATATGGAAAGCTATTCTTTACAGACATTTAGCAGCTACAGTTTAAAAATTTTGAGAAAGGTGGGGGCTGATACCTTCCAGAGGGAGGCTTGAGTCCCTCACTTGGGTATACAAGGAAGGCTGGCATGGCCTTTGAAGAAACGAGCAGCTGAAGACACCGAAGTTTGCTAGTGGAAACCGAGTGGCATGAAACTTGAAAAATATGATGCTCTGGTTAAAGAAAAACCCAACTTCATTCTGTTGTGAAGGTAGATGAAGTTGTGAAAAGGGTCTCAATAAGGTTGGCTCCTGCAATAGCAGGGGAGCTAATGAGATGACTCAACAGATTTATTTCCAATTCCTTGAGGCTCAGGACTTCAGTGCAAGACATCTTTCTTCGGTTGAGGGGAACCTGGAATCAGGTCTCAGAGGAAGGGATGACCAGTATAAACTTTCTCTTCTCTCACTCTAAACATGAGATGGACTTCCTTTGACTTGAATTTCTCTAACTAACTCAGAGCACAGTTGTGTGTTGTGTTTACTTTTAATGCATATATTACCCCATATAACTCATGTTCCACTGGTCATGACAACAGAATGGAAGATCCACACACAGTAGAGGTCGGTAGTATCTTGTACTGCTAGAAAGTACTATACTGTAAATGGTGACAGTATATGCAACTATGGAATAAGAAAGGTCAATATATGAGAGATTTTATAAACTTTACCTACAAAATCAATAGGGTTTAGAAAATTACCAGTATTCGTATGAATTTGTGAAGTCAAGGTTTCTAGTATCCCAGGTTTCAGAACAGACAGCTCTTGAATTCTGAGCACCAGGTCTTCTATTTTCCCCACTATAAAAGCAGATACTGAAACAGCCAGAGAATTTCTCTCAAGTTCCAGAAATACTTAATCTCATTCACCTCAAAGATCTGAACATCTAAACTTTTATGAACTACAACTTTTCACATTTTCTGCTACATGGAAAATGCTGATGCTCTAATGTCTTAATGCATAAGAACTCCTTTTCAAAGTATTAGTATTTCCCATCAGTGGAAAGTCAAGGTTTTAACCACTTGATTTAGAAAGCTGCAAATCTTCATGTATTAAATTATTTCCACTTATCTTAAAATCAGAATGATATCTGACAAAGTAAACCATACGTAAAGAGCACCCATTTATTGTCTTAAATTGCTTTCCTCAAAAGTGAATGAAATGATATTCTGGCCAAGATTTTTAAGCATGGATGCTTAAGTATAGGCTCTTAGGCCTAAATATAGAAGCTGAAATGAATGCTCTCATTTTTAGAATTGCTGAGATTCTATGAAGTTAGTAAAATGTAAAGAAGCCAGTAATTTTAAAAGTCAGATTATGAATTTAGGAGCCTATTCCAAGGTACCCATTTCAATTTTTTTTTTTAAATCATCATGTCTTATCTTTGTATTTCAAAACTTCTCATCCTTCATCAGAGTTTTGACCCGCTTGCTCAAGCATTTGTGGTCCATTCTTTTTGAATAGCCACTGCCACAGACTTAAATACAAAAATCTACAATTGAAAAAGGGAGTACTGAACCAAGGCTCACTCTTCTCTTTCAGATTATTCTATAGCTCAAATGTAAGCAATTTAAAAAGCAGCTGCTTGGTTGCACAGTTCTATCTCCACAACAGAGGAATTTTATTTTCTAAGCATATAAAAAGGTCAGTAGCCCAGGGGGTTTATTTCCAAAACCTATACTTTATTAAGGGAAGCACAACAAGGTAATACCTTTTATATCTGTAACAAATGGTTACAAGGACTTCAAACAGAAATTATAAAAGGTAGCTTGGGAAGTATTTTTTTTTTCCTAATGCCCATATGACAATCCCTTTCTCATATAGGGAGAATTTTAATGTGAAAATCATTAAGATTTTTCATACCTCTTCACATCCAGTATCGATTAAAATGCTCCCCAAACTATTGGACAGATCTTAAAGATGCACTAGCTGCCTCGTTCATGGATCTTTTTGCTTTTTGTTAACTTATAGAAGCACTTTGGGAAATAATAAGAGATTTCATGGGCAGATTTTATTTTTTTTTAAACATTGCTTTCTCCGTGATGCCTCCACTGTTATGACAACTAGAAAATACAAAAAGTGTGTATTATTGATGAATCTATATGGATCAGAGAAACAAGTACACGCTTTATACGTTTTGCCAGAAGAATCTCCCACAAAACAGACTGAATATTAGAAAAGTTGGAAATCATGACAGAGGTTTTAAATTCTCAAATTAATTCCATTAAGGCAAAGTGGTCTCCATGGAATATAGCCATTAGATTACATAAGCTTTAATTACCAGCCAGTGTTGACTTGTGACTCTTACTTGGAAATTACATGTCATACTTTTTATTTAATTCCGATTTTCATTTGGTTTGCCTTATTCTACTTGTTCCAAGGAAAAAAACCCCCACATTTATTGTACATACAGCAATGTATAACATAGTTTCATATCCTAATCTTATAAAATCTTAGACTTATGCTGAACTTTAAATTCACAAGCAACCTACTTGAAGGCAAGAGGCTACTTTGTATTAAAAAGCATTTGTCTGGTTGTCTGGTTTTGTTTACACTAAGAAAACCACCACCATTACTATGCCCCTATTCCTATATGATAGATGAAGCATGCAGCTGAAGAAATACTCATAATGTTTTCTCCAAAGAAGAGTGACTAACACAGGAAAAAAGAAAAAAAAACAAGCCAGTATTTGCTGGCACAAAAGAGAAGGCAATTTTTCACAGATTCTCAGGCTGACCTAACTGCCAGCAACTTGTTATAATTGTGTAATTTTGGCCTTTGTTCCCAAATGAAACATGGTGTTTAGCATGTCTTTGGAAAAGATAAAGAGTACACTAAAAACCATTTTAGCTCTTACTTAAGACTTACCTAAGCAGAGACAGAAATGATCTTTGCAATATGAAACTGTAACTCATGGGCTGCTTCTATGGCACTCTAAGCTTTACAATGTTCAGAAACAAAGTGAAACATTGAAAATTACAAATGTAGTTTGGACTGGTAGTTGCCAAAGTTTCAAGGAGAGTTATTACCCACAGCTTCGACAAAGAAACGCAGATGCTTTGCATACTACTATATGCGGTTTCCAAAAGCAGTTACATTTCATTTTGCCGATTTGACCCACTATTTTTAGTGTTTAGTCTTTTGCTTTGGAAAAACTGAAGTTAAGTTGCACTGAGGACACAGCAATATGAGCTTGGCTGTGTTAAATTGACTCATATGTATTTTTTGTTTTTAACCCTGCAACAGATTTATAAAATCTGTTATAATTAGGAACTAGATGACCAAGAAAGAAAGCAGGAAAGTTGCAGACTAGGACTAAGAACTTATTCTACAAGCCTCCCTCTGTGCAGCACTGCCAATGCATATTTATCAGACTCTGCAAACCCTGCACTATCCCAGATCTGCTGAGTCTCCTCCTGAGAACAGACTGTCAGTTATGTCAAACTGGGTGTTAAAAGCTGCTGGGATTTTGCGGCTTGAGCATACGTTTTCTAAAGACAAAACTGAAATCAAGCTCCTTTTCCATTGGGAATGAAACACATTCCTGAACCACGATGTTCTTATACGGAATCGACCACACCACTCCTTTTCCACTCTTCTTCCCACTCCCTAGAATCTAAAGACAGATATATATTCTCAAACAGTTCCAACATGTAGCTTGCCTAAGTCTTACGATATATATGGTATGACTAGAATCAGAAGCTTGCTTTTTTAAACCGGGGGAGAACTGCACTGTTCAATATGCAAGATTTGCTGTATATTGATGCAAGAGAGAAGAGACAGCACACTCCATCTATAGAAACTCCTGCAGTTTTTATTCTTAATGACCCAGCACCCCTGCTGTTTTGGTCCCTCTAGTTCAAAGTTGGGGGTATGACAAACATGTTAATGCATGAAGGGAAGAAGATCAGACTGACATGACCTCCGTTTCTCAGAATCTTCCTATTAGAGAAGTAGGTATTCCCCACAGAAGTAGGGAATTTAAGTACCTCTTTTTGTATCAAAATGCACAGCTGAAACACACTTTAATTAGTAAACTAGATGGAAATGCTAATAAATGTTCATGACATCTCCATGAATTCCAGACAGATTCACTGAAATCAGTGCTCTTACAACAAACACCAAGTGGAGTGTAGCAGGAACAAGTTAGGCTATTAAGAGTGGTTACTTTGAAGGGCCAGTCGCTTAACCAGCAGACCATATTCAGGGTGTTGCAGGGTAGGATTGAGATGCAATGCTACAGCTGCCCAAGGAGAACCCACACTGTGCCTGGCAACATACCAACAACCACGATTTCTACACAAGCATCTCTCAATTATACAATGCACTCTTGTTTCAGGCAAATTCTTTACTGTCTGTCATCAGGTTTGGCTGAACATTGATCATCAGAAACTTCAAAAAAGGAAAAAAAAACCCCTCTCTTTGACAATATGTTTGGAGGCACATTTGTTGTGTTCCTGCAAAACTGTATTTGAGATTGAATTAGAGATTAGGAGAGAACAAGCAAATTTCTTCTCCAATGGAAGCATACAGTCCTTTCAAATTTCTTGGCTTATTGGATAATGACAGCTAGGATGCATTCCCTCATGCACATAAAGCGGTTAGAAGAAGCATCTGCATGCCTGTTCTCACTGAAAACCCCCAAGTTAGATAGTGAACTTGCTACTGATGTCACGAAGCACGCACTATCTAAACCAACCACCTCCAACTCCCTTAACTCATTCCTCTTAATGCAGTGTCATGACCTGTCTTGTCCTTAATTCTTACAATTACATAGATCCTAGCAACTAAAAGAAGCTTTCTTTCCAATGATCATAATTTTTGAAGTCCACACTGGTCTACAAGATAACATTGTTTGCACGTGGCAACCAATGCAAGGAATCTTGGTTCTAAATAATTTTTTTTTATCTGAGGTTGTTGTTTGTTCATTGTTTATTCTCCAGATTTCTTCACCACTGCCACTCCAAAGATAAAGATCCAAGAAAGGAGCATTTTTGAAGCATGGCCCTCTGCACATGTAGCCAAAGCATCAACAGATGCTTAAGAAGACTGTGTTTTATAGATGATAACGAAGAAAGGGGTGTAAGAAGCTCTGTCTCTTTGAGAACATATTCCCTTTATAGTGAACAATTTAATGACTAGTTACACAAGGTAGTTCTAGGCAGGAATGGACTTAGATTTGTCTCTATGTATGTTTTGAATAAACAAGTGAGATAGGTTATCTTGCATGCAACTAACTGTACTAAAGTTTCATTAGCTATACTGGACTTTATCACCTCTGCTGAGCTAGACAAATCCTTTGACATGAGCAGTACTGCTGGTCAAATAGCAAATATGCTCTTGACGAGGGCAGAATCCACCAGACTTAGATATGAGAATGTTGATTCCCTTTGTTTTGGCTTCAAATTTTTAATTAAATATATTTGCAAACTACATAATTCTGTCATTATATGACAGAATTGTTTATATGTTTCCTAATTGCTCACGAGTGGCTTATATAAAACAGGGACCTTTCCTTTAAGTAACAGAGGGAGAGGTTGTTTAAAGCTGTGAGCTGTGAGATTCCTGCTATTTACAGAACAGATTAGAGTCTTCTCAAAATGGATGCAAGCACTAGGAGACAAAAACCTTGTAAAGCTAACCACTCATGGTGGTGAGGATAAATCCTGTCACCATAAAAATGCGTATTTGCTAGAAATCCCTTAGAAACAACAATCAAAATAGATAGTACCCCCCCTCCTCCTTGCAATATAAAGTCAGCTTACACTGAATAATTCAGAAGTCTAATTGGAAATAGATACAGTTTTAAAATTTAACAAGATTTTAGGATTCAGAAAAATTCTGCACAGAGCATGATACAGTGTTTTACTGTTTTGCTTTTGTTATGCTTATTTCAGCATTGTTTTTCTTTTCCTAGCCCTCATCTAACATGAACATGCTGCTTCTGGAAAGACTGAAAAGTCTATGTGTTGACAGTGAAATCTGTTCTCATGTTTTGAAGACTTTCCCCTCTTCACCTGCATCCTAGCCAACCTCTTACACAATATTTACTGAGTCTTTTTCCACATTGTACAAGGCAAGCATTTACACTCTTTTATGAAGCTTACCAAAAATGGGTAAAAGTTAAAATGGTGTACTAAAACAATTGTAAGGGATCGATGACTAAGACTGTTCCAGCAGAGGACTGGAGGCAAACATAAGGAGCAATGTGGGGGACTGGAAAGCTCTACTTCAGCTAGCTATAAAAAGATCTTAGCACATGAAACAAACAAGAGTCAATCTCCCTGGTACAAAATTATAATTCAGAACAGAACAGTATGTTGAACCTATCACCTTAGTATACTTCTTTATGCTCTGTGCATGTTTTATTAGTCTACTTGTCCTGTTTGAGTCAAACAGTCCGACCGCTCACCTATTTTAATCCGGTTTCTGAAACACTGTTGGAAAACATCTCTGAGAGACACTACTAAACTGGACAAGGGAATTACACATATGCCCAAACGCATTTCTCCTTTTCTGGAGCTGCTATTTACTAAGAGAACTGGTCATTTTGACTTCATTGTATATTTATGCCTCCCAATTTGGGGCTCTAACCATGCTCCATGGGTTAGAATCAGGTTGCAAAGTCGCCTGAGGGGCTGTATGTAGCCCTTCCAAAGGCAGACAGGCAATAAATAATAAAATAATACTGATTGTAGTAACAGGTTTACATAAAAAATAAATGTCTAAATGGGAAGCTGGAATAGTCAAGTAACCAGTGTCTATTTATGTTTATGGATTTTATATTACGATCTCCACCTGTGCCATAAACTGATACCAGAGATAGGCTAAATGAATACAATGCTGCTATTACAATTACTATTATTATTTTATAAGAGTCAGGAGTAAGCAGATGATTTACATTACAGAGATAGTGTCCCTAGTCCCACAATACAACAAAGGTAGCGGGTAGATCTCTGATCCCCCTAATTACCTGTAGAAATCTTTACACAGGTGAATCTATTTGTGGTTGGCATAAATTCCATCCTTTTTTCCTTCCATTGAGAAAGGAACCAGGGAAGTGAATATGACTGTCTTTTGAAGTAAGAGAATAAATACAAAAGGAGCTTACTTAGCCACAACCAGATATACAATATACAAGAAAAGAAAGCTACCTTTACCTGTGAAATAAGACAGACTTGACAAGCGTGACAACATCCCGACTGGCATTGTACCCTGCACAAACAATGGCAACGTGGATAGTCTGTGGGAGAAAAGGAACAGAAAGAATAAAAATTAAGGCCTGCTCCTGTGTTCTGTCATTCCTTAAGGACAGCACATACATGACAGTGCTATTATTTAGTGCGGCGATTGTTAAGGATTTGAGTGGGTGTTTTGCAGCTGTTTGCAGCCCACTTGAGGCAGTTTGTTAAAAACATCCTAATTGAGTTATAACACCATCATCATTCCAAAGTCATTACTATCCCTAAATTGCATCAGATGTCTGAACAGAATTGCATTTATTAGCTAAGAGCGCATGGGCATATGTGTGCGCGTATGTACATACTCCCCCCCATTTAGCAGCACACAAAATTCTGATTATGCAAACATGCAGACACTTCAGCCTTCTGAAGTTTAAAATTACATCTGACAATTAGAGGCAGATCTGCTCTTAGAAATTTGGCATTATTTCCATCTTAAGAACAGCTACAAAGAAGAAGGTGAGCAAGCTCTGATGGATGATCAAGAAAGGGACAATTGGTTTGCCAGTGGCAGGCTGCATCACAGTGACAAGATCAGACACGAGCTGTGAACGTGGGTGATCACTTCCCTGCCTGTGACTACCATTATGGGCTGTACTGGGCAATGATAATGTGAAGTTAAATACATACCCCCCCCCCCCCCCCCCCCCCCCCCATAAATTCTCCCCACTCCAGCACCTTGGTAAATTATCACTTATTCTGTGCCTTCTTACCTCCCTTTTGGTACGAGGCAGAGGTTTACTCATCTCTTCAAGAGGAAAGGGAAAAGTGAAAAGGCGCTACTAGTCATTATTATTAAAGCAGTAACTAATAATTTGAAAAATGCTGCTAAGTTACTCTTCTCTAGTGTTAAAATTAGCCACTGCTATTCCCTGAGGACAAAAGAAAATGAATCTTAGCAAGTTTTGACTCCAGCTTCTGCATTTTTCTGTTTCTTTGAAATGAAGGAGAGTTTACCATGCTGGCAGCACAAAGCTGTGATTGGGGACACAGCTGTGAAACTGCAGGGAAGCCTCATTTGGCTTCCATTTGAAGCTTGGTTAGCTGGTTTCTCACACACACAGCTCTCATTTTCCACAGAAAGCCCACTACGCAGAGAACAAATGAGGAATTCTGTCTCCTCACATAGATTCCCAAAGTCTGGCTTGTTACAGAAGCAGATTTAAACAGAAGGTGGAATGAGTTAGGCACGTCTAAAGAGTCCATACCCCAACCATTAACACTGCCTGGTACAGGGCACAATTTGAATCATGTCAAGTGGCTGTGCCATTGTGCAACCTCCCCATGAACATTGCAGCTGCCTCCAGCCATAGTGTGCCTCACAAGCTGAGGCACATTGAAAATGTGAGGTTTTAAGAGGACTTGAATTAATAAGGCAACTGCCTGTCCAGAGAGGTGTGAGAAAGAAAAGCTACTGCAGTACACTTTGGCAACAGCTCTGTGAGGTATTCAGCACTTCAAATTTGTGTTAAAGCCAACTGGAGTTGAGCACGCCTCAGCACTTGGCAAAAAGATTGTGTTTCTCTCTTGTGATAAAAGTATGGGAGAACAGACACTGCTTATTAACGCCTTTTATTGCAGCAGTGTTTTGTACCATACGTACGGGCATAGGTGCACTGGTTCCTGACCCTGCACACACTGCCTCCTCTCTGTTTGCCACCTCGTCTTTCTCAGGCTTTTGGAAGATCTAAGATCCTTCCCTTAACGCCAATTAAACCCAAATTAACTGAGAATAGTCTCATCCCTGCTTTAAACACTTCACCTGAAGACACTGGACCAGACACAAACATTTTATGGGTTTTGACAGAATGGCACTGTTAACATCTTACACTACCTCTACTTGCCAGAAAAGCTCTCCTTGCAAACTCTCACTCCATCTTCAAACTCTCCTCAAAATCAGAGTTTATTCAGTCAACAACTTACCCACATCTGTTCTCCTTTTCCTAAATCAGTCTGTTTCAAAATTAAAAGCATGCTTTCCTCACTGTCTTCTAGCAGGTGTTGCTGTTTTGCATGCTGTTCCAGCCACAGCACAGAGAGGAGACAGCACTTGCGGCTCTTCTTTATGTCCTTTTGCAGTTCAAAGACACAGGCATCCATACACCTTCTACTCAGCCTCTCTGCGGTGTTTGATACTACGCATCACTTGTACACTTGCCTGCAATCAGCCACAAGTAAAAGCAATAATCCTCAGAGAATAAAAACCTAGTCCTTTTTTTCCCCCAAGTTTTAGCCTGCAGCATGCTGCAAGACTCTGTCTGTTCCTCTCCTTTTCTTGATTCGCTTTCCTCTCCCTCACTTTTTAACTGTCAAACAGGGAAGTTAACATGAGGTCATCAACCTGAACTGTCTGGACACGTTTGCATCCTAATGAAAGGAACTTTTTTTTCCAGTTTTCTCCATGCTTGTTCCAAATACGTGTTTGGAGAGAGAGCAGATTGGTTATAGGCAAATCCTAGCAAGATAGGGCAACAGTGGCTGGAAGAAGGAAGCACTTCAAAGAACTTACATTCTCCTGAGTATCCTACTGTAAGCTTTAGGTCCCGGATTATAAAATGGTCAGCAACATCACAGCTCTCTCAAAATCCTCATTTTCCATCTGGAGATGGCTAGAAGACTGTCCCTCCATCCCACTGCACTGTGATTCACGCAAGTTCCAGACTTGATGACTGCAACACCTAGGAGTGAAGATACCTTCCAAAACATGGAAGCAGCCTGTCTTGTTGGTTCAACATGACCCTCCAAACTTCTCACACCAAGGCTCTGCATGCTGCACTTGCTCCTCACTGTCTACAGCCCATGACAGTTCCAGTTGTCTAACTCTAGCCTAGACATTCAAAAGTCACTGCAGGACTAAACTGAGCTCCTTGAAAGTGCCTAGCCTCCTACAATGCTCTTTTTCAACTGAATGATAGATATGTTCATCACTAATAGATGTTGCAAGAAGTCTGGACACAGGCCATTCACTGGAGCTGCCTCTAGACAATGGAACTCATTGCAACAACAGATTAAATGATGATACTTTTTGCTTTCCAGACTCAACGAATTCTCCCTCTGTTTATACATACAGATATGAATAGATAATCAAAACACTGTGGAAGTTAATCATGCTGTTCTTCCTACAGGTTGGGGATCAGGAACACAAACAGAACTATTTTTGGCTTTAAATAATTTAGGGAGCACTCAGGCAAAGGCACTGCAAGGCACTTAAGGAAGTTAAACTTCTTCAGGAAAGGGAGTTTAAATAAATAGCACCAAGGTGCATGCTAACATAGTTTAGGAACCATTTATTTAGCCACTAGAGACCAGTGTAGAAAAACTGTTTCTGAGAGCAGTATTTAATATAAGTCTGTTCTGGGGTAATATTAATGGAAAGAAAATACCCAAGATCCCATAGTGATGAGGAGTATAAGGTGCCTAGATAAACAGATGTTATTTTTTTTCCTCCTCAGGCTACTTTTTAGAATGGTGAAATAATGAGCTTAACAAACTGCAATTAGTTCTTATAGCTGAAAATAATCTTTGGTAAAGCATTTCATACTCTAATAATTTTCCAGTAGCACTAGCCAGGGCTTCCATTGCAGTTACTTAATCCTTTATAAATAATCATTAAATGTGATTAAGAGATATTAAAAGCATGTTACAAAAATGTAAATATGCTACAAATGGTTCCCAGAGGCAGGTAACATCTGCTTTTCCTGTGTTACAGTGTTGGAGTTGGTGGGGCCCTGGTCTTTGTGGTTCTGGAGTACTACACACTTAAAACTATTGAGCAAAGCAGTTAAGATTAGTGACAATACAAATATGCCTGTAAAAAATGCTTCAGATGTTAAGTATTCTGTTCATCTACTAAATGCTATGCTGCTAATGAACCATTTTCTAATATATAATCTCTTTTTAAAATATTTATAAATGCACACTTAATTCAAACTAGATGTCCAGTTTATGGAGGCATAAGCTGGAAAGATACTGGGCTAACATCATAGGAGAGTCAAATGATTCTGTCAGCTTCCATCAGCGTTATGGTCTCCTGAAGCCCGTTATTTGTGCTTACATTTGTGTAAGGACTCCCTTACTTATACTTCAAGCTTGTGTTAAAATTGTCTCCTGCTGGGAAAGCATGACCAGGATCTGCTCCCTCCAGTGAGAAGGCCCTGTTTGGAACTGATTTTTTGTCTTGCAGTATAATGCTGGTCCATTTTATAACATCAGAACAGCTCTCCTGTGATGCAATAGAGTAGGAAGCAGTGGTTGGAATGCAACAAACCCACTACTATTTGATATAGATCAAAATTATTATCCCACAGATTATGCTTTATCAGAGATTTAATGTCCATTCATTGTAAATGCATTTGTAAATGCTTTAATCATCACTAAAGACCATCCCAAATTAATTCTGAAATTACCTTCAGTGATTCTCAAAGAACTGACTCAATGAAACACCATACTTCCAGCTCTCTTCTTCTCCCCCACATCCCCAGTCTTTTTCTCAGGTACCTTGTCTTTTTCTTCCCAAGCTGTTGACCCTTGCTGTGACATATTCCAGAGTCAGAAGCTAAAAAAAATCTAGTTCACACCTTTGAAGCACTGAAACACAGGGTGAATGCAGTCCAGATACCATTCACATAAACACGGAACCAGAATCTACAGTAGTAGGATAAAAGATGAGACCCCAGCAGATCTGATAATAAGGAAGTTTAATTTTAACTTCCATTGCTGTTACTGAATTACTGAGTGAATTCCTTAAGAAAAAGCTATTTTGTTATGAAAATAGTGTGTGGTAAGATAGGGGCATAGCAAATAAAGTGAGGTTTCATGTTTTATATAACCATTGCCTTCAGCACAATCCTAAACCCTACAGTGCAAGCAATTTTATTGGAAAAACACATTATAAACTGAAAGGCCACTTAAACTATTCCCCCTTTAAGCCGCTATTTTTGTGTCCCAGATTGGTAGGTACATTGAAAAACCAAAAACTGAAATTCAGTTCATTGCTGCTTGGCATGAAAATAAGTGAAAAGTGAAGTTTGTTTATTGATGGTCTGAACTTTCCTCATTAAAATAAATGCCAAAATGCTCACAGGGCAGAAAATCAGACCCTCATTATTAGGAAGAGGGAAAATGAAAAACCTCCTTTTCCCTGTCCTTAAAATAACATTGGTTCTTTTCTTCCACACTGCTGGACAAAGATGTCTAAGTGGAAAGCAATAATTCATTCTTAGACAATACTGGATATTTGCCCATTAAATAGACTTTACTTAAAGAGATAATTAGGACATCTTTTTCTCTCCCACTTACTTTCTTTTAGCTTTTATCTTCCCAGTGTCAGAAAGCAAGATAAAAGGTGATACAGTATTACCCTTTTTGTAGAAATAAATGGAGGAAGTTATTTTTGATGTCTTCACCAGCTGGGATTGGCACAAGGCCTTTAAGCAAGGCTTCCTGCTTTCGATCTATCCATATTCGGAACTGTCATCATTCACATAACTGACAACTACATAGCTGGATGACATCCACAAAACTACTGGCATAAAATGGGTAAAACCAAACCAGAGAAAAATCCCAAACCTTCTTAGAAACTGACTTCCTCTTCTCTGCAGCTAACCACACCTCTTCCGCATAGCTCACACAAAGCAGGTCATTCCACAGTAGCATCCAGAAATACTACTGTAAGTGACTCAAAATCACAGGCTGGCTCCATAAGCCACAATTTAATTAATGGTAAACCCTGAACTCTTCTAGCACAGATACACAAACAAAGGAATAAGGTTTTTGAAAGCACTGTGGCGCTTTCATTTAGAAATGCACGGGGTCAGTTTGCCACAGGTTTTATCAGCACAGCTGTATTGAAGTCAGCTTGGAACAAGGCTTTGATTTTCACATCAGGTTTGGGAACACAAGAATGAAAAAGACAAAACACTCTGATCAACTAGTAACTCAAAAGTTATTCAGATGATTAAATGTTTTAAAGTTGGGTTTTTTTTAAAGAATAATTAAAAATTATCTAAAAAGTTGCACTCAGCAGTCCCCAAAGAGTCTGGTTTCTGAGCAGAAGGCTTTAGAGGGAAGGAGATAGGGATCTGCAATGTCCTTGAAGGATCAAATCTAAGAAGCTTTGTTTCTGGCAGGTTCCTTTTGTTTACTTACCTCACATTTTTCCACTGCTGGTTGCTGCCCACATTCAGAGCTGTTCCCTGCCACAATGCCAGCCCGCAGGCTCTCGCTGTCGCCTGTCCCCTCTTCCATGGAGTAGGTTTTGGAGTGATTGCCGCGGTGGTGTGAGGGGCTGCGACTCTGTGCCAGGCTGAGCTGCTTGCGAAGCACGCGGTTCTCCTCCTCCACCTCCCGCATGCGGACTTCCAAGCTCTCGCGCTCCCGCTGGCTTGACGCCATGTACCGAGGACTGTGGGGCTGGGATTCAAGTGGAGACAGTGACACTGGCTTCCCATCTGCAAGAGGAGGAAATGGAGCGCTTCTGTCAGAATATAGTTGAAGCTGCGTTTTCCTTTAATGCCAGCATTGTGAGGCAGGGATGTGTTTCAAATCCAGCCACATTTTGTATAGAATTGACACTTCAAGGCAATGCTTAAGACCACGGTAAACTTGGACAAATGTTAAAGTTCTATGAGCTCCAAGTCGTGTTATTTTTAAAACCACGCTAAAAGATAAGCATGTGTTTCTTTTGTTCTGGACAGGGCTGCCTGCCAGTCTCTGGTCTGGGAAGACAGTCAAGACTAGAAGAATTTAATATGAAAGCAATTACTATACAGCTACATATATTTTAGAAATGTATGCAAGACAAAATAATTTTCCTATTCCCCATTTCTTTCACAGTCAAGCTACAGCATTTTGGTTACCATTTTGTGCCAAACAGTGGCCCCAGTTGATTCACATGTGAGGAGCAGATGGTTTTTATTCAGCAGCACAGTATTATGTGCTTGCTGAGAAATGAGAGGCTCTGAAGGACAGAAACATTCAATATACATGTAGGTCAAATTCTGGAAAGTATTTTGGCTGAAAAAGACAACAAGGGAATTTAACAAAAAATCACAATGGTTCAATCCAGCACATTTAACTAAAAAGTTATCTTCATTTTGCAAAACAGCATTAAATACTGAGCTAGAAATAAAGTATAAAAAAGAAAAAGATAACTTAAACCCAAATTCCATAACCAAAGACAACAATTGCAGCACAGTCTGCCATCACCTCACAGTACATTACTGCTGCCAAACCATAAGGGAGTAAATAGGAACGCAACTGATGTGTTCTCAAAGGAGACATATTTTCATATAACTTTACACAGACCAGAAATGCTGGATGGGTGGTAACAAACCCTCAAACTAAACTACTGGTTTAAAATGTTCAACTGAAATGAAATTGAAACAAAGCAAAATATGGGAAGAGTTATCTACAGTGTCATAATCAACAAGACATTTCTTTAAAGTGAAGATAGGTGAGTATCATATACTAAGGCATTTCTCTGAAATAACTTTCTACCTGCTTACATTAAAAGTTTGCTATTAAATATTTTTTTTTCATGCAGAGAGTTCCTTTGGCTTTATCAAATAAACACCAGCCTGAGTGGTCCAGAAAATGGAAATCACAGTTATTGTTTAGCAGTTCTACTTATCAAAAAAAGTACTTCTTTTCTCAACTTCTGACTCAAAACTATCTCCCTGCTATAATGAACTGCTCATTGCTTGCTCTCTTCCATTGTTTCACATTTACATGAATGGTGAGCACTCTACCAAACTGAGCTCATGAAAAAAACAGCTATAGAAATCAAAACCACAATGTTAATTCCCATCATTGAGGTATACCAGCATACATACTTCCTGTTATCTATATAAATAGCTATCCTGTTTTAATGCACCATTTGGATAGACTATCTTGCATTTGTTTGCAGACTTTTTTCCAGAAAATAAAAATCTAATTTATTTATTTTTAGTATTAGCAAAGCTTATAGATAAATCTGAGCTTCAAAAATGTCTCAAGTCGGATTCTGAAGTTTGGCCACTGGTATTTTGGAACATGAATGCTCAAGCAAATAGTTATTAAAAATTAAATGACAGATTTGAAGAGCATGAAAATCATGAGTGCAAAAATAGAGAAATGTCAACATTAAGGACAGAACTATGCTATAATTAGAAGTGAAATAAAATGCAGAATTATCTTTCTCCATCCAGCTTGGAAGCCATGGAACTGAAATTGTGTTATTTCTCAGCTGCTAGAAAGAATAAAACTCATTTGGATGTGATTATATTGCATTCCCATTCCTGGACAGCAAGAGTATATTGTGTAGATACTCTCAGATAGAAAGAAAACAAGCACCCCTACTTACCCATACACCAAACAATCTGCATTACCATCAGACATACAATTACAATGCAAATCTAGTCAAAGATTTCATTCCCTACTTGGTGAATATCCAGTATGACACAGATGTCATTTATCTCTTCTTACTCTTGTCACCCCATCTTTGAAAAAGGAGTAAGTAAGTGAGCTCATGTAAGGGACCACTAATACTTGACTGTGCGTGCTGCTTGGTATAAGAGTTAAACTGACTGCACTGCACTTGAATTTCATAGTTTCAAGTAACTGGCAGAGTGCTCTGAGCTGATATCTAGACACTTTTTAACCAATCTAAATCAA
Organism: Pezoporus wallicus; assembly: GCF_028554395.1. Taxonomy (NCBI): domain Eukaryota; kingdom Metazoa; phylum Chordata; class Aves; order Psittaciformes; family Psittacidae; genus Pezoporus; species Pezoporus wallicus. The sequence continues at coordinate 1,880,685 of NW_026640775.1, forward strand.
AATGAAGTAACATAACACATAACGAGGTCTGAATGACTTCAGGACAGAAGATCTCCCAGGATCACTTCAAGAAACATTGCTGTGCTCTGAAGCAACTAGTATAATTTTGAATGGTGCAATAAATAATAAAAAAGCTACAAATTTTTATTCTTCATTTGGGCTTAATTTTGGGCCTTGAAAGTCTTGGATTTATTTTTTTGTGTGTGATTTTCAAGCCTTTTACTTCAGACTCTTTGTGCTAATACAACTGTACCAAAGAAATAAAAATGATCTGTGAAATTCCCTTGTCCACAAAACAAAACCCAAACCTGAATAATTATTTCATGGTTGACAGCAGTCAATGACTTATCATCACAGTCGGTACAACAATTCAGAAAGCTTGATAATATGCAAGTTATGAATTCTATGGATTATTGAATGCTTCTGCAAATGTGGAGTCACCTCTGTTTAAGGCAAGAGACTTCACTAAACATTACTTAAGCAGAGCACCTTAAGACACTAGAAGAAATAAAGCCTACAGAAAGCAAACCAGCGTAATTTAATTGAAAGGACAGTGGAATTTTCTTACATACAAAACATAAAACATAAATATTAACATCAAGTTTCTTGTTTTGTAGTTACCAAACTTGGAGAGGTGATAGTCCTGAAAAGGACTCAGCGGCATTGTAAGCTTGCTGGGGAAGACCCACAGAGAAAAAAAGTTCAGCCAAAGGTTAACTGCAGAGGTGAATAAGGGAGAAAGAAGCAGAGTGTAGGAAAGAGAATTTCACCCAGATTCAGAGGAGAAGACAAGTACAGAGGCAGGGATACCAAGTTTCTCAGATGACCCTCCTCTGAACTCAAATGCTTAAAATTTTGATAAGAACTAATCGAGACAGGAAAATTTATGTAGCATGTTGGGTGCTATTTTTCCTTATTTTTTTCCATTTCTTTTGCTCTTATAAGTGCAAACCACTTGGTTTTGGCCTTTTTATAAGTTCTAGATATTTCTATGTGGTTTAGATATTATTCATCCTATCTAATAGCATGTAATGCCTTTATAATGAATTAACTGATGACAGTGAACTCTAGGCTGCATCTGAGATAAGAGCAAGTTATGCTGCTCCGGATAGTATTTCAGTCTGTCTGACTACAGACACAGGAAAACACCACTCCCCCATTTCACACGTGTTCACATTTGAAAATTCACATTATCACTGCACGCTTTGAGGACTATCAGTATAACAATTTTAACCAAAAGCCAACATTCTGCAGAAAGAACTGGGATAGCAGGCAACTACCCTCACGAATTTCCCTCTGTTAAGGCCAAGAGCAAAATCATTTGAAGTTCATTCCAATTACTTTTTTACCAATACAGATCATTGTAGAAAACTCCATGGACCCCAAGGGAAAAGAAAAATAAGAAGACTGCGGTCAGGACTATGGAGACATTAAAGCTCTGTGTAAGCAAATAAACTATTCCTTTTCCTTTGGAGCTCTAGCTCAGCTTTAATCATCTAAAACCTTAGTACTCTATGCACTTCTGCTCAGTTGGATGCTTTGGTAGGTACTGGTTTTACAGGCAGCTATGAATGAAATCCTTTTTGTTAACAGTTTGGAACTTTAAGATATATACCTCCAAGAGTAGGTGCTAAGGCATCCCAAGGTGACTATTCCCACATTCACTAAAGTATTTTTTTTTCTCTGACACCTTTTTCTGAATCACTGAAGTGTGATCTCAGCTGGAAGTAGAAAACCTTCCCCAAATAACCATCGTAATAGTGGAATATAGTCTAAGCAATTTACTACAGATCTGTGAACACAGAACTTCTTCATTCTAACGTGACATGAGGCAATTATAAGCTTATGTTTCCAAGTTTCAGTGGTAGAAAGTTGTGCCATTGAAAGATGTTACAGTGAGCACACTGAAGGCTGATGCCCACTAGACAGAAACAGTGCAAGAAATGGCAACCAAACATTTCATACTGCTCAAACATATTTCCTCAGCTCTAACAGAAAAGCTGCTCCCATCAGCTTATTTATATATAATAAGTATTATTTTATAATAATAAGTATTAAGCCCTTCTTGGGATTTGGCACGGATAGCATATGTGCTAAATTACATGTTCATTGTAAGGACTGTTTCCACACCAGATGCCCATCAACCATCAGCCTTAGACTTAGGCAACAGTAATTGCACTTAGGCCCTTCAGCTTGTCCTTTAAGTGCTAAATCTTTGTTTACTTCCACTGCTACTAATGGTAGTTACGCACATGCTAACATGTTTTATTCAACCCAAACCTGAACCATTAATTTCCACTGCAGGCCAGCCTTACTTCAAGCATCACATTATTGCCTACTGCAATATACATACACAGGCAGATACCTTGCCTACTGCAATATACATACACAGGCAAATACCTTCCTACTGCCCTTGAACAAGACAGCCGCCTATATTCAGTGGATTTGGAAATTAAACGTATCACAGAGAAAAACCCTACACCCACAGAACATTATGTTTGCAAAGTGGCAAGGTCTTCATAGCTGGGAGCCTACAGGGATTGCTTCGGTGAGAAGCTGTTACAAGCTTCCTCTGTGTCCAATAGAGCCAATGTCAGCTGGCTCCAAGACAGACCCACCGCTGGCCAAGGCCAAGCAGAACAAGCGAGGAATAGCTCTGCAGACCCTAAAGCTGGTCACGAAGAGGGGGATGAGGTGCTCCAGGCAATGCAGCAGAGTCCCCTGCAGCCTGTGGTGCAGCCCATGGTGAGGCAGGATGTCCCCTGCAGCCCATAGAGTCCATGCTGGAGCACATATTCACTTGCAGCCCACAGAAGACCCCATGTTAGAGCAGGGGGATGCCTGAAGGAGGCTGTGATCCCATGGGAAACATGTGCTGGGGCAGGCTCCTGGCAGGACCTGTGGCCCCACGGAGAGAGGAGCAGGTTTGCTGCAGGACTTGTGACACAATGGAAGGGACCCACACTGGAGCAGCTCATGAAGAACTGCAGCCTGTGGGAGGGATTGAAGTTGGAAAAGTTCATGGAGGACTCTCCAGTGAGAGACCCCATGGTGGAGCAGTGGAATAGTGTGAGGAATTCTCTCCTGAGGAGGAAGGAACAGCGGAGACAACGTGATGAACTGAGCACAACTACCATTCCCTGGACCTACGCTGCTCAGGAATCGGGAAGGAGGAAGAGAGCTCAGGAGTGAAGTTGAACCTGTGTAGAAGGGAGGGGTGAAGGGAAAACCTGCAGTCATTCCCTTATGCATAATGACAGGATCATTAATTGCATGATCACCACTTTCTTTCCAGAGAAGCCTGGCATCACTGAGTGCACAGGGTGGATGGTGCTTTTTTCAGCTCATCATTCAGTTTGTGACCACACATACCCTGCTCTGCAAAAGGACTTATTTATTCCCTTATTGGCCTATGATGCTCGTCACTATAACACCTGAACGCTGCACAAGGATCAGTGACTTATTCTTCTAAGTTATTCGAGGGAAATGTGGTGCTATTAGTCTCTCCTTACAGGCAGGGCAGGGAACTTTGGAGTCATTAAGACCAAAAGAAAATACTAGGCTGGAATGCACAACTGAGTTCTGATGCAGTGTTTCAACAAATAAGCACCTTTTTGGCACTTCATTTGCTCAAAGGACAGACCTCATCATCTGCGTATGTAACAATATATCCTTAAGGTTTCTGTACTGCAAGAGTCTGCAAGCTGAAAACACAGAAGATGGGGAAAAATAGCAGACACTTTTAATAGCTTTGTTTTATGAACATCATGTAGTCATGAACTACGTGTTATGAACTCAGTAGTAGAGACAGAAACAATTATCCAGGGCCGATTTGACTTCATAAACTACAAAGTTGTCCCTTTTCTTTCTACTCTCCTCTGCCTTGTTCACAACACACCTTCAAGTCTCTTTAATTAACTAAACAGAGTGATCCAAGAACCACTCTCCCCATTGTTGCATTTGCTCTGCACACAAGATGAGGAAGGGGTTGTGTCTCGGAGTTAGCCACTGTACTGCCAATGATGCATCCCATTGCATAGCTGCAGAAAGCTGTTTATGTGTTGTCTGAGTGTACATAATTCTGGTACTTCTAACAGGAATAATAGGGATGGTAAACAGTGAAAGACTCTAGGTAAAGCAAAAGCACGTAGCAACAGAATACAGGAAGAAAGAGGGAAAGGAAATCTAAACATATCATACATCTTTCCCGAAAATGGATGCTGCTCTTTTTAATAGCTTGGGTTTTTTTTCAAATGAAATATCAGCTTATTAGCTAATGTGATGAACGTTAGCTTATTACCAAATTTAAAACAAAGTCTTAAATGATTTGCACATTCCCTTGTCTAGAACACAATGACTTTTCTTTTTCTTGTCTTCTCATTCTTTCTTTCCCTGCTTTGCACTGCCTTGGCAAAATATACGCCTCCCCCAGAAAATGACTAAAAATAACGTTTGCCTCCTTTCCACTGGGAGTGGAGATGTAAGAAAATAATGTCTTATCAGAGTAAGCACTGAGTGAAAATAAGATTTTATCAGGGACTTGGCTTGACAAACAGAACATGCTATCAGAGGAGAACTTGGCAAAGATAACACGTTATCAATATCAGGAGTAAAGCTTGGGGAAAATAATGGTTTAATACCTATTAGATTCTAAATAAGCCATCTGTGCTCTTGATGAATTGTTATTTTCTCCAAGCCTCATTCCTGTAAAGATGCTGATTTTTTGGCTGATTTTTTTTCTGTAGCAGTTAGGGAAGTAGGGGAGGTGGAGGAGAAAAGAAAGCTCTTTCTCCACAAAGCTAGAGGGATATTATCTATCCTTTTTTCCAAAAAAACTCTGCATGCAGGTAAAGACTCATGTGACAACTCACAAGACTAAAATGTTCAGACACCAAAAGGGTATTGTAGGAAAACTCCTACAACACTCCGCAAATATACTGCAGGCAATCTGGTAACAGGAGAGGAGGGTTAATACCCCTCCTGTCCTTGACCACCCTAGCCAGGCTCAGAGGTGGTGCCTACAGCATTTTTGGCAGAAGCACTTCTCTACAGAGCCCATGACCAGCCATCACTTAGCAATGACTTTTTGTCACAACCAACCACATCACAATTAGCAGTGGTCACTTAGGGGCACAAATAAATGACCCCTTTTAGATCAGTTGCAGACATTATCATTCAGTTAGAGGTCACCATTCCCACAGCTTAGCTGACCCAAAGGGTTATGCAACATTTCTTACCTTCTGCAGTGCAAAGCATCCAACTGTTTACACCACCAATGGAGCTGGTTTGAGATAGTCTGATTGCTTCTGCCCTGAAGCATTCCCCTCTACAACCTCCACTAAAGCAGTAGAGACAAAGCACTGTCTAGTGGGTGTCTCTTCCCCAAAGCTGAAACCTTCTGCAACTCAATTATAAATCTTCAGAGTTATAATCCAGATGAATTTAAATAAATTGTGGCACCTCCTGGAAAATGAGAAATCTAATTCATAGTAGGATGGACTACTAACTGCCTTAAATGGCAGAATATGGGTGAATGCCACTGGTTATTCATAGGAATGGGCAAGCAGGGAATAATTAGAAGGGAAGCTGTGGAGGGACTGTAGGAGTGTGATGTGAATAATAAGGCACACTTAGGAAAAGGCATATGAATGATATCTGCGGGGTTAGTATTTGTAGCCAGCTGAATCTCCCTGGTGTAGAGTAAGAGTGGGAGGGAAGACAATGGGATCCTCTTAATTTGAAGATTTCCTATGGAGTAGCTGTACCTCTTTTCTCATTAAGCATCTGGATATCTTATGCCCAGAGATTTCTCTATGTCCAGGTGTGAGCTTGGTGTTAAGGTAACTTCTGAGGCCCCAGTAAAGCAGGATACATAATCAATAGCAGGCAGCCATTACAAGCTCTTTAAGGTAAAGCATGTGCCCAGATGGATCCCTGCGGTTGTACACAGTACTGTGACTGTCATTCATGGCAGTGGGATGTAAAAGAATGAAACTCTTCTACGTTGGCTCCTGCTCAGTAAAACACTGTGGAAGAGATAGGAAGGGAAAAAGTCTAAAATACAGCATTTAATAGTTTTTTTAAGAGTACAGAAAGTACAAGAAATATCTATCTATAAGCTTAGGAAAGATTATAAAAATACCTATAGGTTTCTACAACTGCCACAGTAACCACAAGCATGAGACAAGTGTGCTCAATCAAAGCCTAGTAGTAGTTAATTCAGATTGTTGCTGATGATTAGCCTCAGCTGCTCATCAATAGAGTCTCCAGCTGATAATTATTAAGTTAAACTTCTGAGCAGTATTTGCATATGTAAAGCATGCTTTCCCTGCTGAAGCAACAATAGATGCTATAATGCATTTCCTGATTGTACAGCACTTGGATTTGGGGAACCTGGGCAAGAGAGTCTGCTTTGCATATCCTTCCTTACCCTCATCAGGCCAACCATTCAGAAGAAACGCACTTACACACACTGACATCTACTAGCTAGAGCAAAAAAAAGTCCTACCCCTGCATAACAGGAAAAATGCAATCATTCATTTCTTCCAGAATATCTCTAATAATAATAAGACAGAGTTTTGCATATTCCTCATAACATTTACCTAAGTTTCCTTACAACCTCAAAAAATGTGTAACAACTGCTCTGTGACAAGCCAGCCTGGTGCCCTTAAAAGACATGCTGAAACTCCAGTGGACAGATTCAGCCCATTAATCCTAGTGACCTCCAGATGTGGCCCTCTCCTCCAAAGGAGTATCTTTACGTGGTTCCCTGTTTAGCCTTTTCTTATCTCCCTTTCTCCAGATAAAAACTTCGTTTCCTGAATGTGATTCTTGGTCACCGGTCATAGCCTTCCCACCCCAGTTAACTATAGTATCAAGAATACATTTAAACACACACAATGGGTACATTACATTCATGTGCGCAATTCTCCACAATTATATGACACACAAGGCATGCCCAGATATGCTTAATATCAAAGGAATTCATATGCACATTTACTTTAGGGATAAGGAAATGTGCAAAGAATTGGGAAGATCTTTACGGAATCCATAACACAACTACCTGCTCCCATGTAGCTACTGTACCACAGTCCCTCACAGGCTTACTATTAACAGACCTGAATGCTTTTTATCAAACAACAATGAATAATAAAGGAAAAGATGATTGAGTCTGGCTTTGGTTAAACATGGATGGTCTAAGGGAATGCAGGTGGTCAGCCCCTCTGAAAGACAGCATTTAGGCTCCTAAGTGGTAGTTTAAAATTCACCTATAGCAAAATTGATGTGTAATGCTAGAAATCACCTCATAGCACTGCTACACACAATCTCAAAAGTTAATTTTCAACACATATACAGAAATGCTGTATTAGTTCAGGCTGGTTGGTGCTACTGAAGCCTGCTGGAAAGCTTGTATGTACATCCCTTAATCTCCCTTGGCAGAGAGATGCCACCAGAGAACCATGCACTAGTATTTTGATTGATGCTGCTGAAAAAGGAGATTGCCTGAATACTGACTGAGCATCAAAGATTGTTCAAGGATAAATGAGTAAGTAAATAAAAAAAATCCAAATTCTGCACCACACAATTTCTTCCTTAGCAGGAACCACATCTGTAAGAACCTTCAGATCTTACAGAGCTCTAACCACCAGCAACAGATATGAGCATGGATATATCTAAAGGCAAGTAGCAAAGAACCAATTTTTAAAACAATGGTTTCTCTTCTTTCTAAATGTACCTGAACATTACGCATGCAGACAGAAATATTTCAAGTTTATACTTCTAGTTTAATATGTTATGAAATACATCAGTGTTACTTCACTGATGACATAGCAGTGCATAAGATATTAATATCTTTCAGTATTGAGTCTTCTATTTTCCCCACACATTCTCAGCCCTTTTCATTTGCTGCACCTGTCATTTCAGCCACTTCAGTCCTGAAGAACAGTGAGGGGAAAATGCAAATAACAGCACATTCAGAACACATGAGGGCTGATCAGTGTTATGACATTTATCTTCACCGATGACAAGTGATAAAATAACTCATGAGTTAGTTTCCCACCCTCCTCATGAAGAAATATGTCATAACAGATCGTCATGTACTATATATACAGCAAAATTTCTAATACACTTGGCAGAGAAAAGAAACATCACAGCAGTGATGCAGATGGTAGCTTACTTGTCATGGCTATGACATCAGAAATGAAACACAAAGCATTTTAAGATAGTAGATAGAAAAATAAGTCATATATTTAAAAAAACCCTAACGCTAGAACAACATTTCACAAATTAACTAAAAGCAACTAGTTAGATTATCTGCAGAAGTTACAACTACATCAAACAACAATGAGTTGTCCATTCAGTTTGGTAGAATCTTAAATAGATTTTCACATTTTCTTATTTCACCATGTTTTCCAAATAGAAAGCCACAGCTGGCTGATATATTGTGTTTGATAAAATACTACTTTTCTACTTAAAATCTCCAAATCCCATAGTATACATAGACGGAGTAGTGAAATTAAAACAAAGTAGAAAATGTAGTCTTAATTCTCATGAAATCCCATGGAGATTAACAGCGGCTTCAGAATTAGCTTAATTGTGGCCAGATATCCACCCCAGGACTACAATATATAGTTTTGGTAACTAGACTCCATTGACATGTAATATGGAACCTCTTTTTTGCATTGACTTACTTAACACTTACCTCTTTAAAAAACGTTTAGCTTTAATACATTAGAGATGCCCCCTCTACAAACAAATAGGCATGTACTGAATTAATTTTATATCAGATATATCAGGTAGATACCCATTTCATTTTAACTGGTGACCTAGATTTCCTATAAAACATGGGGAAGTTCCTCTGTATGATTCTCCTGTTTTGTTACAAAAGTGAAGACAGCATATCAGAAATGTAATCCTATTTCAAGTGATTCAAAGGCAAAACTCAGTGACTTTGATGAAAACAAGCATAGGCTAATATTTCATGATATTCTGCATGCATACAACATGGTGTTGTTAGTCATTTTTATGTTGTACCATAAACGTACACAGTGCTGCTCTGTGGTAGGTCAGAATGTGGGCCATATCCCCTGTGCCCCATCACAAACCTGCCAAGCTTCCTGGGTAGCAAGCAAATGGAAATTTCCCTTTCTGAGCAGCCACGAGTTTACTAGGGTTAAATATCATCAACTTACAAGAAGATTTAGATGTTCTGCCTACAAAGATTTTGTCTTGTAATAGATGAGGTATATCTGTGAGACTAATTGAAATTTCTGCTCCAGTGCACAGAAACATCTTAATGTATGTTTAGGATCCTACATAAGGATCCTAAAGAATATGCCTACACTTGTGCAAGATGACACTGAGGTGAAGTTCCACTGACATGTTTACTTACTATTCTAAAATAGATTTGCTTTACTCAATCCGGGCAGCAGTGCTCAATATTAATAGGATCTGTATGTATTTAAATAAACACGTTCTCTTTTTTTTTTTTCTTTTTCAACAAGATCTCTTGTTTTCTAAGTTTTCATTACCTCCAGGAATTTCTCTCAAAAGTACAATACAGTGTGGGAGACCTCTTTAATAAGTACAAATGAAATACTACAGTATAGCAATTTAAGAAGTTAAGTAGCCTTTGATCAGAGCTGACAGCGATAGCCTTTCTACAGTGACTTATACTATGAACTAATTGATGTCTACGATAAGTTTTCATGTTGGGCTAAAGGGAAGGTGAAGGTGGAGACATTTAGAAAAATTCGTTGTGTTTAGGAGTAAATGGGTTGTGTGTAGTGGTCAATTACAGTTTTGCAATTACCCTTTCTTGCTGTTGATAGACTTAAAATACCTACCCATCTTCCTTTGTTACTGTAATTATAGGTTTATTTCTATCATCTGAAAAATCTTTTGTTATCTTGAAGTCTAAGCGAAATAGATGGAGACTTGGCCAAAACTGTTTCATATAAAAAAACATGAATCAACAAACCTTATGCCTAAAGAACAATCAGACACGGGGGAAAAAGAAACCCAAACAATAGATCAGCTACACAAAAAAATGCTGCAACTGTAAAAGTCCTTTAAAGGTCAAGCTAAAAAAGAAACAACAATGGGGAGAGGGGGGAAATAAGAGAGAGAAAATAAAAGTAGCTCCCCTTCACAACTACTCCCATCTTGTTTGAGGCAAAGGGAAGGATCTTATTATTTTCAGTTACATATTCTGTTACGTACATAGTAAGTTGAATTAATCTAGAGACAGGAATCAGCTGCTAAGAACGGATATAAGATAAGGCTGAAGAGTGAATGCTAGAAGAACGTTGCTTACTTCACCCTTTTCATTCTGAGACCAGGCAGCTGCAATACATACCATTACAGCAAATAAGAAAATACAGCCTTCCCTACTTTCAAGTTATAAACACCCAGGAAAAACTGAAGCAGACAATATAACAATACTTTTTTGTGTTATTACTATCAAATTTACTTTTTTATATCACGCCTTGTTCTGTTCTTAACTATCATTAAAATCGTACAGAAATTGAGTTGTACCAGTTCTAACTTCATGTGCTCCTCTGAAGAAAATCCTATATTTCTGTCAGTATATAATATGCATTCTGTCCCTTATGGTAAAATTCCACTTGGCAGGACATTTGAATGTGATTTCTTATATTCTGAAAGACAGTCTTTCCTGTTCTGAGAAACTGTAACTTCACCAGGTACATACTTAAAATTCATACTAGCACCTTATATTAGTACCTTCTACGGAAACAATTGAGTTTCTTATTTGATGAGCACAAGTATTTATTGTAAATTCCCCGAGACAATGCTTTTCTTTCTTCTCCTGAATAATCTGACTGAATCAAATCAAGAGGGAAAGTAAAATTCCAGACTTGCCCAAAGACCACATAGGGTAGCAGTAGTCTACTGCTACGTGACAGTCATTAAGTCTTGCTCCAGTTTGGAACATTAAGAAACACACAAGATGTAACAGTGAGCAAGGAATTTGCTGCCTGTATTCAGCATTTCCAGTTCTTAAAATTGTGTTTAAAGTCTTGCAATATCTTAGATATATTGGAAAGTCAAATCTTGAAGTTACATGAGAAAATATCTGTGGTTTTGGCTGGTTTGTTTCCTTTGCAGTAAAATCTCATTTTATCTCAACAGGAGAGAGCTGAGAAAAACCACGACCTGTCACAATGAAAAAAAATCAGGAGACAAAGCTCTTAAAACCTTGTAATTTAGACATAGTGAATTATGACTCTTGAACACTTTGAACTAGCAATTCCAGTTTTTTATTACTGCTCTTCAAATTACTTGTGCTTTACTACGCTAGGTACATTCTGTAACAACAGATATGTCAGCTAAGGTAGGTAAATGTAAGGGCAAGCACCTGTGACAAACTTGTGACATCTATGGTGGAGCCATCAATTCCGCCTGAGGAATGATTACTAACGCAATCATAAGTGTTGCTGGGCATTTAAAGGAGCACTAAATACCCCGTGGTAAACTTTAGCAGAACTTGCAAGACAACAGTATTATACCAGATATATAAACACACAAAACTAGCAAGGGTATATAGTCAATCACTTGAATTACTGCTCTCTTTGTTTATTTTTGTTGGAATTACCCTTGAGAAAGCTCTGCAGGGAGAGCTGTATGCTGAAAAACATGTTATTTTCACAGATACATACCCAGTACACCCCGAGGTGTAACTCTTCGGGTTAGGGCACACAGGTTTCCAGATCCCAAGAAAAAATGCTCAAATCAAAGTAAAGTGATATCAGTTCCATTCTGTTACACTACAGCACTTACAAAGCAGTTTAAGTCTTTAAGTCTGCCAACAATATAAAAACCTCCAAATCTGTTAGATATCAATTACCATGTATTTAATTTCATGGTTGTGCTTTTTCCCTTTTTGATATTTTTTTCCCCTTTTTATGCTTCTCTTGTTCAGGCATTTTGGACCTGGTTCTTAAGCAGGTCCTGGAGATCCTTAATGCCTTAATTTCAGAGCCCAGCATTTCCCAATTCCATTCTTCATTTTGAAATTTCTGCAAATTTTAGATTCATCCTCTGTGTGGCTGTGCAGACTGTAATCCCTCATAATAGTCTGATGCTGATCCTGCTCTATGGATTAAGCAATGTAAAATGCTTATGTAATGAATTTTCATCAATTCATGCCTTCCAAACTCAGCCCCAAGCAGCCCAGGTATATCTAATCTAACCAACTGGCTTTTATCAGCTGCACACAAGAGATGTGAAAATAAGCCTCATTTCAAGCCTCAATCGCATAGCTACAACCATGTTATTTATTTTATTTAACAGAATGAGAATGTGTGAGGAATTCTGAAGTACACTCTGTAGTTATACACCACTGGATTTGTTATGGTGCATGTTTCTTCGAAAATTGTGAAATGACAGTATTTTCATGCCTGGATTTTACTATTTCTCTTAAAAAGAGAGAGGAAACAAATACAGCCGAATTTCAAGTGCTATTCTGCTGCTTCCTTCTTGTGAAATCTATATTCCCATGCCAGATGGTGTCTGAGTTATCAAAGTTATTACCCTAAACTCAATTAGGGAAGAATGAAAGTAATTAAGTAGGGATGAAGCGACAGAAGTATTCAAGATATAAAGCATCTAATCTAGGTGAGGATTCTCTAAATTAGATAGAAATTCATCTATAAATTCAGCCTAAAACATAACAGCTTGAGCTTTCACTTTCAAATATTCTAAGACATTGTGCAAAATTCAGTACCTGCTCAAATGGGCACAATTCCCACTAAAACAGCGATCTATAGAATGAGGGAGTGAGTTTTGTATTCTGGAGGGGCTATTACGAGCAGCCACAAATGCACTCCCATATCGTTCAAATGTTCCTGTATCTGTTGTGAGATGGTTTTTCAGGCTGTTGTGTGACTTTGGAAATGCTTGTTTCTTTTCTCAATCCTGGCCGTTTCATACCCACCATGGCAAAAAAAAAAAATACAAACCAACAATTACAGTTAAATACTTTTTACCATAAACCCTGTAGACACCACAGAGGCGCTGTTAACACTCAGTTTATCTTACATTTCTTCTTCTCTTTCTCTATGTGCTTTTCCTTTGGTGAGGTAAAGCTAAACAAGTTGGCACTAAGTCACAGGCTTAACCAAGAGCTACAGGTTTTAAATGTAGTAGTGAAGCAGCAAAAAAATTCTTTTTTAATCTACTAATGACAGCCTACTTATATAAGAAATATGTAAGAAAACCAAGTGAAAACAAACCTCTCTTACTTATCAAAACTCATTTTTGCATAGCTTCTATTGACAAGAATCATGCATTTTTGGATAAAAATAATAAGGATAATTTGTTAGCACTCTGCAGGCTGTTCACTCATTTTCTCTTGAACAGAGACATATATCCAATTCTCAAGATATGTGTATGTAAAGAAGGATAGTAAGGAAAATACTGTTGTGTTCTGGAACGCTTAGAATTGGTGGTGTGTGCCTGAAAGAAAAGAAATATTTGTTGCTTTGGGGAACAGGGACATAGATTGTGCTACTGCTACAGGCAAAATCCCTGTCCAGAAAGGGAGTAAACCAAATCATAGGAATGCATGCATCTCTTGTTCCTGCACTGGGGATAGAAGTACTTGGAGGGAAAGGGACTTCAGGAACATATGCCAATTATACCACGCTATACTTAATAATACTATGTGGAAAGAATACATGGATTTTAAGTATAAACTCTGAAAAATTAGGACATACCAGAAGTACATCAACCTTCATTTCCCCATGTGTGTACATGACAGAACAAAGCAAAAACCACTTCTGCATGTACTAGCAGCTGAAGTGCAAACAATAAAAGTGGTTCCAGTTTGCAGAGGTGATGGCCTGACAAACTTTAGTACTATGACACACATGCTTAAAAAACTCCCAAGCTCTTTTTCCCACTGCCATAAAGAATGGGCTATTTTTAATGCAGAACACTTAAATGCTGGTTTTAGCACAGCCTCACAAAGGTTAGAAACTTATGCAAGAACAGAACAGTGGCAATGAGTAGTTGCTTAGGAGAGAGATTAGAAGCATAGGTAGGGAGTTAAAACATCCTAAACCAGCCAAGCCAGAGCCTCATGGAAATCCACCTTTGGCTGCACCCTTTCAACAACAGTGGCACACATCTGTCCTGAGCAGGGAAGCTCTCAAAGGCTTTGGCAGGACCAAAAGCAAATATATTTGAAAGGCTCACATTTCTGCAGCCCAAGAAACAGAAGGGTTGGAGTATGGCCACAGCCGAGCTACCACTCAGAAGTCTTAGAAAATATGATCCATGAAGAGAAGTGAAGCTAATTTATGCTACTGGAAACCACAAATCATCACTGACAATAGTAGGTTTTCCACTGTATTCTGAAACACAAGGTTTGAATTGTATTCCGAAGTGCATGAGTTTTGATTTGTTACTGAAGAACTTTTAGGGGAGATAAAAAGAAGCTGCTGAGATGAGTTAGTGACAAAACAAGAACCAAAAAGAACTTACATAGATCCTTGTAGACAGGTAAGTTCAACAAAAAGATGGTGGCATAGATGACAGAGTTCTGCTTGCCAAGGTAATATAATTTCCCACCCTTTATTACTGAGCACTGTTGTCTCACCTGGAAATGGAAAGATCTTCTGCTCAGGGGACTAAAACTTGCAGGGCCTCTGAAGGCTTATACAGTCAGTGATCTCAATTAAAAATGGATTATGAAAGAAATGAGAAAAAGTGACTACTGGAGACTTACGTATCCCTGGGGAATTGATCCAATATAGTCACATATGAGATGCTGAGGTACGTATGAGATTGGTGCATGCTCATTACATGCATATCTATTGAAGGCTTCCAGAGAAAAAAACAGAAGAAGCCTCATCTGGAGCTATTATCAGTTCAGCTGCAACATTACTGAAAATACAGTAATGATCCATGATACTTTCACAAATGTGGCAGGTCAGGACAGGTGAGGCAATGGCACTTTCGAGGGGTGTAAGAACACTTCCATCCTATGCCACACAGGTAGCATAAAGGGCAGACTGCAAATTGTTCCCTTTTCGACCACTCCTACCATATCAATCAAAGCTACCAATAAATCACAATGAGTCTATCTTGCTGACTGAATTTCAGTGCTTGGAGAATTTTGAATTTAGGGTACAGTACAATATGGGATTATATATGTCTTCAAGAAAAAGAATTTAAACTGTTAGGGGAATGGAGGATGCAGAGAGCAGTGAAACACTGCCCTGAGAAACATGAAAATCGGTAACTTGAGGTTACATTTCCTATACTGGTTAGTAAAATGAAAATAGCAAAAGAGAGAGAGGCACAAGGCCAATTTAGAATAGAGAATGCACAAACCAGAAAAAAAATAAATCATAATGGAACCCCAGAAATGGAGCTGCTAAGGAGAAGATGTCAAAAAAAATCCATTGAGTTTAAGACAAGAGTAGCAGACACTGACCTTAATTTAAATTTTATTAAGGAAAAACATACTTGCATGACTTTGGGTTAATTTTTTGAAGAAAAAGAGATTGAACGCTATTAAGACTACTGAATTTTAGGAAAATCTGAAGATCACATATATTACTCTTAATGCACCTATCCTAGTTTTGGAGGACAATGAAATCCTAGAGAACTAGGAAACTAGTTCCAAGTACCACAAGTTTTTGTAATGCTGATTTACTCATAGGTATGAGAAATAAATCTAAATCAATGGATATACCTATGTAAGAACAATTGTCCATAAGCAGCAACATATCTACCAACATATCTTTTGAAAGAAAAAGAAAATTACTAACTTCAATAAAAGAAGAAGTGATTGCCTTTATAATTCACATAAGGGTGACAATATCACTGATGTAGCAGGCCAAAATTATTAAGACAGTTGTCTGAGAACTCCTTCCCAGAATAGCTTGCTCAACCAAACCTATTTTTTTAATCTTAATTTGAAATTAATTTATTCCCCAGATGTCAAATAAAGTCCGAGCATCAAAAACTTTTCCATTTTATTTTTTCCCTGTTTCTCATTCCCATTTCCAGTATAGACTGGGGGGATGGAAGAACAATGAGATAGTAAGGTACCCATAATTATTGTTTTCATTTAGGTGATGAAAATGAGTATTATTTAATTTTAAACCCCACCTATATTGAAGCTTTCCAATGAAAGCATAGTCTCTGGATTTTTTGTATGTATTTATACCATTCTGACAAAAGTCAGGACTTCAGATGATTTAGAAGCCCATTCCATTGAAAGAAATAGACACTGAGCAGCCTGAGAGGATTGAGAAAAGTAGATTTTCAAATAAAAGCAGGTGTCTACAAAGCAGGTAAGTGCACCTTTAGGCATCTAGCCTTACTCAAATTGCTTAAATGACTTTATAAACCAACTCCTAATTGTCTAACTTCGCTCTTGACTGTGAGACTTAATATTCTTTTTGAAAATGCTATTCCAAGACTTACTATAAATCGATTCTGACAGCCTGCCAATGCCCTGCAAGGAGACAGGCCTCAGGAAATGCAAGGAATATTTAAATGAGAAGAAATCCCACAAACTTGGAACACGTTCTGTATGTCAACGGCTGCTACTAAAGGGTCTGACCATGTCAAACCCTTTATTTCTATGTTTTATTGCAACAATTTGGCTTTGAGGATGTTAACCTCTGCTTCATATTTATTATACTGATAGTGAAAATGCTGCCAAAATTGAAATTTGAAATCTCTTTCCTATTTTAATAAATGAGACAGGGTACTGCCTTGTCATACATAGTGACAGAACAAAGAATTTCAGTCAGCTCTTAAGTATGACTCTTGATAAACGCAGCCTAGATTTAGGCCGCTCAGTTCACTGCAGTGACCCTGAGGCTGTCTTTGCTATGAAATTTCAGGATCAGAGCAGAACTATTTGTGCTATTGATTCAAAGCCACCATGGAGTAGTTAAGCTGAATTTGAGAGAAGAATACTAAGCAGCCTCACAAAATTGTATACATTCAGTCATCATTGTATGGATGTATAATGTCGACATGGAATACTGACAAAAAGATTTTTGGAAGAATAGCTAGTTAATTTCTTCTTAAGTAGGATCGTATTAATTAAAATTAAAATATTCCCCGTTTGTTTCACCAGCTCCACGCGAAATAGGAGGTCCTAAGAGTACCTTTTTCCTGGCAGAGATCAGGAAAGTAATAAAGAAATGCAACAACCCAACAATCTCTAATGATTGTATATTATTGTATTAAAAGCCCTGTTACTTTGGTAACAAACTAACAACCAAATTGTTGTTCAGGGGATTTTTCAGGCTTTTGGGCAATACAGCTAAGCTTCTGAGGAGACTTCCTGAGACATGAAATGGGGTATGAAAATGTTTAATCCCTGACTGAACTGTTACCCTTGCGGAAGTACTGTGAGTACATACGACTACACCAGAAAAAACCCTCACGTTCAGCAGCTGCACATTTCATTGTTGGAAAGCTGCTTATTATATCAATACAGAGGGGGTTTTACCAGTACAGTTGCCTCCATGCTAGAAATGCTTTACCAGCACAATATATAAATGACTGCATGCTGGTGAAGTGCTCTTAGAAAAGACCCTGATTAGGCCACTGCAGTATTTTGGAATTCCTCTATTACTTCTCTTCTTTTACAACTCTATAAATAGATATTTTTTTATTTTTCTTTATTTCCAGCTATTTAACATATCTATAAAACTTGGGACTCATGAGTGGGATCTATAGAATGGCGTTCATCAGTTATAAGAACAGAGTCTGTGTGCGCCTTCCCGTATCTCTTGAATGCTGTTGAGCCTGACATGTAGGCCTATTACCCTAGCTCCTAAATCACACAGGTGCAATCGAAAAATATATTCCTAGTCAAAACAAATTGTCTTCAGGACCCTTAAAATGGGATGGCCAAGATTAAGCTTTTAAGTCAATATTCAAACTCTGACATGAATTAAAAAGATATTAAAAATTGTTTTGCTGTGTTTAGCTTTCCAAAATTTTAAAAATATAATGAATCTGCTTTTGGTATTAACAGAATTAAGTCCAAGCACTTAAAAATTATTAGATACCCAAAATAACAGATTTGTTTTTTCTTCAAATTATAAATTTTGCAAAATATTTTGGGGGTTTTTAGATTTACCTTTTTTAATCTTTCTTTTGGAATTGTGAGAACTACAATTTTTTACTTTGGTGGAAGAGACTGGCCAACAACCATATGAATTTGTGAAATTTGTTTTTTTCTAAAAAAAGCAAATATCAGAAAAAAATGGGTATACACTGATAGAGTAGATTGTTCTTGCCAGAAAAAACAGCTGTCTAGCATGTCTAGCTATTACTTAAATGGGCCTATTTTGGAAACAAAACTGCAAACTATATAGAGATACTGGATTCTGTGAGGCTCATGTTAGTATTAAAACAGTATAAATTGGACATCTTCCTCTATACTGTATTCTTCTTCTATACTTTATTCCTTTTTCTCAGGAAGTTCCATGAAGACTAGCAGTTCAAACTCACATACGAATTCTGGTCCTCTGTATAGAGGAAAAGATGGAAGAGGAACTACATTAAGCCCACGTTATTTTGCAGGAAAAAATGTATTCAAGAACTTATCGCAGATGCCATATACTTTTACTCAGATATTGCAATGTAATACTATTTTGATGATGGGGTCAGCTGCCAAAATAAAGAACAGGCTGAGTAATTGAACAAAAACCCCACAGGAAGTGCAGGTCCAAAGTTTCCCTGGTTGCAATCCTACCTTAGGAAGTTTTCTTAGCAGCTACAGTAAATACAGGAAATCTTCCTTCAATGTCACTGAAGAAAAACAACGAGGCTTTTTTCACTTTTGCATGGTTATGCTGGTGGGCTGTGGAAGTGGGGGGGATACATAATATTTGGATTCTCAGCTGTAATTGTGAAATTCAGTACTTATAAAATCAGAGTACAGGGAGTCTCATTTTCTTGTAATGAATCAGCTACAATACTCCATCTTTTTAGTTTAAATGAATTTCATGGCACAATTGGACAAAGCCATCTGCTGCCAATTGTCTTGGCAACTAATAGCACTGCTGCTGGCAGCTGCCAAAGAAGAGCACATTGCCATACATCTGTTACAGTTGCTATAAAACAGACAGCTAGCTTCACCCCTCCTCTCCATTGCTTCCTCCTCCCAAATCCCTGAAGGCTAGATCATGGCCAAAATATCATCGATATGTCAGAGGAGAAAGGATGAGGACACACAGAGGCTGGAGACCTCATCCAGAATACTGGCTATACTGGCAAGTGTGCAGCATCTCTTTCCTAGTCCATCCTTCTTGGCTGCTGTTAAGGCAGAGAGAGACAGAACTAGTATGCTCATAGGCACAGCTGCCCTTCTGGTACTTATCATTATGTGCTAAAAAGGCTTGTAGTACCAACCTATGGCTGGTAGTCACAGGTTAATTCAGGTTGCCAACTACAGTCTGCTGAATTTAGGTAGTGCATCTTCCTCCTTCTAGCAGCTATACAGGCAACTGGCGTCCGGCTGCTCAGACGGAAAATTATCTGTTCATCTCTCTGTTTAACTTCAGTGTTGGAATTTAGGCACCGAGGTAGCTAGTGTGAACTCAGCTCCAGCTTTTAAACTGGATTTTGATCAGCAACCTTAGACGCATGCTGAGAAGCCCCCTGAATGCTTCTTCAGGAACAAACCCATGTAATTTTAATCTGCAGTGCCGTCAAGAGTGGAAAGATACATACCCAGCCCATGTGTCAACCACTGTCAATCATTCAAGAGAACCAGATTATAATGAACTGCCATAGAAGGAATATGGCAAAGAATCTAGCCATTATGAGCACTGACATGAAACTCCTATAATGAGTTTCAAAATACTCGGTGATGTTCTCCAGTCTCTCACAACTGCCATAATGGAATCATGTAGGATCTCAGGTTCTAAATGAGTACAAAAGGACATTTAGCCCTGCTAAAGGTAGAAAAAGATTGACAAATAGTTCCCTAAAGTCTTAAAAATAAAACAGTAAATAAATCTTCTCCATGACCACCCATCAAGATTTTCTAAAGTAAGTCCTAGCCCACTAATATCAATGGTAAAAATTCCAATCTTCTGATACCATCTCTTTCAGTCTTTGTTAAATCACAAATATAGATACAAAAATAAAACCCGAATCAAACCAAAAAGCCCCAAAACACATCCAGTCGCAGCTGTTTCTTAAATCACCATGTTTGCTAAATATAGGCGAAGAAGCCAGGCTAAGTTCCTTGTATTTTCCTACTCTGGTGTGTTCTTAGAAGTTTCACAACAAAAACATCAGCAGAAAGGTCACTGAAGACATAAGGAAATATTGATTTGTTCTCAGACCATACACATTTTAAAAAGGAGAAATCATTTCTTACTGGTTAGGCTGATTTGGTGGATCAGAAGAAAATGGAAGTCAACTCAGTGTATTTATAAACTGTCACACTAAACGTCAGAAATGAACACAACACTATGTAGACCTGATGCTTAACAGAGAATAAATCAATCAAGTGGACACAGACTATTTTATAATACACACACTTTAAGCAATAGTGGGTTGCTCGTTGAGTAAATATTATGAATGGCGGGTTAAGGAGAGAATAAAAACCACAAAACCTATTACTTTTTATTGCAAAGTTCTATGACTAGAGCCAACAACCACATTGCACATGTAATATAGGGACATCAGCACTAGATGATCCACAGGCCATAAAGACTGAGACAGCATTAAGTGAATTAACTTGAATCTTAGCCAGTATTAACTATTAGCTAAAAGCAAAAGTACCCAGAGAGAATCCTTGATCTCCTCTGTTGCTCAAGACAGGCAGTTCAGGAAGCTGAAGCCAATTGACAAACCATCAAGAATCTTAATCTAGCTGCTTTCAGGCAGAAACTGTGCTTTGAGAAGCAGGGCAGAGGGAAGGAGTTAAGGCTACTGTCTTTCTAGAAAACGTACAGTGCCTTCCAAAGTCACTGTGCAGACAGCATCTATCTTTGCACCTTGCAGCAAAATCAGAGCCTGCTGGTAACAGAGACAAGTCTTTAATCCCATAGGATCCTTCCTCCTCCCACCTACAGGAGGTGACTTGTATGGCTGTCATGATATAATTCTTTGCCCCTTCCTTCACCATGGCATGGACCAATGATGCATGCTCTTTGCCTCGCAGTTTCACACCTAAGGGCAACTATCAGCTAAATAAATTAGTTATCCTGGAAACACACACTGCTCAAGACACATTTGCTCAGTTCCAGACAAAACACCAGCACTGAAACTTTTGTGTACACCAGAACTTCAAAAATGTTCAGGATTAGGCCATTCTGCTCAAAGTTAGGGTCAACAGGGCCGTCAGATCCAACGCTGGGTGATTCTGAAAATGTAACAGCTTTCACTTTGCGTAAATATTCATTTTCATTTCTTGATTTTCACTGTTTTTAAGATGCCAGTAACTAAGCCTGATAAAAGCTTGTAGGTGTGTTAATCCATACAAGGAAGAAGTTACATAGCAAACAGTGTGGCTACTTAGATGCTTGAATTTATGTAAGCACTTTATGCAGAATCAGGGCACTGTATTTTAGAACAGGACATAATTCATTCTATACCTTATATATTCAGTGGGAAAACAGCTGTGAGTGACTGCAGTCTTGGGGTTCTGAATTTAAAGTCCAGAAATTCAAAGTCATACGTGGTTCCCACAGCATCCATTACTCTATCTACTGGCACATATGTAGTGTTTTGCATTGCTGTTTATGCTAAGAAATTTATGCCCCGAAGTGTATGTAAAACATTACCAACTTATGTTTCCCACAGCTGCTGTAACTCTAAAGTTCTTGGCTTCTGTGCATTTAAATTAACATTCATAACAATACACCAAAGCCTTTTATTGCACTCAAATTCAATTCTAGATTTAATTTTTTTCCCCAGTATAAAACCAACACACTCATACTGACCTGCTGAAATAGCTCTGCCTTCTCAGTTCACTCTCAAATAACAATGGCAGGTCATTCATTGCTGCTCCTGCACAACACCTAATTTTCATACCTAACATTTTCTCAGATGTGTGTCTTTTTTTTCCTCTGATGTCATGGTCTCTAGCCCTTACGAAAGGTCATCTTCATACCACGCGTGAGGTTTTCCAGTTAAGCCTTTTTTAAATCACCCACTCACAGAAAATAAGATCAGGACAAGGCAATGAACATACTGCATTATCCCCTATGCTGTGACAATCTCCACAGCATTTTAGTCAACTCCTTTGAACCCATGTCCCTTCCTCACCATGAAATAAATGAAATTGTAAGCAAAGAACTACTAGAAACATCAACTCAACACGTAACTTCCTTAAAGTCAGAAGTAGCAAGAACAGAGACAAAGAATGAAAAGCACTTGTTTAACTGTTACAGTTAAACAGTGATTGAACAATATTTGCAAGGAAAATTATCTTCTCCTGGAAAATAAGCAGTTTTCTCAAATAATTAAAAGAATCTTTATTAGGGTCTGCATAAAAAATGTAAAGTTTTAGCCTGAACAGTCACAGCCTTTGCAAAACTGTCAAGCCTCTTGAAAAAGACATCTAGAATAGAAACATTCTGAAAGTCTTAACTCTTGACACTTCAATATTTTTCTACATGAATTTATAGAATATACATACATGAAGAATATGGAACACTGTTCTGTTCTGGTGACCCTTACTAAACAAGGAACTTGACAAGAAGGAAGATGCAAAGAGCTGCAGAATGGCTGAAATCCTAGAAAACTTCTTTCAGAATGATTTGCTGAACGACATCTATTCAGATAGACAAAAGTATGGATAATAGGCAATTTGCTCACATTCTTAAATACCTATGAGAAATACTAAAATTCATTCCAAGAAAACTCTTCCAGTTGTAAAAGAATGGTACAAGAACCAGTGGCTGATAACTGTGTTTTCAAAAATGTAAGACAGAAACAAGGTACAAATTTGAGCAAAAAAAGTAATTAAGCATTGAAATAACTATCAAGAATCACCACCAATTTTCTGTCTCTGTACATTTAACAATCAAGGACAAGTTTTTGTGAAAGCCAGTAAAAAAAGAAATCTTGTGGCCTGTGTCACACAACTGTGTCTTTTTTTGCTTGGTATATGAGGAATTCCCTTTATATCACTGATTTGGGTGAATGACTGAGAGCACTAACAGAGCTAAAGCATGCACAACCCAGAGCACAGTGCACCTTAGACGTTGACTAGGGGACCACACTTCCGAAATTTCAAACTGGAATCTGGAAGGGCAAGAATTCAAAGGTGTAGGGCATATGAATTAATGCAGTTCTACCACACTTTTATTGTGAAGCCAGCCACAGCCAAACTCCACATTAATCTGTTGTCATATCCCACAGCACCAAAATGGACAGGTTTTGTTTCAAAAACCTACTAAATCACACAAACCTTACGCTTTAGTATTATTGGCTGCAACCAAAGAAAGAAGTAATATAAATGTTAATGAGAAGATGCCTGTTTCACTTTATTTAAAAGCCAAACTAATCCTGTAATCCTAACAAACAAAAATATTACGCTTTCCACAATTACAACACAACAATGTCCAGATGGTATCTGTCTGTGGGGAACAAGAAGAACAAGGGGCTTTACAAGCTAAATTCCAGTGAAAAAAATCCAAATCCCAAGGAAAACTAAGACAGACCTACTAGCAGAGGTGTTGAAGAATGACTTGACTGCAATAAGTAGCACCTATTTCTTATAAAGTATTCCACTCAATTTTTTTAAGAGGAATTCTCACAACAGAGTGAGCAGACCAGTCAGGTGTATATACTCCAATGTTGTATAAGGAAGAACATTTTGCATAACAGAGATGATTGAAGATTTTTCAGTTTTACTTTCTAAATTTGTGTGGTTTAGTCAATTTAAGAGCTATAAAAATTATAAATCAATCACTTAGTTCTCAGCGATAACTGCAAGATTTAAAGGTATGTAACAACAAAACAGACATATGGAGAGCTAGAAAGCTAAAGAAGAGAAGATTAGAAAGAGTTCATAATTTTTCCGTTGTGAAGCCTCATTGTGGTACACAGCTGGAAGTGCCATTTTAGTCATTCTAAAGGAGAATTACTGTGCAAAGATATAGCCATTCAGTTCTTTGTAATGCAATACACCTTTGTGTAAACTCAGCCCATGATGCTGTAATGCAGGCTTAAAATGGGGCTTCAGCAAAATTTCAAAAAGGGTCTTGAAGACAGATGATTCAAGCTAGAAAGATATTCCCTCAAGCAATGGTTTTGAAACTTAATTGAAAAAATGGAGGAAGCCAATATGTGGATGGCAAAAGAGGAGAAATATGTCTGCTCATCACACACCAAAGTCTTGGGAAGGACAGACAGCACGCTTGGGAAGCTGAACCTATTTGAAGTCAAACTGAATGTAAACTTTTTCCTTATTTAAAAATTTTAGAAAATCTGCAGGTTTTGAACACAGTGAGGACTATCAGTTTACATAAAATAAATAGTTGCATTGAAGGGAATTTTAAGACTTGAGTTTTGTTAACAGGAATGTAAACCAGGATATCTTCTATCCAGTGATCCATACTAAATAACAAGAGAAAGACAGCATGCTCAAGAATAAAGGAGGGAATTTTTCCAGGGAAGAGCCAAAACCACTACATAATACCTATCAAAAATGATAGGCTGTTTTATTGATCTGAGTATTTATTCTGTGCCAGTACTCAATAAGGGGAAACAAAATGATGATGATGACTCCTGGGGCTGTTACACTGATGCCAAATGCACTAAGTGCACTTAAAGTAATGAAAAAGTTAATCCAGAAATCAGTAGATAGAAAATGAATTTATAGAAATATAATTTACGATACATAGCTTTTATCTTTTTTTACTATGGATCTGCTCTGATCAGACTAAATTTATGTTTTGATCAGACTTAAAGTTGGCAAATAAGATTATGTAATATATAGAGGCATCTGCAAGGTGCCTGATCTAGTAACAAATTTTCATGTAGAAAAGATACAATACCAGGGCATTCTATTTTATGAACTAAAAACTGGCTAGCTAAACAGATTGCAAGCAACAGGTGTCAATTAATGAAACAGGAATGTCTGCTGGGACGTCAAAGGAGACAGTATTCTGCTGGTTCTTATTTAACAGTTCATTCATGCTTTGTAAATTAAAATAAAATAACTTTACATATGACAGAAAGTTAAATTATGCTAAAGACAGGGACTTATGTCCCACTCAGACATAATGCCGTTCAGTATGTCCAATTGCAAAGGTATACTTTTGAGAACAAACAATGTAGACAGTATCTATTAAACAGAATCATGTATTTTGGAAAAGAAGAATCATGGAAGGGACTTAAAAGTCAAAAAATATAAGCAAGCAATTGAAAAAAATAGCTCC
This sequence comes from Pezoporus wallicus, assembly GCF_028554395.1. Taxonomy (NCBI): domain Eukaryota; kingdom Metazoa; phylum Chordata; class Aves; order Psittaciformes; family Psittacidae; genus Pezoporus; species Pezoporus wallicus. Next base: position 1,906,091 of record NW_026640775.1, read on the forward strand.
AAGAGCTGCAGTTATAAAAGAAAGGGATGTGTAAGTAATTAGGTCTTTGGAAGTGGGGAGTTAAAGAGCAGCAGGAAATAAATACATGTAGTACCGCTATATGTAGTACTGACAAGAATGATACTTCCTACCATTATGACTTCTGCCACATGCATCTTTAAAAGCATGTTGAAAATCTGGAGAGGGTTCAGAAGAGAGACAGAAAATGAGCTGATGACGAGAGATAATGCCCCACAATTGAAAGAGATCAATCTGTTTAGCTTATAAAGAAGGAAACTAAGGAGTTGATTAAACTGTATAAGCTCCCTCACAGGGAGAAAATAGCAGGTACTGAAGAGCTCTTTAATCTAGTGGAGAAGGCTAGAGCAAGAACCAACTGGAAGCTGTACTCAGACAATTTCAAATTGGAAATGGGGTATACATTTTTGTCATTGAACATGACTCATCACCTCATAAGCTTCCCATGCAGAGAGATAGTTTTCTGCATTTTGAATCATTACTACATTTCTGAAGGATAGGCTTTACTCTCACAAAAGTAACACTGCAGCAAAACATAAGTAGTTTGCCTCACTACAATAAACATAAAGGTAAAATACAATGATGTAATAAAAAGACCAGCTCAGACAACTGAGAGGTCTTTACTGGCCTAGAACTCCATGAACATATGGTTTCTATCAAGGTTTCTAATTGGTCCTGAGTAGAGCACAGTGACACTGACGTTTTTGTTGCTGTCAGGATCGGGCCGTACTCTACCTACACCACCATTGCATACAAGGTTTACCCTAACATACGCCTTGCTGTCCATCCCCAAGTGTCTCTCTTGCTACATTTTAATTGAAAGGCAACTATCAAGAGAGGAAGCAGATATTTCACAACCTTTTGCTAAGTAAACAAGCAGCAATTGCCATAGGCATCTGTGGCCAAGTTCCATAGAGCCTACTGAGCTGCCAGATGTCAGTGTGACCACTGGTAGCAGCACGCTACAGTGCAAATTAATGTGGATTAACACAGGATTTCCTGAGAGCTTCTATTCTCTGGTCATTTCATCTGAAAATTAATGATTACTAAGTCTATTTTGGAGTCAGAGAAAAAGACATATGCAGCACTCAACAAGTTGCACATAATATGGATAAGGCAGGAAAGGCAGGAAATAGAGATCAACATTCCCAAGTACTACTTGAGATATCATAATTCTTCAACAAATTTTCCTTAGGACTGTACAAGAGATTAAAGAAGAAAATTCAGCAGTCATTTACATGACAAACCTATGTACCTCCCTTACGAGCACTGCTCCAGTAATGTAAATGCACATGTGGGTTGCTGCTCAAACATTCTTGGTTTTCTTTTTTATAAAAAACCAAATAGATTTCTTGTTCCATAGAATGCCAATGCAAAGCTTGAAATTATTATCTAGTTACAAATTCTGATCTAATAATTCATAACTCAAATGCCAACTAATGAGGACTTTTATTTTTAGGAGAACAGATGCGGAGTTGCTTTAGAAACAAAACTAAAAATCCAGTGTCATGATTTTTGTGATCCAGAACTCATAATATTAGGACATTTGGGATTGGCAATACTGTAAATGATCTTCTTTTCTAGCCAAAGAGACACTATTAATCAAATTAAATTCTATTACCTCTTTAAAAATAGAGAGTATTTAAAATATTTAAAAGTTTGAGGAATTAAATCCTTTTTTTGTCTATTTTTATGATTTTACTATTAGATTTTCTTATTTTACAGACTAATAAAAGTGTTTTCTGTTCACCAAGATAGACAGATAGAGTCTTTATTCATTTTTCTAAATTGAAAATGTGTATGTAATGAAGCTTTCCTAAGGCTGCGTTTAATTCATTCATGACAGTTATGTATCACCTTGTCCTGCAATTTTTTTTAACATATCCCTATTTTTTAAAAACTCAAATAAAAGAAAAAACTCTTTGTATTCTCACAGATAACATTCATCAGCTTCAGGCTGGGTTTCATCAAGAAGCCTGAAGCTCGGTTAAGTATCCATCTTCTTATAATTAATCAGGTTTTTTCTTTTTTTAAAGGAAGAAAAATATCCACAAAATGGAAAGAATGGATAAGACTTAGAGAATAATTACCCACGAGCGTTAAAGATTTTCTGACACTCATTACAGAAATTCATGGAACTGTAAAAAAAAAAAAAAAGAAATGTACTGAATTTTCTTTTCTGATAAATTTCAAGAAAATTGTGAGGTCCAGTTTGATTTATGTGGTAAAATGTATCTTAGTGTCCTCCCTTCCTCACCTCCAGTAAGCTGGTATCTCATTCCCGTTCAGAAGTGTTACACTCATCTGCTGCTACAGACTTGGAAATAAACAAGGAACATAGTCACATTTCTACAGATATATGTGAAAACACACGGATACCGGGCATCTCTCTCTACAACCTGCAGTCTTGCCGTTTGTCTGGTTTTGGCTTCAGTGTCCTGGGAACACTGTGTCAGGCTCTGCAATGAAGTAGCTGGGCTTCACACCCACTGTATAGCTGGCAAGAAGAATCCCCACTATAACAAAACCAGGTCTCAAGCTAGGAGCAGACTATGTCCTTCTGCCATGTCATATACACTACATTTAGGGCTGCTTCCTACCTGCATATAGTATCTCTCCCTTTGCAGCAGCAGCATAACATGCACACAGTTTTGCATGCTATTTATCAAGCCTAAATTGCTCAAGTAACATGCGCTTCTACTCTGCATAGACATTTGCAGTCCTTATATGCAATTCAAACAACCCAAGACTCAAAGCCTTAGAGACAGGGAATAACATTTTTTTCCCCACTCAACCCCTGCTCCCAAAGTAAAATGCACTTTCAGCTCTGATGTTCTGTTTAAACCTTCATCATTCAAAAAGATACTCTTTTTGTCGCTGTAGAAAAACAGAACGTACAGAGAAATAGTCTGTACGTGCTCCTTCAATAACACTTGGTTCTTTAAGAATGTCCTAAATTCAATTGCCTTTCAGACTTTCAAAGTTCTACTTTGACTACAAACAGGTATCAGAATAATGCCCCATAATTACTAACAGTAATTACCCCAATAATTACTAATCGGTAATTTGGGAGTTCTGTTGAATCTTTTGCCCCAAGACTTTGCAGATTTCTGCCAGCAGGAAGTAGGAGGTAGGAGATAAATTGCCCTCTCTGCGCTTACCATCTGCAGATCCAAACCTCCCAGGAAGCAAGCAGGTGCTGGTTGAGAGACAGGACATAATTGGATGGATCAGTGGCTTGGATTACTTGGAAAGGCTTCTGCTGGCTTTTTTTTTTTTGTTGTTCCTCTGCTCTTAAGCTTCCTTCTTGCCCCTACTCCTATCACACTAACCATTATGTGTGTAACTTCGGTGATGGGTCATGGCAGCTCTGAAGTGCAGACACACCAGAGATGTTTTCATTAACGAGTTCAGACACTGACAACATTGAGGCTGTATCTGCTCACAGAATCCCAAAATAACCATTCTGCCACTGCCAACAGCAGTGAAGATACTGGATGTGCAACAGCAGTGCTCCAATTGTGGTTTTAAATGCAATGTAGACATACTTTGAGTTTGCTATCCTGTCAGAATGAATTGCTTTGCTTATTTCTATAAAATATCTAACCATCTCTTAGCACCTTCTCCCCCCAGCCCTCCCCAAGCCTGGGATACTATCATAAATGACTGAAAAAGAGGCAGAGCTTGTTCTCTTTGTAACAGAAAACATGTTCTTACCTCTTGCATATTCCTAGTTGCATCAGCTAAGGTGAAAGAATGCTAAAACCATCTAGCAACTAGCTAGTGCAAACACCCTCCAACAACACCACCATTAGCCCAAGATGCTAAATCATGAACACTAAGCAGAGAGAAGCAGTGCATGGATTTGTGAAGAAAATTTGAACTCCCTGAAAACCTTGTACTTTTCTAGTTACTCTTGGCTGATTGTATTATTTCAAATCACATTTTCTTCAGTGGAACCCCTAAATATAAATGCTCCTAAACAGCATTTAAGATTGTGCAAATAAACCAGATGCAAGAAAATTATACAGCTGAAGAGTATGTTACATAAAAAGAACAGAAAGCTAAGTTGGTTAGGGGAAGTTTACACATAAAAAGGATAATTAATTATCATATAAGAAGGAGTCCCAATACAGCATTAGAAACTGCAGTCAGTGGAGTTTTTATGTTAAGCATAGCTAAGCAGGTATTTAGATAGAAGAATACACAGCAAAGTAAAGCAATACAGGTGGACTGTGCACAACTGGTTTACATGACTTCTCTATTCCGAAATGGCACTGCTGTATAGAAGGGAACATCTGAGCCATATTGGATCTTGTCTGTTGTAACTGGAAGGATGCAACAATTTCCTCTTTTAGCTCCATTTCAAGGCTCCTTGGGACTTTTTACATGGAACACATCGTAACTTTGCTAACAATGTTGCTTGTTTTTTTTATATCTCCAAAATAAAATTGTTTTCCTAATGAAAATCAATTTTAAAAAGAGGAAGCAAATGGAACTTCTTTTTTTTTTTTTTTTTAGGAGCGAGAGAATTAATAATGTACACACGGAGGGAAACTAGCAGTGGTTAAGATTTTCTGATCACATCATCACCGGTGCTGAACGTGGAACATAAGACTATTAGAGAAATACTAGAATTGCAGCCCTTATTGCCACTCAGCATTACTGCAAATATACCCCCAGGAATTCAATCATAAAATAGAGAAAATTGAACATGTGTGACAGAGAGCCAGAGAGAAATGAAGCACGAAAAAGAAGTACGACACAAAAGGCTTAAAAGGGCTCAAGGTGTGAAAACACTGAGAGTGTGAGGGATTGTGTGAATCACTGCAAGTGCAAGATGAAAACAGGAACAGGATTTCGAGTGAAGCTGAAAGTGATAGAGGGTAACCAAGCATAAACTGAAAGAAAAAACAGCGTAATGAATGAGCATACAAGTGAGCAATAGAGCATGGCAGAGTGACAGGCTGGGATGCAGTAAGAGATGGCAAAAGTAGGAAAATCAGATAGAATACAGTGTTAATAATGTGTTTCTTTTTTTTTTCCGTTTTCTTTTATCTTCAACATTTATCAGAAGAGAGACTGTTAGACAAAAAACAGGCCAGAGAGCAATATAAGAAAGAGACAAAGAGCCATAGTAACTACAAAGGATTATTAATAAACAAAACATTCAGAAATTGCCTTCAGTTTTATCCACCAAGCTGAGGTGGTGAGAGTGACCATGCAGCATGTCCTTTGGAAAACAGCAAACTGGAAGAAAGGGGAACCAGTAACTTCAAAAGTGCAGCTGAGTGTTTACATGCTTTCTTCCTTATGTGATGTACTGTTCTTGTCACTGTCTACTGTGATGGCAAACATATATATAGTATCACAACAAAATATCTTCTGCAAGGAATCAGGGGCAGAGAAATTAGGGACTACAGATATTACGCACAACTATCTGTTAGAGATGGCTAAACAAAAGTTCTACCACACAGCTGTAGGTACACAAAAATATGAAACCAGGAAATATTTCTCTATTCACATAAAATAAACTTGAAAGAAATACAGGTATTCAAATACTTCTCTGGATAACAACAATTATGGTGCTTGAATTACTCGGCTTATCCCAAACAGCCTTGATGGATCTCCTGCAGTCTTTTTTTCATAACTAGACTACAGGATGCTATTTTTTTAATGTAGTACTCTCTCCAAGTGTTTCAAGATAATCTCCACCTATGTAAAACGTCAAGAAAGAGTGAGTTATTTCATTTTGTGTCACTAATGACAGAGAAACTGCTTCTTTTGTTTCTTTGAAGACAGCCTCAAATTTATTAGAGTGTAAGCCAAAAGGTTGGATGGCTTCCCTGTGAACATTCAAGTTCTCAAAAATACAGATTTCATTTAACCTTTCTGCAGTCATATTTATTTTATAAAAGATTCAATTTGTCATATTCCTGTCATAATCTTGAAAAACTACAGTAAAAGGTTCTCATAGATTCATTTCTATCGTGAAGGTTATTGAAGGTCTGTGTGGTGAATAAACACCTTATTTGTGCTTATCCAGCCTCAAATTTGGATCTTATGGGCTAGATATCATCAATAACTTTCTAAAAAACTACAGAATGAATATACTATAAATAATTATGAAATATATGATTAAAAGTTTTCTTTACTCTTTTTTTACTTTTTTTTTTTTTTACTTTTTTCAAAGGCAACTGGGCAAATAGGAACACACCTTTATATTTTACACATACATACTCACAAATACCTTCATAAATGCTTTTTGTCCTTTAACTATTGTTCAGCAATTTGGTTTACTTACAAACTAGTTTCAGGAACTAGAAATACTCAAAATTCAACCTGCATCACAAAAGTAAAAGAATCCTTTTTTTTCCTCTGCAACAATAAAATGAGCTGCTCAGCTGCTAGTAATTCTGTTGATAGTCAATTCAGAAGAGTTTACAGCTCATTCTCCCATCCATGGAATGGCTCTGTAGTGCTAAAAAAAAAAAAATTATCTGATGAACAATGAAAAAAGCTTATGAAAAGGGAAGTGAATCCAAAACAAAGTTGATTCCATCTAATTACTTTCATACATAAAGTTATACGTTGAAGAGACTACCTTCTCTGTTAAAAATCTATAGATTTGGACAACATAAATTTTGTACCATGAATGCGAAAACATGTAAAATGGGCCTGGGTATAAGCTGAGGGGCACCTGACTTGAATAAGCACCAAAACATGTATGTTAGGAACTGTATGTGAGACCCAGCAAGCCACAGCATGTTTAGTCACCATGCCCGAACAGGGTTTGGAATTGCTATGAAGAGAGATCATTACCACTTATTAACAATCTTACTGCATTTTGTTTGCAGTACCAGGGCTGTATGCCCCTGAATTTTGGTCAAGTATGTATAGAATAACTGTACTCATCTTTAAAATTCCTCCTTCTGTATCACTGTGTTACAGCATTATTCCTCAAACAGTTCCTCTTGTGCAAGAGGCTTTTTATGTTAGATCATGATGGATGCTACCTCCCCACAAATAAAATCTAAGTCATTGGGAGCTACAGGTTCTCAGCATCTCTCAGGATGAAGTCTGCATTTTGCAGAATACTTCTGTATCCTTCAGGACAGGAAGTATAGTAGGCAGAAAATCAATGTGTCAGGCAAAGAAATAATAGGTAGATCAGAGCCTTTTCAATACATGCTGTGTGTTTCTTTACAAATTGCATTCCCTGCATGGTGGGTTGACGCTGGCTGGATGCCTACCAAAGTTGTTCTGTCACTCTCCTCCTCAGCTGGATAGGGGAGAGAAAATATAATTAAAAGTTCATGGGTTGAGATAAGGAGAAGGCAAAACCAACCGTTGTGATTTAACCTCAGCCAGCAGCTAAGTACTACGCAGCTACTCACTCATTCCCCTTTCCAGCTCTCTGGTGAAATGGGGAGGAGAATTGTTAAAAGGTAAACCCATGGGTTGAGATAAGGACATGAAGTAAATATTGTAATAACAACAAGAGGAAAAAGATAGAGGAATAAAGCCTAACAAACACAAGTGATGCACGATACCATTGCTCACTATCTGATGACCAATGCCCAGCCAGACCCAAGCAGCAATCATCCCCTCCAGCCAACTCGCTCAGTTCATATACCAAGCATGATGTTCTATGGCATGAAATATCCCTTTGGCTATTTCAGGTCAGCTGCCCTGGCTGTGTTCCCTTCCAGTTTGTGCACCTCCCCACTGGCAGAGCATGGGGAACTGGAAAGTCCTTAACTTAGGGTAAGCACTACATAGCAACAACTAAAATGCTTCACCACGGTCTGAACCATTGGCTTCAAGGGAACCTCTGACTCAGTGTCTGGAGCACCTTCTCCCCTCCTTCTGTGCTGACCTTGGGATGTGCAGTTGTTCTCTCTCCTCTCTCTGCTGCTGTTTCCACAGTATGTTTTCCCCCTTCTCAAATATGTTATCCCAGATGTGCTATCACCATTGGTGACCAGCTAGGCCCTGGGCAGCAGCAGGTCCAGCTGGATTTGGCTCTGTCTGATATGGGGGAAGCTTCTAGTAGCTTCTTATGGAAGCCACCCCTGTAGCCCCCTTGCTACCAAAACCTTGCCACACAAACTCAATACACCCTGAACCACCCACTTTGAAATAAATCCACTTTCCCACACAAATGCTTTGAGTAGTTCAGATTACACAGAGAGACTGTCACTCAAAAGAAGACTTTCAAAGCAGTGTTCCTGAAGCTTAACAGCATTCCTTTTTCTCCATCAACACTTCTTTTCCTTTGCCTGAAAAGGTTGGTGTAACTAATTAGTCCCCAACACTCCATTATAATAACAATATTACCTAGCCTATATAGTGGTTTTCATCAGTAGATCAAAAAAGTACTTAGTAAAGAAGGCAAATGTTATTACCTCATCAAGTAATACCCACTGAATAATCAGCTCTGCTGCTACCTTAATCCTTAGACATGGTGTTTTAAAACCATGAAGAAGCCAAAACGTAATCTCCAAATAATACACCTTCTCTAGCTTTCTCTAGCAAAGGAGATTATTGCCTGTTCAGTGGACCCCATGAGGGCTACATGAAGCAAAAAGGGAATATATTTGCAAAGATACCACAGAGGATTAGAATGGACCTTTTCAGCTATTGAGCTAAGGCCCAATTGTCCCATGTTGATATATCATATAAGCCCTTTCTCAAACCTCTCAAGTTTTGCATTAGAACTAGTGAGTGCCTTTCGCCTTTCATTAATCCCACTGAGAGGTTTTGCTAGAAGTGCACTGATGGGACAAACAGATATTTTTCTCCCATGTCCATCTTAAATGTACATTTGATCTGATAAAAATCATTTGTCTTGGTATTAACAGTGCCCGTTCATGTGAAAAGCTCTGCCCTGCCTTGTGCATTTAGAAAGCTCTCAATCTGGTAAAAGAACAGAAAATACAATTAAGTCTCCCATTCTAATAACTAACAAGGTCTATCAAATTTTGCCTGTGCTGTTGACACATATACCTTACCTACTAACTTCCAGTGTCAAGTCCAGCTTTCTTAGGACTATTTATTAAAAGTCCAAGACCTAGTTCTAGAGCAGTGACAATCACCTAAGAGGCCACTATAGTGAATTAAGCTTATTCTTTCCCAAGGTACCTTACACTTACAAACACTGAACTTCATTTGCCACTGTATGGCCCTGCTTTAAAAAAAAATCTCATGGTGTAGATTCCACAATTCCTATTCACGATCTACCAGGACATTTCACACTCCTTATGTTTAGAGCTGCTTTTCCTCTTGTCAAATTCTACCTAAATCTCCCACTGCTATAATTTAAGTCTGTAACTAGTTACATTCAGATCAAATCCACTTCTGTATGCTATAAAAAGGCTAGTCAGCTTGCAGTGTTGACTACAAATGTGCAGTCCTCCTTTTCCTGAGAATTACACTATTTATCAACCTTTCTCTAAACATCCAGGGAAGATGTTTGACCTTCCACCATACACTTTAGAACAGTACTAAGATACACTTCATTTTCAACAAATATCATCAGAAGTACTTCAAATATCTCACATTACTGCATTTTGAAGTTCTGAACATTTTTACCCTATTTTTTGCTATCTGAAGAAGCAAAGACCTCCTAATTTACCTTTTACTCCTGTATCCTTGATCGACATCTCCATCAACTTGGTATCAACATTCTGCTGTTTTCTTTGAGGCAAATAATAAATAGAATTAATTAGGAATGTGGTTTTACCTGTATTCTGGATTCTCACAGCCATTATCTGTTCATTTTCAACCAGGCAACTTAAAATAATGAAAATGGTGACTCTCTCAGTTCAGTCTCTTAACTTTTCTCCCTTTTCTTAAGTTTCAGCATCCAGAAGTGTACTTGTCCCTTCATATATGCATAGAAAATAAGTACCCAAAATTTAAGTTTTCTAATTACTTCTTAAGTTGATTATTTTGAGATATACTGGAACTGTTAATTAAAGTACACAGGCAGAATACAACTTGCTCATTAAGTTACAGTCATTGTCTTTCAGTTATTTTATTATTCTTATTATTTTTAACCTCATAACTTTCAGCTGTCTTACTGGGGAGTTGACAATATAAAGCCTCTGCTCTTGAGCTAGACTGATAATAAAAAGGTGCTGGGAGGTCTAGACAGACTTAAATTAATAAAAAATCATTGATCCATCTACTATCACCAAAAATGCTTCACCTACAGGATCACTCTCCTCTTTCTCTTCAACGTATTGTTCATTCAATTTATATTTGCTCTTGAGAGGATCAAATAGGCAGGTTTTCCATATTCCTTGTAACAGCAAATTATCTCTTAATAATTCTTAATGATTTCCTTCAACTTTACAACACTGATTCAGTTAAAGCCACAAACAAACACTTGATGACTAACAAATATCCATTATCCATTTGCAAGTTCGACTGGTCACCTTTATGTTTAGACTGAGTTTCAAATACAAAATTTCACTGTAATTTCAGAAGTTTGAAACCTAAAAGAATAGTTTGGAATGGATAATAACATACAGGTTTCCATGATGCAGAATCCTTTCACATGTATGTGATGCTCAAATACAATGAGGTTAGTCTGAGGCACCGTGAGACTGCTTATAGTAACATTGCAAATGATGCTTTCATAATGGAACTCAGTGTCTTCTTGACTCCTCAAGATAATCCTCTCTCTTTTCAATATGAATCCACTTTCTTCACTGCATCTCAGGTTTGCGCATGCACACCTTTTCCTTGCCTGTATTATTACAAAAAAAAGTCAGCTCTCAGTACTCTGTTCAGCTTCCTACCAAGAAAGCCTTTATGACAAGTGACAGTAACACCTGAGCATGGTTCTTTCCCAACTCTCATTCATTAGCTCCTCCATCCTCAGTTAAACCCTCATGTCCTCAGTTTTCACCACACTGTTAGAACACCTCTGTTGTGAGACCCACTGAAAACATAGCTCCCACATTTCACCAATCCTTTTGCAATTCCTACTCTCACTCACTGAAAAACTGGTTCTTCCAACAAGCACCACCTAAAATTAACATCTTTCAACCAGCAGAAGCTTTCCATTTCCTGTCTGCCTCCAAGGGGAGTCTCTACTCCACCACAGTTCCTAAATCAAGTACATTACTTCTGTGCAACCAAACTGTGATAGCACAAAAAATACCCCCTGCTCAGAAATGGCTCAGATTTTCCCATTACTTCTGTGCAGTCAAACTATGACAAAAACACCAGGAATGTTTCTAAGCAGTATCAAAATAATAATACAGTATCTTCCTACTCCTTGTGCTTTACTGGTTGATATATAAGGTAAATGATCATTTAGTTATTACAAATATAACAGTCTGCTCAAATATGCAAATGTTTTCCCAACTGCCTTGTTTCCAAGGACAATACTTCACCATTTAAAAAATTTGAGGAAATTCAATGCACATTACATATGTTCATAGAGTGCTGTACTATGAACAGTACGGTACTCTGTAAATATTTTTTCACCCCCCAGAAAATACCATTATGCTTCAGGTTGGCAATATTATTTTAGATCTGGCTCGCCTGAGTTAACCTGCAAAATAAATTATTATGCCAATTAGAACAGTACTAATTGTTGTAGATTTGGTGGAGGAAGGGATTCTGCCCTTTCTTTAGTGGCAGCAATTGCAATGGGTAATAGCAAATTTTTCTAAGCTTAATGTTATTTTGTCTTGATTTACCCGCCTATTGTGGTTTTAGTACCCAAGGTGGAAAAGTGGCTACTGATATCAAAAAGTTCTTTTTAAAAAACTATTTTTAATAAAGCTCAGGAAGGTTCCATGACCAGAAAACTTTAGAGGCATGCTGCAGTTACATCCTAAATGAGCAGTGTAGACAGAGGCCTTTTTCGAAGCTGAAAGGAAAAATGCAGTTACACAACAGTCTTCCTGGCAAGAGGGAATAAATCAGTCCTCTCAGTAGAGCACAGTATCAGGCTGGGAGCCATCTTTTCTGCAAAAAAAACCCATAATGATTGATTTTGGGTTAAAGCTCTCAGGTGCTCAACCTGAACCTCTCCAAATTCAGAAGGGCCTGTTTTTTAAACAGGAGAAACATTGACTCAAAATCAGGCATCCAGAACCAATAAAGCAAGACAGTAGCAGCCACAGTTACAAACTCCTTAAAATTTTTCTTAAGTGCTTTCACAGCATGTGCTGTACAAATTAATCAGCTACATCACAGATCAAACAGCAAATCCACTATCCAATAAATGAAGTCTATCTGAAGCATACAGAAAACTAACCATTATGCTTCTGAGTTCCCTGTGTGGCTTTGTCTCAGTCTGATCTGTTCTTCTCCGACTTAACAAAACTGTAACCTTCTGTCCGAAATGGAGAGCTTCTGCTTTTAAAACTGCTTGGAACCTGATAAACAACCCCCTGGATAGGTGGGATATGCAAACTGCACATTAACACCTATACAGACAGTACTTCACTTTTTAGTGCTTCTCTGTAAGGTAAGCTTGTGCCAGTCTAAGACGACATGCCATTTTAAACAGCTATTGCTATGTCAACTAGCATAATATTCCACGTGACTTTTATTGGTACGTATGTCGTTTTGGAAGCTGTTTTAACTGAGCTGGCAAAAGCCATTCCTACACTGCAATAATGCTATCTACAACATTGACACGGACCAGTATAACTGTGTAATTTATGAGGATTTCTATGCGAATTCTTTCTTGTCATCCCCTGATTCAGTGTGCTGCACATCTGTACTGCACCGCAAATCTAACCATACTTTTGAGGCACCAATAAGTAAATGTGTACAAACAGGAGCTGGGGACAGGGAGCATATGATATTTTTGAAGGGAATGGGTAGTGAGTCACCCACCCAAACCCATAGTTTTCAATACCTTGATTTAACCCGTCTTCCTCCTGAATACAGTTAAAAACCATGAGTCCCACAACTAGCTTTGTTCAAGAAATAATCTTCTTCTCTTCATCTCCTGACAGTGGTCTTCAGTTAAAGCCTGCAATGATGAAACTCTCAGAGATTGACAGAGGAAATAAAAGGAAAGAAACTACTGAAATGCATCTTCACAAGTAGATTATTAAATGTCCCGCAGACATCGGTGCGAGTGACAGCCGCCAGAGCTTAGTGAAAAAAGAGAAGCAGAAAATTAAACTTCTCATTGGGCTTGATGATGATTAATATCTCTTCTCTGATGAGCTGAAACTGCTTAATCTTTGCTATTAATATCAAATCACTGAGGTGTAAGTATGGTAGCTGAAGAGAAAGGGGGCATATGAAAACGTTTAAAATTGAGGAGAGGAAAAAAAAGACAAAAATAACTGAGGTATGTTTTGCTCTTAAATCTCTTAGAGCAAGAAACTCAGAATGAAGCTGAGAGTCACCATCAGAGGCTCTGAAGTCAGGTTACCATGAGGCAGATCTCGTGCAAATAAAGTTGTTCAGTTTAAAGGAGATAAGTAGCAGATTTCAATCGTTTGGTTAAAGGTATTTGCATTCTACAGGAAGAGTACTTAATTCATCACACCTCCATTAAAGTGTATGTGAACAAGCAACTAATAACTTCACCCAACTCAAGTATGTTAGATAATGGTTATTTTCAGATTTACTTATCCCTGTGTATATTGGCAAAGCTTTAAAGAGTTACTTGGAGTTCCTTGGAAGCTAATAATTACATTTAGCTGCGCAGACAGATTTTTCTACTTGGGTGCTGTAAGAATACTCTACAAAATGTAACCTCTCTGTTGAGATTTTTACCTTAAACCCTTGGGTTTGTAATGCACTGAAGCAAGAGGTGAAATAGCTAAATCCATTATAGTTAACACCCCTAGAAAACATTCTGTGTGTTTTTCACATTTTCAGACCAAAGGAAATCTCTGTTAAAGTCACCGTAGATCACTTGAGGTACATATTATAACAGTTTGATTAGTAGAGAATAAAAAGCAGATTTTTATAGCACCCATTCATCTGAAAATGTTATTCTTGCTACAGTTAACAAGCAAAATCATGGAGTTAGGTTAAATTAAATCCAGTGACAGACACGAAATTTACTGATTGTGAAATATTAAAGCTGTGGTATTAGTTCAATACAATTCTAGAATACTGAATGCTTTAATGATATGAAAACAGTGGGAGAGAAATCTTTTATTTCTTAATGCTGTAAAGGCAACTTGCAAACACTGTACAGTGATTTTCTGTTTTATCTCGAGAACTGAGATTACAACAGTCATAAAATGTAAGTTTATAAGCCTGAATAATTGGTTGACAAATTAGTGCTCAAATGAATCTTGTTTCTCAAATTTAATAAACATTTTTAACTTGCACCTGAAACTGTGCTTGATTTGATCTTTTCTGAAGGGTTATTTTTCACTACTGAAAAGGTACAGAGTAACCTGAAGCCCAAAACAAAGAATCTACTTGGGAAATTAGTTTTTCTGTCCTAGGATGGCAACTGATCATCCAGATAACTAGGATTGTCAGCTATGGTAAGGTTAGTAATTATCCTATAAATACACCTTTTTGTTAAAAAAAAAACAAACAGCTATATGTTTTGGTAATTGTAGTTCTGTAGCACTCTCATTTATAGTTCTCAAGGTGATATTTCTTGCGGTGTACTTTATGTATTGCAATATCTCATAGCCTTGAGCACTTATTTACACAAAAACTGAAACTGTTTAAATGATCCCTTTTTATTGTTTTTTCCTCATCTATTTCTCATCTTTCACTTCCAAACATGAAGCCAGAAAAATACAGACAAGGATTAAAGCACGTATTTGTGAAAAAAGGTGGCATAATTTCGTCAGAGATGTGCTAAAATCCTCCACCAGCTTTAATATAAGGTTTGGAAATCTGATTAGAAAAAAAGCTGTGGTGTATCTAGAAGGCATGGGTCAGATGCAGGAATTACCAGTCAACATTATTCTATCAACTCTACAACCTAATACAAGCTACACTATGGAAGATATGAGAGATGTTAACATTCATCTGATGGCAGAAATCTACAAATCTTCACAAGCCAACAAAACATAAGTACCTGTTCTATGAGATTTTGGGGAGAATCTACAAATTTGTCTGCCAGTTCAATTTTGAAACACAAGCAAAAGCCTGGTGCAACTACTCTAAGAGAGATGTACAGACATGTAAAGGAAAGATGAATCATAAAATAGAAAGGAAAGAAAGAAAATGGTGGGGAGCAACACTGCTTTTAGAGTTTATTTTATTTTTTTAACGCAATCACATACAGCTCTTTCATCTTTTTTATTCTAGCACTTTCTTCAAGACGTTTTCAGCACATAAGAATATTTCTATTTTATTAGCCATGGCTTTATTTTGGCTCCAGAAATAATCATCTATGTATTACATGAATGCTATGCGACATTGTTTGATATTAAACTACACCATGACAACCTCAATACTGTGTTAAGAGAGCCAAATGAAGATGCTATTGTAGCACCAACAGCCATAAATGCACTGGTTTTAACCTACTTAGGAAGAACAAATATCACTTTGAAGATGCAGGGGCCCAGGCTTCACTGTCTAGAAAACAGTATACAAGCTGACCAGGCTTCTTCTGCTTTTCATAGTGGCCTACTTCTATTCCTAACAGTACCTGTGCTTGCTCAATTACAGCCAGCACAAGTAGATTTGATTCCATTACAATCACACTTTCAGTGTATTTTGTGGATACAGATTTTGGATTTTCCAATTCAGAACCTCAATACATTACAACCAAGGTTGTAAGCTATTCCATGTGTCCTAAACTATATCCTGATGACAGTGATTTCATTGGGCTTCTCCAAAGTTCAGGAATCAGTATGCAGACCTGTTACTACAGGCTCACTGGAAAAGTATTGCATTATAGCATCATAGAATTGATAGGGTTGGGAAGGACCTTAAATATAATCTGCCATGGGCAGGGACACCTCACACTAGACAATGTCACCCAAGGTTCTTTTCAACCTGGCCTTGAACACTGCCAGGGATGGATCATTTACCATTTCTCTGGGCAACCTGTTCCCATGCTTCACTACCCTCACATTAAGAAGTTCTTCCTTATATCTAACTATAACTTCCCTTGCTTAAGTTTAAACCCAGTACCCCTTGTCCTATCGTTACAGTCCCTGATGAAGGGACCCTCTCCAGCATCATTGTAAGACCCCTTCAGATACTGGAAGGCTGCTATGAGGTCTCCACACAGCCTTCTCTTCTCCAGGCTGAACAGCCCCAACTGTGTCAGCCTGTCTTCATACGGGAGGTGCTCCACTCCCCTGATCATCCTCATGGCCTCCTCTGGACTTGCTCCAACAGTTCCATGTCCTTCTTATGTTTATGACACCAGAACTGCACACAGTACTCCAAGTGGGGTCTCGTGAGAGAAAGTAGAGGGGCAGGATGACTTGTGCACATTCAGGGTCCTAAGATGATCTTGAATCTGATCTTGTCCTAAAATGGGTCTAACGTCTTCATTCTCACAGTCCCTGCATTTGCCTTCCAAGACTTGAGTGGCATGGCTAGAGCACTTGTTGGTGAAGACTGGGGCAAAAAAGTCATTGAGAACATCAGCCTTCTTCAAATCCAGGGTAGCCAGTTCTCCCATTTCCTTCCAGAGGGGGCCCACATTATCCACATACACTTGTTTCCACCTTATGAAATACTTTATTCAGACAGTAAAATATTTTATCTAGGCCCACAAATTATCTTCCATTATTTCTGTTTTTAAGTAAACATACCAAACAGAAACACAAGCTGTTATGCTTTCTGAATTTAACTTTGAAAACTTTCACTTCTCCCCCCTAATTACTGATCTCTGCAAAAGCTGACATTTAGCAATTTGAAAGCTAAACAGAATTATAACGAAAACAAAACATGTTTAAAACCTTCGTGTTTACATCCTGGACTTTGTCTCATGT
The DNA here is from genome assembly GCF_028554395.1 of Pezoporus wallicus. Lineage (NCBI taxonomy): Eukaryota > Metazoa > Chordata > Aves > Psittaciformes > Psittacidae > Pezoporus > Pezoporus wallicus. The sequence goes on from NW_026640775.1 coordinate 1,923,025, forward strand.
TCCACAGAAGTATGGAGAAGAACGGTTGTGCTACAGGTTAGAAAAAAGTATTACCACAGGATAGCTCAAATGGCTTGAACACTGTTAAACTGCAAAAGAGTATCAGGCTAAAAACATACAATTCTCCAGGTCATAAACTTTTCCTCCTGTTGTTGGTATCTACAAAGCTGAGTGAACCGAGTTGACTGCTGTCAGCCCACGTTTTTGAAGTTAGCTGTGCATTTCACTCAATTGTCCAAGGATATTGAGATAACTTTAAAAAAATCTTTCAAATTCAAGTCTCAAAACAAGAACTGCAGAAGGAAAAGCAGCACAAGAGAGGTAAAATTTCAAGGGAGGGAAATAACTACTCAACTGAAAAACTGAATGGTTGTCATGACTGAAAAAAATGTCTGAAATGGGTAAAGAGGGAATAAAGAAATGTCTTGAAGATACTGGGATTCTTAAGGTAAGCATACCTAAAACATATCCATCCAATACCAGGCTATTAACCTTCACACTCAGTTGCTTTTGCTAAACCATGCCAGAGCATTATCTACAGAACAAAAGAATAACTATACATGATGTGTGAAATACTTCTTCAAATGTATTTTTATCTTGACTCCTTCCCCTTCTGGTATTATACACATTTAAATAAATATTCAAAACGTAAGTTTCAAAACTACTGAAAGATGCTACAGATGCAATTTGCTAACAGGAAAGATTCTGATTACAAATTTTTCCCAGATCTGAAAAAATATCCACAAATATTTCACTAAAAGCAAATATCGTAATTGTTCTGAGTTAACTGAAACATTTGCCAGAAACAAAATACTAAATTTTCATTTCAATCTTTTAAAATGTTTGTATTTCAGGTATTTTATTTCTCCCATACACATATATTTGTTGACCTGTTTGCCCCCAAAGCTCACTGGTTAATTTCAAATTATTTTGTTAGAGGGAAAGAAGTCAGATGTAATGAAGCTTCTACAATCGTCAGGAACACACAGAGAGATGCTATACATTTCATTATTGAGAAATATATTGCAGCATGAACTCAAGATTTATTTAAATACCAGGAGACCCATATGGGAGCTAGATTTTTATAAATGCCCTAATTGTAGGAAAAACGACTTCAACATCAATCAGCCGCATGCCATCAATCACAGCAAGTCAGGCTACATTAGTTCCAACATTCAAAGAAGGTCTGGTGGACTTGTAAGCTGCACATTTTGTTTCAAACAGCCAAGCAGAACTGCTTAGGAGGTTGGCTTTTTTTTTTCCTTTTTTTTTTTTTTTTTTTTAGAAGCAAGACATTTAAGCTTTCTGAAGAAAACCATATTTTGACTATGAAGTTACAAGTACCTATCTTTGAATCTTCCTTTGAAGAGAAAGAGGAATAATCAGGAAATAACTCCCCTACTGCTACTACTGCTAGTCTTCCATGAAGTCCTAATAGAATTTAGGCATCTAGATGTCCCTTCTTCTTGGAAGGAATTTGCTCACTTTTGTGTAATGCAACTTTCATGGACAACATTTTTCCCAAATGTTTGCTCAATGAATGAGGAAGTCAAAGATGGAATAAGAGCCTTGAGAGAAGTGTTGAAAGAGAACATGTATGCCCTACACTGGAATTCAAAAGAGAAATGTGTACTTGCTTTTATTTGGCACAACATACTCACAAAAGAAGCGGCTGTTACAAGATTCATGGCATTTCTTGAGACGATAACATACTGGTTTAAGGATGTGAATTCCTGGCAAGCAAAAGAAACAGCACTGAAACCAGCATTTAGGTGTTGAGATACCTGGTGGACCTTATTAGTTAAGGAAAAAAGTGTATTGCAGAATCATTTGGATCAATTGAAAGAGTGGTTGAGAAGAAAAAAACAAACATGGTCCTCACTAACTCCACAGTCTGACCTTCAAAAGCTTCTCATGACTATGTTGTCTTTTGGTTCACATTATTTGCCTAAGGCCATTCTCTTTTTGCCACAGAAACTACTTGACTTTCCAGTCACTGCTCACGAGCAGACTATGTCTTTATATAATGGGGAATAAAACTCTTTATTTTTTCATATTCGCTTGTTAATTTTATTTTCTTCTATGATGGTGAAATAATGGTTCTCATGTCTGTACATGTCTGCAAAACAAGATCTAATTGCGGGGATACTGACTTGCAAGCTAAAGATGATGAGCTTTCACAGCATGGACCTCCTGGTCAACAGCATACTTCAATCAAACTTCATCAGTATACCAGACATTCCAAACACCGCATAGCCGAATCACAAGGGTTGCATAGAAAGTCAGGCTTTCAAGGACAAAGCAATAAAACCTAGCATAAGCCTGAGGTCTTTACTATCATGACTGATTTTATTCTTGGAGGATCCTCCAGTAAAAACTGCAAACACTAAAGAAGGTATTTTGATTGCAGCTGAGATAAAAGTGTTTAAATGACAATTCTCAGCATATTTCCTAAAAAAAAAACTGTAACAAGAGAGGAGTAAATGACCATCATTTGCTCCAGAATGGAAATGTATACAGAAGCAGCTTTTACGAAGGGGCTGCTATGAAGCCAAACTAAAGCATGTATAATGAGTAACTGAACATGTAAAGCTGTTCAGCACCCATCACAGTAACATCCTTATTATATGCAAAGGAGCCCTTTCAGGACCTCTCTTCTGAGAACTTTATTAAAAAGACTTAATAAATACAGAGGTTGAAACTTCTACTTTAAATGCACACTGGATTAAGTTTTCTTGTTTAATCCTGCTGAGACACACAGCAGATAAAATTCAGGCAAACTGAGAGAATTGTAATGAAAAAAGCAATTTCAGATTTTGCCTCTTTCTGATTACATTGTCTGTGAAGGGATTATTTTCTGATGTTTGTTAATCACTTGCAAGTGTCTGATAGACATTTTAGCAATTAATTATTTGTTTGCCTCTTCCTATGAGCAACTTATTGCAAGCATTAAAAACTCAGCAGTTTTCATCACGCATATAAGATCATGTGATAAACTTTTGGCACTTAACTCTATAAAGCTGAACTCCCAGAATCGGTTTTCTGATTCAAGTATTCACAAATATGATTTCGAAATCTGCTTCCCATGAATATTAAAACTGGATATTCATTGTTTCTGTAGACATTTTTCCCAATTAACATATTCACTAGAATATTTATGGAAAGCATACACAAAAAGAGTGTGAACAGCATCAAAGTGAAGCCATTTAAATACTAAGATGAATATTTGCAGCCTTCCTTCATTTTACTTTATTGTATTTTATGAGGTGTTTGCCCAACTCTGGCTTCAATCATGTCTCTACAGATTAGTTGGAATAAAATAAAAAGTAGTCAGAAAATTAGAGTTGTCCAACACTGGAGTGAAAAAAACAACAACTGAGGAAAGCAAGTCCCAGGAAAGAAGGCAGGTTGTGCTGTTAAAATGTTACCTTGACAGTTGACAAAACACAGAGTCAGCTTCCTGCTCCCTCACAGACCTCCCACATAGTGTCTCACACAACTTCTCAAGTCTTTATCTTAAGGTTACACTACTGACTCTTCCTTTCCTGTGAAATACATTCTACACAGAAACCCTCCACAGCCACTTTGGCGATTTCAACCTCAAATGGATCCACAGAACAGAAACTTACAACTAAAGTGTATTTTCATCCTTTCAAAACAGAGGTGACTGAGGCCACATAGCCACAGTGGGCATTTTTTTGAGGAAGCAGTAATCTAGAGAGCATGCGTCAAATTACAGTTCCAAGTCTTCATTTTACATGACTTTTATGGTAAAGGGGATAGGAAACTGCTGCATATAGCTTGGAAAATTATGCTATTTCTGGAGCTCTATGGGTTACCAAAACTGCTATATTCTTTCTAATGAAAATTCATCATATATTATTTGATTATTTCCTCTTTCCTGTTTCAAATGCACCCCACCCTTTCTACTCTATTACCTTCCCCTTTGAATGTGATTTAAGGATGTTGGAACAATTAGCTTTTTCATTCAAAGTAACTGATAACTGAGATTACACTGTCCTCATGCATTATTAAAAACAGCAACAGTAACCAGTTACATTCAAGGGCTATACAATATTCAACCTTAATAGACATATATTCATGATTAATGAAGCTTTTAGTAGCTGTCACTGTCACAGTTTGGGTAATGTCTCCTCCAATGAATATTCCAAGGAAAGAGTCTTACTGGTAGTGTCTGAGTGACAACTGTGCAGTATTAGGCTGCAATGTACATTCTGACCAGAGAAACAAAACCCAAAATGAAATAAAATTCTTCTTAAAGAGTTGCAAACTATTTAAAAAGCAGAACGTGGGATTTGACTACATTAGCCCATATTTTGTATTACACATTAACAAAGAGCTTATAGAGGCTTTCTAAATGTGATCCCACTGCCATGGCATGGCAAATTAATAACTTCTTAGATACAAACACATAGACAAGTAATGTAATCCCTAATTACATCAAGAACAAGTAATTCCAGGACAAAGCACTGCAGATACCAGTACCGAAGAGTGATATTTGGTTCTAGAACCCTGAAACACACAAACAAACAAAACCCTGCAAAATAATACAGAAAAAGACCACAACATTCTTTCCCATTACAGCTCAGAGAGCTCAACATTTTTAGCTTAGTGAAAAAAAGACTGAGAGGTGGTTCGGCTACATGTAAGTACCTTCAAATGGAAATACACCTACAAGTAAGTGGCAAGAGAATGAAGCCAGGCTCTTCACAGTGATACATGGTGCAGGGATGAGTGACATCAGACATCAATTGAAGCAAAAGAGGTTCAAACTAGATATATGGAGAAACCCTTCCATCTGAGGACAGTCAAGCAGTGGCACAAGTTGCCAGGAACACAGTGTAGTCTCTATGCTTGGAGGTTTTCAAGACATGACTGGATAAAGGCTTAAGAAATCTTGCCTGACACCAAAGCCCACCCTGCCTTGAGCAGAAGTTTAACCAGAGAACTCCTGAGGCCCCTTCCACCCTGAATAATTGAGCCGATGAAGAAACTAGGCACTGACAATTTCTTTAACTTAGTGGATAAAAGTATAACAAGAACCATTTACTTTAATCTAAAACCAAACGAGCTGAAAAGAAAGCTTCTGGTGCTGCCTGTTATTAACCAAAGAAGCTAATGCCAGAAGACAGAGAGGACTTTCCACTCCTGCTGGTTTCAAATCAAGGCACGATGCTGCTGTGGGACATTTTTACTCAACCATACGCAGACAGCTTAAAACATAAGTAAATTGTGTGAACCACAGTGAAGTACAGCTCAAAAAGCTGATAAAGTGACAAAAAGGCCTTAACTTTCTGTCCGTAATACCTACAAGTTAAGGAAAATCCTAGCTATCACTTGGTTAAATAAATATTTTAACTGATCATAGTTTTTAACCAACAATCATGCCCCATCCAAAAATTTAAAAAGAAAAACAACTGAAAACAAAAAAACAGATACAGAAAAATAACAGAAAGAGTTACTATTTGTATGTAATTTCCAGTCCTTTTTCAGTAGAAGGCTTCTTAATAGGTAATGGGCTTTGCTCCCTGGTTTGCATTTAAGATTAATTCACACTGAGAGTTTTAAGTCACTTCAAATAACATTTAGCAGTGAATTTCAAGATTTGTATTGAGCACTCTGCAAAAACAAAGGATTCTACACACAGAGGAATTTAAAGCAGCATGCCATTATCAATTGTGGACACAATTAAAATAGTCATTACGACAAGGCAGCATAATATTCCTCTAAAAGCAAAAAGGTGAGGCCTGCATTTGCTCAGCTTTTAAAATCAAACACAATCAGTACTGTTCTGACTGCCAGATCATTAGTTTTCAAGTATGCAGCCAGCACCCTTTATATTTCCAATTTAACATGAATCCCTAAGTGTTTCATCCTAGAATAAGCTCATAGAGTTACTGCCCATTAAGGCAGAATTTTATGTAAGCAAATAAATTTGCATAAGCAAATATTTGTACCTGGCATGTAACTAATACGGAAATGTATGTAATACACACTAAAAATATTCACACGTTCTTCCTCGTAATTTAACTTGGAATCCAATTTTGTTTTGAAACAAAGCACAAATTCATCAGCCAAGGTTACATGAAAGAAGTTTGACATTTTAAACGATGCCTTTTTAAAATTATCAGACTGTGAACTAGCTTTTGAACAGTTTTTAAACAGCTGAAACACCTTTCCTTGTGCTGAGAGAATTACAAAGGCTGAACATCTTTTTCCAGTCATGCCAAAACAACACACCTATTGCCAAACATAAAATGCTCCATCTCATTTAAAATCAAAAAATAAAAATACAAAACCCCCTCAAAACTACAAAGTAATAAGAAATCAGAGGTCCAGCAACTTCTAACCTCACCTAACTGAAGTATTACTACTGAACTCCTTTAAAGCCAGAAAAAGAGGTCATCAGACAGACAAAAGACAAAGTAGTGGTTATTTCAAGTCTGATTATAAAAAGCTGCAAGTCAATGTACCTAGAAGCTTGAGGATCTCCACCTGAAAAAAGGCCAAAGATACTCCAGCTATAGCAGCCCACTGCCACCCAGAGTGATATGGATTTGAACTGATTTTATAAGAGATTTTATACAGGTATTTGCTGATTTTCTGCGTTCAGCCTCCTAGCACAATAAACATAGAGGCAGTGGCTAGAACTAACAATTTTCAAACAAAGGCAAGAAAAGAGTCTCATGTGTTTGCAGGTTTTGGCCACATATGCATTTATATAACCAAATCAGGAGCCTAGAGAACATTCATAGAATTCTTTGCTCCTACATTTACGCTTCATAGAGCAGCATCCCACCACTGTCTGACATTCCGAACTAGGTACCACCATGTGTTCCATGGTCCAGTGAGCTGCAGCACAATGGACCACATGACAAGAGAAAGCCTGCAGCTGAGTAACCATGACCTAGCACAGTCCATGATGCAAAGATCCATGCCAGACACACGTTTTCCTGGCTTGTCCTGTAGGCCCTCCAGCTAGGTACACTTCCTGCTTTGCGTCCCAGAACTAGGCTCAGTCTCATCTATACATATAAGGTCTAACACACAGGTCCATAAAAACAGAGATGTGTAAAGAGTGCCCAGAATAAATATTTTAAACACTTTAAAATAATATTAAGGGCAGATCTGAAATGAGATGTTAATTTCAATTAAAAGTAAAATCTTACAGGGCATAGGATAGGTCAACTTTTAAAAATTAGAAAACTCTGAAAAGAAATGAGTAAGGTGGATTTGTTTGGGTTTCCTTCACTTTTTACAAGTCAAAAAATGAGAAAAAACATCAAATAACTGGGGCCAGCAATTACATCCTCCTCAGCAGTGAGAACATGGTAAGGAAGCCCCTTCATTGAAATCTGCACCTTGCGAGCTACCTCCTCTGAAAGTCAAACCAGATTTATTTCAATAAAATCAATGATCTGCATTTGTCTGATACATTCAACACCCCAGCCTTCCACCTCCAGCCCTTATTCTCCTCTTACCTTCAAAACTCCCAGTAAACAGATAAATCCACGTAATGGCAGGGACAAAAAGGACGGTCAAAGAGGCAGCCAGGAATTTCCGTCGCCCTCTGCAGATTCCCAGCATTCTCTCAGGAGTGCAGATTCCCAACCCAGTGCTGTTCCTATGTTGGAAGCAAATAGTCCACAGCCTCCCACATATTACTCCCTGCAAAGGAAAGGAAAACCAAAATATTTTAACAGCTTATCTCTATACAGAAATTTAGATACACCAATGATCCTGAAGAAATAAAAGGACAAGGCTAAAGACAGAGTTCAAACAACGGCAAAGCAATACCCATTTCAAAATTACCCAGGACTAAGTAATAATAAAGCAAGTTTTAGAATTCGGACTAAGACAGTAAGTCAATAAAACACATTGTATCAACCTAAATACACATTGAGCTAGTCTTACAACCAGACATCACCTTTATTTGTTGCTTTTCCAGCCTTTTACTCTACAGAAACTCTGGGTCCTTTGATGCTTATGTGTGCTGGTGCCCCTGGGCAGATAAGAGAAAGCCACCCTATTTCTTCACCTGCTCCCAAAGAGCAAAAATCACACCAGTGAATCAATGAGCTGGCTGCAGGTGGTCATGAACTCAAAAGAGTGAACTGAAGAATTAAAGGTACACTTTGGGTGCAGATGGATGTTATTAAAATGACTCACTTTGCTAATCAAAAAGCAATGCTGATGAACTGCTTTATAGAAGGGGAGAAGAGCAAAATGGGCAAGAAAGCTTCATTAGTCACAAAATGGGTATCAAGAACTTTAAATTGCATGCTGTGAGAAAAGAAGAGGATTCTGGAGAGTACCACTGTTTTTATGAGGAAAAAAAAAAACCTAATTCTGATCTTAATTTGTTTAAAACAATCATGCTGCATTTCAGAGAGGCCAAGACGGCAAAATAATCTGATGATTCTTATTCACAGAAAAACCAGTGCAGGCTTGCAAGGCACAAAAATAATGTTTCATATTAGGAGGAAAGGCTAGTGTTAGACCAGAGAGGGTAGGGGGAAAAGGGATGTATTAAGTCCATGCAAATCTAGTTCCAAGTTTTGTGTGAAAGAGCTTATGTTTTCTGATTTTAAGAAAAGAATTGATCTACCAGAATGTCAGGGAAAGAAACACAGACTCTGACAGTACAAGGTGTTTAATAACAGTGCCCTTTGTCTTATGCTTAAACTAGCAGTAGAGCTGAAATAGGCAATGAAAGCATATCTACACTGACAATGGCTACTGTGTACCTTGAAAATATGGCTGAGCTCTACAACTGTACATATACTTCAGTGAAAGTCATTCTGAAATCAAATTACAGCAAAAATGAGAATTTTAGACAAGAGAAATAGGCTCACATGAAGAACTCTGCTATTAGAGATACCTGGCTGCAATAATCAGGCAAACTTAGAGCTGTTCCTCATTCAATAGGGCTCACTTCACTACTCTACACTTTAAGAGCCATGATAGTACTCTGACCTTGGAACTAACAAAATGGACTGTAATTTGTCCAGAGCCAGCACAAAAAGCATTCCATTGTGTCAGCTTTTCAACACAATGAATGCCTCACCACAGACATTTTGCACAAAATATGTGGACAGACTTAATATTAACAACTGTGGTATTAGAGTCACTGTGTCAGACACAAACATTTGGTAGATAAATTGTGGAGAACTTTCATCTTTACTCGCTGTATCTGAATAATGATTAAATTTAATTTCTTTTCCTTACATCACACAGCTTCCTTTACATGCCTACTTGAAAAACACAGATAACTTTCCTTGCTTCTGTGTTCCACACTTGTTACACGTGTGCATATTGTAAAATGCACAGAATCACTTTAAGTAGGAAATTATTTTTTTTCTTCCTTTAAGATCACCACATGCACCACTGACATCAGTCTAGGCATGGACAAATAAATCTTTGAAAATATAAACTCACAAGTAGGGTCATTTTCGAATAGCCACATCTTGTAATTCAACATGCACGGGTTAGATACTGCTCCTATGGTAGCAAAGTAAGAGTCAACGCTAGATGTTTCTGAAATCATGCTGTTACAAGTACACTGATAGAAGTTTTAGGGGTAATGACAACCAGGCTCTGAAACTTGGGGCTATGGTGCTAGAGGTGGATTCATCCTGGGGCTGCATTTGTAAAAATAATTCTATTTTTCCTATATATTTTTTTAAATATCCATGCAAGTTTCTGAACAGTCGACATGGAGGATGAAATCTAGCTTTTCCACCCCATGAGTGTGAAGTACCACAACAAATTAAGAAAGTGTAAGAAGCAACACTGAACTCCCAATTCAGCTATAAAGGAAAGTTAAGAAAGTGGCAAATTCAGTTGAATACAGATTTTCATCACTGAGACAAAACAGATAAATCATTCTCACATTCATGCACATGTTTTATCTAACTAGGAAGATATTTGGGAAAATCATAGGTAAGTCAGCTCATGACGGATCACCCTAGGAAATGTGGATATACCTCTTTCAATGGTGCTTTAAAAGGGAGAAGAGACATAAACTATTTTAAATGAAGTTTATACTGTCTTCCCACCTCCCCAAAGTTGTAAATAGTTTCCCCTGAGTCTTAAATATTCATTTTCAGCATATAGTATCACCACACCTGCTGAGTAGTTTTTTTTCAAACTAGGTAATGCATCATGTGAATCAAGTGGAAACCTTACACGAACAACTATATAAAATGCCCATGAATGGTAATGAAGATGCTTGGCTTAAAAGAAAAGCTTTGGACTTCACGATTATCAGTTTTCCTTTTTAAAGATTTTTACCTAACACACCATTGTCAAATAAACTGAAAGAAGATATTGCAGTTCTTTGACTCGGTTTTCCTTTCACTTCAACAGGTGGCCAGATTGATACCCATTGTGAAAGGAAAGTGACTGATAACACTGCCTGGAGCACATATTTCTGTCATATGAACTTGCCTTTAGACTTCTACAGCATCCACTGCTCCTCAAGCCACAGTCCTACCTGACTCAGATGGCCACCTGCCTAAAAGGTCTTAGAAAGCAGCTTTGTACGCGACATTGCTAGCTATATTAGTCTTTCCAGTAATAACAAGCACTGTTAAGACAGTTCACTTCGTTTACACAAACCTATGCAGTGTTCCTCCTGACAGCTTCCAGCCTTAAAAACTGTGCTAACATAATGCCTGCACTCAGAAATTCATAGCATTAAATATGAAAGAAAAAAAAAATAGGATGAGGAAGTAACTGGCCAATTTAAGCACAGGATCTAGGTGCAATACCCAGATCAAAATAGAGCCAGTGGCTTCTCTTTATTTGTTGCCCACATGAACATCTGCAACTTCAGCCACCATTACTGGGTTTATCTCAAAGTAAGGGAGATCAAAATTAGCCCCAGAATGAATGGTAATGGTTGTGAGAGTTTGGGGAAAGGGGGTTGTACTTTGAAACATGGTCTCAGCTACACTTCTCCAGATACAATAAGATTTTATGTCTGTGCCACAGATATAGGAAAGGTCTGTGAATTCAGTGCACTGCATGTGCTCCAAGAGCATCATATAATTGCATTTTAGAAATTAATCAGATTAAATAAGTAATATCCTCAAAAACAGCTGCATGTACATCACGCATGTATGCCTTGCTGTAAGTCAAATGTTCTACAATTCCACAATAAACCCAGTTCAAGATTTATAAAACCTACTGCACATGTACAGATCACAATACAGCAACAATACAGCAACCTCAGGCCAGCTCATCCTTGACTACTTCTAACAGAGCTATAAAATGCTACTAACTTGGACAGTGCCTGTGTGAGGGGTCACAGTGGGAATTAACATAAATTGGGTTTCTCATTACTTACTCCTGACCTTCTTACCACATGGCAACAGCAAACAGAATTACTTTTGTTACCATCACATATGGTCAAATGCTTCTTCCCTTAACCACACGACCTTATCATAGTGGCTTTTTCATTTTAAATCAAAGACTATCTCCTCAGCTAAGTATGAAGTAGCTCTCAACCAGTAGGAGCAGGACATCTATTAAAGCATGGAACACAACACTAATCACCTTGGTATTCAGTTTCTATTCATTTATTTTTTTAATTAGGGCATGACAGCTCGACGATGTCAGACATTCAGCAGGAGTTCAGTGGAACAATGGAAGTAATTATGAAAACAAAAATCAAATACAATTAACTAGATTTAACGGCTCCACTATAAAAAGCTTTTCCAACTGCTTCATACACTTCCTTGCATTTGTTACAGATAATCTTATCCCAGTAATCTTTCATTTGTTTTCAGAGCCACTGAGATGAATATATACAGTTAAAGCTGTTTATAAACCAATCCTGCGCCTTGGCTTTGCTGTGTTTCTTGAATTAATGTTATCTAATTTTCTCTGCTTTTCCACACTTGTAGTCACAGAGTCAATGAACAATTTCTACTGTAAAGCTTTTCCCTTGGCTCTGTGTCAATGTAGCATCCATCCCTTACAAGAGATTTTTCACAGGTTTTTTGCCAGACTCAAAATATAAATAACCTAAAGAAAAAAAGAGTATCTTAGCCAGTATTTTTCTGGTTTTCTTCAAAATTTTGATAATGTGGGGTTATAATGAGTTTACTGCTTGATAGTCAGCTTTTTATATTCCAGCTTTACAGTCTTCCAACTATGAAAGTTGGTTGTCATGTGACAGATTTTTTGTCATATTAGAGAAAAATTTGGTACCATAAAGGCAGGGTGTGGAATAAACACATTATGAAATAAAAGATGAAAAAAGTAAATGGTAAATCTTTGTTTAAATAACATAGCTCTGTTAATGTACTCCACTTCTCAAGTTCTTAGAACACAAATAGCATTTTGAAGGAAAATGTCATCTCCTCTCTTATCAACTTCCTCTCCCACATGGCAGAACGTGCTTCAGAAAGAAATATGAGGCTCACTGGGCGCCAAAATTCCAACTTTTCTTGGCATTGGAGATCTTCCCCCCAAATCAGACTTCTTAATCCCTGTAAGAACCCCTGTATCATGACTTTAAAGAAGGAATTGGGGTGAACTTGGACTCGGCACCCACCTCAGAAGTTCTGTAAATCCATTTTAAAGGAACAGATTACAGCCGTTTCCAGATCCTACCAAATTTACTCTTTCCCAACTAGTTACAAAAAAAAACAGTCCTATCTATAAGAGAGAAAATAGCCAGTAAGTTGACAGCCCAAATGAGTTCTTCCTTGGAACTGTGCTAGCAGCTCTGAGGGTACACAGGATTGACACCTTCTTTTATATTTTCACTCAGTATGTGCTGTGGTTCACAGAAAAGTCTGGTAATCAAAGTTTTTAGAAGGTTCCAGGTGTAAGCAACACCAGCACAGGAATGGGGGACGTGGTTTAGTGTGGACTTGGCATTGCTAGGTTAATGGTTGGACTCAATGATCTTCAAGCTCTTTTCCAACCTAAATGATTCTATGATTCTATGAATGGGGATCTAACCCGTAGTATCACAGTCACAGAAGGACAGAAGTTAATAAATAATTTGCTTTCACATTTTTCCGTTTTCATTCCCATCTATTCCTCTATATGTATGTACAGATATATATTTATAGATGCCTTTTTAATGACATTCCTTTATACTTTCAAGCCTAGACTGCTCAAAAATATGGAAAGCCTGAAACTTCAAAAATTATTTTCAAAGAATAACGCAATTTAAGATGAACAGGATACAGATATTTTCCTAACCCTCCTCTAAAATGTCACCAAGAATATGAGGGGAAAAAATAAATCTACTGGTTGAGAAGAGATAACAGCAACAAAACACAATCATGACAGAAAGATCAATCTTGTCTGTTACTCACATTCCATTTGCAACCCAAGAACGATACTTATTTTCAAAGCAGCTACTGACCTCATTTTTCAGTGAGTTCTCCAAACTCTGCTTTATTCTACCCCTTCACCTATAGGGGTATATAGCATCAGTACTTGCTGATTCCCCAGTTTATCTCAGGACTCAGCGCAGTTAAAAGAAAATAAAACAGAGCCTGATGCAGTTTGCGTATGACAGAAGTCCAACAACTCTATGCCAGGGCATCTTTTTCCTTCATAATAAAGTACTGAAGAGTCATGGGCTTGTCCATTTTATTAAGTCTCTTTCTTAGGTACTGTGTGCATGCAATCACATAGAAAACAAAATGGTCTTTAAATCAGAAGTGCTACTTGCAACATAAGTAACACCTCTTGAGAATTTTGATGCTAACATTTTGCTTCTCAGCCGAAGTTCTCGTATGCTCATTCAAAAGCAGTGTTTACCTTCATTAAAATCCTCTATGTACAAAGCGGCTTTAACAAGAAATTTTTTTAAAGATTCATAAGAAGGTTTTGCCCAGGAGAAAATAGTTACTGCTTGAAGTGTTTCTCCTTGACAAAAGAATTTATGAACCTATGTCCCTCTATGAAGCAAAGTCTTATCATATTAAAAAAAAAAAGAAAAGAAAAAGAAACCCTTTATTTTACTGCCTACATCTCACACTACAAGTTAGTTTTACATAGGGATTTGTAACATGCTTACAGCAGCTACTTGTCAGATGGAAACAGAAGTTAGCATCGTACTTGCAAATTGCTCTTTATGAAATACTTGTATTACATTAAAAAATAAACAGAGAGAGAAATGGGCCCAGGTGGCTCTCTCCTCAATCGTGCAGTGAGGAGGAATGAGCTGAGGATGAGTGGATAGATCCTGTGGGTCAAAAATTGGTTGCTGTTGTGGTTTAAACCCAGCCGGTAAATAAGTACCATGCAGTCACTCGCTCATCCCCTCTCCCTGCCCCGTGACAACAATGGCTTGTCGCTGTTGAGGTAAGAACAGTTTAATAACTAAAGCATAATATAATACTACTTATAATGATAAGGGAAAAAACAAGGGGAAAGCATATAAAACTAAAAGGGGAAAGGAAAAAAGCAATAAACACAAGTGATGCACAGTACACCTGCTCACTACCAGCCAACCAATACCCAGCCTGACCCAAGCAGTGATCTGGCCCTTCTGGGTAACTCCCCCCCAGGTTTATATACTGGGCATGACACGCTGTGGTATGGAATACCCCTTTGGCTAATTTGGGTCAGGTGTCCTGTCTCTGCTTCCTCCTGGCTTCTTGTGCCCCTCCTCACTAGCGGAGCTTGAGAGACTGAAAAGTCCTTGATCAGGGTAAGCGCAACTGAGCAATAACTAAAACTTTGGTGTGTTATCGGCACTGCTCTCAGACTAAAGCCAAAACACAGCACTGTACCAGCTAGTAATAAAAAAATAATTAAGTCTATCCCAGCCAAAACCGGGACAGTTGCACAGCTGGCACTGTGAAGAAATACTTTGATTTTACAACCATGGGACCCTCTCTGAAAATGGAAGACTGCTAACAAGACACAGAATCCATCTGACAACATGGGGCAAAAGCGTCTTTTCCAATAGGGTGGCACCAACGGGTGAGGAATTAAATTGTGAGTATTAAGGAGGGAAGTGAAAACCCACCAACAAGTAAGAAAGCAGTGGAATGGCTGGCAATCGAACGATGCTGAATGATGTGGACAAGAAATACATGTCTGTGGCTATCAGGTAATTGATACATTCAGGTTTTTTAGGAAGGACTAGCCAAGAAGACACGGAGAAGAAATAGCCTTGTATGTGAGAGCAGCAGAAATGCATGGAGCTCTCCTTGGCATCCTTCTCCTCTAACTCATCACTGGTGGGACACATCTAGAGTGCTATGTCCAGGTCTGGGCTTGCCAGTGCAAGGATACAGCCAGAGAGGCTGTAGAGCATTCACACTTGGAGACATTCAAAACCCAACTGGACATGGGCCTGAGCAGCTTGCTTTAGTTGATCTTGCTTTGAGCAGGGGGTTGAACCAGATGATCTCCAGAAGTCTCTTCCAAACTCAATCCCTAATTCCATAATTCTACAGTGTGGCACCCACTTATAAAACACATAGTGGCCATTCAATTTAAATCCTCAAAAATGCCAACTAACATCTACTTCACTATGCATGAATAATAATGCACGTGAACAATTATATACACAGGGAATCCCAGGTTAAAATTTTAGCTTTCATAAATCAATATGGCTTCCCTAAGGTAAATTCAGCCTGCATTAATTCAGAAAGTCTCTCATAATTAAGGGACAAGAGATTTTTTTATATAAGCACCAAAGTTATCACCTCACCACTACCACTACATACCGCTTTAAAGATTACTAAAGCCACAAATATTTCTAGCAAATTTATGCAAAAAATAAACAATGCAATGAAAATTCCAAGAACTGCTGGGAATTTTGTATTTGAATAATCAAGGAATCAGCAAATAGTAAAACAGCATAATATATACATGGCCATGATGCAAAGCAGAAGAGAATTTCTTCATTGTGATGATGTGCTACCTTACCAAGCACATTATACATTCTCAATAATTCTTTGCTACTACAGAACATTAAATAGCACCATGAGTTGTGAGCAACTTTTTTAGTAAGTTCCCTGCTGAAATCCTTCTGTCTCAAGGTTAAGAATTAATTTCTTCTTAAATATAATGCCATCCGGACAGGCTACAAGGACTATCCATTGCCCAGGCTTTCCCAGGGCTGAGTGGGTTCTATACAAGTTGATGAGAAAGGTGCTTCCCCCCATACTCCTTCTCACTTAAGCAAACCTTTTGCAAAGTAATTTGGTGTCATTCACTTTTTAAAGTAGGAAAGGCAGCAGCGGATTTAGGTTATTTCATATAGGACTATTCTTTTGTGTGACAAGAGAAAACTGTTCCTACACACCTGAACCTTCACTGTGGTATTTACTGCCACGCATCATCATGTAAGGGGAATGAGGGAGCAAATGTCTGAAAGAACACAACAGCCACAGCTGCAATTTGTACAGTCCCTGTCCGTGTTCAGGATTGTAAATGTCTACAGGGGCAAGCCTTTTAGGGAAACTGGGAAGAAGAACATCAAGGTTTTGGATCCCAACCAAGCACAGGAGTGAGCTAAACACTGACTTGCTTGTTTCTGTAAAGACTGGGGTACTACCTAAGGTATTCAAAAATGTCCACCTGCAGGAAAACTCTACAGCTAAGCAAGGAAATGTCTTTGGAAATCAGGGTTGGACAGCAGTTGAGAAAGGTTATTTGAAGTGCTGCTGTAGTCTGAAGTTCCTTTGTAAGGCTACATGTCATTTTAAGCACTGAAATACTCAGCAGTGGTGAGGCTGCACCTCGAATCCTTTGCTAAGTTCTGAGCCCCTCACTGAGGGTGCTGGAGGTGCTGGAGCAGGGAAAGAGAAGGGCAACAGAGCTGGTGCAGGGCTTGGAGCACAAGTGTGATGCAGAAGGGCTGAGGGACCTGAGGGTGTTTAGTCTGGAGAAGAGAATGCTCAGGGGGTACCTAGTCGCTCTCTAAAACTGCCTGACAGGAAGATGAAGCCAGGAGGAGGCTGGCCTGTGCTCCCAAGGAACAAGTGACTGGACAAGAGGAAATGGCCTCAAGCTGCACCAGGTGAGGTTTAGATGGAGATTAGGAGCAATTCCTTCCCCAAAGGGTGCTCGGGCACTGAAACAAGCTGCTCAGGGCAATGCTGGAGCCACTGTCCCTGGAAGTGGCCACACAGCATGTAGATGAGGCCCTCAGTGCCATGGGTTAGTGGTGGCCTTCACAGTCCTGGGGAATGGTTGGACTTGATGATCTTAAAGGTCTTTTCTAACCTGGTTGATTCTGTGATTGGAGCACTGGAAAAGGGCTTGATAAACTGGATTTGTAAACACATTTCTAATGGCTTCTTATTTGGCAATACACAGATTAATGCGGGTATTCGACAAGAATGACATGCAAGTTTAATGCAATTACAAAAGGAGCATGAAAGGTGTTATTAAAGCTGAACAAAGCTGTAGAAAATAGCCTCAAGAGGAGACACTGGCAAAAGCACTTCCTAAAGAATTCAAGTTTTCCATGGGCAGAGTTAGCATTCCAATAGAATGACAAAATAGTTTAGATTGGAAGGGACCTCTGGAGGTCATCTAGTCCAACCCTCTGAACACAGCAGGTTGAACACTGTTCTTTGAAAGCAATCTGAGCTCTTTACTCTTCATTTTAAAACTATGATCTGAGAGGGGGTGGTCTGCCTACAAAGAAAGGGCAGTGGGCTAAGGGTTTTTATGCTCTCTCCTCAAATTGTAATGGTTTTCACTGAACATTTGACTGTTTCTTTGCATTAGAACTTCAGTCTTTGTAATCTCTTACTGATCTCATTATCATCATTATTGTTCTCTGAAGCTGCTTTAATTCTGCAATTAGATGAGGGTACAGAAATAATAAATATAAAATATTTAGCAAGTCCCTTGGAATGAAAATGAATATACTGAAAAGAGTACCTTATTCAAATGCACATAATTAAAACTTCCATTTTAAATTTGATTATAATTCATCATTTTCAGGGCAGAGGGGAGATTGCCAGATCTTTTCTAACAAAGCAAAAGAGGAAAATGACGAGAGGGAGGATCAAAGAATATAGAGGACTGTGCAGTCATGGACACATCATATAACACATGTGCATGCTTTGGCTGATGTTTGAGATGAGGGGAGGCGAAGAGTGGAAGAACACCTCTTACTCTCTCTCCTAATTCTGCTTCTATCTCCTAGTATCTTTTAAGACAGTTTGACTCTGTGTTGTCCTACCAATCATTAATATAAATCCAGAGAAGTAAAGCTAACTTCTAGTAACTCCAACAGTGAGTCTTCTGAGAGTAAGAAAAAGACTGGGTAGAAGTCTCAGAAGAATTAAGGTGAAGGAGTTACTCTCTAGTCTGAGACTGTTGTCAACAAGATGGAAGTACTTCAACAGTGAGACAATTGAGTAGGAATGACTGAAAGTCATACTATGAATACTCACACCTTAAAAGAATTCTGAAAGATATCTGAACTTCCTATACCGAAGACCTATTTCTGTAACACTTCTGCATATTACATCTTAATAGTAGTTTAAAACCAAAAGATCTTTACACGAACACACATATATAACTTCAACTAACATCAAAGCCAAAATAACACATTTAAAATATATTTTAAAGAAAAGTTTAACCAATGAAGCTACAGTTAAAATACCCATATTGTTACCAATACTGTTCCATGATTTTGCTCCCTTCCTTGTTCCAGATCTGCTATAGCTCTCCACAGGTCTCTTGGCTCCTGGGCTTCTCAGGGTAAGCCAGCTAGGTCTTTCTGACACAAATTTGGGAAGTTTTGAAGAAGATTTACTACAGGCACTACTGCCTACAGACATCATGGATGATATTGCGCCCTGTGCACTACCAACAAACCCCCAGCACTGCCTGAGCAGGTTTGATGCCTTCACATGCTGCCATCATGGAATGCCTAAGGAAACATATGCCACTTTGCACCATGTCATGACTTGGGTGGATGGTGGCAGTTTTTCTGAATTATATAAAGAAAAATAATAATGTATTAGGACCTAGGCAAAGCAAGCTATGCAACACGAGTGCAGCCAGTTTGCTCTACAGGGCCATTCTCCACATTCTGTCCTGCAGATCAAGATATACGGTCTGGAGGCAATGCCTTTGGCATATAAATGTCATTGCTATAACGCTTATTTTGTTATCTACAGATGGCTTAGCCTGTTCTTGTACCATAAGCACTCTCTTTTATCATAACCATATGGGGCACAATGTTTAGAATCTACAAGGCCATGTAAACTGCAGGTACACAGCAGATACAATGATCATAAACTAAAACTTAGACCAGCACAAAGGCTGGGATCATGCAACTGACTGCAAAAACAATGTTTTACCAACAAGACAGAACTAGATGATCTTAAGGTCCTTTCCAACCCTAACTAGTCTATGATTCTATGTAATGCAACAGATAGCAATAATCACTATATATCACTGCATTTTATGTGAATTTTCTCAGTTGCTCATGGGGAACTGTCACTAAGACAGCATGAAAATGTAATGATTGTGAAAACAATTCTAGCACACTTCTAAAAATAAAACTTTTTAAAACTTTTTTTCGTTGCCAGGAGATACGAAAATATAGGACATAACAATGCAGCTATTTGAAGGGCAACAAAAGTAGTCCATAATATTACCAAAAATGTACCACAGTATTATTAGCTATAGTGGTTGACACGAATTGGTTGATTTTGACAACAAATTACATAATACTGATTTTCCAAGATTCACCCAGAGCTATAAGGATACATGTTGATAGGACAAGCTTTGTTTACTGCCAAGATTATATTAACTACTTTTCAATTGATGAAAGGAATTTAAAAGAAGGCTAAAAAGGCCTTGGGTGTCTGGTTTTTCTGGTGGGGGGTGGGGTTGCTTGCTGAGGATTGTAACTATAGATATATAAAATACTTGCAATGATTACATGTTATTGCACAGCTGAAAATCCTTTATTTCCAATACAACAATGAAACCGCATTAAGAACATTTGAAAATTTAGATAGCAGGCTCAAATGAAACAGTTTGAACTTCAATAATCATTGCAGTTCATAGTCCTAATGTTAACTTAGGATACACAAGTTAATAGAAAATTAGAGGGGTTTTTTCACCACTAATTGCTTGGGGAAAATATGTATTGCATATATTTTCAAGGCAACTTATAATTTGGTCTTGAAAGTTCTGAAGTTAATATTTCAGTTACTTTTCCTTAGTGGACCAAAAAGTGTCAGATGTATAGAAGAACCACAGAATCCTAAATGGTTTGGGTTGGAAGGGACCTTAAAGATCATCTAGTTCCAGCCCTCCTGCCATGGGCAGAGACACCTTCCACTAGACGAGGTTGCTCAAAGCCATACAAGGCTTATTTTGTCTGCCTTGTTTTATGGAAATGTCGAGGCATACCTTGTAGTGACTACACGTTTTATACCATGCTATTAAAATAATCTTACAATGTATTCCGCTTACTAGAAGGTGCTCTGGTACATCAGGTGAAGACAGCTCAGATGCATGTTTTGAATGTGTTAATAATGAAAAAGCTGGAGATGAGGGACAGACCTATGAAGTGATGCAAGGCTATTCATACCTCTTCTGTAATATGCTGAAAGTGTCTTGTACAGTCTTAAGAATAGTGTGATCTTACATCTGATGATATTGAGATATGATTTTGTAATTACAAGTTAAATTATAACCTAAGTGGTGGATTCTTTGACCATAACTCTATTTCTTATCTCTTAACCTAACCTAAAACATACCCCGTGAAAGAAGAAAAAAAAAAAAAATGTGAAGAGTTTCAGTAATATGCATTAGCTCTAAAGTGCACAGCATTGACTTTGTATTTTGCTGGTGCCAAACAAAATCATCTTCATTGGATTCCATTTCTCTAAAATGAGATAATGTTTAAAAGAAAGTTCGTTTATTCCTGAAGGGTTTCAACTTGATAAAACGCTACATATGGATGTATATTTTTTGTATTTTGTCAAGTTTATGTACTGTTTCAGCATTGTGTAGGAAAATGGAGTAATATTTCACATTTGAAAACCTGTGAAATGTATTGGTTTCGAGCTCACATACAGTAGCTAGAAGAATACTTTTTAAACAGACTTGAACAGATTAAAGAAACCTGTTAATATTGGTTGTTACAGCTGCCTTTAAAATTATATTTCATCTCTGCAGGTAAGGGCTTTTACAAGGTGATTTTCAGAGAGAGAGACAGTGAAATATATTGAAAGGGACAGTACGTACCATTTTAAATGAGAAATTGAAACTTTAGATAATTGGACAGTAGGGCTGAAGACTATAAAAACGTATAGTTGAGTGAAAAGTATTCTGCAGAAAATAGTGTTCCTGTAAAATGCCCCTTAAACTACAATAATAAGTAAGTCTTTTCTGCCTAAGTGGCCATTTTAACAACAAGCATTAGCAGCCTGACAACCTGCTGTCACAGAACTGGTAAGAGAGGCCACACCAGCTAGAGAGGAGAAAGAAGGGGCTGCTCTTCTTCTCATTTTCTTAAATCATACCGTCAGATTGGAAAACTTTAAAAGTTTCTATCCCAAATTACACTTACAACTTTGAAAACCTGGAACTTTTCCATTTATTTTTTTAATGAAATCTTAGAATCATAGAATGGTTAGGGTAGGAAAGGACCTTAAGATTATCCAGTTCCAACCCCCCGGCCGTGGGCAGGGACACCTTACGCTAAATCATATCACCCAAGGCCTCGTCCAACCTGGCCGTGAACACTGCCAGGGATGGAGCATTCACAACCTCCCTGGGCAACCCATTCCAGTGCCTCACCACCCTAACAGGAAAGAACTTCCTTCTTATATCCAACCTAAACTTCCCCTGTTTAAGTTTTAACCCATCACCCCTTGTCCTATCACTACAGTCTCTAATGAAGAGTCCCTCTCCAGCATCCCTATAGGCCCCCTTCAGATACTGGAAGGCTGCTATGTCATATTAGAACTTCAAGGACTGAACTTGACATAAAATGCCACCTTCTCGAGGCTCCTGAAAAAAACTGTAGGGGTAAAAAACTGTAGCAACACCTTTGTAGGCATTACTGAAGATGCACATACTTGTTGGAAGACAGTTCAAACCTATACTGGGCAACGATCACAAATTCAGGCTTTTATCATGCAGCACTTGGAATTTTTGAGCTCGATTCAGCAGATACACAGCTGGGTCTGGAACACTGCACTGTCTTCCAAACAGACATTGTGGTGACAAACTGTGTATAGACTTTAATAAACAGATCCCTGGAATAGTCTGTACTGATCAATGTAGAGGTCCTTTAATACTTTAAATGCTGAGAAGACCTTACCAAATATTCACATGGAAATAAGAATCCATGTTAAGACCTTCCCAGATTAATATTATAAACCAGTAGTATGAAGCAGAACAGACCTTTATGAGTCGAATCATGTCTTCCTAGTATCCAAAGACACTTAAGAAGTAATGTTGAATATGCAATACATGTTGAGGTGGTTTTTTTGTCTTCAAAGTTGCATTCAATGATACGATCAAACTGTGTGTGTGTGTGTCAGTGTGTGTGTGTCATTCTTCTAATACTTAAAGTCATGTTGACAAATAAAGAGAGACAGCCTTCATTTAAAGGTCTCAACTTCTTTGCAGCATTTCTAACATACCTGTAACACATCCTCATATTAAGATACCAGGATCTGTAAATTAAATGTTGTAATATTTACACATCCTCAGGAATCCTTGGGTCTTTAAAGTAAAACAAATTAAGAATTTAAGAAAAATTGGTTACACAGAAAGTCAATGATAAAGTTAGGAGAAGCATCTAAAATGCCTTACTGCAGTGATAACTGCATTTAAGCAATACCTCAGTCCTCATTAATATTTTACCAGAGTAGCTCAATAATATTGTCTAAGTGCCACTAACAAAGATTAATGAATCAGATCTACACATTTTGTGCTTTTGTTTGTGTTTTTTTCTTCTTCAGAATGACATGCTGGGTTTTCTGTTTAGTTTTTAGTGCCACCTGTGATGTTAAGAGATTTTGGATAACAGCATCTAAAATTGCTTTACTGTGTGAATAGTACAAAAGATTTGGAGGTATAAAAATTCAAAAGTTTATGGGGAAAAATGCTTAATCAGCATGCTAATAGAAATAACAACATCAATTGAAACCCTACAGCTACCATGACATATTTCCCAGAAATTCAATCTCCATTCCTTTTGGTGAATCAATCCGCAAAAAAGCAGGGAATCAGGCAGTTTCAGCTCTGACTGAGAAGGAAGTCAATGACTGGGTTTACATCAGCATTTTTCTTCAACAGAAGGAATGCCTTTATTCCTTTTGACACAATGCCTCCAAGTATTCCTGCTTACTCTAGCCTAAGCTACATATATGAGGAGTCTGATGGGGCACAAACTGGATACCCATAGGATGAAACAAAACCATGCACTCCAGAGTGTATGCTAAAGGATGCTACGGATGCTCAGCTGCTGGGACAAGACTCTAACTAGCCTACTGTAAAACCCTTCAATGAATGCAGCCTGCGTAACAGGCCCTCAGCACCAACTATTTCACTCTACAAATCCACTCCTGCTGGACGTATTTGGTAACACAGAGACAAAGCTGTACCAGGTCAAGCTGCAGGAAAATCCGAAACCACGCAAAATGTGATGTGTACTGAAAAAACCCAGTTTCATACAGCTATGAGGAACAACTCACAGGCTGTGGCACCATGAGGAAAATCAACAGCTGTGATCAAATGCAAGTTTTTTCTTCACCTAAAAATTAGGCTATAAAAGGACTCCTCTTTTAACATCCCATCCACAACCTGTCTTACGTTGAAGCACAAGAGCTCAGCTAATTAGGTACTTGATAAACGTACCTTATTTGGGGCATTTTCCTGCTTTTGCTCTTACAGTAGGCAAAGGAGGAAAAGATAAATTACTTATTTAACATCAACACTTGTTTTCCTCAAATCTACAATTCCAAGCAGTTATTTTCTCAAGGGTGGCAATGAAAGGAATTAGATGTACTCTAACTTTCAGCGCTTCAGAGAAATTCTTTAACTTAGATCGACTGAAATTACACATCCCAATGTTGTAGTTCTAACTGCTTCCAAGAAAATAAATGAGTTTCAGCTAAAACGGTGCTCCATTTGAAAGTCAGCGATGTAATTTCAGCAAGTGCTTGCATTTTTCAGCAGCACACACTGAAGCACTGCAATGCCACAGTCAGACAGCAGATGTCACAGTGTTTAGGAAGATGACTACAAGGAAGGGGAAGAGGTTAGTACGAATTAATCTCTCTGAAAATGGTAGGCAATAAAAAATAATGACACACATTTGCAAGTTGAAGAACAGTAGCCAAGCAGTGGGAAAAAAGTACCACTGAATCCTAGAAGCGAGTGGCTGGCTTACCTGCACAGTGCAAATTATCAGTCATACCGTGCAAACAAAAACTTATTTGCAATCAAAATGGCAAGATTTCTAAATTTTTCCTCCCCCCGGTACAGAGACTTCTTGCACAATTATGCCTATGGGCCTTACCATGGGAGCACCATGTCTGATAAGGGGTATGCAAACACAGGAGGCTCTTGCCCCCACAGACCTTGTGACCTAGAATTCTCTAGAAAGAAAATACTCTTGAATTTTCCATAGTATGGAAAGTATCAAGGCATACTGACGTGCCTGGTCTATCAGCAGACTGAGTCTGAAATGTGAGCAGAGAAAGGGATTTTGAAGACCAAGTCCATCACCTTAACTGGAATTTATCCCTCTTTTAAAAGCATTATTACCACAGAACCCTTCATGCCATGATCAGATCCTCTCTCTCAGTTCCATGCCCAAGAGAATCTATAGGCTCAGGCTGTTCCTGTCACTTACCAAAACATTCTTTAACAGAACAGTTGAACACCATACAGAATGAAAAATGGTTTTGGTTTTTTTTTTTTTGCATCTAACCTCATTTTTTAGGAAGTCACACCTAAAATGTTGCACCTGAAGAGTCACTACATTTTTTCCTCTCAAACATTTTAAAACATGGGAAGGTCTAAGGCTTTATTCAAAAGCCTATTTTGCTGTCCTGTAATCTGTCATGTGCCCAGTATTTAATGCTGAAATACAGCTCTGGGAAAGAAATGAAACATAATTTCCCCCACAAAAAATTACAATCTTCAGAGCAGTTTACAGATGTATTGAGGGATCAATTCCAGCTCATTTGAGCTGTTCAAAGTCCAGCCCAGACAGGAAACTCCAGCATGATACTATATAAGGAGAGGAGAGAGGAAAAAAGTCCTCCTAGGACAGAAAATACCTGTAAAACAGCTCTGTGTGATGCTATTCAAAAAGCAAAAGAAACGTGGGTTTTGTGCTGCGGGACAGGCAGAGCTATGGCTAGACAGCCCCTAACCTAAGGATCATGAAGGTCTTTTTCTTGTCCATCCCTACTCAAGTGTTACATAAAAAAGCCAGTGCAAACCTAGATTTTACCTGCCTACTCCTATCCTTTCCACTGACAACGCACGTTCTTAGAGTGTTTAAAAATTGATATTACAATAATAATTTTGTTCTTTCTTTCCAATTTTATGGAGGTTGATTTAAGTCACATTATTACTGGTCACATTACGCATATGAATGGGAACACAAGCAGGTGTCTCATGTTTATGTGCATGAAGAATTTACAGAACTAGAACAACACAGTTTTTTTACATTTTTGCCTTACAGACGTGTAAGTAGATGATCTTTTTCATGAGTTATGGAGCTGACTTTCACAATCTAGATGTTATGAAAACAGACACAGAAATTATCTTACTTGGTTAGAAGACTCGTGTTTTTAGGACTGCAGCAGAGCTGTGACGTGGGATTACGGTTAAGAGGGAGAAGGAAGTGAAGTCCTATGAGGTATGTACAATTCTAAACACTCGAGCTAATATCACTTGTCCTGAGACAGCGGCTGACTTTGCTCTGTACAGAACTACAGAAAGGGAGATTACAGCCTGAATGGGTGTTTTGTAAATAAAACACTTGAATAAGGCCAGCATTATCTTTCATTACCTAAATAGGGTGATGGAAAAAGGAATAAGGACACTAACAAAGATGACAGGAATGACCTTATAAGCTTCTGCCAAGTCAAAAAGATCATCTCTGTAATGCTCACATTGTTAAAAATCACTGGTTTCCCTGCTAACTGGCAACCACAAATCAGAGAGCCATTCTTACGCATTAACTCAGTTCCTACTTTCTCACACTCAAGTCTGACACTATGATTATTAGTTTAGATCCCCGTAATTCTCAGATTTAGGCAGCATGAAAATGTTATCCGAACCAGTGGGTGCATCAGTCACCTTCAAATCCTTCATGGACAAAAAATAATGGCTGAGAGATACTCCACTACTTTTTAGGAAGGCAACAGAAAAATTGAAAATCTAAAATAAAGACATAGGAGAAAGATGACTAGATTCAAATTATATAAAATAGACTATAAGTAACTTAATGAGGACAGACTTCTTGTTATCTTTTATCAAAACCCTAAAACATAATACCTTAAAAAAGACCTATTCATTTCATCATTCTTTGGCTTTGCAGAAACAGGAGGTGGTAATTTTAGCTTCAGTGCAAAATGAACTATTTTTTTCAAAGGTTGTAATCTAGAGGAAAATACTGTCTGAAGTCTAAAATTAAATAGTAAAAAAAATCTGCTTTGCCATTGTGTCATTACCTTTTAATAAACCCACTTCTGTCAAGACTCAACAAGATGCGACTAGACAGGTTGCTGTATAATTTCAGATAGGCTCCCTTTTCCGTGATCTTCTGAGGTCCCTTCCAACCTGGGCTGCTTTATGAACAAAAATGCATATTCTGTATTAAATACCACAAGTTCTAGATTTAGAGACTTTTACAGAAATTATGTGTGCTCAATACTTTTGTAAAACAAGGTCTTACAATGTCTCAAATTCAGAATTAAAATTAATAGGGCAAGAATTAGCAGCTAGCTTCAGCTATGTAGGTTTTAAGAAGTTATGACCTAAATTATAAATGCAAAAATAGCCCCAGAAGAGAAAGGTCATATCTGTCAGCCACCCCTTCTCTTGGTAAAAAGAGGAAAGAGCTAGTAAAAGCATTAAGAATATCTTTTACTATTTTATTTTAGTTTCAAAACACCACTTTCAATCACCTCTGTATTGTTTGGCAAATACCAAGAGTTTGGGAAAGGAAATGGAAGACCTTTCCCCTACCTGACCTCCAATAAAAGAAAGGTTGCTTCATCACCTGCTATCCTGATCTTAGCCCTGGAAAAGCAAAGGCTAATCATAATATACAAGGTTCTATAAATAGAAAGGAAACAAAATCTACTATCACTCACATATACTAAGAACAGATAAAAGTCCTCTATAAAAATCCTCTATACAATGGAAGATAACTTCAAATTAAACACCCACCCATCTCCTTTTTTTAATTATTTAAGCAGCAATTTAATTATTTTCAACTTCAACATCATCAAATGTCCTTAGGAAAACAATCAACCAGCTAACACAAACTGATCAAAGAAACAGAACATCCACAACCCCAGCAAAAAGCCAAAGCCAAAGAACAGACGACTGAGCCAGCTACTCTCAAAAGATTATCTATTATTGCAGAATAGGTATTACAACTCACATTTCTAGCACTGATAGTGCCTCTAAGTAAAATAAACAAACATACTCCAACCTTCTTACAAGTTAGCTTCCCCATATAATACATTATCTACTCTGCTTATTATGTATGCAACATACAAGCACCCTTCCTCTGTCTCTTAAACCATTTAATCACAATATAAGCTAATGAAGTCAGTATCTTCTATTTTTTCCTTAGTTCATGATGCTTTTACAATAAGCATAAAGGTCCTATCTTCCAGACAAAGATTCCAATTAATAAAGGGACAGAAAAGATAAACATGGAGCACAACATAGGAATTTCTTCAAGTGCAGCGCTTGTCATAAGGCAACATGGACTCATCAGTTCATTGGATGCTCCACCCAATTAAGGTGGTATTTTCTAACTGGAGAGAGGACAGAGGAGAAGAGGAACACTGCAGTGACTCCTCAGGCAGCAATAAGACAGAACAGAGCATATACCCACAGCTTTTAGGATGTATCTCTTCTTCTCAAGGACTAGAGAATTCAAATGGATTATGGAACTCACCTGTACTTAAACAAAGGATATTTTTGAATCCAGACAATGGATTAAATGTGCAGAGATCTGTAATAGGACTACAAAGAATAGTCTGAATGAGGTATGAATGGACATGTATGTGTTTGTCGTGGTTTAAACCCAGTCAGGTAACTTGTTCACTCACTCCCAGTGAGTGGTGCCGAGCTGACAATAATCAAGGTCCGTGTCCGTCTCCCCCCCCCCTGCACCGGGGCTCTCCCCTTCCCCGCTCCTGGACGAACGGGGAGGAGGATCGAGAGAGTGCAACTCCTACGGGTTGAGACAAGAACAGTCCAGCAACAAATCACCACTACTACTATCAGCTAAAACAATGATAAGGGAAAATAACAAGAGAAGAGAATACGATACCACCGGCCAAGAAAACGAGTTCCACCCGGAAGCCCCTGTTCTTCCGGGTAACTCCCAGTTACCCCCCACCCCGGGCATGACGTGCTGTGGTATGGAATACCTCCCCGGCTAGCCCGGGTCAGGCGCCCCGTCTCTGCTTCCTCACAGCCTCCCCTCCTCCCTGGCAGAGCATGAGCCTCACAGAGTCCTTGGTCAGGGTAAACATCACTTAGCAACAACCGAAAACATCGGCTTCACCAACACTGTTCTCAAACTAGAAGTCAAAACACAGCACTGCACCAGTTAACACAAAGGAAAAACATGACTGCTACTGCTGAACCCAGGACAGTGTTGTGAAAGCACCAAGAAAAATGGACAAAGAAGGAATAAGAAATGTCACATGTTCATGGGCACTCCCAAATACATCAATTATCAACAGCACTTCTATATGCAGTTTCTGAAGAGGTCTGGGTTTGCAAAATAAAGGGCAAAATTAAATCATTAAGAGAAGGTGACAGGAAGATAAAAGATCAGGATTACGGCTATAAGCCACCCAGACAACGCGGCAGAAGGACAGTGGAGAAATCAGCAATGTTGCCTACTGACTTACAGAGATGATACAGAATGAAAAGGCTAAGATTGCAATCACTGTCAACTCCTGGAGAGTACAAAAAGTACAGTCAAAAAACACCACGTGATCACCAATCAAGAAAAACCAGCAGATATGATGAGGAATTAATAGCTGTCATCTTTTAGCCTTCCTCTCACTGCAAGTAACCCTAGCCCCATAACTTGGCCACATGTCTTGGTGCTTCTGGATATGTGAGTAAGAAATTGAAATCAGTGAAAGAATGGGTGTCAGAAAGAAAAATGCATTTTGTGAAAGCAAAAGCACCTTCCCCCCGTAAAGGGCTTCCACATTAAATTTTGTTATACTAGTTGCAAAAATTATGATCACTTACAGTTTCAGGCCAGGGCACTGAAAAGAGTCATAAAATGCTTCTCATAGAAGTAAGCTTAGCAGTGTCCCTTGCTGCACAAGCCAACACGTTTGGGGATGCTGAATCATATGACCCCATTCACAAATGCATGCTTACTGCATTGTCTCGCGTGAAAACATGCCTCATGATCAAATAACTACCCCTAAGCATCTCACATGGTGGGATTTTAATAATTAGGGAAATCTATTCATAAACAGAAAAAAAGATTTGTGTGTCACTCAAACACAAACACCCTTGTCATGCAGATCTTTTCTTACTGTCTTCTCTAAAATGAACCACCGGGAAAACATAAAGCAACTTAATGTCCTAGAGCAAATAAAAGCCACCAGCTCTACTGTTATTACTGGTACTAATGCAGTAATTAATTGCCTTTCCTCACACAAGGTAGTATCTACCAGTAGAGAGCCATACATGAATACTAAAGCCATGCACAGTCCTTCCTCCAGTGGTAGTGGGCTGAGATTTGTGATGCATGCAGATCCAGGTACTACCCCTGCTGTCAGTGTGAAATTCCATACCGTTATGGTGAACGACAGAGTGACAGCCATGAAGCAGACACAGATTTGTTACAGCTCAGTCCCTAGTTAATAGCGATGCAAGAAACCTTTCCAATTCATACTCTCCACAGAAGGAACCATGCTTACAAACATAATGCCACACATGCACTCAATGTTGTTATTTAACTTTTTCCTGCTGTAAGCACCTAAAGCAAATGGATGAGTTTTCCACTGCATTTGATGGAACAGTAACGACTTTTAAGCAAACAATAACGCTGGCCCCAAAGAGCTTGAAAGCTGAAAAGCAAAACAAAAGGAGCCAGTTTTTCCACATCTGAAAAGCACTACCATGCAACGTTGTGGAAGCATTCATAAATAAAGCATGTTATTATACAAGTAGCCTTATACACTGTAAATACTTGATGCACGGTTAGTGCTTTAACAGCATGCACATTAACTATTACTGTTTGAAGTTTTAATGCAATAAATTACGACCCCATTACTCTGCCTCTTTAAAGAGGGCTTTTTCCTTTGATAAATATTACAATTTAGGATAAGGCAACATGTCATTAACATGCAAGTGTTGAAAATAATAATAATGAGCCAACACAGTCATGGTTTGCAACTCAGACAGACATTTTTATTTTATAAAGAAAAAAAAAAAGTTGGACAGGAAAAAAGAGCCTTAGGAGAAAAGAAGCAGACTATGTTTGCTCTAATGGGACATAAAGAAAGAACAAAGGGACTTCTGACCTCAGGCACAGCCAAAAATTAAAGGAGTAATGTGGCTTCTTTCCTCACACAATTGCTGACTCTGTATTCACTTATTCCCATTACATATCATTCAGATATGCAAAGGAGCTGGTAATTTCTTTAGGGGAAGATTTTTGCCATGTTATTTATTAGCTAGGAAATATTTCCTGACACATGCTGAATTTTTGACAGACTTGCTCAGTTTTGACTCAGCCTTTTGATAATTACACAGCAACAGTGCCTATGAATACAAGTAATTTCTGTTTGCTTCTTATGCTGTGAATACTCCAGAGTTCTCCTGATAGCACTTACTGAGTCATTTCAAAAACTATTCATTTTTTAAAACTTCTACCTATTCATACTGCTTGGGGTTTTTAAGCCTGTTTGTTTGTTTTGTCTTAATCTCAAATAATGGTTAGATTTTTAACATCCATGAAAATGGCTGTGTAGCAATGAATGATATTGCATAAATCCTCTGTAAGCAGGAACTGTATGCTTCTTCACACATTACAGCTCAACTGACATGCCTCTGTCTAACCTTCAATATTGTCTGCTACTTCATTCTATAACAGAGAGATACACAGTTCCTAAAGTGACAAAGCTTTTTGAATCATTGCTTGTGAGCATCTAACTTAAGACATTCTAGTGAGAGGCCCCACTTCCATAAAGTGAAAGTCAGTATTCCATGAAAATCGGGCCCCTTTCAGGCTCCTTAGCAGCAATGAATTTGGATAGGGAAGAAGGATGCACATACTGAATGAGAAATGGTTATTTAAGCATGTTATGGTGCAGTACTAGGGTCGAAGACAGCTTTCTGTTTCTAAATTAGCTAGTTTATGTCAACTGGGAAATAAGACTCTTAACATCTTTTATGCCTCTTCCGTATCTGCTTAACTCACAGTCTAGCTTCATAAGGTTAAATAGCTTTGCACAATTAACCAAAGTTCTGGTAATACTCTCTAGTAAGCTGACATGGGCCCTCCATTTTCACAGAACAAGCTGCTCACCACACAACTTTACACAATAGTCTGACGTGATGAAGCCAAAGACATTGCAGATGTTTGTTCTTATGGAAACAGCATAGGGACTTTAGTCCAAATCCTAAATTGCATGAAGATGGGGCTTCCCAAAATCAATGTGCTTCACATGCAACTGTTTAAAAACCATTGTGATCACTTCTGTATGCATCTCAAACACAAACTCCAAACTCTTAACATTAAGCAGCGCTGATACTACCACAACACCCAGTCAATCTCAAACAAAACACTATGGTATGTAAGCTAACTTACATAAAGTTAAGTTTACATAAAGAAAAAGTTCATAGTTCTAGATCAGGCTTAGTTAAACTCACATGCTACACAGGTCAAAAACTACAGCAAGAAAGTAAGGGCTCTGTGCAAAGCACAACACTTGTATCACTGATGGCAGAAGATGCCTGGCACCTGAAACATCCTATACGACTAAACCTGAACTATGGTCAGTAAATGTTGAGCTTAAAGCCCTATACTTGATCACACTGAGTCTGTAATGTTGTTGTGTATCTTCTTTGCTTGCTTTCTTTTGCACCAATATTTATTAGAAAGCATTTGCATATAGGCAATTAAAACAACAAGAGTCCAAATTTCTTTTCAAAGCATCACTGAGAAATCACCATGAAAAAGTGAGGGAAAATGAAGTACACTAGCAGCCAGTTAGATAATCTAAAGGTTGGAAAATGACTGAAAAAGCTGTAATTTGCTCAAAAACAACCTTATACACAATTTCCTTTTTTATTTTATTTAATTATTTTTATTTTTCCACATAATTTATTTAGAATTTCCTGACTCCTACGGTACAGTGGAAGGAAAGAGACAGGTGAGAGACCAATAAGGGAAAACAGAGAAGAAATTGAAGAGAGGCAGGATACTGAAAGAGGCTGACATGCTCTAGCCCTTTGCCAGCACTCCTACTAAAGTACAGAGACCGAGGGGCAAGGACACCCTAGGCATGACACATAAGCACTGCAGCTAGCTAAAGCACTGACAGAGTGACTTTTCAAACAGCCAGTATTCTATGATCTCCCAGCAAATAAGAGATCATTATCAAAGGCAGCTCAGCTTCTGGGAATGGAGCAGCATTGACAGACCAGAGCCATAATGAACCCATTCTAGCTGCCTTCATTGCGACAGGCAAAGTTGCACCGCAGTGTGTAAGAATAAACTGGAACAGACCGGCACATTTGTTGCTCTTACACAGTGAGTTAAGGAATTAACCGTTCCTCGTATCAGTGGTGAAATCTTTGGCAACAGTGGCACATAAGAGACTTCTTTAATGTTATAGAAATAATACAACAATATCTCCCAGTGTTTAGTGTTGGTAAGCTTTGATGAGTCAGAGTTTACTGTGTCTGCACGCAATCCATCCACATGTAGCACCTGCATTTCTCATTCAACCTTCAGTTCTGTCTAGCCTAAACAAAGGAAGGAATTACATATTGTTTCCCAGTGCTCATGGTGATATTCAGGATTTGCATGATGCTGATTGGAGATGGTTGTATGGTAACAATCTCAAAGGGCAGACTTAAAAATCAAGCTGAAGTGGTGGCAAGAGCGTTAACATTAAATTTTGGAAAATTGCGAAATTCATATCTAACACTATCTACTAGAGTTATACATTAGGGGGTTAACTTGCAAGATCCATATTTTTAGAAAGCTAGTTGCATCATCATGGATGCTAAAATAGCCCCAGCTAGTATAACAGAATTCCAGATGGTTATTTTTAATTTATTCCAAATTCTTTTTTCAAGTGGTGGGAAGAGAAATGGGTAATGCAGACAGTTGTTTCAACTTGCAGTACCATGTCTCCCATCATGCCAACTGCAGTGGTATCAGCAGGCAGCTTTCTGCATTGAGCAGAAGACACTTGCCATCCCTCTTCTCTGCACAAGCTCTATGTACCAAGAAGATGGTGCATTCTGCTGCTGGCAGCTTCTGGGAGAAATTTGCTGCTGCTTTGTGTGGGATAGCAGACAGTACAACCACCATGGAAATCCCAAAACATAGATACCACTTCTGTGGCTACTGATGTTAGATCACTGGGATTAAAAAAAGGCCAATAACTGCACACAAATCTTTTTAGATCACATTTTTTTGCACATTTCCAGCTTAGTTCAGTAACTGCTGGAAGGCCATTCTTCCCACAGCTGTTAAAATGATTTGTTCCTTTTCTTTTTGACAAAGCTTTCAAATAGTGTAACTACCTCACATGAGTGTTCTGACTATGGTATGCTTATACATTCTGGGCAGCATCTTCCACTACCAAAAATCAATGACTGCAGCTACACTACTGTACATCAGAACTTCTTGTCCATCTGTACGGCATGTTTCCTGTGCTTTATCCCTTTGCTCTTGCAAGTAGCAGTAATAAATGTCATAGCCATAACTCTCCTCGACAGCGCCGTATTTAATGTTGCACCCTTTCAAAATGTATCTTGGAGAGATGACATATTAAACAAAGTACTTCTGGCATGGATGGAGCTGTCTGTCCTTAGTCAAAGGAATAGAATGGCAGTTGAAACATAAACTCCTTTAAGCACAGGGAAACCCTGTTTCTGTATTCTATGAGGAAGCAAGAAACATAAAGCACGAACTATGGGGCATGTGATGCATCACGGGTGTGTGCTGAATGGGGATGATATCGCAGCATGCAAGAACACAGGGAGTGTAACAGTGGAGATGTTTGTATTTAGAGAAATACCACACAATTTTAATAAATGATTACTCTTCCCCACAAGGTCTATAATCTTGCATTTTCAAATTGATGCAATCTGTCTCCTTTGGCAATTTCTACCAACTACTGTTCAGACTTCCAGTGGAAAAGCAACTACCTCACAAGTGTTGTTGACACAGTTCAGTGTTGGCCTCGAACCTGCAAATAAAACTGTGTATGTGTTTTCCCTATCTCCTACAAAAAGTAAAAGGCTCAGTATTAGCTATTGTCAATGCAGCCCTCTTCATCAGCTCTGACAGGAGAGCATAGCTCCCCATGGACCATCAAAACAAGTCTGCAAATACACTAGATCTAGCTCTACACAACTATACATTCCAACAATGCAACTACAGATTGAGACCAGTCCTTGAGAAATGCTTTCTTACCACTGAAGCGATTCCACTGCTGTAGGAAAGCCAAGGTAAAAGGAGAAAAAGAAAGAAAAAAAGAAATCAGGGGGGAGGAAGGGAAGAGAATGGTGAGGGGAGAAGACACTGCTGAATTCAAATCAGATTAAAGTTTACTCCAAAACCACATTTTATGTTTTACATGCTGCAATACAGTTTGAAATTTGCTTTTTTTTTTTTTTGTAAGGACTGTAAACCTTTTTCAGGTTTTATTTACATGACTTTTTGTTTTCCAGTCAGAAAACATGGATTCCTAGTGATAAAATTCTTTGCAAGACAAGAAATTCAATCAGGACTGGGATTTGCCTGGTTAAAAAACCTTCTAAAAATAAATAAAAATTCATAAATGTATACATAGAAATATGCTAGTCAACTTTTTATTTTTATACACACACACACACACACACACACACATCTTTTTCTCCGCAATAGAACAGTTCTTTCTCACAATCCAGTGCCAGGACACTGCTAGGTCTTATTTTTGAGGAGGCTGTCCTGGGAGCATCCCCCTTCAAAAGGGTAACATCTAGAACACAGAACGAAAGAAGACCAACTTTCCTAACTCAAATGACACCATTCCACTTCTAACAGAAGGAGGAGAGGTGTAAAACAGCCACTTTCAGCTCACTCCTGTGCTTGTCCCTTCTCCACCTTGTCCTACTTAAAGATAACTTTAATCTGGTTTACACCACAGCCAGATTTGCATGCAAATACAAAGAGAGAACTGACATACAGTGACTTTAGCCTAAGGAGGAGGTACCTGGTGCTGCAGGTTGGAGCAACATTCCTGAAAATCCCAGAGCTTCTCTTGTAGCAGCCAGATGAACAGCTGAAAGAGCAGCAGCTGCCCAAGAGCTATTTTGGGTGTTTACTGTATGTGAGGATCCACTGCCCCGTCAGTCACGTGGTTTCAAACTTGTCAGTATTACTACACTTCTTACAAAATAGCTCATTACAGCAATTATCAGTTGCTACCACAGTAGCTTGAATACTGGTAAAATCAGAAAGCTTTGGACTCCTTTGAGATGCTGCTGTACTTGAAAGATGCAGTACTAAAAGGCTTACAAGAACAGCTGTGTACTTACTCTTGCCTCTCCAAATGTATGTCCAGTTCTCTGCACTAGCGAAACAAATCTGGCTTAAGTTAAGAACAAAAGTGCTCAATACTTAGCTCTCAGCTCCCCAAACTTCTTGCTATGTATTTCAAACAATGGAGTTACATATAAAAGAGGTAAAATCATCTAAAGTGAGTAGCACAATTCCCAGTATAGGAGTTGGGAGGATGCAGTCCATATTCTTACTACCCTTTTTTTTTAATAAAAGGAAATCAAACAGGCTATTTGCATTTATCTGATCATTACTGAATTATGTTCAGATGTCTTAAACTGCTGGGAAATCCAATGATACAGTTTACACTTAACCAAAGTGGAATGATCAATGCCTACTTAAAATGTCGTATTTCACAGCAACAGTACTCAACACTTCGAAAAACCAAAAAAAAAACTCAAAAAAACATACTGTTTTGCAAGAAAATTGATATACATGGTCTAGTGAGAGAATAGCTGTTTGTTAACAATTTCTGAAGCAAAATAATTTCATATCCACTGGATTTCCTTATTATGCTTCTAGTCTATGAGTAGATAAGAATTTTAGCCAGTTTAAAAGCACAAAAGAATATGCATAAATGTTAACAAGGAGAAAAATACCTTGCCTATACAATTACACATACATAATTTTTTTATTAATCACCTCTTGCATTACAATGTGAGCGTGAGCATGCCTCCGGCATCAGACTATAAATCATGTGTATTTTTAAATTTCATTCCAATCGAGTGATTAAAAAGGCTGGTTCCATAAACAATTCGGTCTCTCTGCAATCCAAAGGGTTTACAAGCTCAACACATATTCCAGCCCACAAACACAATAAAAGAACTAGCACAGACAAAGCCAATTTAGCTACTGACAAAACCACTAAAAAAATATAAAGGGATTCTCATGAGGGAAAAAAATTGTGGTGGAGTAAGGTTCCAAGAGACAGACCAAAAATACTTCCTGAACACAGAAGAAAGAACTACAGTACCTGTAGTGGTTTAACCACACTCTTAGGAAGGTATTAAATCCTTCTTATTAAAAACATCCATGAGCAAAATACACACTGCTACCTTGTTAAAACTGAACTTCACCTGTGTTTTTAATCAGTTCTCCTGAAGAAACAAAGCTTGTGCAATTACTTGTTGTCTCTAATAACTTCTGCATCTATTGGGCAACTTCTATTGAGATTTCAATAACACATCTTTCATTCATTCTTGCATCCTTCAAAAACAAGAACTATCAAGAGGGAGAAACATCTTATACATGCCCCTATAGGAAGGGAGATGGAGGGTGTCCTTGCCCACTTCTGAAAATAGCTGTTGAAAGGGCTCAGTTAGCTATTTTGGCCCATCTGCCCTATGATTTTAGCAAGATCATACTAGGAAAGATTTTGCACTGTATCTTTGCAGTTTGCACACACTCCTCAGGGTACACAGATTAAATAGGACTGTGAAGCAGGTAGTGAAGTACATCCAAAACAGAACATGCACATCGCTAATATACATTTGTACAAATTCTTGCATGCCGTGCACAAACCCCACAGTCACTTCTCCAATTTTAGGTGCCTGCAATCTTACAAAAATTATTTGAGGCACTGTACATCCATTCACTGAGAACTGCTATTCAAAACAAGGTCCAATGGGTCAGCCAAGTGGGATGTGAGAAGCTGGCAGCACTGCACTGACAGAGTAAAGGTTATCCAAGTAACCTTCACTGTATTTGGCCAGTTTCCCAAAACATAAGAGAGGGCTTGTTTGGTTTGTCCTTACGTGAAAGTTTTACATTTCCATCTCAATATCTCTTATGGCAATATATAAAAGGGAGATCGCCAGAAATACCCAGTACCAGCCTAGCCTTCCTCTTACTGAAAAGGATGACAGTTTTGCTATTGACTTCAAGAAAAACAGAGCACCTATGAGCTCTCTTAAAAATTATGATTCTGAAAACAGCATTTTGCTCTCAGTTTTATTCCAAAAGAGGTATCTGATTTCTAATCTTAATTTTCAAGTTTTCCATTAGAAACATGAAGCAAATACATAGTTCAATAACTATTTCAAGCATACCTATAGAGAAAACCACCTCTACCATTTAACTGTCCTTTTTCCTAGAATAATCTATAGAGCTGTCAATTAAATAAATCAAAGGGAAAGTTTGAAAAAAAACCACAATGCAATGCATTCATATACATTTTTTTATGCTTATATATTGTTTAACCCCTTCATAAAAAATAGCCTTCCAAAGACAAGTGGCCTGAGCCAAAGTCTATGTCTTTTCTCCATGTATCAGTGAAGTCAACAGAAGAAAAATCATTACTGTAGATTTTTACCAACGCTTATGGTTTTGAGCTATCCACATTCAAGACTGCCTTGCCTGCTTCTTAAAAGCAAGTGAATTTTTGAAGATTATTTTTCCACAACATCTGTTCTATAATCACCTACAGAAAGTGGATTCCTCCCCCTTGCAAGATAAATGTTGCCTCAAAAATGAAGCTGCGGTTCCTCTGCTTACCGCCAAGCCCATCTCGTTCACCCCTCCCCTGACTGCTGCTCTTTACATTTGTAAAACAGTGTCATCCCCCATACAGAAGGGAAACTGGAGGCAGAGATCATTCAAGATCACCAATGAACCTATAGCACAGTTTGGACAAGAGTTCAGGAGAAGAAGAGTTGTGTCCTACATGTACTAAACAACACCTATTTTCTCCACAACCAAAAAAGATTATCATTACCAGCAACATTAGTTAGATTAATTCTATAGGCAAGTATAGAAAGATCACCAGGAACTCTCCTGATTGCTCAGCTGTTTCACTTCCACAGAATCATAGAATGGCTTGGGCTGGAAGGGACCTTAAAGCTCATCCAGTTCCAACCCACTGTCATGGGCAGGGACACCTCCTGCTAGACCAGGTTGCTCAAGGCCCTGCTCAAACTGGCCTAGAACAGTACCCCCACCTGTTTAAAGGATGAGGCCTATGTTTATTCACATTCTCTCTCTCGCCTTTCCTGTTTTCCTGATTCTGGAAAAAAAAAACAAAACCAACTCAAACTGGTTAAATTGGTACAAATCATTTGGTAATTTCAGTAAGTTCAAAACATGCAGGAAATGAAGGACTTATTTGTGGTTATAACTGTGTTCTACTAATATGGGAAATACATTCAATCTACATAACCTACAAAAATCAAGCAACCAAGATTTAACATAAATCTTTTCATTTCCAAATAACCCAGAATTTCAAAACCAGGAACCTTTTAAATAGCATCTTATAATTTGGGAGCATAACGCAATTTTGTTTGTGTATTAGCACTTTCAACACCATCCATCCCACTTACTGAACCACAGAATTATGCACAGAGATGACACAGAAACACACACACTTCATATTCGGTATGTACACAGTTTGCTTGCATATTAAATAAAATATACACAACCTGTTTAAGTCTACTGTATTCACCCCTATGGCGATAAATGCCATGACATTTTAAAATATACACACTATACACAGCTTATTCGTAGAAGCAGGCAATGTAATT
The DNA here is from genome assembly GCF_028554395.1 of Pezoporus wallicus. NCBI lineage: Eukaryota > Metazoa > Chordata > Aves > Psittaciformes > Psittacidae > Pezoporus > Pezoporus wallicus. Next base: position 1,962,568 of record NW_026640775.1, read on the forward strand.
CCAAAAGATGTTATCTAGTTCATGTATTGTAAGAATTTTTAAGAGAATATCAATGGCTTGTCCACTTTGTGGGGTTAAAAAGAGAAAGCAAGCCTCCTGAGCCCAATTATCTCAAAAATTGTCCTCTTTCATTTAATTTTATTATTCAATTAGCTTAAAGAAAAGTGGAGCAGTTGGTTGAGATTCTGTCACCAGATTACTAAAACCGTACCTGATTCTTACCTTAGTTTTCACCAAATACAGAGTAGATTCAGTAGAATCAGTCAAATTAGTGTTACACAGTAACAATGTAAGAAAAGATTTGGATCCTGACTAATTCAAACTCAGGAAAAAGAAGCAAGTCCTCTCTCAGTCTCCAGAGTCACCCTCATTTTTTTTTTCAGCTGGCTAGGAATAGCTCAAAGTCTGTCAGTCCCTTACTATGGTCTGGAATAAGACTTGAAGAAGGCAGATACCTGAATGTCTCCAAAGAAATGCTTTCTGCCTGCAAGTATCTAGCACAGACAACAGGGCAGCTCCACTTTTATGCGGACTGAGATGGAGAGACATAATCGCAGCTTGTCTCTCCTGCAACACACAGCTTTCTGCATCACCTTGTTACCTCATGAGACTTTTCAGAGCTGTATTTTTTAAATTACTTGTGATGGAAAAAACATAGAGGCTTTCACCTTTCCTATTAGGTATGATCAAGACCTGAAGTGACTGCAGATTTGTTTCCTCTGAAGGCCTTTAGCTTCATTTCTTGTGAAAAAGAAGGTTTGTTTCTCTAGGTATTTCCCATTCATAACTTCTGGGTAATTTTATCTAAATTTGACAGAGCATCAGCAGTTTCAAAAGATGGGATTCTTGCTACTTTTGTGGAAATCTGCAACTAAGGAAGCATAGGAAGAGGAACAAAGTGAGTGTTCCTCGTGAAGGAAGGTAATTACACCTCACTCTTCATCCAACACTTTAGCATGTGAATGGGTTTGCACTAGCGACCCTGTCTGTTGTTAATTCTCCAGCCAAGTAAATAGGTGATATGAGAGGGATCTGAGAATGTTTTGTAGAGAAGTAAATTAGGATAACAGGGTACATTTCAATAGAAAATCAGTCCTCATTAGTTCAGCTGTTTATGAAACAACCTGTTTTACATTTAAATTCTATGCTCAGTGTGCTATTGAGCACTGTGGTTAGCAGAACAAATAGCGTTTTGACATGAGAAGAGATTGAAAACTGAACCATTGAAAACGAGGGAGAAATTTAGCCAGAATTATGACTCCTTACTGATATAAAACGTAGAAGATCTGTAAAAAGGAATCAGACAGCAGTCTGAAAAGCAACTAGTTGAGGGCTGTCATTATGAAAGTGGAGATCTGAGCTTCCTCACCATTCTGGATGAATGCCAAATCAGAATGTCAGGAAGAAGGGATTCAAAAACTCTTTCAGTTCTGTTTACAGTTCAGGGTTTAAAACGGATTCCCTCACACTTTCTCAGAAGATGACATTTTCCTTACAAAACTGAGGTTAATCACAACAAATTAAATAACCCAACTATCCGGATAAGGAGGTTGTAGTGAGGTGGGAGTTGGTCTCTTCTCCCAAGTAACAAGCAATAGGACAAGAGGAAACAGCCTCAAGCTGTGGCAGGGGAAGTTTAGACTGGATATTGGGGACAATTTCTTCACCGAGAGGGTGCTCAGGCATTGGAACAGGCTGCCCTGGGCAGGTGGAATCACAGTCCCTGGAAGTGTTCACAAACTGTATAGATGAGGCCCTCAGTGATATGGCTTAGTGGTGAACTTGTCAGTCCTGGGGTAAAGGTTGGACTTGATGATCTTAAAGGTCTTTTCCAACCAGGCTGATTCTATGATTCTGTGAAACACCTACTTTTTACATCTCTAGGCAAGTAACATGATAACTTTGGAATTGTTCCTCTACCCAAATCAAATGGGAATAAAGAAAAGAAACCTCCTAATCTCCAAGAGTAGCAATGCTTGACCATCCTGGGAAAACATGCAACCTTACCAAGGAGTTCCCTCAGCCAGCAGTACTTGAAAAATACAGTCTTCAATCTTTTAGAGAACACTTTGTTCATTTGATGGCAAGGGCCAAATATTTAAATGTCTCATAGTCCAAGAAAGTATTTTGGGAAACATGTTTCAGACCTCAAGGATAGCACTTTACTTCCTTTCAACATATATAGCTCTTTCCAGTGCTGTGCCTAGTCTCTCCACAATACATTTACAGAAAGCAGCATACCACTCCTCCACCTTTATTTCCAGACAACCCAAAGCAGTACCTACTCCCTGCTTATTTTCCAAATGATATTCACCTTTCTTAAACAGGTTATTTAGAGATCTAGATGTATAGCATTTCAGCTAAGTATTGTACTACACAAGTATAATGGTTTTGCCATTTCCCTATTTTGCAAAAATACCTTTCCCAATCCTTTTTAAGATCACATTTCCATTAGAATTACATCACAGTCACAGAACATAATCACCTTGCAGGTGACAGCAATACCCCATCTTTTCTATTCCCCAGTCATTTTCAAGAAATAGCATTTCCAACATACGAAAGAGGAATGAAAATTCCTCAGTCATTTTCAAGCAATAGCATTTCCTACATGTAAGAATATATATTTTTGTATATATATTTATATAAAATACATAAAACATATATTCCAACAATTGCATGTTATGGGCATGATCTTTCACTTCAAACTACACATCTTATTCTTCTGTCCAGTGCTCCTGTCCACTATTCCAGTGCTTCCCATCATCAGCAGTCTTCAGCTTTCTTATTTTTCATGCCAACTTCCTTAACAAGAAAGCATTACAGTATTTTCAAATCTGATCTTTGAGGTACTACAGGATTACTCTCCCTCCAGTCTAGCATTCTCTTCCACTTTACCTACTGATTCACTGCAGCCATTTCTCTTGCCTACATTTCATTCCTTATTCTAAACTTCCTTTTGTTTTATCTTGACTAGCATTTCCCCATGTAACGGTGCATAGATGTTTTACTGAAATCCCATTTACTGAAATTTCACCTCATTTGCTCTCACCTCTATGCCTGTAAACATCCTCTCCCTCAAAGTATGCTCTAAATTAATGCCCCAAGATCAAACTAACGAGTCTGTAGTCAGGCAGATGTCCCTGTCCCACTTAAAAAGAGACACCATAGGTACCCTTTACCAGCCATAGAAAACAATCTCCTATTGGATAAATTCTAAAAAGCACCCTAACCAGAGGATTTACAATTTCATGTGCTGAATACTTTAAGGCAGAAATTATCAGGTCTGTTTAGCTTCAACATATGAAGTTCTGTGCAGTTTGCTTCTACCTCAGAAATGTTAATTTCCATTTCTATATATACCCCTTCTCAAGAGCTACCCTGCCTTCCCCTACACGCCCTACATTATCATCTTCACTGAAAACAACAGCAGAGCGTTCATTTAGCTTTCTGGCCAGACGCAGATTACCTTTAATCACCACCCAATCATTTCCGTACGGTGTTATCATTTTTCTTTTCTCATCCTCTCATTACATTTAAAGTTACAGAGCTGTTTACTACCTGTTTTGACTTTCTTTAAAAAGAGATCTACTCTTCTGCATTGGTAACAAACTTGAGCACTGAATGTGTGTTGAAGGATATTCTATAAATAGGAACAATCTCATTCACCAGTGGGAATCACTGAATCAATCCAAAAAAAAAAGAGAGAATAAAGTTTAAGAACTTGTGAAACTGGCACACCCTTCAACCTGAAAACTGGGCTATGGAGATCTAGCAGAAATGGGTGTAAAGAAGTAACAGAAGAGGCCCATGCAGTAGCTGTGGAGCATTTAAACCTACTGCATATTTTCATACAGAAAATTGCATCTTCACATCACTGGCTTTTAACAGATTTTATTAATTCTTTCCTGACAGTGAACATACGACAAAACTACTAACGTGAACTTGAATCATTCAGAAAGCAGCTGTGTTGCTGCAAGGTACAACTAAATAGGTTAACTCTTAACTGTGACATATGCACAGGCTATCAGGAAGCAGGTAGTTAACTTGTACCAACTGCTGAGAAACAACCAGTATATATGTTTGTATCCTATGCTAAAATGCAGTAGGTGTGAGGTATTTCACTCCTCAGCTGAAAAAGGATTAAACTACCACACATATACTCTATTATGGAGTCAGGGTAAGTGTGTGTACAATCAACAGCCAGCATATGGTATCTTGGTATCCATCTTAACCTGTGTAAGTATCAGAATCCTCTAAATCTACTAGCAGGTTATCTCCTGTTCCCCAGACATTTTGGCACTCCTGCACTGGACACACGCAAGTATGGCCTTCTTTTCCTGGGGAGCCCAAAACTGGGCACAGTAACGTACATGTGGCCTCACAAACACTGAGCAGAGGATAATAATCATCTACCTCACCCTGCTGGTTACACTCCTGCTAATACAACCGAGTATGTCAGTGGTCTTCTTTACTTCAAGGGCAAGCTGTTGACTGACGTTTTATTTGACATCAAGCAGGGGCTCCAGGACTTCTTCTGCAAATCTGCTTTCTACCCGGTCTGCCCCCAGCCTGCACTTACTGCACAGGTTAATTCCATCCCAGGCGCAGGACTCTGTATTTGCCTTTAATTCTTCCCTTCTAGATTTCTTTCTTCTTTTGTTTTTTTTCTAATTTCCTGTTTCACATCCAGATTGTAAGCCACAGGTAAATGTGGTAGGAATCCAGGATTTCCGAGAGAGAGACTGAAGTGTGAACCTCTCCTCCTTTCTCAACTTTGCAATCAAGGAATTCTTAGTCACAACATAACTACTCTATAAATAAAAATGCACACAGCATAACAGAACTTCTTTCAAACTCCTCAGCTATCAGGACTCTACTCTGTAGGCTAATTTTACCAATCTTACTTTTCCTTTTCAGAAACTGTTACATTTTATTGCAAAATCTTGAAATGCTGTTCAGAGAGAAAGGAAAAATAAATCCTTTGCCCATCTTCATGGCGTTGCGTCTCAGACACCCTTATTTCTTTATTTTCCACTTATCTCCTTGATGGCAACTAGTAATAACGGCCTACTGTCAGGAAGTGGAAATAAATTTGGTCCCCTACCTCAGAATGCAATGCTAGATTGCTGCTTGTATTGAAATTTGCTCCTGTTTCTTGTTTAAAAATCAAATAGCTACATTACCTTGATTTCATAGCTAATGGGGGTGGGAGGTGCCCTATTTCTGAACATGTGCTATTTACAGAACAGTCTCATGTCAGTGATAAAATACAGAAGGAGTGAGTCATCTACATCCTGTACATGAAAAACTAAATTGATTGCTTGAGTACTTATAAACCCCTTGACCACCTCTCCCATTCTATGAACACAGCATTAGCAGCACTGCTATGTATTGCTTAGGTAAGGAGTGAACATGAATTTTCACCCTAACAGGCATGCCATATGTAGAGCATTAACTTAAACTGGGGCAAAGAAGATTTACATAATAGCTTTATATACTAATCGCATAGTCTTTGGACCTCTACAGTTGGCAAATTAAAAAACATGGTGCCCTATTTATCAAGATAATTACTCAGGGGATCCCACAACACAGTAACTATATAAAACCAGTATAACATAACTTTTTCCCATTCCCAAAAGATCTTTCACAGTCCGGAAAGTACCAATTCTTATGTCTTTTATACTGTCCTCAAAACATCTTGTAGCACACATCCCAGGAACACGTGGACTAATTTGAACCAGTACAAAGACAGTAACTGGGAAGAATGGACGTACTATCTACAAGCTTAAGTTTGATTGATTGCTTAAGATTACTTGTTTGGGGCAGAGAAGTACTGTCAGTGAAGAATACAAAGTGCTAATATAACCCAAATTTAGTGAACCAGGTCAGAGAAAAATCCCCTATAAATTCTCATCAAAACTGTTCTAAGAACAATGCCGTAATCACCCAGCCTTACGACATTTTAGTTATTTATTTCTCTTTAAACCGATCTGTGGGTTACACAGAATGAGGAGACTACAGCATTAGCTGAAGAAAGAACCCTGTAGTATGCTAACTGCACCCAGCTTTGCCAAGCCACCTCTGTCCTGATCTGCAATGACTCTTAATTTCAGTTACAGATCTCTGTTGAAAAGGGGTACTCAATTACGCCAGACAGCACAGCAGAATAGGGTTGAGAAAAGAGGTCCAAACAGGTAAGAACAACTAACTCTTTCACTTGGAACCTCTCCTGGAGCTGAATATTACTGTATTGATCTTTTCCCAAAGACAGTTATAGAATTAAAGGCAAAAGCTAAAATTTAACTGGATCCTATTACTATTTACTAAGCACAATCAACTTACACTTGGCAAACCACTGAAAGAGGTGACCTCTGTTCAAGCAAACTTAAAATATGCAATAAAATTAGAGAATGTGAATTAGGTATTCAGTACAGGCAGTGAAATTGATAGCTTTTTGTTTAATACATATAACATTTTTCTTTCATGCACACAGTGACAGGGTTGCAGAGGATGTGTGTTTTAAGGAGGAATTCAGGCAAGAAATATAGGTTACTGTTTGCAAATATGTATACAGTAAGAACAGCTTTAAGATGCATTAGGAGAGGAATTCTAAGCATAAGGGTCAGCATGAAAAAAAGAGAATAAAAAGCAAGAAGAACCTACAGTACGGCTGCCATGCAGGGAAGGGAGACTAAAGGTACAGGCAAAGACTACTGCCAGCATCTTGGCATACTGCTGTCAAACGTCTTGAAGACTGTGGGGTAGCTCTGAGCAGGGAGGATAATTAGCTCAATATTCAAGGTACTTCAGCACACAAACAGTTGTTCTTTATACCTCAGTGGGACTATTCATGGACTGAAGAGTAAAGCACAAAATAAATTATCTATGAATGAGGTAGAAATCAATCAGAAGACATCACAAGTGATTCTTCAATTGAGACAACATATCCCCCACTGGTACCCACCCAAAGACAAAGTAAGAGACTGTTCAAAAGTCTTGCAGGAACTGTCTCCAGGGTAAAGCCTGATGGTTATTCTTTATTCAGGTAAAGACCTTCCTCCCCTTATCTACATCCCCACTGTTTTCAGATTAGCTTAGTGCAAGCCACACTTCAGAGAAACATAACTTAAGTCTGCATGATCCAATTTCTGTAGCAATACATCCAGTTCACAACTATGAGACTCCTGTGCCCAAGCTGTGACCTGTGTCAGTGGGAAAGCTGCAACTGCAACACCCAAGACGTGGACAGTGAGATGCATGTTACTGTTCAATTCCCATTGCTTCTCATATAGTGTTGCTGTGGTGGCAGGTCTTGCTGCCCCCATACAAAGTAAGACATTTGCCTTTCAAGCCCCAAAGAGTCACTGTCCATCTTCTCTGAGGAAACGGTAGGAGGATGAATGGAAACATGATACAGGCCAAGTCAGGCCCATGAGCTTCCTATTTGGATCAAGCTGCTCTAAGTCACATAAAACAGATTTACAGATGAGATGGAAATTGCCTTTACTGGCAAGTGCTCCAGCCACACTGCTCAAGTTACAGAAGGCAAAGGCAGGGACTGAGAGAATGAAGAATCATCACTCCAGCAAAAGATCAGGTTTGAGAACATTTAAGGAACCTGAAAGTGTTCAAGTCCATGGGACCTGATGAGATGCATCTGTGGGTCCTGAGAGAACTAGCGGATGAAGTGGCTAAGCCACTCTCCATTATATTTGAGAAGTCGTGGCAGTAAGTTCTCAGTGTCTGGAAAAGGGAAAACACTGGAGCAGGCTGAGAAGTTGTGGCTGCCCCATCAGTGGCAGCGTTGAAGGCCAGGTTGGACGGGGCTTTGAGCAACCTGGTCTAGTGGAAGGTGATCCTGTCCATGCAGGGGGTGCAGTCTTTAAGATCACTACCAACCCAAAACAACATCTATGATTCTGTGAGCTAGCACCCTGTCCTGTGTCAACATGTAACTGAAACAGTTACGTAACTAAAACATTTTAAGTAATGTCCCCTAATAAGAAGCAATTAAGAACAAAACGTTTTTTCCTGGAAATGTATCAGTAAATGAAAACATGGAGCAGTATTTAAAATGTTCTCCTTCTCTCATTATCTTATGCATTACTGATAATGTTATAATGGATTCAATAGTATTTACAAACCAAATGATTAGTGAGTTTATAAACTGGTACAGCATAAACTTAAATATCACAACATATTACAAGATGATAGATTTGACAGTAACAAGAAAACCCCGTGACTAGCTTTTGGGTTAAAAATCAATCCCCATTATAAAAGAATTTGGATAATGTGCTAAAGTGGATAAAATATGCTATACTGACTGTCCTCATTCAAAACACAAACACCAGATCTAATAAACAGCAAGGGTAGTAATTGGCTGGATGGTTTGAAACAAATCAAGAGCATACCAGAAAATCCTCCTGAAAGGAAAGTAGGACCCCTGGATCTGAAATCTGGCAGGGAAGCTCAATCCATAAGAGAAAGTCAAATGGCCTTCTCTTGCTAAATGCAGTATGACAGTATTAGTGGTAAATAAGAAGGCTCTGTTTTGCAAATTATCAAATGCAAAGCAAAGCACTGTGGGCATCTCCTGCAGGGGTTTACATCCCACTTCACTGACTATGCTGATTATCATTTTACAAGCACAGACAAGTCCTTTACTTGTCCACAAATATTTTTCCCAGAATAATTCTGCTTCTCACGCCATGATGTAGCTGAGCTCCTAGTCACTCTTCTGCATAATAGCCTCTTTTAGTAACTCCATACTATTGAGTTTTGCCATTGCAAAATTTGCTATTTGCAGTTATTAAAGCTACAGGACTTTCTAGAGAACGCTACTTTTCCCAAGGTTAATATAAAAACCGTACCTGCATTATGAAAAATGAGATTTTTTCCCAGAAATCCTGGATGAACAGAATGTGCCGAACAAGTGTTGCTGTGTTATAACCAAATGTCAAGTTAAGTATGGAACAGCTTACATAGCTCAGCCAATTATTTTCCCACCTTGCTATCCAGAACCATGTAGTTTCCCAGAATCAGTTTCTATCCTGAAATACAATTTTCCAAATGGAAAATCATCCAGACACAAGGTAAAATTTAGATTTTGTCCATTTGTCCAACTTTTCCAAAAATGGAATAACAAACTTCCTGACCTGGCAATTTTCTTCTGCAGGATAACAGATAACATGTAAGAAATACATGTGCAAGGACCAACACATAATGATGCACATGTTTTCTATAACAACTACCAAAGCTCCTTTGGGCTCGAATACAGGAATGGTTTGATGAAAAAACCTCCTAACTTGCATTTCCATAGCTCTTTTACATTTTTTTAAGTTCCGAGTAGGTTCCTGGTTAGGGTCACAAACTGTAAAGGATTAAAATACAGAAAACTAAACACATTCCTGATAGTAATGGTTATTAGTTCTTGGTCACCCCATGAGCTGGTCTAACTTGTCACATCTCCAGCTTTCCCAAATTTTTGAGCAATTCCAATTGCTCAGTCAGACCCCTGTAACAGACAAATACTAATACACTAGCACTCAGTATTCAGTTTCTCTACATGCGAAAGTGAGCAGTTCCTGCCTACAGAAACTGTCAAAGATTTAAGTAAAAGCAAGCTGCTCTGAGCATAGCCTGCAAGATCCAGCAGGCCTAACAGTTTTGTCAGTGGCAGTTAATTACGGGTATGCTAAGAACCACAGGATTCAACGTCCATTTAGGCACCTGCCTTTGCTAGACGTATCAGTCAGGAAGAATAGAACATCAGGGCTACAATTCAGGGCTAGGATGAAAAGTTTTAATCAAAGGAACAAAACACATGTTCATGACTAACACTGAGAAAAACAAACTGATTCCTGAAGTTCTTGTTGTGTTCTTCATATATTCACTTGGGATCTTTACTCCTTCCCTACAGAAAGCCGCCTACCTCCTGCCCTGCAGAATGAGGTGCTTTGTTACTGACTTGCTAACTTACATTTGCCTCTGGGATTGCTGGTAGTTCACCCAACTTCATACACAGGATGGCTGACAACAGGTCTGTCATGTGGCCTGGCGTCTTTTCCTAGAAATTCTTATTACTGACCGCAAGGTCACTTGGCTCTCCAAGATGGAAATTAACTCATGCAGTACTAGATGGGATTCAGTTACTTCAGATTCTGCAGCTGTAAAATGCACTTTTTTTTTCCTTTCTTGCCCTTTTCTATCACCACTTTTTAAGATAATCAGATTTATAAACCAGATATACAAGAATGATATTCAATAAATCTAGAGCATGGGCCTGAAGCAGGGTAGTTGTAGTGGCAGATGACTGACAGGTAAACAGGGGAAAATGCCCAAGACGAATCATTGGAATCATGGATTTATTGACAATCTCAAATTATGTGTTATTTTCTTTAACATAAAAAGTTCAGACACTTGGGTTAATTGGCAATCTCAGTTTTAAAAAGTATCTATACAGTATGGCTGTGAACATACCATGAAAATGTAACCCATATGACCCATAAGGGCACTGAACTGAAGAGAAATAAAATGCAGCCTGCTTTAAAAATAAGAGTATCCCGTGTGATTCTATGATTCTGTGTTGATGGTGTTTTTACTTTGCATATGTAGTTCAATTTACACTCAAGTGGGAAATAACCTAGGTATCCCACCTCAGAAAAGAGCAATGTAAACCATGCAAAATCCAAAGGTATGGGTCCTTCCACCCTAATTGTACAGCAAAAAGAAACAATCTGCTGTGCAATGGTTATCACAGCAATATCGGCTGTAATCATAAAATCAGTTTAAGCTGACCTAAAACTGAGCCATCACCAAGAACTGCAGCATTGTCTTCCTTCTTATGTTTCCTATTTCTGCAGAACTCCTGTGAATGGAAGTAAAACTGCCTTTTAGGAGTTTAGCACAGTACATTTCAAAAGAAAGTGACATGACAAGAGATGGATGTCCCAGTTTGATCGATAAAGTTGCATCCAAGGTTGCTGCCACCAACTGCCAACAAAGTGCTGCCTAAGTTAGCCACCAACTGAGGAAGCTGAGCCCCAGTCAGGTGAGTTCGAAGGCAATAGGTGATAACTCCTTGCCATACTTACCCATCATTCACTAGAATACTATGACAAACTTCAAAAATAGTAAAATCCAGATTTTCAGAAATACTATTTATAAATCACCTTTAAAGGCTCAAGCCGTGATTATTTCTCTTGCAAGAGAGATTTTTTGGCAAAATAGTTTTTCTCCCTAGAACCTGTAATAAAAGCTTAAATTAACTCAATTTTATATACTTCTTCATTCATGCTTTACTAAAATGATTATATCACAGAACAATAAATACCTACCTGCCTCTATGAGTGATACCACTCTAGAATTCGTATTTGTTAAATATGCCAGCAGAAGGGGCATAAATTTTGTGCAGATGTTGCAGCAAGCTTCATTTTTTGTGATTCAGTACTAACATTTCTCAGCAACTGAGCTGTAGCAAAGAAAAACACATACACACATGCTATATGGGTGTATACACACACACACATACACACTCTCTCTCTATATATATATACACACACAAAAGCATACACAAACATGCACCTGCACATACTACATGGTACTGAAAGGATATTCTGCTTCCTTTTAACAATTAGGTAGTAGACCTACAGAGACTATTTTACAGCCTTTCAAAACTTTTTAAAAACTGAAAAATATTTCTTATTCTGCTTCTGCTTTCAAAATAGGTTCCATGACATTCCATGTCACACATTTCATTCCACTAGAATTATGCTGTTTGCATGTAGCCATTTTATAAGATAAAAATGGTTATTAATATTTATGCAATTTAATTTCTATGTAATATTTGACTGTGAACAGCATTTACACACTATGCAGCACCTAACACTAGTCAAGCCTTTACTGTTGAGAACAATGAGATTCACAAAAGAACATTCCATTCCAGCATCATTTTTTATTTACCTCCTTAAAATAACATCACAAACTCACAACAAGCCATGTCAGTGGAGAAATTCCCTTAAAACAATTTGAATATGCCAGTCTTCAATTCACCATGTTCTTTACCTATTCTACACTTGCATTTTACTGATGTAGAATAGTACATAAAGAACAGTTGAGTAGGAGTTCACATACCCTAGCAAAACCTAACAGCTCGTTACCTCTGAACTAGCTGAATGTAGGAAAAATTATGAGAACTGCACCAAAGGCTAAAGGAATAAAGAACAAAAGAGATTTGCAGATCATATACGTCTCTCAAAAATAATTTATAGATGCCAAAAGGAGGGACGGTGATTTGCTAACTTTCAAGTGCCTTCTATTTGCCCTTCTCTGTCCTCCCATTTTTATTTGCTGCTCATGCTAGTACATTTTTCACCTCTTCTTTCCCCCTCCCATTACCCATCACACCCATCTTTTTCTTTATATGATCTCTCCAGCCATTCTAAGATTACGTCCACAAGTCCACTAGGAATACAGAAATATAATTAGGAAAAAGTATAAATCCATTAATATCACTTTTACAGTGATTTTCTGGATTTGTCTGCACTTCGCAACATTTATTCTTCACATTTCTTACTAACGAGGTTATTGTTTAACAGTAGTCCTGGACTTTCTAGAAACAAACCAAACATCAAATTTCACACATTTTCTATGTTACAGTAGGTCTTCTGGCAGTTCAGAGTACACTAAATTGTTGGTATCTTAAAGAAAGACCCACAAGCCCTTGAAACCAAAAGCCGGATACCTATAGCTTTGACCCTAGCAACACATTTTCAAACGCTTAACTTCATCATCAAGAGTAGTCCATTCTCTACAAAATTGCTTGCTTTACTGAAGTGAATGCACGGTTTATGTGTTTGCGGAACTCCAGCTTAAGTGAAGAGGAACTGCATTCTCAATATTTTGTTATCTCAGTGTTGCAGCTCTTGCAATTACTACAAGTTGCCTGATATTTGTTTTTCTTCTTCCAAATCACAAGAGCTTTAAGAGCTTGAAGAATTGAACCATAACAGCTCAAAACCCCAGACGTAAATAACAAGAATCTATTTAAAAATTCTATGTTTTTTTAGAAAACTTCTGATTTTAAAACTGACATAAGAGGACTGATCTCATTTCTCAGTTTGCACATGGATTCTGATAGCAGCTGGGGGGCCTCCCCTCAGCCCCCATTAACCCTTTAAATAAACAGAACATTACAAAACCTTGTGTAGAATTTCCTAGCACAATGGGAAATTGTCTTTCTCTTTTTCAGTGGGGGGAAAAAAAAAAAAAAAAAAAAAAAAAGAAACTGCTGGATCAGGAGCAAAAGCAAGTCTGGTTTAAGGCAGTATTTGTTCAAACTTTACCTCTTCCAATTAAAAAGCTGAAAACATTCATTTACCCTGTATTGCACTGTTTTCCACTTCTGTAATCAACTTATACGGACAAAATATTGAACTCGACTTGCTATTTCCCTTTAAATCCAATACTGTCCTAACTTCTTTATGCTCCTACAGTTCATTGGGCACGTGGAAACAACAGCTGCTCTTGGAACGACATGAAATTCAAGCAGCTTTTTTAGACTTCCAAAATGTGCAATCCTCCATAGAAGGAGGATTGTCAAATTACGTGTTCAATAACAAAATACGAAACATCATAACAAAATATGAAACATCACATACAGTTAATCAAGACCTTTTTGTCCAGTGTTCTGTGACCAGCCAAGTCTAGAAACATTCAACAAAAAAGGATGAACACACTCAAGACAAACTTTTCCAAGGCCGCCTACAAGTCTTGAATCTGGGAAGAGAACTCGGATTAAACTTAATCACAGCTATTCAAAATGTAGCATTATGTGGGGTTTCAGTTGTTTACTAAGGCTGCAATCGCTGACACTCCAATAAAATTCTAAATATTGACAAGAAACTACTCAAAACAGATTTATGAAGACAGCTGATGAGATATTAGCAATAAATGGCAATTTCAGAGCCTACTTTTTGCCCATTCTGCTTTCACAATCTCAAGAAGAGTGGCACCATTTCAAGTTCTTAGAGATTAAAAGATGAAATAGAAACATCACATTTTAACGGAAAAACAAGAATGGACAAAGAAAACTGATTTCTTCTGTAGGCACTTCTTTTCCATATCAGTTTTAGTTTTAAGACAAGGTCCCCTGGAATAAGATACAACCAAAAGCCACAGGCCTTCTCATCACTATAAATACCTTTGGTACTCCAGAAATAGATTTAAACTCTGGACATTTTTTTTCCATGGTAGGAAGAAAATAAAAGCCATACTATGAATCTTTAACTGAGTATTGCTATGGCAACAAACATAATTCAGAACTTTTAAAGCATTTTCTAATGGAAAATATACAGACAAGTTAGTACATGACTTTACAACACTCAGAAATGTGTAATCAATCAGGAGGGATTACTGATGAAAAGAGACAAAATGAATTTCAAATCTAGTATTTAAAGGTTTTAATTGCTCCTGTTTGACCTAGTATTTAGATAGGACAATGATGATTATAGAAATGCTTGCTTGACCAGGTAAAAGAACAAGCATGGCTTTGTGACTGCAGTATATAAATTTCAACAATGATCAAGCAAGGAATCCAAGCAGAAGAGCTGTAAAATGGCACTTCCCTGTCTGGCAAACACTGTCACAGAATTTACAACTATACTTTGGTACACCTTTCAGCAAAACAAAACTCCTCTTTAACAGATCAAGATTAAAACGATGGTGGTTTCCTATGAAAAGCAATGGTATGTGGCTCCAGAGAAATGAGTTCTATCTATAACTCTGGATGAAGACCTACACAAGTTGGTCACATCACAACTGTTTCAGTTTCTCATCTAAATAATAATATCATACTAGCTCTCCCCCAATTCTTGCTCCAACTTTCCTTTTTACTAGGTTATGAACTTCTGCCCTGGTTTCAGCAAGAGCTGTTTTATGATTAGGGTTGTAGTGGGGCAGTGCACAGATTTTGTTTGGGATTTCTGACTGTTATGAACAGCAGGTTTCAAACTATGCAACACGGTTAAAAGACTGGTGGCAAATTAAAGTCTTGACTATGGCCCTAATGATCCAAAGGAGTCTGTGGCTGCAATAATCTACATACTCTTTGGAAACAGAGTTGAGAGGAAAAGGTGACAGCACATATAATGATAATTGGTTTTGATCATTAAGCTTTATCTGTGTTACAGACAGCACAGCGATCACCTGCCCTTAAACTGCTCATAGCAGGGGAAGCTGAGAAGCAAATCTGTGCTATTACCACTTTTTTTCTTGTTCTCCCCCCTCCTTCCCTTTCTATTTTCAGAAGAGCTGAGTCTAAAAATTAGGTGAATGGCACACAGCATAGCACTAATTAAATGGGATTCTGTTTAGAAAGCCTCTGCCTCAACGAAAAGGTTCAGGGAAATTCCAATTACCATTTCCACAAGTTAACCTCACAGACTTGAAATCACCATGTTTTTATAATATAAATTGTATAGATTACCATATATATTAACATTTCTGATTCAACTATGTAATTATTTTCAGAAGACACAAAAGTTGGTCTATTCTATTATTCTTTCAACATTAATTTTAACCTTCCAAGGGAAATTTTGAGTACTTGAATAAAGCCAGATATCAACATCTACATGTGACCAAATGAACTCCATGTCCCTTCTCCAACTTAGTAAAGCAATTCCAATACTACTACGGATATGAGCAGGATGAAGGGAATACAGTCCTTTGAAGAATTCAAACTAGAGAGACTCTTGAGTTAGCAATATATGGAGGAGTACGATGCATCCAACTGCCTTGCTGCACCACCCTCCACTAATCTAGTCTAGAATTAACACCAAGAAATAGTCCAAAGAACAAAATCAAGCCACCGTAATCAGCATATATTTTCTTGAGCTACTGAAATAATTATATTATTTCAATATAACCAAGATGAAAATTAAAACATGGCTAATGCCTTAATTGCAGCAAGTCTCTAACCCATTCTGCTCCAGATCTGCAGCATTAGCACTTGCTTGGTTGCATTTATCTGACAACACCACTTGTTATGATGGTCATCGATAAAGATTTCCCTTTCACAAACAGTACAGCAAGCACTGGTTAAAACAGCACCACTTTTAAATGGCACAAATAATAGCTGTAAAGAACTTGCAGTGAAGAATATTTTCCAGACTCCAGAAATCTGCTTTTAAAATAAAATAAGTCATTGCTGTTATAACAGATGCTGAGAAATGGATTTTTTAAAAGCCCGTTTACATAGGACACACGCAAATACTTTTTTCTTTTTTTTTTTTTTTACTTCCTCTGCAGCTGCAGCTAAGAAACTATTCCCAGATCTTTGCTGAGATAGTTGGTGATTATCACGTGCAACTAAAAGAAACAAACATAAACACACTGTATGCCACATTAAGTTCTATTCCCGATAAAACCTTTGCGGGACAGAAACACAGTCAAATGAATGAGGAAAAGACAATCTGAACTGATAAAATTGGGAGAAGTTATTTTACACTATTGAAAAGAGCATCACAAAATGAAGCCCAGTAAAAACAGCACCAATTACATGTTACTGCCGCTGTTCATGATTCTATTGTCAATTCTACATGATCAAATTCGTCACTGTACAGTTATGGTTTTGAGCATCTCAGCACTTTTATTTAAGAAAACATAGTATAAATGGGTCCACATTTTATAATTTTATGCAAGTTTGATTCTAGATTTCTATTTTGACCTCACTGTATGAAGAGAAAGCAAATTCTCTGTATTTTTATATGAAACCAAAACCAACCACCTGTTTAATAACACGCAACTGCAAAGAAGCCTTGATGAAGCAATTACGTACAGCACTTGAAGAGAACAGAATAAACATAAATTTAAAAATACCAAAAGAAAGTCCCAAATTTCTTCCCCCTCCTCAGAAGCACAACTTTTCAAGGGTTAATAACAAACTTCAATGTATGAGATGAATACTGAATATTGGGGTTTTTTTCAAAACTGGCCTTTTTAGATGACATTTATCAATAAAACGATTTCTTCAAATTCTTCTTCCCACTCGCATGTAGATACGGGCCTTGATATCACCATAAAAATCCAGTTTAGAATTACTGCAGGAGAAAAGGTCCATAATGAGAAAAAAAAAATTAAAAAAGGCATATCTTACTAAAAACCACAAATACAGCATTTACAAAAAGGAGTCTGTGCTGTTCTTCCTCCCTACTTCCATATGGGAGGCCGTCAGTCCCAGAGCAATCAGATATTGTGTGGGCTGAAAATCATACTTCTGTAAATATATCAAACGTGATTTTGTTTCTCTTTGTGCTTCAAAGAATCTCTCATGCTCATGTTGTTTATTTTTAAAGCATGTGCCTGCACTTATATGAAGTACATTAAAGATAGTTACCTGATAGGTACATTTACTTTGGAGTCATTTTTACTTTGCATCTTCTATCTAGCCTTTCACCATCCTTTTTTATCCTGGTAAATTGATGAGGAAAGGTCAGTGAGCATGGGAACAAATCTGGTATTTTCAGCTGAGCACCACATTAAAGAAAAAATTGACAGGTGCAGGAAGATAAAGGGTAACTCATTTTCACTTGGTTAACTTCTGTGTAGAAGAGCTGGTACAGAGTACAGAAGAAACACTAACTTTCCTCAATACTTGTCAGGCAGGCATTCAAGAATCAGTGCTAGCAGTAATCAGATGAGAGTCAGTAAGACTGGTCTGTCTATACCTGAGGACATTCAGGTAAATTAATTCATGTTAAATACACATGTAGAATTCAAGTAGATCAGCTAGACTACATTTCGAGGCTGTGTGAACGAATGCCTGTGCTCAGAATCAAGAGAGCTTCTACTTGGTTTGCTGTAATTCAGTTGAGAAGAGGAAGTACCCACACAAAAGATTTAATCAAGTTAAACTAATTTCTTTAACATTGACATGTTAATAATACAGCTCAGTTTTCCAGTGTCTCCATGTATGTAATCCTTGACTTCACATACGAAATTTTATAGAAGCCTTGCCTCAAGGGAATACATTTTTTTGTTAAATTCATGTGCTAGAGTTCTAATTTATAGCCCCCAGAATAAAACCCAGTAAGTCATCAAGCAGTCTCACTCACTGCTTCAAATTATACCAAATTGCAGTCTGCTATATGAAGCCTCTCAGGTGAGTTTTTAATTGTGAGGGAGAGAGATAGGATGCTTACAAGCTAAGTGCCTAACCTTCACTGCTCATTGCTTTAGGACATGGTACTCATGGATTGGGAGTAAAATTCACTTCCAGCCACTGTGCTTATCTAGTGAACACCAGCAAGATTTGAGCCTCCAGAAGAAAAAAAAAACAAAAATGCACCAAAAATCTCCATGTAGGCTGCAACAGCGTTTAACTGTCTGTGAACAGACACAACAAGCTTGTAGCAAACCTGCATAGGGTACATGAACATTCAGGTTTTAGTGGCAAAGTACACAAGAACCAGAAGCCCTGGACTACTCAGTGCCATCACTGCTAAAACCCACAGACCACACTCTTAGCTCCTACACTAGCTAGGTTAAATCCAGTTTTTGTTTATTTGCAGAAGCTGTGATCACACCTCCTAACTGTAGCTTGTATTTGCCATGGCTTTGCATAACTTCACTCATGCAATTACTTAAGATAGGTTTCAGATTCTTTAAGGCTCTACTTAGCCATTTCCATATGCAGCCAGAAGAGCCAAATTATGTTCTCCCATGCTGGCTTGGATGTGAAAGACTTTAAAAACATGTACACTCTTAAATTTTATCTAATTACATATGTATGTACCCTTGCAAGCATATGCCCATAATTAAAGGCATGGCATCATAGTGGCACTTTCAGTTGTATCTTGTTTTCTCCCAGAGAGATTTCAAGACTCACAATATGGAGTCTAAATGACAAAAGAACCCTGTATTTCTCTCAAATGTAACTATGGCTTCAAAACTCATACATATGCCAATTATTGGAGAGAAAAGCAAAGAAGTTGGTTTAATCAAATCTGCCTCCCAACAACTTTGCCTCTTCTGCCTCCATGTTAATACAAAGAATAAGGAAAGTCTTCTAACTATACTTGATTTCCAACTCCCAGAATGACAGTTACCAATTTGATTGTTAGATCCTCTTCCATTATTTTAAAGAATTTCTATTTTAGTGATTTCCCTGGGTTTTAATTAGATTTGTTAGTTAAAAAAATCATTCCCATCCATGAAACACTGCACTTTTAAGCTTGAACAGGCAGAATCTTCAAACACAGAGACATAAATCGGGAAGTCAGTTCCCGCTGAAAGTCCCACTGGGAATTAACCTCATGTCTGGGGCCTGTATCTTTACATAATTACAGTGAAGGTTTTAAAGAAAGAACCTAAAACAACATTAGTCTGAGCAATGTCCTAGTTCAAACTTCGTTGTCATTACTGCTATAGCATTTCCCTTGAAGAAAGGAGCTAGGGGTTCAGGCCCTCCTTATCCAGTGCTGTCTGGTCATGGCTTAAGCAATCAATGAGAGAAGCAAACACATCTCACTTTAAACACAATCTTTCACACGAGAGCAGGCCTTCCACACACGGGAATGAACCACAGGCTTCCAGAACCAATCAACAAAAACCTTTGTTGCACAAGGAGACACGTTTGAACCTGACTTAGGTCATGCATATACCAACATTTTTTCCAAAAGAATCCTTCACACCTAAACCTGGTTTTAGAGCTTCTGTTAAGAGATAACTGTTGTAACTTTTGAGCATTACATAAAATGTAGGCTGAAATCTCTTCCAAAACCCAAACAATCCTAGTAAGATTCTCCTATCAACTTTTACTAAAAACATGACATTTACATAAGTCCCCAAAAGGGCTCACATTCTTAAGGGTGTATCCCTCAGTTCCTCTGCACAACAGTTGTCCTTACTCAAAATTTCATTTGTGGCTGGGAAAAGACAGTTAAATTTATCTGGCCTCTCCCCACTGCACTGAGTGCAAACCTTCAGAATATTATTAGAATAAGGATAAATACCTCCACTCTCCCCAGCTGCTCTCAGACCTTCTGTAATGAAGGCATACTTTAGCGGGGAGGAAGTGAAAAGGTCACAGGGCAGCCTGGATTCATTGACAAAGAATTAAAAGTAGTATTCATTTGGAATAAACCATTATCTAAAGTAAAATCACAGTATCACAGTATCACAGTATGTTAGAGATTGGAAGGGACCTTGAAAGATCATCTAGTCCAATCCCCCTGCCGGAGCAGGAACACCTAGATAATGTTACACAGGAATGTGTCCAGGCGGGTTTTGAATGTCTCCAGGGAAAGAGACTCCACAACCTCCCTGGGCAGCCTGTTCCAGTGTTCCGTCACCCTCACTGAGAAGAAGTTTCTTCTCAAGTTTAAGTGGAACCTCTTGTGTTCCAGTTTGTACCCATTACCCCTTGTCCTATCATTGTTTGCCACTGAGTAGAGCCTGGCTCCGTCCTCGTGACACTCCCCCTTTATATATTTATAGACACTGATAAGGTCACCCCTCAGTCTCCTCTTCTCCAAACTATAGAGACCCAGCTCCCTCAGTCTTTCCTCATAAGGGAGATGTTCCACTCCCTT
This sequence comes from Pezoporus wallicus, assembly GCF_028554395.1. Lineage (NCBI taxonomy): Eukaryota > Metazoa > Chordata > Aves > Psittaciformes > Psittacidae > Pezoporus > Pezoporus wallicus. The sequence continues at coordinate 1,983,156 of NW_026640775.1, forward strand.
AATCATCTTCGTTGCCCTGCGCTGGACTCTCTCCAGCAGCTCCCTGTCCTTCTTGAACTGAGGGGCCCAGAACTGGACACAATACTCCAGATGCGGTCTCACCAGGGCAGAGTAGAGGGGAAGGAGGACCTCTCTCGACCTACTAACCACCGCCCTTCTAATACACCCCAGGATGCCATTGGCCTTCTTGGCCACAAGGGCACAGTGTTGGCTCATGGTCATCCTGTTGTCCACTAGGACCCCCAGGTCCCTCTCCCCTACACTGCTCTCTAACAGGTCGTTCCCCAACCTATACTGGAACCTGGGGTTGTTCCTGCCCAGATGCAGGACTCTACACTTTCCCTTGTTATATTTCATCAAGTTACTCCCTGCCCAACTCTCCAGCCTATCCAGGTCTCGCTGGATGGCAGCACAGCCTTCTGGCGTACCAGCCACTCCTCCCAGCTTAGTGTCATCAGCAAACTTGCTGATAGTACACTCAATTCCCTCATCTAAATCATTGATGAATATATTAAATAATACCGGTCCCAGTACTGACCCTTGAGGCACTCCACTAGTTACAGGCCTCCAACTAGACTCAGCCCCATAGACTACAACTCTCTGGCTTCTCTCCTTCAGCCAGTTCGCAGTCCACCTCACTACCTGATCATCCAGTCCACACTTCCTCATTTTAGCCGTGAGGATGCTGTGGGAGACTGTGTATGTTTCCATGCCGATACTGCCTTTACAAGTAGGACAGTAAACTCAAGTGGACAATCCATTAATTAAACCAAAATACAACTTATCGAAAACCTCCTGTTTACAATAGGATAAGGAATAGTAGCAGAGTATGCAAAAACACAACATATGACCAATTATGAAGGAACATGAATAGTCCAAGGCATAGAACAACCATTTTCCTAGGCACCTTTCCAAATCCTGAGTCAAGTAGGATTACTGACTAGATTTTTCTCCTTTAGAAATAAATGAATAAGGTCAAAATGAGGCAATCTACTTGCTGACTAATATGCCTACTCATATGACTAAATAATAAAACTCACCAAGATGTAAGAGAGCTGTCACAGTTCAGAAGAACAAATGTCTTTCTGTTTTTGGCACCTGTGGTATGTGGTGAATGATATACTAATATAATTCCTAACCACTTCTGTCTGTACAGGACAAAGTTAAGTTTTATCATTGAAAATACTCCTGATGCCCTCCTGCAGCAAGGAATAAACACTAAATCATCACATTAACACAAAGAAAATGCAATACATTACTGTCTGATCATTTGCAGACAATAATATTTGATAGGTATATATGGTAAGAAATTTTGGTTTGTATGACAATTCCTTGGTGATCTATACCACCTATATAAGTAATTTCCCCTGGAAGCAGTTGTGGTAAACAGCTTCTACTGCTCACCACACTGCATTACATACAGATGCATAGGACGAAGCACAGATAAGGTTGCCAGCTTCAAAGAAGAGAGGGCAGAAATGGAAACTTACTCACAAGTCATACATACTGGAGGTGTGAGGTAGGAGGGAAGAATAACAGCTCATCCTGAAAACAAGGATCACCACACATTCCAAAAATTAATTTGACACTGAATATAAAAATAATTATATATATTTTTATGTATATATATATATATATATATATACACACAAAGATCCAGAAACCTGTCTTTGATCTGAATAAAAAGGTTACATCATATACTGCTAACACAGGCAAGACAGAAAAGCAGACCAAAGTTTTCCACGTAAAAGGATCAGGAGAAATAGTTTCAGTGGCTGAAAAAAATGTTCATTACACTGTCAGTGTAATGAATATCTATCTAATGACAGCCATAACACTCCCAGCTCCCAGACAGGAAAACCGACCTTAGCAAAAATCTCCAGTCTGAACTAAATACATTTGTTTTAAAACTTTCAGCACTAGGAAACATTCTAGAAAGTTGTATTATAATGTAATTTTTTCTAAACAATTGTGAATTATAGATTTGACAGGCTCTGCCAGTAACAAATACACTCTCCCACTCACCAACTGTGGATAAGAAATTTTGCAAGGCAAATGGACACAAGATTTATTGCCTTTTGCAAATCTTAAACCTTCATTTACATACAGATCTACATACATCATAAAGCTCCAAAGATACTCTAAGCCCTGCTGTAAGACACTCACTACCTGAAGCTAGAAAGGAGCCTGAGACAACAGAGAGAGGTGCAAGGGAATTTTTTGCTTATTGAAGCAGCCTAGTTTTGCCTTTTCGAATCAAATACAGGCCTAAACTTTCACAAAGCTTCAGCTCCCTTTTTCCCCTGAATTAAGAGTATATAACAGAATGGCCACCAGCACTTGATGAAGTTTCCACTTCCTAAGGGAACTCAACTTGGCTGGCTGAAGGACAGAACTTCAGAACTCACATCTCAGACATAAAAGGGATGAAAGAACCTACCCCACAGTACTCTGTCAAAGGTGTTACAGAAATATCTCCCACTGCATCAATATTTCATGTCTCCTGGCCCCAGAGAGAGGGGAGGTTGCACAGCATCCCCAGCAGTGGAAAATACACTCTTTTTCTTTTTTTTTCTTTTTTTTTTTTTCTTGTTATAACAACCTGAACGCTACTTTAAGAATCCATTATAAAATCAGGAAGCTTCCCACAAATGTTCCCTTAGTTTCCCAGCCCTTGCCACTGTCATGAATCATACAGCACCGGTTAAATCCTCCCTTTAGATGTCACATACTGCTTCAAGATTAGCAATTATTTCTGTTCCTGTTCACTTTATTATAAAGCTTCACAGAGTGCTATGCACACAGACAATGCTTTTCCCTTCATCTCAGCTGACCAGATACTGAATCTATTAAAACTACTTTACTGATAAACATCATTTCAGTGGCACACTCGATGAGCCAAGTTTCTTGTTTTTCCTTTTAGGCTTCTGTGGAAGCACTTTCTTTACTATGCATACTACAAACTTTGCTTTGTCTAGTAATTGAAATACTAAAGTATCTCGCTTGCTTTCCTCTAAAGCACAAGCAAGTTTTAGTGCTCAGAAAAAAAGTAGCAGAGCTGAGAAATCTAAGTACACTGTGAAACACACATCAGGTCACCTTTTGCACACACACTTTAGAACATTATAAGCAGCTTTCACTTCCCAACACCAACCAAATGTCACTTTCTTAGTGAGCTGCCAGGTGCCCTGTAGCTGGCAGTACTACCCCTTCCCTTAATACTAGTTATCTTCTTCAACCTGTAGTAGTGCAGGTTGAGGAAGGCTTTAATTTTAAAGACTCTATACACACTGCCTGCAAACACTACTGAATGCAATTCTCCCAAACACATTTTCTAAAGGTATCTAACACACTGCAATGAAAAAAAGATGTTATGTGAGTTCAGTATCTCCTGTCACCCTTCTCTTTTCATTTTCCACAATGGATCTCTCACCCCACTCCCCTGTTTATCAACATTGGCAGACAAAGGCAGCCATGGTTCCAGATGCCTGCAACTTAATAAAAGGCATTAGGCAAAAGCATGACTTTCCACTGCTGCAAACTGAATAATCCATCACAGAAATAGAACATTCAAGAAAGCACTGCTTGAAAGGGGAGAAAATTAAGGAAGGGAAGAGAAAGAGGCCCATAAAATACAACTGAGGGAAAGTAAACCATTTTTTAAGACGTGTTTTAGAAGTTTACAGGGATTTTGCTGTAAAATGTTTCTAAAGTCTAACACAGTCTTGACTTAGCAGTTAATTAGCAAAAAAAAAGCTGTTCTTCTGACTGGATTATCGTAAACTGTACCATAAGCTAGAGGCAGGACTAGCTGACTTCCCAAGATACCTTCCAACCCCAATTATTTGACAAATTAATGATAAACAATAAGGGAGTCATAAGATTTGCTGCAGGACATCCAGAGACCTGGGAGCACAAGACAATCAACATTTCTACAGTGATTTCAAAATGGCTTTGCAGAAGGAAGACGACGCAGCCTTGGCTTTGAGGAGTCTCAACAGGTTGACATAAAGATACGTATAGCTTCATAGACAATGTTGTATCTATCTAGACATGATGCTTAGGAACAACAAATAGGCTTGCAGACAACTACTTACTCTAAAAATACTTTTTGTCCTCTACTTCTGTTCTATACTTAAAACTGTTTAAGAAGACATTATATTCACTACAGATCTGAAGAAAAGAATCCAAGTATAACGGCTCAGCTCAACCCAGTGGTTAAGAAGGAATGTATCAGAGGCACTACAACCCAGATTCAGGAGATTTTGAAATTCAACCAAAGGTAAAGATGTTGGATTGAACTTTTGAGACAAAAAAAAAGGGAACAGAGGTACATGTGCCACTCAAGCCATGAAAACCAGCTGTCAGGAAAGGCAGTAGAAATGCAGGTCATGGTTAGTATATTCAAATATGAATATACTATATTCATAGTTTATTCATGAATGTGGTATGTCGGTATACTGTGGTATGTCGTTTCTTTCTCCCTTTTTGAAGGGCAGCATTTCTGTATTTATATTCAGGAAGCCATTAAGGAACAACAGAATCAGCATTACTACTGACTTGCTTGTCTAACTAAAATTATGAGGTTGACTTACTCATCTGTTGCAAACAAATTTATTAATCTAGGGCAAATTCATAAGATAGATTTATTTTTTTTTAAGTATCTTAAAAGTCCATTTCTTGTCCTTTGGTCCTCTCTGAAGGTCGGTAATGAAACTCAGATTAACTTTCATACCATCAGTGCGGCAGAGTTTGGGTTTCAGGCAACAATAATTTTGTCATCCTCCAAGATATGTTTATCACCATCACAATTTTTTTTTTACAATTCTACAGGCTTTTGTACTTCTTATTTTAAGGAAAAGAGCTTTCACAGCACTTGCATAGAGACTCATTTTAAAGCCCACATATTCTCTTGGCTTACTTTAAGGATAGATGAAGTTGGCAGCTGTCCATTGAGAAAGTTAGGAACAGTGAAAAGAAAAAAGTCCACAACATAAGTGTTTATTATTCACTGAACACAATTATCACCCACCAGAAAATGGGCAAACTGGCAGGAATGATGACACCAATTCTTTAATAGTCTGCTGGAGATCTAAGAAGCATTCCTGCTTACTCCAGGAAGTAAGCTAACCTTACGTGGTGCATTTGTTCACTACGAGAAAGGCTGTCAATAGCTGCAAAGAACTCCTGTTAAGACTGCCTAGGAAAAAAAGACGACGTGATGCCTACTGATTCTTACAAACAGGAAAAGCACAAATGCTGGCAACAGAACCCACTTTTTGGTATCATACACTTATATACTGACACAGCTGATAGAAACCCCTGGCATGTGAACCTCAAGAACTTGAGAAACTGTAGATGTCTTGGTCCTATTTATTCCCCACTGAAGCGTTTTACCATCTTGACTATGAACAAAATCTTCAAAAACATCTCTATCATAATGGGTATCATCCCAGACTTCTTGAAAGAAAGTCAAGCAAAATTTAACATGGAAAAATGAATTTTCAAGGTAGGACTTGTATTTGTATTCATACTTTTGTACTGCATGAACACAGGGAGCAAGGGGACTCTTCCTCTCTAAATGGGCTCGCACTGTCATTCATGCATCTTCCAGGACAACTCAAAATGCTGTAACGTATTTAACAGTGCAAACCAGCTCAGCTCTCAAGTTCAGCCCTGTAGATCAAGATGATCACAAACTTCAGCCCTCCCTAAACAGCTGCATTGACTTTTATTTTACCACTTCCACTGCTCCTTCTCTTCTCATTCACCCTACCGCCACCATCACCAAAGAAAAAAAAAATTCAGTTTAATTACAAAAAACTTTTATGTATCTCTGATGGAATAAATTAAAAAAAAAAAAAAATATATTGAATTAAAGAAGAACTCTCCTAGTATGCCAAAGCCATGAAAAGGCTTGGGTCTGGAGTGATCAGTCAGGACCAGCTAGTATTCTGATTTTGTATTTAAACAGTGTTCTGTATCTAAGCAGTGCTTACAACAATGCCAAAGAGAAGAAAATTTGATAAATACATTATTTTTTTGCAAAAGACAGCAACAAAAGCTTCCTTATCTAGTTATAGAGAGCACAAGTGGTGATTCTTAGGTTGGAGAGTATCACACAACCTTCAATACAAGGTCCTCTTTCCACTCATTTATACCTTTGCCAAAACCCCCAAATCTAAGGGGGTTTCTATGCTGTCTGCCTCCCTGAACACTGATTTTGTTCAGATCGTTACATCATGCTCTGCAATTTACAGTCTAGCACAAGGAGGTCATTTGTATAACTTCACTGATACTGGCTGAGCTTTAAACATCTCCAGTCATAAATCACTGAGCAACAAGCATTTTGTATGACCACACAACATGCAGTCGCACCACACAATATGCAATCTAACCAAAGAGGTCAATCAACATGCCTAGCCTTCAGGTGTATCAAGATGTTTTAAGGAAAGACATGGAGTAGGGTCACAGCCATTCAAATGCCCAAAATGAAACACTTCAGCCTGTAATATAGAAAATTATGTTTTTGATTGAGAAGTACCATAGAAGTTGACTCTGAAGTGTCAAAACATTCTTCAGAACAGTGTGTTCCATCAAAGTTTCAAGCTGTCAAGTCATATTGTGAGTTGAAATATCTGCTTACTATCTCCTCCAGGAAATGTCTGTACAACAGGTTTAACTAACAGCTGCATAGGAAGCCTTAATTCTGACATTTCTTAGAGTGCTTAGTTTTTAATTTTAGGGTCTTGCACGTTTTCTGTGATGCAACTTTGAGCAATTTAACAGTTCAGCAGTTATGATCCAGTACCTGTATTACTACTAGATTCCTAAATACCCATGGTTATTGTTTCATTAATTTTCTTTTATTGGCATGAAAGTGTTCCAGTATAGATGAGAATTTCACCATGCTAAACTTGACATAAACACTCCAGGGCACAGGGGATTGTCATTTTTGCTGTTTTGCATAAATTTCAGTACACATTAATAATAAAAAAAAAAAAAAATAAATCAAAAAACAGAGAATTTATTCCAAGTAATTTCAATACTGATTTCCCTCCTTCACTTAGCTGATTTTTTCTCTCTCACAGCTTGACATCAATATGCTTTTTCAAAAGCAGTTTCTACCACTGGAGCTCAATTCTGGCTCAGACTATCAGCCACTATCAGTGCTGGAATCTCAGAGCTCAATAACATGGACCTACATTACCTCTCAAGCTTTGTGTTTCCTGCGTGGAAATCTTGAGACAACTAAAGCTGCTATGCAAAGCTGAGGAAGACACATTTTCTCCTTCAAGATGGAGGTGCATCACTGTCACATAACATGAAATGTGATGGAACAGAGATGCTGAAGATGCATTTAGCCCATGGCTCAATTGATGCCCTCTCTCACAATGCTTAAAGGAAAGTACAATTACTATATATGTATTTTTCCACCATTTGTATCTATATTTCTGAAGGAATAAGCTAAAAACTCTGAAAAAGTTCATGCTGGAACTACTGGAAAGTGTGAAGAGATTTTGCAAAAAAAAACCAAACTTCAGGTCTCACATTCTGAAAGGGTTAAATTTTCTAAAGAAGATACCAGTTTTCTGGTTAAATTTTCTAAAGAACAGGCACTCAGAAACCTTTTATACAACCTCTAGCATGCTAGGAAACGTCAGCCTTTTCTCCCAGATGAGAACATGGCCATATCACATTGGTCCCTGCATCAATCACTTCCAGGGAAAATTATCGTAATTAACTGTAATTAGGTCAGAAAATGGAAGCAATTTTTCCAAAATCTCTATTCCAGCTTGGCAGAACACAGCAGCCTTCCTGCCTGCAAGAGACTTGCCTACTGTCAGTTCAAAGCCAGGTGCAAGGGAGCATCTCAGAGTCTCCCAAACCCGCCTCTAGTGCTGCCTCAAGGTCCTGGCACGACTGCCAGTGGGGCAAACACTGTTCCACCAGTGACTCATCATCCTTGAGCTGTTCATGGTTTACTCCAAAAAAAAAACCCACAAAAAACCAACAGATTTCCTCCAGCCAATGGAAACGTCAAAGAAAAAGACCTAATAACAACAGCCAGAAATAAAACACAGCCTCAGTTCATGGGAATCAGCTGTGTTATGCATCCAAAGGAGATTGCACTGATTTTACCTTTACTCCATGCCATTAAAATCCACATCATTTACAACGCTTCCCAACATGCATGAAAAGGGGCTGTACCTGTAAAACCACATACATAAGAGGCCAAAAGAAAAAAAGAAAAAACCAACAACAAACCCCCTTTTTCCAACCGAGGCACAAAAATTCCAGATAGATTCTTACAGACTTCATTAAACACACATATCACCCCCTCAAGGATGTTTACACGTGACCGTTTACATCTGGCAATACAAAGAGTCCAAAGATCAGATAAAAACATTGAGTGACACACACAAAATTTACAAAAGGAAGCAATTCAACACAGCAAGCCCTTTGCCATATTTTCTGGCTTGCATACTATGGATGGTCAAGAGTTCACAAAAGTTAACAAACACTTCAATTGATTACAATGATCAAGATTGAGGAAACAAACAATAAGTTAAATTTCTCTAAAAGAAAAGGAAATTAATGTTTTTAAAGAAATTTCTAATGAAATCAGCAAAAGCTTCCAAAGCAAATATCATGACAATAATAGTATCCACAAAAGCAGGTTGTTCACGTGTCTAAAGGATAACAATTTAGTATTATCAGATGTAGCACTTGTTTTACAAAGCAACAAGTTCCCCAGATTTTTCATAGGCTGCCTTCTTGGAAACTATCACAACATCTTTTAACTAATAAACCAGCACAAAACAACCATTCTAATGATGGAAATTTTGTGAAATGGTAAGTAGTATCTTCTTTATATAGAAATTACTCAAAAATACAAGAACTCATGGTTTGTAAAGCATGCTATTGCTTTACAAAGTCTCCAAATAATCTGGGTTTACCCACCAACACTCATTCTCTCATAGATTTCATTAATTTAAATGTTTAAGCCTTGTACTCTCACAACCACCAAGATACGTATGCCCAAATAATCTGCACAGAGAAGACAAGATCATAGCTGTCAAGTCCATACCATGTCTCCAGAATTCCTGCTCCCTGACAAGCCAGCTTTCAGACAAACTTTTACACATCACTTAGGCATCATTAGTTGTTGTGGTTCTCAGCCTCAAAGTCTTGCTAAATTCAATTTCCAAAAATCCCAGGCCAGTTTCTACTCTGGTAGTACCATCAGGGTTGGGTTTTTTCCTCACTTGGAATGTATGTCTGTTTTCCTTGTAACCTAACAGGAAGAGAAATGGCATACACGGTATGTCAAAGTGTTTTTTCTTGTGCTAGGATAGAGGGTCTTCCGCTTACAAGCCATCTGTGCACTGGCTTTATCAAAGCGCAGGTCTTTTGGTCTGGAAAACCATTTTCCTCCATTTTACTGCTGAGAATGTTGTCCTGGGAATAGTGTTCTTTATTATCAATACAGGCTGCGCTTTTAACTGTTCCGCTTTGTTCGGCTGTCTCTTCTGGTGCTTACACACCTACGCATTTCCATTCATACTGAATTCATAAAATCTTAGTATTTCTTTTATAAATCTCCACTTCTACACCCGTAGTGGCCAAGTGTTTCTAAGGGTGCTGTTATCTATCACATTCTGGTCATTAACACTTGTTAGTCTTGATAGATTGATCTGAGTTTTTAACTATCCATCCTGAAATGGTCATAAAGGTACTATAAAGGTAGTACATAAAGGTACTGCTTTTAAAATAATTTAATGAGAAGTGTAAGAAGTCAGTAACCACTTTGCTTTGTCTTCAGATTTCCACTGGCCATAAATACATGTGCAAACTGTTGCTTTTCCCCCGCACCAGTCCCAGTATTTTGAGTAAATTAGCATAGACAGCTTGTCCAAGAGTAACACTGCAGGATTGCACATCCAAGCAGGATAAGCCTACAATTTGACAGCACCACATATCAACTTTATGAAATTGGTATTACCAATGGGTGAAAAATGCACAATTAACTATTCTTTTTATCATGTTTACAAGAATCCTTTAGAAGTTCCAACTCAGGAGCACTCTGAGTCTTTACACACATAATGTCCAGACCAGGTGTCACCCTAGCAGACCACCTTCCTTTAAGTTATGGTGCTGATTAACTTAGAATAAATACCCACTTGCAAGGGAACATACAGTAAAGAATTATCTCCTGCTTCTAATATCAACTTGAAATTGAAATAGAGTCCATGAGACAAAGGCAGTACTTTGGTTGTGAACCTTAACCAATACACCAGAGAGCAGAACTTTGAACTTGTGGCTAATTACTGATTGGTATGCTAGTTCAGCATGTAAAAATCACTATTACTTCAGCATGCACAGCGACAGCTCCAATTAATAGATAGAAAAACAATTCTTGGCAGAGAAAGCAAAACATGACCAAACATGCTAATGCAGCAGTCTGTTCTTGAATTCACAAGTCTAGTGAATCTTTTTAAGCCTGCATCAGGTTAAAAGAAGGAAAAAAAAAAAAAGCAGTAATTTACAGCTACTGTGGATCTGAACTTCTTTTAAGATGAAGCGACTAATCTCTACCCTACCCCCTCATTTGTGTTTGCAAATTTAATAGAGAAGGTGCAAAGTAATCCTTGTTCTGTAACTTAGCATGCCACCTCTCACGGCAGAAGCGATATATGGAATGGCTCTAGCACACAATATATTAAGATAAAAGATATGCCAAAGAGTATTTTTGGCTTGGTTTCAGGTGTTATTCCATTTCTGAAACAAAACTTTTCCTTCATCAGCCCTTTCAAGTTTTAAACAAAACCAAAACCGTCTCAATGTTTTCCATTCACATACAGACAAATACAAATTTTTATAATATGAGCAGTGCAACTGTTTAGATAAGAAGGAGATCCCTTTGGGGACTAGGAGGAAACCGCCATTACAGAGTATCACCCACGGCCATTCCAAGAAAACATTCACACAGCTAGTTTAAAGACAACTTCCAAATACCACAAAAAATCACACATATGCTTGGAAGACAGACAGGGAGATGACTTGCATAACAGACCACTCCAAGAAAAGCTCAAGGAGGAATTTGTCAGTTTTTTAATCTTCCATGTTTTAAAGTTTTTAAGAGTGTTAGAAGCAGTCAATGGCATCAGTGAAGAGAACTGCACAGAAATGTGCCTTAGTGCAGTTTTATCTACTACTAAATCTCTTGAGGGTAACAGATGAGTGCTAATCTTCTTGAGATTGATGCTGAGATTCATGCTTCAGTAGCAAGTTTCAGGGACAACTGAAAGCTGATCACATACTCCACAGATGTCAGCTGGGGGTGTTTCTAGTCAGAAGCCTACCCCAAAAACAGAACAACACTTAAGTCTGAGATGCTTTGTGATCTAGCCAGTCCTGTAGTCTTCCTTCTTTCTCCTCTCCCCTTACTTTACCTCTTGCTCCTATAAAGATCATTTAGGCAAACATACAGATGAAGTGACAAATTATCATAAAATTTCCCTGAAAACTCACTTGAAATTATAAAGGATCTTCTATTATAACCAAATAATAACAGGTTATAATCAAAAAAGAAACTGAATTGCAGCTTAATGCTGCCAATGCAGGAAAGTAACAGTAGACTGCAGTTATCAAGGGAGCAGATTGTCCAAGTTCAGTTATTGATTTTCACTTTGTTCAGAAAAATATCAGGTTACTACTTGGCTTAGAGAAGAAATGAGTTAGCTTTACAGGGAAAAAAAATTTGCTTATTTCCAGAGACAGGTTAGTTTAAATTTCAATAGAGTGATTTTAAGAACTGTTATTGAAACATAACCTGTTCTTTTCCTTCAATTACAGATCATCTTGTGGGAAAATACTGTACTTTTACTGGTAATACTGAATCTTGGACCAGCCAAAAAGCAACAAGGAATTTTAGAAGGAGGGAAAAGAATAATTCCAAATAGCATATAGGTTTTTATTCTTGCTAGAGTAGTTAATTTGAAACTTTTAGCTGGCTCCCATCTGTTGGATATAGTTATCTTTTGTTGAGAAATGCAAAGCTTTTTTTTATTCCAACTGACCTACTGTATTCAGAGAGCTACTAACAGAATGTGCTATCATATTCTTAAGCTTTTTTTAAAAACTGCAGTTGTTTATACCGCTTAAGATTTGCTACTACTAACCTCAGTATAGGTATCCAGTCTTTTGAGCTCACATAGTTTTTGTTTGATTCATGATCTTTAAATATTTTCTCAAGGTCAGCTGGGCACTTGTGTACTGTATTTTCTGAATAGTCTGCGCTTTTAATCCATGCTGATCAATTGGCTTCCTACAGAAATACCTGGGGAAGAAACCAGGACACATAACTGACAATGCAAGATAAACAATCAGTGGGTCAAACTGTGAAATGTGGTACCTTCTTTATGACTCAAAATTTCAAAAATGAAGATGGAAAATCTCAGTACTGCATACATCTTAATCATTATTTATGGATTTTTAATTCCTGGAGCCAGGAATAGCTGCTGGAATTCTACAGCCCGATTCCATCGGGTCAAATGATCAGAGTAATTCCTCTGGCATTAACAAACATCTCATTATGAAAAAGAGACAAATGAAAATACTAAGAGATGCAGAGCAAAATTTCTGCACCCTACTCTCTTGAAAAACAAAACAAAATACCAAGCACATCCATTATTATATCTCAAAAGTATATCCATCTGGAAAGTCTTGCCTTCCAGATGCTTCCCCCTACTATTTCATTGTCCTGCTAATCTCTGCAACTACCCCTAGGGGAAAAACAAAACACTACACAATTTACTGTCAGGCTAACATTTTGAAGGAAAGACAATACAAAAGGAAATATACTCTGGACAACAGTCAGCTTCAATATTACAATTGCAGAAGCAGAAAAACAGAAGCAGATCAATTTGAATAACACTGAATGCAAAAAAATGTAACAATGAATTCATAAAAACAAAAAGCATCTTACATGGACATAAGAGTAAAGAAGTGCATTTTCAAAAGACAAAAAACACAAATCAGTAAGGAAGCCTACCAACTTCTTCCCCTCAAACAATCAACATTTAATCACATTAATGAGGCAAACCTTCAACTATGGAGGTTTTTTTTGTTTATTTGTTTGTCCACAATATGTTCTCTCCAGGCTTCAGCAGGATGACAAGGTTTCTTCTTACCAGGAGTAACCCATACACTAAAGAACCTTGCAAGCCCACCAGTGAAGCAACAGACAGTCATTTTACTAAGTTATGATAGGGTTGGACAGATTTGTAAATGAAGTCGTTCAATCCTGAAAGTCAGATCTCTTAAGTCACATGAAATGCTTGACCTTTTAGTAGCTCAGCTATCTATTTTGTACCCCTTTTTGTTCCACTGGACCACTAGCTAGAAACTCCACTGCCTGTTGTGATTGAAACTGACTGAATGAGGGGTTCTGGTGCAGAGAGAATCTTCCCAAAAACTTACACAGTTGTCACAATAAAGAGATCTACCAAGTACTTGACCAGGGATGAGTTTTATTTCTATCAAATTCTTTTGTATGGTTGGTTTTAAGTGTGATTGAAAGTATAGCACCTCTTTCAAACCTCAAGGCACATTATAACAGTACAAGTAAGCAAAGAGTTGATTTAAAACACAGTTGTAACACACTTCTGGTATATGAATGCAAAGGGACAGTCATCAAGGAACAAAAAACGGCACTTGGTTTTACAGAGCTGTAATGCTCTTACTGTTTTACTATCTTCCATGCTCAAAAAAACCTTCAGAAGCCAGCAGCATGCAACTTGGAGAACATACTCATACCCTGTATGAAAGTTTCCACATCCCCAGGATCCCCATCCCACTTCAGCTTTACAAACTTTTTTGATTATGAGCTGCTGAAAGTATGAAAATCTGGACAGATGTAGGCAAACCAAGTGGACACAGAAGAAACCTGTAAGAATTCACACTGGTTAACCCTGTTAGGCCAAGAATATATTCTATTAAGACATGTATAAACTAAGCACCCAACAGCCAATTTGGCTGTAGCTGCCTTGGATATTATTCCAGAATCTCCCAGTACTGCCTGGCTCTCCCTTTTGCAGGTTCCTTACCAGACACAGAGAGCTATAAGATCAAATTCAAATGAGAACAATCCTTCAATTGCATGATACTAGCAATATAATTTAAAGCTTTGTCTACGCTATATAGTGTTACTTGTGAAAGATTTGGGTATGTTTCCAGAGCACACTAATTCATTCTCTCCAGTCAAAGTACCTAAAATACTCTTTACACCAGCAGAGTAAGTAACAGGTAAAATCACTACACCAAGTTCGCACAACAAAATAAAATGTAGTGGTTCAAACTCGTTTTACCCTCCCATCTTGGAAACGCCACATACACACGTGTTTCAGTAAGTGAAGTAATACTTGTATCATGCATACTTGGAAAACTACCCTAAGTTACTGTGAATCAACATGCAACATCAATATTTCCTCCACATATGGAAAATATTTCAGTCATAATTCCTATCTGTAAATATACTATGTCTGAAATCTTAAAAACAAAGCCATTTGTGTTGTCACAACATGATCATCTTGAAAGTGTCCTAACTGAAAAAATTCTTCCTTTATACAGCATTCAGATAACTCAGACAGAATATATATTCCAGACAGAATATATATTCAAGAAACCTTACAGAAAGAAAAAGTATCTTCTAACTTCTATGAAGAATATAGGCCAAAAGCCCCTACTTTTTTTTTTTTTAATTCTAAGTAACTTACAAATTTAGAGATGCTCTATTTCAACAGAGCTAGAGGAGACAGGTTAATTTGCTGTGGCAACTTTTACTACAGAAATATTTTTATTTGCTAAAGCATCACCCTCTACGCGCAAGTAGTTATCTACTAAGTCAGAACTATTTGCGTTTCTCACCACTGTTATTTCACCTCATAGATCTCTGTTCATAAAATGTTTGTCAAAACGCACTCACACATAGCACCAGGCAAAGAGGAGATGAGAGGTAGATGCGTCTGCATGTTAGTGGGTGGGATGAGAAAGAAGCCGGGGAAGCAGCTTTGCATCCAATCCATTACAGCTATTTTCCTTTTAACCATCTAAAAGCAACTCACAAATTCACCTGAAAAGCATTAAATCCTCTGAACTTACAAAATGATGCATTATTGAAGTCACAGCAGGGAAGCTAACTCAGTTTAGAGGACATAAAAGACTAGCTCTAGAGCAATTTTTTTCATTACCAGGTTATGGATAAAAAACAAAGGTAACGTTTTAATGTAGTGAGATGATGTGGAGTCACAGAAAAAGCAAGGCAAAGGCTGTGTTTCTTTCCAGAAGAAATTCCTTTCCAGAAAAATTCATCTCAGATACATTTTCCACCTCAAAACCAGCAAAACCAACCAGCAATATCTTAATCTCTTAGTTCCCTACTCCGGCATGTTACCTTTTTTTTCACGGATGCTTTCTTCAGCTGCTTGAGTGCATGACTCTTGGAATAAGCTAGCTGTCTAAGATCTGAAACTCACTTCCACCCTTTAGAGATTCTATCACTGCAACGTTTATTACTGTAAAACTGAGGCTGCAGTAAAGTCTGCAAGTTAAAGAAATAAATTCTGGATTTCCTATATTTTTCTCTGCTTTAGATTGTTTATCTTAATATGGGCCTTTAGTGGTTGCAATGCTTGTCAAAATACACAGAGTTGCAAATTCTACTAACCTATATTCCCATTTGCCAACTACACAATATATACACTGCAAGTACGGTACATGTGTATCTTACTAGTGTTCCAATACATCAAAGCACAAAATTGAAGGCATTTCTGTGTAGTATCACCATGGGACAGGACTAAGTGAGCAAAAGGTCCTTATCTAGCTCCATCCAAGCTACTGAAGGTGAAATCAGAGGTGAAACACATACAGCAAGAATGACTAAACCCACAAATGGTGCAAAATTATTTGTTTTATTACATGAATAAAAAAGCCTACAATCATACCGAACAGGCTATTATCAAATCTCTTTGTGACAAAGCTTTCAGTCAAAAAGGACAAATAATAAAAATGAGTGCATAAATCCCAAGGACGTGGCTTAAGGCCATTATCCCAGAGGATTACAAAATGTTTTTTGAATCCTGCCTCTTTGCTTTTAGTACATCCATCTTTGTTTTAATACTTTAGCTATTATTACCAGTGGTATATGAAAACTAGAGTTCCCTGTAGTTATGAATGGCAAAAAGAAAAACCCTCTCACTCGTTAAGAGAGAATCTAGGGTATACTTTGAAGGTACATTTGATAACCTTAGGATAAGAGTGTGTTTTTAATGAGTCCTACCAGTCTTGTCCAACTGTGTAATGCTTTCATTATTGAGGACTATACTGGGCATAATGGACTGTGGTTGCCAGGCACGACCATAGACCCATGGTTTTGCTGTGCTAACAGTGGTGCAATGAAGAAACTACGCCTCTCCCAAGGTACTCACATGATCCAAGGGTAAAATTAGGGAAAACAAGTGGCTAAACCAGGGAAATATAGCTGAAACACAAGAGGAAACAGGGCAAATATAGCAAACAGCAGTCACCACACATTTGGTGATGCAACAAGGGAGTAATCACTCCCAAATTACAGCACCGTTTTCACTGTCGATATTCAGAACATTCATTACAGACTACAGTGTGTAAACATGGCACAGTCTTACTTGAAGACTACAGTTAAGGAAAATTGCTCAATTTACATATAGCACAGATTAGGATTTCAACCTGGACTCCCGATAAAATTGATGCTCTGTGCAACCCTAAGTGAAAATTAAAAATCGTTGGTGCAATTAAAAGATTTCACCAAGTAGCCCACAAATCTTACAGAGGTCATCACGACACCCCACGTCTGTCAAAATTACAGACGTCATTAAACACACACACCCCTCAATTTCTAAGAACACTTTCATACATAAATTAAAAAAAAAAAAAAATCCACAACCTAGCTTACCATAAGCTTGGTTTTTGGAGTCAGTAATTGCGCACTTTTGGTCTCAAGGCAACAGCCTTTTCCCAGAGATACATATATACATTTGACCTAAAATGTGCATTGAAACTTAGGTTAGTAAAAAAAAATGAAGCTCCAAAGTGAAAGGTGGGGTCCAAAAACTAGAAGCAAAACCAGAAGTGAGAGAGTCAGTGAGGAGGTGAAGAATAAACATGAACATGCTGTTCTAATTTACTAATACAAGAAGTTGAGTACTGTTTATAAAAGCAGAATCCTTTTCTTCCTGACTGCTACACCACTATTCTCTTAATGATTAGGAAGAATGAAATTGGATTAAAATCTTCAGTGCTAAATTTCTGCTTCAAAATGATGGTGTTTTTCAGGAAGACAGCTGCTGACTCAAGTAAAAAACTAGCAAAACTGAGTGGTAATTAAGAGATTTCATTCACAACGCAATTTCACATTTATACAGAGGGAAATGTGCTTCTTATGACATGAAATTTCCCATAGTACTGAAATGGCGAATGGAGATACCATCTAAGTCCTCCATTTGTCCTGTGAAGTAAGCCATCATTTCTTATAGAAAGTAAGCATGCACTTGAATAAAGACAACTGTTGAAGGCAAAACTTTAGAGGTAATAAATACCACTCAGAGCCAAAGACAACAGTTCTTGGAACTATTTAGGATCATTTATTCGGATCCTGTTCCAAAATTCAAGGCAACAGGCGTAATGCCATTACATTCCTATATAGTTGGAGCAAGCCTTAACGGCTCTGCAATATGCCTAATACAATTTCCCAAGTTGTATTTACAGAAATTAGACCTGTATCAGTTTACACTTTATTTCACATCAATGGTTTCAGATTGTGAATTCCTGAATGTTTTACAGATGCACAGGCAGATGGAAAAATAACACAAGAATCTGCATTTCCCACTAAGTCAAGAACTAAGAACCTTAGAAATCGTCTGCAGATCACCATTTATTGTAAAAAATTTCATAAGAATTAATGACCTTAAAGACGAGAATTTTGACTATGTAACATTTCATACTTGCCTTCACCTCAAAGGAAGTTTTTCCTAATAGACACAGAGCATCCACTTATTTTTGGTTTATTATATAAACATGGGACAGGTAGACATGTCAGTGTTTCTATTAGGTTCTTGCAGAACTTCTTCTTCCCACCTGTAACTTAACAATGGCAAGAAATTTTGCATTAACTGTGCTAAGTCTGGGTAGAAAATCTCTCCTTTATTTGAATATTCAATTTTTTTAAATAAATAAGTATCTAAGAATCGAAAACTTCAGTCTGTTAGCTACAGATATGCAAAGAGAAGAAAGAAAAAACCCTACAATTATGATAGCACTTTGGCCATTCAGTGATGCTTAGAGAGTTGAATTAAATGCACTGAGCACATCCCAATCTAGGTATAACAAGTAATCTCTGATACACTTCTATGCCAGCCCTTAGCAAAGCAGCTTCTAGAATACAAATCCTCATCTGCATCAAAAAGCTACTCTTGAGCCACAGAATTAGAGCAAAACCTCACATATCTGTGTTTGTGTTCTGCCAGCAAAACAAGTAAGCCCAAAATTCTTAAAATTGCAGCATCCCCTCCAGATTTCACACCAAGTATAAGCCATGACAAGAACATCTTGAATGAAAATTAGTTCTAAATGAAAGCAAGAATACTAAGCAAGAATACTTAGCACCTTTCTGATGCATTTCTTCTTTCAAAAACACTTTGCAAATACTAAAGTGTCAAGATATAAAAGAACCATTGTTTCAGTGAAAGGAAGCGAGAAAAGAAGATGCAAAATTTGGTACCAAAATGGATGATGGCTGGATGGCTGACACTTCAGTTTTGTATACTGTGTTTTCATTCCCATCTTATTGATGCATCAAAACAGGTTCTGCAGTATTAGAACAGCAAAGGAATTACTGCATATTGAGAGATCCTGGTAGACCTAGCGCACTTTCAACACTAATATTTTTCCAACTGAAATTACTATTTCTTTTCTTCAATGAAGACTGGTTTTTTTTTATTTTATGTTATTTTATTTTTTCTATACTACCATAAAAAAAACTTTTATATTGTTACTGGGAATAAAGTGTTTTTCCTTTGCAGTTCCCATTACTGCATTTCCAAGCCACATATACCAACACAGTCAAGATGCTAGATACAAAGCTGCAATTTGTTTCAATTTGTCCACTACATGCCCTGCTGAATTTCATTTCCTTTTTTAGGGCATTTTGTAGTCCTTTAGCCACAGCTGACAGGAAAGACTTCTGCAAAGATTCATCACGAAACATTATCTGCTCCATTCATGCTCATTTGGGTGTCTAATACTACTAACACCAATCAACGCTGGGAAATCTACGGAGAAGTCCATGCTATCCAGAAGTATCACTGCATACTCGCCAGTATTCTACCACAGCAAAAACTGGTAGCTGACGGATGGAGACCCAATCTCAAAAAGCAGAACTCTTGATAGATCCTCATCTATATTGCTTAGTATCTCACTCTACTATTAGCAGTGCTGATTTCTGTGAAACAACTCATGGCAAAAGTAAAGCAAGAATGGCAAAGTTCTTCACTTCGGTGTTTAATGTTCACCTCATTAAGGGCCCAGCTTGAAGCCCTGTGAACCTGGCAGAAACATTCCCTCTGGGATTCTGAGTAGGGCATTGAAAAATTAAGGGCTTGAACAGGATAGAGAAAGGAAGTGAAGCTAGTTAACAGCAAGGAGCACAAGTTTCACGTCCTCCCATTGTTCAGCCTAGTTTAGCAGGCTTGGTTACTAGTGGGAATTTGCACTCAGTTACCACAGTCAACTCAGATAAGAGTTCCAGTTGGCAAAAAACCCACAAAGAACCATGACATTTGGTTGTCAGGTAAACATTTGACAGGAATATCCAACTGAAAACATTATTAGGTATCATCTAACAATCTCCTTATCTGAAAGCAGAGAGGATTTGAAAATAGACCTGGGACAACCTAACAATTAGAGTGATTTCTCACTAGAAATACTTAATTTGGCATTAGAAACGGCTCCTGAAAAATACTTCTCACTCTTAATAATGTTATTGCTGGCATGCTGGAATACCAGTGCTCAATCCAGTAAAACTTTACCAGAAATTCCATTTTCTCCTGTTTTGTTCTGATAAATCAAAGACACTAGGTCCTAAAAATGACAGCTGTATCTGACTAAAAACAGACCAAACAAGACATGTTCTTGGTGATCAAAAAAAGTTGTATAACAAAGTCAGATAGGCAGGGTGAATACCAGCAAAGGAAAAGACACAAAAACACAAGGGAACTTAGATTTCTTGCTCTGTGATGAATGACTCAGCTCCTGACATGTTAGATGCATTTCACCTTCATATACTACCATCACACGGCAGGTGCAGTGGGATCTGTCATGACCCTGCTAAAGGTTTCCATTTGGTTAGTCCAAAAATTTGGTGTTATATACTATTGTAAGATTTTATTCTAGCACTTTCAAGTCAAATATAAAAATGTACTTAAAATACATCAATTTGAAGCAAACCAAAACAATGCAATCTGACAGAGAAAAGCAGTTGTGTCCCAGAACTAAAGAGATTTCTTTTTTCAGAATTGTTCCATGCTGCTGCTTCTAGTGGATTGCAACACAGGAATAGAGATTTTACTTTTTCCAAAGATATTTTAACAAACAAAACCATGTGTAAATAAGCCAGTATTACTCAAATGATAAATTATTGAGATTAAATGTACTATCTAAAAAAAAAAGAAAATAAAAAAAGGAAAGTACAAACTATCAGTATTCAAACAGTTGAGCACACTCTTACTTCTGCACTTTTACAAGCTCTTTTAGGTAGGAACAGTTTCTTGCTTTGGGAATTTCTGACACCCCAGCTATATTGGTTGATGGTGTGAAGAGTGACTGTTGATTGACATAACTTGGCTAGCAGAAGCTGCCACAGTACTCACAGTCACATTGGCAAAAACAGTGCTTTTATCTGAATTGTTTCCATCATTTGTGGAGGCTGGGTTTTTTTTTCCCACAAATAAACACAAAGATTATAAACATAGGGAATTAAAATATTTTTGTGCAGTTTCATGGTTAGGATCTTGTTGAGATGATGGAGATATGGTGGGATGGCTTGCATGACTACAGTGCTACAGTGTCTTTAGGAAGGACATGTTGGAAAGTAAGGTGGTGGAATACCCCTTTATGTGAAAGAGCACTTGGAGAGCAAGGAGTTTAGCTTATGGGTAAGTATTAAAGAGCAAACCATTATGGGTGACACTGCAGTGGACAACTACTATAGGCCACCTAACCACCAAGAACAAGTGGATGAGGCCCTCTACAGACAGGCAGAAGCAACCTCACACTCACAAGCCCCAGTCCTCACCAGGGACTTAAACCACTGTGGTATCTACAGGGAGGACAACACAGGCAGGGATAAGCAATCCAGAGCTTTCCTGCAGAGCACTGATGACAAATTCCTCACTCAAGTGACAGAGGTGCCAACAACAAGAGATGCTGTGCTGGATCTTATTCTTTTGAAGAAGGAAGGGTTCCTGAGGGATCTGAAGGTCAAAGGTAGCCTTAAATTGCAGTGACCATGGTGGCATTCAGGATCCTCAGAGGAGAGCGCAGGACAAAAGAAAAGTTGATCAGAGCCCTGGACTTCAGGATAACAGACTGGGCTCTTCAGGGGTCTGCTTGAAAGAGGCCCTGGAGGGAAGAGGAGTCCAAAAAAGCTGGTTGATACTCAAGGATCACTTCCTCTAAGCTCAAAAATCCATCATCCCAGTGAGCAGGAAGCCAGGCAAAAATGCCAGGAGGCCTACATGGATGAATAAGTAGATCCTGGCAAAACTCAAACACAGAAAGTATAAAAAAGCTAGAAGCAGGAACAGGTAACCTGGGAGAAATACAGAGACATTGCCTGAGCATGCAGAAATGCAGTCAGGACAGCCAGAACCTACCTGGAGCTGAAACTAGTGAGAGATGTCAAAAATAAGTATTTAAAGGGAAGGTATAAAGAAGATGGAGCTAGATCCTTCTCAGTGGTGTTCAGTGATTGAAAAGAGACAATGGGCACAAACTGAAACATAGGATGCTCCCTCTGAACATCAGGAAACACTTTTTTACTGTAAGAGCAACTGATCAATGGTGCAGGTTGCCCAGAGAATTTGTATACTCTCCCTCTTTGTAGATATTCAAAGTCCATCTGGATATTGTCTTGCAGAACCTGCTCGAGGTGGGCCTGCTTGGGCATGGCGGGGAGACCAGATGACCTCCAGAGGATCCTTCCAGCCTCAACCAATCTGTGATTCTCTGAACGCACTGCTGTGTCAGACAACTTCCAGTATAAACCAAGGTTTATACTGCTGTTTTATGCAAGCATTCCTATTCCATAAAGAATCAAAACGGAACATGGAAAATAAACCATGCTCAAAAATTAGCTAGTTAGGGAAATCCCTTATACTAACTGCAGGCCCAGAAATCTTTATTACTGATGCATAATCCAGTATTTTTCAGTTTTAGAACAGAAAGGGCAGAACCTCACCTATGAAAATTTCAAAGAGCTTTACGACAAACAGGGCATGTGAAAAATTTGCTCTGTATCACACTATACCACCTTCAGACTCCTGTCAAATTTGGCTTTACCTCAGTGCTGCTTCCCTCTCTTCATTTCTCTCCACCCCTTCACCCTTACAAATTTGCCCAGCAACACGGCCATACCCTTCTACTCAGACAGATGCTGTGCCTGCCCTTGTTTATCACTCATCAAAACTGATAGGAACTCATGTCATAAATAAAAGTGCTCCATTTTTAACCCAGTTAGCATGGGTCAATAATTCAGCGGAAACTGTGGTCTCCTTACATTCACTTATGGTGACTTCAGCTAAATGGCAATAGCCTGTGCATGTTTTCCTCTCCAGGTCGTTAGCATCACCTGGCCATAGACAAAACTCCATACATTTAAAGAACACTAACCTGCAACCTTTAAAGACCAAGATATATTCATTTACTCCTTCAAGCATTCTCATATTTCTTTCCCCTTTAAGCGCTTAAAGCCCTTTCTGTGAGCCCTGCTAGCTCCTGGGCTAGCATCCTTTTCCCCCTTTGGGAAAGGCATACCTCATATGCCGCCTGCAGGCCTGGTGCCGTGTTGTTGTGGTTTAAACCCAGTCAGGTAATTCGTTCGCTCACTTCCCCCCTCCCTTTCTTGCCCTCCCCCTGCTCCCGGAGGGACGGAGAGGAGAATCAAAAGAATGCAACTCCCACGGGTTGAGATAAGAACAGTTTAGTAACTAAGGTATAACACAAATCACTACTGCTACCACCAATGATAATAATGATAAAGGAAATAACAAGGGAACAGAATACAACACCTCACCACCTGCTGACCGATAACTCGCCCCCCAAGCCCGACCAAGCTCCGACCGATACCTCCTCCAACCCTGCAGTCTCCCAGCCCTTCCGGCTAACTCCCAGTTACCTCCTGGGCATGACGTGCTGTGGTATGGAATACCTCTTTGGTCAGTTTGGGTCAGGTGTCCTGTCTCTGCTTCCTCCCGGCTTCCCCTCCTCCCTGGCAGAGCATGAGGCTCACAAAGTCCTTGGCCAAACCAAAACATCTCTATCAGCTCTGTTCCCGAGCCGAAAGTCAAAACACTGCACTGCACCAGCTACCAAGGAGGAGAAACATGACTGCTACTGCTGAACCCAGGACACGTGTAAACCAACCCATGATCAAAACCCACAGAATTCTGATGTTGACACAAGTCCCAGAGCCAGGAATTAATCGGCAAGATTTTTCTGATGCTACCACTATCATTGTTTGCGACTGGCAGGAGGGATAAGACTACTTGGGCTCCTGAACCCTGAAACAGTTGCCCCAGTGCCCTGAAGTCCTTCTTAAGTCCTTAAGGCTTCTTGAAGGTATTTCCTCATTCCCCACCTGGAAGACTAGTAAAGGATAATAGTCACTGGGCATACCAGACAAGAGAGTTTTCCAGTAACATCCCTTACGCTGGCCCCAGGGAGGGAGTAGACTTCCCTGTGAGTTGGGTCAGGTCGACATGTGGGGCCCTCTGCTCCCCTTAGCATGAACTCACCAATCACAACCACTCTACTTTTTTTCCTAGTAGAGTTGCTTGTGATACAAGGCATTCTCTGACTCTTCTGTGGCGACTCTTCTACGCTGGGTGATCCCTTATCTAGAATCATAGAATAGTTAGGGTTGGAAAGGACCTTAAGATCATCTAGTTCCAACCCCCCTGCCATGGGCAGGGACACCTCACACTGAACCATGTCACCCAAGACTCCATCCAACCTGGCCTTGAACACTGCCAGGGATGAAGCATTCACAACTTCCTTGGGCAACCCATTCCAGTGCCTCACCACCCTCATAGTAAAGAGCTTCCTCCTTATATCTAACCTAAACTTCCCCTGTTTAAGTTTGAACACATCACCCCTTGTCCTACCACTACAGTCTCTACTGAAGAGTCCCTCCCCAGCATCCTTGTAGGCCCCCTTCAGATACTGGAAGGCTGCTATGAGGACTTCATGCAGCCTTCTCTTCTCCAGGCTGAGCAGCCCCAACTGTGTCAGCCTGTCTTCATACAGGAGGTGCTCCAGCCCCTTTATGATCCTTGTGGCCCTCCACAAATCTAATTCATCATCTTCCTGATCCTCAAGTACCAAGGCCTCAAACCTGTTGTAGAGGGGTACTGGGAAGGTGACATAAACTGGGGAGTAATATACCATCTACACCGAGGAGTAACCTGCTTCCAACCTCCCCTGTCTCCTAGGTCTCCTCCATCTGCCTGGTGGCTAGAGGGTAGAGGATCCTTCATTTCTTTTGTTTCAAGTGGCTAGCTTGCTTCTCTCAGGGATGGTGAAGTGTGGGTCCACCAGTCAATCTCCTCCTCATATTCCCCTATGCTCCTTAGCCATTCCACCTCTTCCTGTAGCTCTGCCACCATGCAGAGCAAACATCAACCTGCTGACATCTAACTTGGAAGAGTCACTAAAGAGGAACAGACTTCTCATAAATGTAGTTGATGTTAAAGAGATCTGAAAGATCAAGAAAATAATACAAAGTATTTGAAAAATAACAATAGAAAACATCCACCTTTACACAGACCTCAATCTCAAATGCTCCAATTCTCTACTTTGATAAAACAGCACCTAGTTGTATGGTACGCACTGAAGAATTAAAAAATACAATTGTACCCTTTTAAGAGGGTAGGAACCATTTTTATCTTGCATAAGAATTCTCAGGTACACCAACCAATATATTATCTTAGAAGACTTGTCTTACATGAATGATAACCTCCCTGTGTTTAAATCTGAGTCACATTCTAGAACCAGTCCTAGAATTGAAAAAAGATGAAACAACAGAAATACAGAATATAACTGCTGCTTGCACAGCCTCAGAGTTAATGTCTGTTCATGCTCTACAAAAAACCAAGAAGGCTATGAGTCCCTTCTGTTAGAAAACAATGAAAGCTAATATCCTTAAGAACAACATGATCTAAAGAATATATATTTGGAGATTTAATAATGCTAGAATGATTGGTTTTAATCTCTTATTTCTATCCAGTGGCATACACCTTTCTCATAACTTCATCCTGAAAAATATTAGATTAAGCAGATTCATATATTGAAGTCCAGTCATTTCTGAACATAAAATTCCATTGGCAGTATTGACTAGCAATACCATTAACTGAAGACAGAACAGAAAACAATCACCAAGGTGACTGAGGTTCAGGGGCACAGCAGGGGAATCAGAGAGAGGAAGGTGAAACTTAGCCAGAAGGAGCTGGGTTGAGAAGCCTGACTATTAGCTGGAAACTTCATCTAGTTTAAACAATTCACTTGAATTTACATCTAATTTCACAATTCTCCTTGCTCCCACCATTTCACCACTCAGTAGCACTTTATATTCCAAGATGAGAAACATTCTTTTCTCCCAAGTCCAAAACAGGTACGAAAGTCCATCTGGCAATTGTAGGAAAACAAAGACTTTCATATTAAAAAAAAATAAAATAAGTACATTAAATCAAATTCCACAATTCTTGCACTATTCTGCACTTTCTCTCTTCTACTTCCCCCTCAAATCAAAATCCTTCATTCTTCTCCGTATTTAAATGAAGATTGCTCAATAACACAGTTTTCTCCTAGTCCCAAGTCTTGGTTGCCAAATGCCTATCAGGAAACAAAACCCAAAAGCTAATGATACAACTGAAATGATGGCATTTTGCATGTAAACATATTGCATTCTGGGATAAACTTTAGAGGGACTACTGAAAGTTGCAACTCAAAGCAAAACTCAACTTCCCTGAAGTTTAAAGCAGCAGAAAATTTCTGGTGGAGGAAGCAGCACAGGGGGGCTTAAAATTCTTTTTCTGAATGCAAGTTTTCTTGTAAAAGTGTGTCAGTGCCAGAATGTAAAAGCAGGTTTAAACTGATATAGGTGTTGTCCTTCTGATTTAAGAAAGCAACGGTTCTGGTATTAGTAAGCTACTTCCGGCTCTGCGAAACAACAATCAAAAATTGTTACGAGTTTCCATCGTTTTCACAGATATCTGGGAAAACAGTAACGTCAGCCAGTGTTAAATGATGTGACCCTTGACTGGCTGCCTCTCAGGCAACATGCATAGGGTCTGGGTCAATATGTGCAACTATTCCCTGAGGACAGAAAACTGGTATGGATGTGGAGTAACAAAATAGACTCATCAGTACTCAAAAATGCATGGGTGAAGAGTAGCTGCCACAACCACTCTATCTGCTCATAGGTCAAGAGATCAGAGGCATAAGCACAGGGAAGTCTATTCTTAAAAAGCAGTCTATTTATTATTTTCAAGCATACCTATCTTATGCGGAAGTTAGCAAGGAAGACTACATTCTGCCTGCACTGTCTGAGATTTCCAGCTTCCTCCATCATCAGGCTTATGTGATTAGATCTAGCTTTTTGTTATACATTGGCTAGACATTTCTGGGGTTCTTCTTGTCAATGTCAAGTGCAGCTTCTATCCAGTTAACTCCATTATTGGGGAAATAGTAGCTGTATCTGAGAAAGAACAGTGATGTGGATACCACTGCAAGCATTGTAAGATCAGACCTGCTCTGATCTGCAAATTGAAACAGTTAATGGAACTATTCTACACACTTTGCTTCTAATTCTGACACACGTGGCTCTTAAGCAAGGCTTCCAGGCTTGGTAGTTTTGCTTGAAAGTCAGTGCCAAGGCCAGGATAATCCTTTCTAGCAATTTTCTCCTCGATTTTTGAGCCACCAACTTCCATTTGAAATAGAATTTCTTATCTGCTACTCCCCTTCTACAGCCATGCATTGAACAAGCTTTGACAAGACACAGGACAGACCTTAAATACTTAGCAAAATGACACCAGAGAGTCATGAATCACTACAAGGTACAAAGCTCATTTCTTAACATTTATCTTCAGGTGTGCATACCACAAGGAAGGGGAGAACTAGGAATCCACTGAAAAAGGCAAAAAAAGGAAAAATACCTTCCCTGATGGTAGTTCTCACTCTCCAGCTCTTAAATTATGCCAAGTGTGGGGTAATAAACAATAATTGTCTCTTAAAGCTAATATTTACTACAAAGATGATTCAAACCCAGACAAGTAACTGAGCAAAAATAGTGCATGTGCTTCTGTGTATGTTTCCTTACACAAAGCTTCTTTTCAGAAAGTTCTTTAGCCACAGAATTAGGCAATTAACCAATATACCTAGCTCTGGAGGGAATGAAGACAAACTCATGAAGATTAACCAACTGTAAACTTGCATTGGTCATTATGCCCTATTATCACGTAAGTCTTTATCTTAATGTCATCAGCACATATAAGTTACAAGAAAAACAGATACACCAGAAATCTCACACCCTTAAAACGCATAGTATTTTTAATTATTCTAATGCAGGTGATGAAATGTCTTAAACCAAAGCTGTTCTCGATTTAGACAAGCACTCCCATGAACACTGATAGGAGTTTGCATGTAGATCAAGTTTAACATACAGTGCAAAGCCTTTCTGGTCAGGTTATGAATTTTACTCAATATTAGCCTCAGGAAAAATGACTTGGGTTTTGTTGGTTTTGTGTATATGCGCATTTGGTTTTTTAAAATTGCTCTTATAAAGGCACACATTCAAAAAAAGAAATCAGAGGATGAAAGAGGAGAGTATTCCAGTAAGGGACTACTGACAGCTGATAGCTTCTTCCAAGTAAAAACAAAAAATACACATTAGAGCAATAAACAGTCACACAAGTAATAGTTTGGAGGATTGTTCCTTCAAAATCGTTATATTTAAGAACACTTCAGTGATTTAAGTGCACATGGGAGATGCCTAGTTTTACCAGTTTTCTAAAATAACTCATTCAGCAGGAATACTACTTTTGCTAATATTAAGTCCTACACACTGAAATTTCAGATCAAGCCTCTGACAGCTCTGAATTTGCCAAAGGACAGGCAGTCATCCACCACTCCGCTGCACTTTGGCTTTCCGAGTACCGTACTTTGGAATTCCTGTAGATTGAATAGCTGGCCCTGGGAATTCAACATATCAGTAATACTATTGTCAGTGCTTCGCCAAAGAAAAAACAGTACTTATTTCTCCAGACTTGAGAAAACTTACAATCTTTTTATGTCATCTAAACAGAGAAGAAAAAACGTTGTCATGTATATTTCAGATAAATAAATATATCTTGCTACATACTGCCATCCAAATACCTCCAAGCTATTTTTCCTTACTAGCAACTGAGACAGGGGTATATGCTTTGAACAGGAAAGATGCAACAGACAACATAAATAAAAAATGATGAGAATTAAATATCAACAGGATGGAGAAAAGGAACCTGCTACCACAGCAGGCAATTAAAAGGGGGGGGGAAATTAAGCAAAACCAACCTACCAATCCAATTATCCATCAGAGACTCTGCAGTTACTGCGGCTTCTACATGACTTGCAGCCTTGTTGATCAAGGGTCGTCACAAGACACCTAAGCAATAAGAGTTTCATATTTAAAACTTGGAATACTTATCAGCACTTTGCAGTTTTCAAGAAGCCTAGGGATATGTGCTCCACCTTGGTCATTTCTCCATTTAAAACAAACAAAAAACTCCAACACAGTGAGAATGTTCGGAGTGGTTTGTTCATTAACTTGTTCTGTTCTTGTAAGTAAACTAACCTTTAATAACCTATCTCTCTATTCAGCAGGGAGCAGAACGACTTTCTTAGAAGATCCCTCTTCCCTGAACTCATCATCTAAGTTTACACATGTGATTTTTCCTCTAAGCTTACAATTATAATCATGGAGCCCTATAAGGTGACACAAAACCCCTTCATTTTACAGGTCTTATTACAATAGCCTGTGCATTTTCACCATTGAATGGGGAAAAAAAAAACCACAACCCAAACTAGTCCCCCTAGCGTACCTTTGCAGTAGGAGTCTAAAGAATATGGTCATGAATCACTACCCTGTCTTTTTGTGTGAAGCTAGCTTCTTTTCTTTTTTCAGTAGAAGACATAACCACTTAGAGAAACTGCAGGGAAACTAGGCAACCTTTCAACCCATTTATCTAATTTCCTACTGTTTCTGAGGAAGTTAAAAAAAAAATAAAAGTTGTACAAAGAAAATTAATCTGTATCCAGAAGATTTCAATAAATGAGATGTGCTGACCTATTGGCAATTGCCAGGTCTGATTTTAACATAGTACTTTGTTTAGCCCGGTGGCTTCTGTTCATTACAGCACTTAAATACTATTAAAAAAGCTAACAATGTTTAAAAGACAGTTGATTTACTGTCATTTCCATCCTGGCATCATATCTTCCAGAACACATAAATGACAATCAGTGCTGTGAAAATGTTTCCTGTAGTAATTTTAAGAGCGCTATAAAAAGCAACTACAATACATCCACAAAAAGGTAAAGACCTTATGACAACTGTTCAGATGCCTCCACGGGCTAATTTTTCAGTTAAAAAAATGCATGTCAGAGAAGAAGCAGGCTTTATTTGCTGTCTAACAGTACCTCTGTTCCAAGTTGAACAAAGCAGAAGACACTTTACTTAGGTGAAAACACAAATAAAGATCGCTTGTCTGATGCTCTACAAAGACGAGAAATCACTTGCTTTCTAAAAACAAAACTGGGCACAGCAGAAGAGCTAAGAATCTCTCCAAAGTGTTACATAAGGCACTGTCAAACTTCACATCACCTCCACAGAGGCCGCAAGTTGCTATTTTCCCTTCCTTCCCCCCCCTTGAGCAGGGATTAATAATCTAAATGACACCATCTCGGATAGGAGGCGATAGCAGAAGCCTTCCCAAAGGAGAGCCTCCTGGGCTGAAAGCTTGCTGGGGAGGCTAGAGGGGGACGGGGAAACCACCCTCCCCGTTTCACTGTCTCAGCGAAACTCCGGCTTCTCCCCGGGCCAGCGGGCAGGTCCCGTTCAGACAGCTGCCTCCCAGAGCGGACACGCCGCGGGGCGAGGCGCTCACCCCACGGCGTGACACCCGGCCACCCCCCAAGGCAGCAGCCACCGGCCCCGGCAGCCCCGGGCTCCTCTGCGGGACGGAGGCTCCGTCCCTCCCGCCAGCCCCGCGGCCAGAGCCCCGCGGCACAGGAACGCACCCAGCTGGAGGGAAGAGGCACGGGTGCGGTGTAAACCAGCGCCCGGTCAGACTCACGAGTGGAACGCAGTGCGAGCCAGGCAGGGAAACCTCCCTCAGCTGAGGAACAGGGGGTGTGCCCCGTTGTGCCCGGGGAGCGACAAGCGTGCCTCCGCCGGATCATCTCTTCAACTCCAGATCTGATGCGGATTAAAATCGAGGAGATAAAACCGTCACCCTCTCAGCTCTATCGGACTCGGATGCCCCCTCCCCCGGGCTGCTGGAAGGCAGACACTCACCGATTGTTCTTCGCCCTCCCCCGCCCCTCGCCTCTAAAAGCACCAGCGACCCGGCGAGGCATTTACCTTCCCCGTGTGGCTCCCGGGCCGCCGGGACGGGTGCTCAGCGCCCACTTCTCCGCACAGGCAAGCAGTCCTTCCTCCTCCTTTGCTCCAGGCGAGCAGCTCCAGCTCCGTCCCCGCCGCCCGGCGCTCCGGAGGTGTCAGCCGGCGGGTCCCAGCCGGGGCGGTACCAGCGGTTCCACTCTCCGTGGGACGAGCTGCTGGCGGCGGGAGAGGGAGGGTGGCGGGGAGGGTCGCACTCTTCCTGGGATGCGCCGCCGAAGTGGCTGCTTTCTCCTCCCCGCTCTCTCGCTCTCTGCCCGCTCCCTTCTTCAGGCTGTCCTGAGGCGCAGCCCGGACCCGTCCGTCCGTCCCGCTCGCCTCCCCCGACCCGCTCCCAGGCGGCGAGCCGCGAGGCGCACAGGCCCCGCCGGCGGCCAGAAGGACTCGGGGGCGACGGGGGATTCCGGCCCAGCCTCCCGGCCTCTCCCCGAGGCCTGATGCACGCTCTCCGCGGGGAGAGGAGGCCCTGCCCCGGCCTGGCGGGCGGCGAGCAGCCCCGGGAAGGTCACCGGCAGCGTGGAGCAGAGCACGGAGAGTCTCCCTCCGGCACCGCCGCGGTCGTTGTTACTGCTGCCGGCCCAGCCTCAGCGGCCGCTGGGTGCCGCGCTCCACCCGGGCTCGCTCCGTGCCAGTGCCCGGCGGCCGCCTCCGAGTCTGAGTGCCAGGGTGCCCCCTTCCCCTTCCTTCCTTCCTTCCTCCCTTGCCTCCCGCCCCTTCCCCGCTGCCAGCCTTCCCCCGCCGGCTCTCTCCGGCGCCCGGTGCCAGGCTGCCCCCTGCGGGTCTCGGTGCCGAGGCTGCCCGCCGCCGGCGCTGTGCCCGGCCAGCCGGGGCGAGGGTGGCCGCCGCTGCCGTTCCGCGGGTGCCGGAGCGGGCTGCCCGCCGCCGCTCTACCCCGGGCTCAGCGGCAGCTGCAGTGACTGTGTGCCTGTGTCATGTCTGTGCCTGGGCGGGCGGAGGCGCGGGGCCGAGGCGGAGCCAGCCCGCTGACACGCCGCCCAGCGACAGGCGCCGAGAGCCCAACCAGCGGCTGCCGCCAGCGCGGCCGGCCCGCCCGACCGCGGAGCGGGGCGCCGCGGGTCGCTACACCTGGGCCCAGGACAGCGAGCGCGTCCCGCGGGAGGGCAGTGCGAGGGGAGACCCGGCTCCGCGCCCGCCTGCCTCCGCCTGCCGAGCGGTGACCCCAAGCGCCGCAGCTGAGCGCACCGTCCCGGCCGGACGGCGGAGCGCGGTGTGGTGAGTGCGGGGAGAGCGAGGGACGGCCCTGGGGTGCCCGTCACGCCGGCGAAGCGGTGCCCAGCCTTCAAACGTGAGCGCTCGGCGGTGGGAGACCTGGCTTAATAGCACTGATAGTTGACACGTCAGAACTGAGTACCACGGCTTTGCACTTAAATGCGGCGGAGCGTGTCCCGGTGTTGTTTCCCTGTGTGCTGGTAACTGCTGAGAGTGAAGTAATAAGTGCACCTTCTGTTTGATTGCTTGCTTGTTTGTTTTCCGTGGGCATAGGACAACGCTCTTTTTGTCTTATGCATAATTTTTCTTCAACTTCCTTAGCGGTGTAAAGTGGGTCATTGCAATCCGTTATCATGCTAAGAGGACCGTGTGATAAACTCTGTATGTGTGTGGATGCAAAAGAGTGCCTGAGATTTGGGGAGGACTGCAAGGAGAACAGAAATGAGAGGAGGGGAGCAAATGTGTATACAGTCCTATTCTGAAAGGCATTGATGCGTTCTTAGAATGGAAGAGGAAGGAAAGTATACATGTGCTTTGAGTAGCAATGTAAATAATCAGAAGTAGAAATAATAGGGATACAGATTGTATCAGTATTGTTTTCTTCTTCCAGAAGGATAGGGGGATAGTTTAAGAGAAAAATGTTATTCTATAAAAGATACCATAGATGCTAATTCTCTTGTTACATCAACTTCTTAAATCCTATAACTTATTCAAAAGTCTCTTTAACATGGGCAGAAATTATGTTTTGCAATATGTGGTACCAAAATATTGTGAATGCTGGAATAGGTTCTCATGGCAAGATAGTATTTGCCAGACTTAATTAAAGGCATTGGTCCATCAAGTGTAGTATTCTGCTGCCAGCAGTGCCCACTTCCTGATGCTTTAGTCAAGAGTCGTGTCTGATGAACTGAAGTGAATCATGAAGTTGAACATGCCAGTGATATCATGTGTTACTAACTGCAAATGTTGATATATTATGACAAGTAGGAAAGTATTTTAGGAAAAACAAACAAACAACAAAAAAAAAAACCCGATAGCACAAAACCTCTGCATATCTGTAAAAAGCACTTAATTCTGATATGAATGATTTTCTGGAGAAGCTGTTGTAACACGCAGATTGGTTTCTATTGTGCTAGTTATTTTCATGAGCAAATCAAAGTCAGAAGTGAGCTGTACTGTAGTGACTTATTCTGTCCATTCTCCTAAGTGAAGCTAAAGGATCAGCCTTCATGTAATAATGTTTTCTTGCGCTGTTGAAAGATTGTAACTGCTTTGGTGACAGACACAATGAATGAATTGCTGGGGATGTAAGGAGGAGGAAACAAGATTTTGTATACAGCTTTATTATTAATAAAACCAGATTGTCTGCTGCCTGTTACTGGAATTCTCAGCAGTTCCACATATTTTAGTCTCATGCGATGTCTTAAAATTGTCTAGCAAATTGTCAGAGTCTGACCCTACAAAATACTGAACAATTTCTGTATGTTCTTATCTGCTACTGGAGAACGCAACTTTCAGCCCCCACAAAAATTCTTAGAAGCAGCATGGATTATTAAGATTGTCAAATGTACTGCCATTCCCAACAAATATGGAACTTCACACTGAAACAAAATGTCTTCACACTGAAACAATTGCTCTGCATCTGTCAAGGTGGTGACCTACTCACAAAATGGTCAACAGTTGTCCAAACCCAGAGCAGCATTTGTCAGAAGCTCCAGTTGAGAATAATTACCACTAGCTAACAAAATCCAACAAGGACAGGAGGAGGGACTACCTGTGAAGATACAGTTTTTCAGAAACTGCGTTTATAAGCAAGTAACCTTTTCATATTCATCATAGAATAGCTCCATCAGTCTTTGTCCTTGAAAATCTTGAAGTGGCAATTGCTTTGGACATAGAGAAAACAAGCAGTGCAGAAGGATCCTTATGCCAAGGACAGCTAGAAGAAAGGAGATGCAAATATTTGCACTTCAGATTTCATTCAGCCAGAAGGAAGGTTTCTCTAGAAGCTACTCAAGTTCTAGAGTGAGAGGTCTACTTACAATAAAAAAAAAAAAAAATAAGCTAAACCTAAAGTATATAGCTTTTAAAAAAAGTGGCAGTTATGTAAGTTTGAAAAGGTCAAAGCTTTAACAGTCCTATTATTAAAAAATTACATAAACCAGATCTTTATGATAGGAACAGGTCAATTTTGAGGTAGTGTTATATGATCAAGTTTCACTGATGTAAAATTATCACACAACCATTTGGTCTCCTTTTTTCCTAATAACAAGAGATAAAGGCATAAACGTAAACAACTTCAAATGGGTTGTGATGCCTTCGCCAGAACAACAGTAAGTAAAATAGGATTAAGTCTGTTTACAATACCCCAAGCACATGCTGTCTGGTTTTAATGAAAAGAACAAGATTATTTCTAATATAACAATTTTATGTGAAAGAGAGGTGTAAGGTGCACAAGTATTCAAACTTATAGAAGTGCATGAAGTTCATTTCCCATTTAACACCAGTGAAGTCCTTTTTACGTTCTTCAAGTTGCTTTGTTGTTCTAGCTGAATTCAACCACTACGAGGTCTTTTGAGGAAAAAGACGGTGCTTTGTTCAAGAGGTGACTGGAAAGTGCTTTACTGCTCTAATAGTGCATTATGTGCCAGCTGCAATTGAAGCTAAACCATTTCTGAAAACCAGGAGGCTGTTCTGTCCCCATTCCTCCATACCTGGGCTGATGCTGCTGTGTCACATTCAACAAACAGGATAAGGGGGGGGATGGCTTTAAGCTGTCAAGAGGGGAGATTTAGATTGGACTGTTCTAGAAATTCTTCCCTGTGAGGGTGATGAGGTGCTGGCACAGGTTACCCAGAGAAGCTGTGGCTGCCCCATCGCTGGCAGTGTTCAAGGCCAGGCTGGATGCAGCTTTGAGCAACCTGGTCTGTGGAAGGTGTCCCTGTCTGTGGCAGGGGTTTGGAACTAGATCTTTAAGGTCCCTTCAACCCAAACCAGTCTGTGATTCTATGACAAAGCTAAGTTCTCCATGACCTGCTTTTGTTTGGAGCTGATAACCACTTTTCATAAAATCAGCCATTCAGGGTGTTCTGTTGAGGAACAGAAACTCAAATCTGATTTAGCTAGCTGGATGGATGATGTTAAATGATCCACTTAACACAGAAGGTTATGACTCTTTGTTTACAAATTGCCACTCTTACCTTCTGGATGCTAAATAGCACAACTGTAAATAGTAACAGAGCATGAAGAGCAAGACCAAAAGTCTGAATCTTCAGATTCTTGTTATCATCTGCCACTGCAGTAAATACAGGACTACCAGGCTGCCTAGCATCTTTTGTAGTATGACTAGAAATAAGTGAAATTTAATCTACCCAGGGAAAATAAAGTGGAAACTCTGTTACATATGCTTTCCACAATGTGCAGTAAATTAAAATTTAATGGAGATTTTTCTGTGTGTCTAACAGAAAAAAGAGAAGTCAACAAAACCTAAGAAAGTCAGAACAAGATCCAGATTCTCTGGGGTTGTAGGAACTGGTAAAAAATAAAGACTGGTAAACTGAGTGCCTTTAAAAGACTACAAAATATCATGAAACGAAAAAAATTAAGAAGTCATTATTAAACCAGAAATTATTTCTTTTTTTATGCCAAAATAGATTTCAAACAATAAACGTTCTGTGTTAACTTATTTTGATTTTCATATGGATTTCTCTTAGGATTCAGTTGTACTTCTCCACACAAAAAGGTAAACATACATAATAGAGTCTTAAATAATATTATACCCTATATCGAAGAAAACGTGAAGGAAAGGGGTATTTGCCTGTTCGTTTACTTTATGTCTCTGACAGAACTTCCTGTGGATTTTCATGAAGTTAATCTCATTTCAGGTTGATAGTTCTTTGAGTTTGGACCTACTGTGATCAAGTCAATCCTGTACTTATAGAAAAAGTTGATAATTCTTTTGTTAATATGACTTGTATAACTCAGAAAAGACTTTATGATTTACTCCATAAAGTCAATGCCAATGTTTCCAGATCTCTTAGTCATACATAACTGCATGCTAAAAACCAACCAACCAAACAAACAAAAAGTAACAAGTGCTGTGTCTGAAATTTCTCCTGTGTTTTTGTTCTTTTATTTATTTGGTTTGGTTTTTTTCTTTTACAAAGGAATCTTCACACCTATGCTGTTTGCAGTCAAATTCTGGGTAAACTAAAGTAGCATAACTCTTCTGTATCAACAAGTATCAGTCCCTTTACAGAATCTTCTGGAAAAGAAAAGCAGCATTGTACAGACTTTAAAATAATCTAAAACTTCACTGTCTATGAAGATGAAACTGACCCAGGTACTCTAAAGACTAGATCAAGGTATGTTAAGCTCAGTGGAGAAACTGCACTGGTTTCACTGGTATTCAGTCTAAACGATCCTTTATGTCCCAGTCTGTGTTCTTGGAAAAAAATACATATACACGTATATATATACACACACACATTTATGAAGTTCTTTTTTAGTAATTGTTTCTATTTGACTGCTTTACCTCACTCCCAATCAAATAGTGGATATATTGTCTCTCTCTTGTTACTCTTTCTTTTGTTGCACTTCTCTGTTTATTGCCCTGTGGTATGAATGCTAAATAAGACCATGAAAAGCCTTAGATGAATTGTAGATCTGTATAATTAATACCTGCTATCCTTTCTAGAAGTATTAAAGCACAGGATGTATCACTCCTCTGCTCTTATCTTAACACATTTCAAATTTAATTCATCTAAAGACACTTTTCACTGCTCTGGTAAAAAAAGAGGATACTCTACCTGTTAAAAAAAAGACCTATCGTTTCCATTAGAAGTACCTGTCTTATGCATGGAAGGTTGAATTGTTTTCAGAATAGCTTCATTAACTTCTGAAAGTGTTACCAATACAGGCCTCCCCAGAGCCAGGATGCTAATTGGAAGGAAAACTGTCGTTACAGTAGCTCAAGAATTGTGTCTTCTTTAAGAGAGCAAGAAGGCTCATTCAATCACTGCCAGAGTGTTTCTGCCAGAAAGGAGGAATAACTGCCGGTTATATGAACTCAGAGAATACATGTGACAAATGAGTTATTCCCACACTGAAATAGCCTCTTCAGACAACCAACAACAGTAAGTCTAATAATGATTAAGGAAACAATGTTAAGTTGTCCATCAAGTTTCATGCCGTCTGAGCAATGATCTTTGTGGCCAGCATCATCTGTTAGCTCCTATGTCCCCAGCTAGGTGGGTTAGGCATGTTTGGAGGGTGCCATATGAATTCTTGGATTGCTTCCTTATGCAGCCAGAGTATCAGTAGTAACACGTCTGGCATTTGTCACATTTATGCTGATTTTATTTTAAAGCTCATGTAAGCCTGACAAAAAAAAAAAAAAAAAAAAAAAAAAAAAAAAAAAAAGAAAAAGTCTGTACAGGGCTGAAGAGTAAGTGTAAATGTAAAATGTAAACAAAATTAAACCAGATAGATGAATGATAAAAACATAGATCCTGTTACAAACTAATGCATGATAGCAAGACTTGTTAAAATAACTTTAAATTGTATAGCAATGGTCAGGCTTTTAGACTGTATAAAAAAATGCCTGAATTTAAAAAAGGCACTGTGAGAAGGAAATTACCCCAGACTTACTGTATTTTTTTGACCAAAATAAGTGACCATAATTATCAGTCAGATCCTAGAACTTCCATGTTTTTTCCCAATGAGGGCTATTCTTTTAAATATTTTCTAGAGGATTTCTCTATAAAGCAGAAATGCATTATAGCTGCTACTATTCAATGAAGTGATAAAATAAAACCCATATCCTGTCTAATGCCTCAGGCTTATTTGCTTTACAGCCATCACAACAGTAAGACTGCCCAACATGTATCTTTTCTGGCAGTTTAACAAAATTGACAGAAGAAAGTCCACTTTCATGTCCTTGTCAGACAAAAGCACGATGGAAATATATGTACATGCATCTGACTATAAACAAGGAGCATAGTCTGAATGGCCAAGCATACAAAAAATGAACTCATTCAGTGGCCGCAAAGTGATTGCGTATCTCACAAGTGTGCTGTGAATAAACTAAAATATTTCTTTGCCGGAGCTATGATGTGACTGTGAGCCGCATCCAGCTCTCTGACCAAGACTGTCAATGCTAAAGAAAGTTTCTGTGTTCTTGCTGACATTTGAGAAGTTGTGAGCTATGATCTGGACTTGCTACGTTGTAAAAGAATAGGAAAGGTCACCCCATCTCAGCAGTAAAAATGTCAGTAACAAAAGGATAATCCTCCTCAGTCTCAACAGCAGTTACAGGGAAGTTGATGCTAAGGTCGAGCAACAAGGCAAGACCAATATTAGTGCCAGTGAACCTGTCAACATTAAACACCTCTTTTTCAGAGTACTTTAACGCTTCAGTATTCTGTGCTTCAGACTCTATCTTGACACATTAGGATTTTTTTCATTGATTCTTAGGTGAAACTAAAGCTGTCAGACATACTAGAGGCCAAGCAGACAAGGTCAGACCCAGAACAAGGACTGTCCTTCAGTCTCTGAAGGTTACATTGAAGGAATCCAGCAGCAGATACAAAAAAGCCCAACCAGTGCAATAGATATTTTATGTTCCGTGTGTGTAACTGAATTTCTGAGCTGGGAAGCCTGTGCTGGCATTGCTACTTACTCTAAAACTGAAGTTTGTTTCAGATGGTGGTCTGAGGAAAGGAGTAGGCTTTTACTACCATGGATGACTGGAATTCATAGTTCCTGCAGCACCTGAAAGAAATGACCATACAAAGCAAAGTTTCCAATGAAATCAGCATGTGTTTAAGTCAGTTAAAAGAAGAGAGGGAAAATAATTTTAAACATCACTTCTCCAACCAACACACAAGATCTCAGTGCTGGAATTGGAAATTACACTGGCGTGGTGCCTTTGCCCATATTGAAAATACTTCCAAGTGTGCTGCCTTATTGATCCTATGCTAGCTTGATATTACAGCAGTTCCAATGGGAGGGAATACGTTGAGATTTTAACAGTACCAAACTTGATGCCAATGGCTTTTTGAGACTTTTTCTCACCTTCAGGATAACTAAGTGCAAAATAGATGCAGCCAAGATTAGTACTGTATTTCCTTACCTTCTTCCAGATCAAGGTAAAAAAGATACCATTCCTTGAGAATGAGCTTTATGCCAAATACAGTGCTAGCTTTGCTATGGCAATTACTAGGCTGTAATATAGGAGTCTTACCCCATTTATATCAATTAGCTCATTGAAAGGAAGGACTAGTTGTAAGACTTCTTTCTGCAGGATAATCTGTGACAAGTCTGAGATGTGGTGGGCCATGTATTACTAGATGCTCAGCAACTTTTTGGAGCCTCAAAACTAGTGTTGGATTAAGCAATTTTCTCAGAATTCTTCTAGAGAACAATGCCATCAGTGTGTGAACATTTTTTTTTAAAGTATTTTACTTATGTAAGACATTAAAAATCCATATGTGCTTAGTAGAGAGTCAATAAAAGGGAAGAGCTGCACCCTTGAAGAATCTATACCCAGAAGGTGAGCTCAAACATCTTCCTTGACTAGTCTAACACAGCAGCTAAGAAAGCTCACTCTCCTTTGATTTGTTACCAGGCTTTGCAGCTGCTGATACCCAACAGCAAATTGTTTTGTTTTTTATTATTTTCTTTTATGTTGACACTGCAGGAACAAAAATTAGTTCTTCTAAAGTGGTTACCCCTCTCTGATCAAGCCCATATAGGGATGGATACAGGAATTAACAATGGTGACTTTATTTCTTCCATAGGAGCCAGAAGGAGAACGAAAGAGATTTGATGGGGAGTTGGGATACAAGATGAAAACCAGGATTATCTGGATGAAGAAATCAGATGTTTTTAAGAGAGATGAGTATCCTAAAAAGTGCTGTGAAGTCTGCACTTGACCTTTTTGCACACCAAGTGAAGTAAGGGTCTGGTAGAAATCACTCTGTGATCATATAATTAGGAATTGTATCATAATGTGGAAAAAAAATGGGGTGTCAAATTCTGTTTGCATACAAGAATTTTGTTATCATTTCCTAACTTTGTGTACTTGAGTTTGCAACCACAGCAATGTTCTGTTAATGTACTTTCTGTGTGTAAGGCTGGATATTACAGAAATAGGATGGAGATGGAGTCTAGTGAAGTTTGTTTCTTCAAGCTTGTACTGATTGCATTGCTGATAAGTGCCTATATGAACAGGAAGGTTTTTTCCTTAGTTTCTTTCTAGTGATGACATTTATAGAAAAAACCTAATAGGCACAAATAAGAGTCAGATGCCTAGATGGTTTTATGCCATTGAAGTTCTCAGAATGCTACGACACCCCAAACAGTTTATATTTAATGTAAACTACAGTTAGAATAGGATTCTGCCATCAGTTTTGTGGTTTCCTCCCTGAAATAATACAATAGGTATTCTCCTTTTTGAGCATTTTGGAAGAAAGTGGGGCACTAATGAATTACTTTTTTTTGAAGAATATTTTGACAGTGTGAGTGTAATAGAGTGTGAACAGGAAGATAATCCTATCTACCAGCATACTCATGGGAAAGGCTTAGATGCAGGTGACACCTGCACAACAGATTGGGTGCTAGCAGATACAGCTGTCATTGTTTGATTTCCGTCTATCTGCACTACTACCTCAGAAGATCAGTTGCTTTAAGTACTAGTAATCAGGTGCACATGATTGTTTTGATAATCTCTCTCACTACTCTTGAGGAGATTTAGACTCAGAACAAAGAAAGTTGTGGCCTAACTTCACGTGACAAAAAGTTGAATCCAGCAGAGGTGTAAGCAGAGCATACTGTCTTAAGACAGCAGAGGGCTGATTTGAAAGAGGAATGACACCAGATGAATTATGTTCCAATTGATTTTCTATGACCTATGTTCCTTCTGCTAGGAAAGGAGGTATCCTTTGGCAAAATAGTAATCTTCAGTTTTCTCTGCTGCAAAGAATAGCCTCAGAAGAAGGGCATGCTTTAAGCCAATAGTCACAAAATGTTTGGGTTGGCTAGAGAGCCTGATACTTCACAAATATGCCTCAGATATGCAGTGCAATAGATTTTCAGCATAGTGTACATCTCTGATGTAACTGATGCTTAACATGATACTTCAAAGGCATCCTGTGAAGAAAATTTCAGTAGACCCAGTCTTTAGCCTGTCCTCAGGGTAGTTGTGCAGTTCTGCACCAAGTGAAGTGAGAAAGTGGCACTTTCTACCCTAGAATCTTAACATATATTGGACTGATTAATATCCCTTGAGTGACAGGACTACACAACAAGGTCAGTAGTCCCACAACTCTATACTTGCCAATTAACATTAATGCTGTGCTGGTTTTGGCTGGGGTACAATTAACTCTACCTGAGCCAAAACCAGAACAGATGCAAACATATAGATATCTTTTCCTTTTTGATATCTTCTTCTTCTCTTACTTTTGTAAGCAAAAGCTTAAAACTCAGTAGAGAATGTCTGCAGACTGGGATCAGTCTTTTTCTGGAGACTGTAGATGGTTATCTCAAAACCGTGTGTCAACTTCTTTGGGGGCTTGGAACTAGATGATCTTAAAGTCCTTTCCAACCCTAACCATTCTATGATCCTATGATTCTTAGCAGGCTGCAAACTGAAAGCAATATGCATGCTTCCATTAGTGTGTGTCATTTTACCAGCGACAAAAAGATATGGATGAAGTGGTAAGAGTAAATGCAGGAGGACAAGTAGTTAATAGAAATTGCTAAGAGGTACTAAAAATATCCTGTCCCCACCAGTTTATATTCACACCTACTCCTCTCTGAGCAGGAAAGAGAAAAAAAGAATTTTCCATCTTCAGCTTTCAAAACTTTTCCTGTCTCTTGGGTACTGAGCACCAAATCTTCAGCTGGCAGATGCTGGCAGACAGTGCTGGAACCTTACCAGATATCTGAAGGATTCATTTTTCCACACCAGACTACTGGCTTGAGTGTCAAAATCCTAGATGACTCTCAGAACTACTTGAGGGCAACCAATCACATTTGCATGGGGACCTTTCACAGTGTTGTCAGCCTGACATGGCTAAGATGGTAGCAGAGCAAACCATTTTGCAGATAAGTGTACACTTCATTCTTCAGCCTTTTCCTGTTACCAACTCTGTCTCCAGTACTGCTGAGCAAACCTGCTGCTTTCACGAGACTGAGGCATTAGTTCCTGATAAACTGCATCAGCTGTACATTGGCTATTTAAACCTGGGGGATGACAGTGTCAAACCAAACCAGACACCATAACTTACACTACAGTGTGGACGTGGAGGGCCTGTGAGCAAAAAGGAAGGAACCAAAGAGTTGCAGCATGTACTTAAAAAGTTTAGGTGAAATGGACACAACAGTACACAAGGCTGTAATGAAACGAGTGGAAACATGGGCACAAATGTCTTTTTGACTGATTAAGGTTGTTAATGAGAAAAATTACATAGCTTCTAACTGGCATGCATGTTAAAACATCTGCCCCAAACAAATGGAAATTAGATAGGATTCTGAACATGCTGTGTAACATGAGTCCAAATGAACAAGACTCGGAGAGGATATTACAAGTGAATTTCAGTAGTCACTGCAAATTATCTCAAACAGGTTCTTTCTCTTTACTTGTTTTTGTCAAGCTGCTGGAGCTCAGGAATTTTCCAGAGGCTGTTGCAAGTGCTGTGGCTCGGTGGGAGACTCTTTGTCTCTGTCTTGAGTGGGAGACGGAGATGCTTTGGGACAAAACTGAAGATCCCATCTCTAGCCTTAGTGAGGCACTAAAGACTATGGGTGCTGAGACCACAACTCCAAAAAAGCTATACAGACATACCAAACATTGCATATGGACAGTTTTCCAGAGAAATTAAGATAGCTTTTATAGGAATATGCAAACCTTTGCAGCAGACTAGGACTAGCCAAGCTATGGTCCAGCAGGCTGCTTTGGCTGTGCCAGGGCTGTGGAAAAGCCACGATGGCTGTGGAAAACCAGGACTGCAGCACTTCTGAGCTATGACTGTAGGTCATAAGAGAACAGGCAGGATGTCTGGTGTGATATCCGCTGCTCGGTTTCAGCAGCCTCTCCAGCAGTGCTGTGCCCAGCAACATGCTACCAACTCTTTACAAGTTGCTGGAAGTGGACACTTTCCACATGGTCTACCGCCTGTCTCCCTGCAATTCCTTTCTCGTGGCAATAGCAGCCCCATCCTTAGTCTGCTTTAGGGCAGAAACATTGAATTTTTACATATGTTGTTAAGAAGTGTTGATCTGGCTCTGCTTTGCAGGACTGGGGCTTAAATGTATATATCGGAAATCCCATCTGATTTAATTATAAAAACTGGTGTGCCCTGTTCACCTTTTTGGTAGGTTTTGTCAAACAAGCAAACAAAAAAGGCAGCTTCTTAAGTAATTCTGAATGGCTGAAGGTGACCCAGTTTGGGACAATACAGGAACAGAAGGTGAATAAAAATCCAGTGTGCACGATCCATTCATCATCATTCATCAAGATTATTAGGTAGGATTGCTGCATATATTTGTACACTTAATTGCTTCCTTTTTTTTTTTATTCTAGGAGAAGTTTACTGCATTTTTCTCTATCAAGAAACACTGCAAAAAGGTATTACTCTTAGCAGTTCTGGGTGAGAGAGACGTTGTTTCATACAGTGCTATACACATTCATTACAACTAAACTCACAACCTTTTTAAAAGCAACAGCCAAAAGAACACCCCCTTCCTGAGTAGGCAGATCCATAAACTCTTTAAAACCTTATCTCACATTCACATACACACAAAATAAAGGTTTGCCTGTGTTCTGAACTGTGAGACTCAGTGAATGAGTAATACAGAATCCTCTCTTAGAATTGCAGGGTCTCTGCTAAAAACACACGAAGTATGTCTCATCAGGCACTGAATCTCTCTACTGATTTTGGCAGGAATCTGCTCTGTTCCCCTACACTTACAAGTCCCTTTATTTGAAAAGCAAAACAATAAAAATAAAAGAAAATCAAACAGTCTGGATAGATTATCACATAAGTATTTGTTACAGAGAGAACCAAAAAAACCCAAAAGATGCATTAGTAAAGAAGAACTAGTTAGGTGGAATCTACTACTGGTGTTATGAAAACATTGCTTTGGGAAATAACTTCTGAAGTAGTCATCTGTATGTGATACAGAGCTAGTTTTTCAGCTTGACACATATACTCTTCGGAGGGGAAAGAAAGAAATCAACCTGACTTCTGTATTTCTGTAGTTCTAAGAACCTCTTTTCTAAATTTATGATCTATTTACTTCATCTGTTTTCAGAAACCCTTGATTTGTTAAAGCAGCAATTCGTGGGTACAAGTGGAAACATTTGGGCAGTGGGAGGGAGTAGAAGTTAGCCAGAATAAAGAACAGTTGTATGGAGCACAGACAAGGCACTAAAGAACTTTGCTACTTCTTTCTTGGTTTCTCTTCTTTTTTCCCCTTTTATGGCTTGCGTTGGTGGTATTCACAGTCTAAAATCTTTAACTCACTGTTAATGCTGTTTCTCATCTGGGAATATGTACATTTAGATGCTCATACTGTTGTAGGCATTGAAAATTAGCAGCCTTTTTTTACACTGCTTTTCTATAAAAAGCACAGGGAATGCCCA
Source organism: Pezoporus wallicus (assembly GCF_028554395.1). Classification (NCBI taxonomy): domain Eukaryota; kingdom Metazoa; phylum Chordata; class Aves; order Psittaciformes; family Psittacidae; genus Pezoporus; species Pezoporus wallicus. The sequence goes on from NW_026640775.1 coordinate 2,028,059, forward strand.
TAAGAGGATCGTTTCCTTTAGCAAAAGACAAAACCTGATTAGAACATTATGTAATCTTAATGCACTTTTGGTATCTAAGTCGGAACTCAGCTCTTAAGATGCTGGTGATAACAGCGTGCTGGAAGAAGTAAAATTGCCAGCTTCATTACTTTTTCATGGGTTGTACAGACCTCATGGGTATTGCTAGATGAGAAGAAACACACAGGACAGAAAGAAGGATGGCTGCCAGCAGTAAAAGAGTCAGTGTTGCTCCCTCCTCTACAGCTATGACAAAAAGCCAATGCTCCAGCCATAAGCAGGAGCAGGTTGGTGGAGGATTAGGAACACTGATAGACACCTGGCCTCCAGAGGAGGTTGGGAATGTCTAAGGAAGAAGTTGGTCTTTGAATGCAAGTCCTCAAAAGTAAATAAATAAAAATAAGCATTAATAGCATGGGGGGGGGGGGGGGGGGGGGGGCAGAGGGGAGGAGGGAAATGGGGAGATTGCAGTGTGGTGAAAGAAAAGGTGGAGGGAGACAGTGGAGCCAGAGACCTATGCACAGACAAACACAAAGGATAAAGTGAAAAGAGATACTGGTGTTTCAGAGAACTCAAGGAAGTAAATAAAATGAAATCTGGAAGAAAATCAGAGAGAAAAAGCAGGGAAGACTAAAAACATCTTCTGAATTGCAGCCCACAGATTTCCCAGTGCACTGAATGGCTAGCTCAATAAAGCTCATCCAATTTGTGGAACACTGAAAATACCTTTAGTTAATTTTTTAACCTCCTCCCTGGAAATGCAGTACTCTTTCTATACCACTGAAAAAGTGTCTCAAAAGTGGAAGTAGTGATTAATTTGGCAAGTAATTAACTATTGAGCCCAACTGTCCCATCAGTGGCCAACTTGAATAGAGAGACCACTGAATATGATGACAGGCAGTGAAACATTAATGGGTAAAATAATGCTAATCCTACAGAGGTTAAATGGGAATGACAAAACAGCAATACTGCCCACTCTAAGCTTGTGCACTAAGGAGGTGTAGTCGGGCAGTCTCCAACTGTTACACGCCAAAGCAGAAGTTACAAGTAAAGGGCTGAGCCTAGCCCTGATCTGATCTCGTTTAAAAAGGAGAGGGCATTTTATGACTATCCACTCTGAGTACAAATGAACTTAGAATTTAAGCAACAGCTGATATATTTGATTTATAAATACAGTGTAGACAACAAGCCCTAATTTTTTGAAGAGTTCTTTTCATCTTTCAAGGAATCCTGCCCCCTTTTACTATCCAATATGGATTATGCTGAAAGTAATTTCCTCTATTAAATGTCAGCATATCCAGTAAATGCATTAACATCTTATCTAAGCAGATTGTCCTAAGAGATTTTAAAATGATTGGTACATTTTATAAGCAGGAAGGGTCTTTAGAGATGTCTGTTTATTTTGGTTTCCTGTTAATTTGGCAAGGACTGAAACACTAGGCTTCATCACAGACCAAGACTCCCAGACAGGATGAACTTCTGATGAACATTGACCACTGAGACTAATAACAGCTAATTGTGGCAAATATTTCTCCCACATCAGCACTCACAGCTCTTCACACAACACACACACACACAATATTTGCAGCTGCTTTTGTACCTCCCTGTAAAATGATGAATCCCCACCAACATGCAAATGAAAATACTGCCTTTACCATAGCACCAAGGTCTCATTCTGCTTCAAGCTTTATTAACAGAAAGGTGGTTTGAAAATAAAACCAACCACATCAACACGGAAACACCAAAGCAAAGTAACCTGGGAGAAGAGCTTTGGCTCAGCTGTTGTTGGCTTCTCTCCTAAATATTAAATAACAGAACTTAGCTCTAAATAGAGAACTTTCTCCTAAATATTCAAAGCCTAACAGTCCACATCTGCCTCCAGCGGGCAGCAGAAGGTTCTGGCAGGTTCCAGTCTCTGCTATGAATCTGAGGCAGCAAGAGGTTCCTGTTCATTTGTCACGCCCAGTCTGAGGTTCAGCTAAAGATTTTTGTGTTATGAGGGTTTCACAGCCCCTCATGAAACATTTGAATTGGCAAAAGGATATTGCAGAGTTTTCAATGCAAAATTAGACCGGATAAAATTGCGCAGGGAGCGTTTTTAAGAGAAAGAAAAATTAATGTCACGGGGTGTTAAAGTCCTCAGGGAGAGAAAGTTGGAAGTGGAGCTCTGTGGCTTCAAAGGTCTTTCTTTGGAAATGGCAACTTATTCCTTGAACAATGCAGCAATAAACCAGCTGGTAGGGAGGGGTGATGCCAAATGTTGCAACGTCTGCATCGAGGTAGGAGGGGAGCAGATGAAATAAAGGGAACGTGTTCCGCTATAATAGCTAGAGGAATATTATTTCAGAAAATAAAAGCATAATTTAAAAAAAACTATTTTTTTTTTCCCAGCACACTTGAAACTGGAGGTTAATGTAGAGCTCTACGGTCTCCCAAAGACACAGACAATTTTATCTTAATTTTTTATAATTTTTTATTATTGTTGCCCATCTCCATGACACAGGAGGATCATGACTCTGGGATCTCACAAAGTTACAGCCAGACAAACGCTGTCCCAGAGAGTGATAGAGGAGAAGGGTTTGTAGTGCTGGTGACAGGGTTTCCATGGAAGGTGCAGAGGGGAAAGAAAAAGAAACTAAGTGCTTTGAAGATGCTGTACATAATCATGTACGTTTCAAGCTGGGACTGATGTAAATCTCACATTGAGAATGAAGGATGACAAGAATTGCTGTGGGACTAGCAGCCAGCAATGGACCACCCCATGAAGACAGTTTTTCACTTACTTACATATTAACTTCACAATATGCAGTTTTCAGTCCTGTTGATGTTGATGCATCCTTATGTTTGTAGCAGCTGCCTATGCACAGTATGTATTGTGGTAGAGGAATAATGAATCAGAGAATGCTTTCTCATGAGACTAAGCACGATGCCTGTCTGGTGGTAGCCAGCTTCTTTACTAATGAAAAATTCAAACCATTACATCTCCTTTATTCTAGGACTGGTTCCAACACTCCATTAGATTCTGCATTGCAGAAGAGTTAGACCAATTTTAAAGCACACAAATCTCCTGGTCTGGACTGCATCTTTCCTGAAAGAAGCAGAACTGAGCTTATAAACAAAAACGTTATACCCTGAAACCAGGAGTTTTAGAAAGAGCTTCTCACTAGACATATACCTGATAAAAGAGTGTTTTAAAACACTTTTCCCTGACATCTGTTTCACCTACTACACTTGACCTGAAAATCAGCTCACAGGAGCACTGTAATCACTAAAGCAACAATATCAAGCCCTGACCCCTCTTTCTGGCAAACACAACCAGAGGGACAGTTGAGAACATGCTTTGTTGGAGTAGAAGCAGTAATACAGACAGCATTCATTTCCTTAGCAACTAGGACAACCTCTTCTTTAATTAGCACATCATGGTCTGAACTTTGCTAATAAAACCTGCCTACACTGTATGCTAACCATGCGTTAGGTAATCTCGCGCTTGCCAACATACGGCAGCCTACCACGCTTCTGCATCCTGACATTCTCCACACTAGCACTCTGTTCTCAGGTCCCACATCTGCAGGCATGTGGTGGGTGGTGGTAATGAATGATACATCTTGCGGTTTCTCACCCTGGACTCATGATCCCATATCCCATCACACATCCCTCCTGGCTGGCAGGCACAGAGTGCTGTGAAACAGCTTCTGTGTGCTCTCTGGGGATTTGGGAGGTTATTGTCTATGCCAAAGGAATTGGTTTCCTGGCATTAGCTTAGCAGATGTGGTAGAGGAATAAGAGAGCTACCTCACTGCCCAAGCAGCCCCCTTTGGGCTGGCCTCCCTGGTTACTACTCTTTTGGAGCATCTTCCTCAGCAGGGTCACTTACAGCTAATAGACTTGCATAGGAAATCACCAAGATGCAGTGGTATCAGCAATTACAGAATGCACTCTTCTAGAATATACATCATATGGGTTTGTAGTGCAGTTGTGCTCTGTTTGTGCTCCAGTATTATGGGTGTGTGTGTGGGGGGGTGTGTGTGTGTGTGTGAAATAAATAGAAGACTGATCAACGAAAAGTAAATAATTGGATGAAAACAAGTTTTAAGAAAAAGTAAAAATGAGAGCTTACAAAACCATTGTCATAGCTCTAACTACAGCTCATATAGAGCCATTGACATTTCTATCAGCATAGCAATCATAGTGCTAAGTTTAAAGCAGACGGTAAAACTGGTCTGCAATACTACATGCTCAGATACTCATTCTGGGCTGAGTTCTGTACTGCCATGGGTGTTGGAGAGGTAGAATCCACAGCTAGCATGGGTACGCCTGTATGAAATCCTTCCACTCCAGTAGAACAAATCATGCTCTAAGGTCTCATTAAGTAGGAGAAATAGTCCATTCAAAAGAGGAGAAAACTAAACTATTTTTTAACACATTGCTGAATTAAAATATGAATTAAGACATCAAACTCTTCTTAATGAATTAACCCTGAGAATTAGGGAAAGAATACAAGATCGCATGCTGTGTTTAGAGAGCCTGGTCAGCAGGGCAGTGGATGTGACTGTTTGTGGGATGTGACTGTTTGTGGGATGACCTTTGGAATGCTTTTACCTGTAGTTTACATAAAGGTATATGTCAGGAGGTTTCATAACTTCAAGACTTGCTTGTTAGAAATGTCAAAAGATAGTGTTTCACAATAAAGCAGATATGATTTCTGTAGATATTTGGTTTGGGTTTTGCTTTTGTGTCAGGTTTGTTTGTTTCTTGTGTTTTTCTTTAATGTTGAACAACATGAACTGAAAGAGAAAGCTGCTGCCATCCTACAAGAAGAGATACCTGTTCAAGATACCAGGTACTCCTTGTAAACGTGCTCTCTGAAAACCAAGAAACTGCACCTCAGGATCAGTAAATTCTCTGAGTGCACATACGTACTATAAAGTATTATACATGCATACAATATCAAGCCTGTGTTCTCAAATGTGGATAACGCTTGGGATACTAGCAACAAGGCACTTTTTGTCTGTGCTTGAAAATGTCAGACTTTTAACAGATCATTGCCCCAGCAGAATCAGAGATTCAGAGAAGTGAAGTGCCAAGATCAAAGACACCATGCTTTTTAGGAGAAATTCAGGAAATGCAGCTTCAGCTGGCATAAAGAACTGCCACCTCTTTACTCTGGTTATGTGCATCCCTAAATTAGCCATAAGATAATTCTGCTACTTCACTGAACTTTTGCGCATTCTGCATTGAAGGTATTTATTCTCCCTTGTCCGGGAGGAAAGTCTTTATTTATAGTTATAGAAATAAAAGGAGAATAAAGCTCCCATGCAAATGTTAAGTTTTGTGCATTTTCTTATTTGACTGTTAAAGTGATATTCCCAGAGGTGTGGAGTCAGGGATATTTTAAAACTGCTGATGAGCATCATCCCACTGCTAGCTTAATTAAATACTAGTGGTTTACCCATTACAAAAGACAGTTTGTTCCATTACAAAATCCTTTTCTAGTGTATGGAGGCATAAAAAGAGAGTGTAATATCAGCTGCATAAACTATTTCTATAAAACAGAAATAGCAAAGCTGACTTCCTCTTGTAAAGTGTTTTGAGATCTACTAATGAAAAGTTCAATAGGGGAAAGTAATTTCATTATGAGTCTAAAAGCCTGTTGCTTCTCTCTGTACTGGCAGACACTCCTCTCATCCAATTAAGATACAGGATTAAAAGGATGCTACCGATATACAATTTTCTTCCTTTATCTGGAATAGTAATAAAACCTTGGAAACCACACAATAAAATTGCTTTTCAACTGAAATCTGACATTCTTGAGCACTACCATTTGTTTTCATGCACTGATCTCTCTGCCTGCGGAGAGATCTTGCTAACAGTTTCTGCTGCACTCCTGCCCCGGGATACTGATGATGATTCTACATTAAACATCTCCATGGAAGCCAGCAAGCTGCTATTGCTTCTGTAAGCATTTCTGGCAAGCAGAGCTGCCTCCTCTGTTCCTGTGCAATGAAAGCATGGGGGTCTGTCTCTTGCTTATTGCATCTCGTGTTTCAAAACGGAGGATTTACTTAGCCATCAACAGAACACTGGTCCCTATGTTCAGTTTAAGCCTGTTTCTTTCACATCCCGGATGCAACAGTTACCTCCAGTTGAGCCCCCATGGAAAGTCTGCTATCAGCCCACAAGCTCCAGAGCACTGGCAGGGTTAGCACACATGGAGAAGTTAGGGGATTTGGCAGATAACTGGAGTCCTGGCTGCTCTGACATAGAATTTTGAGATCTCTTGTATCCTTTTATGGGGTTTTGGAGCTGTGCTGCTGACTAAGTCATGGAAATATGGGGGTTTGTCCTTTAAAATCTGGAATTCCCACAGTATTTTGCCTTCCAGAGACATTTGATTCTGGAATAGAAGGGACTTTCCACATGATGCTGGTCAGCAGGAGGGAGAGTAGAAGAAAGGTGGCAGATACTTGCTGTGAAGTTTTTCTTCCCACTGTTTCTTTTCTGGAGAGATAGTCAGGAAAGGGTTTTCTCTTTATTCTCTTGTCCTTTCAGGAAAATCTTAAAGGCATCAGCGTTCCAAGTCTGAAAAATTTTGGGTCACTAATGCCCCAGTTAGGATGCTTAAGAAGTGTTTTGGATTAAAAATACTTTTTAAAATGTAAACTTAGACATGAGGGCTCTGGTCAGCAATTTGCTTTTGCACATTAAGAGTGAATGGGCTAAACCGGGTAAGTTTCAGTAAGTTTCCTGGACACTGAGCAGATTATGTGTGTGTTAAGGTTCTCCCTCACTGGTAGTTTACACAGGTTTTCCTTTAGCTCAAACAGTTGGAGCCTGACTTGCTGGAGAAAGAGTGCTGTGCATTCAATTCTGATTTGCTGTTTTCATAAAACACTCAGTAGTTACCATCTATGGCATGTGAAAAACTGGCGAGAAAAGTTAGGACAAAAAAGTTGGTGCTACAATTTGTTGACATGTTTAAAACTCATCCCTGAAATGGATTCCTTTGATTGATGGCCTAACTGTATAATGGCCATAACTCTTGCCAGAAGCCTCTTGTTTGCCACAGTGGAAGCCAAAGTCCCCAAAATTTTGTTTTACATTCACCCACAGCACAGTGTGAGCAGGAGTCCCTCTGTTTCACAGTCAGGGCACACACATTTGGTCAGCCAAGGGAACTGTCAGGTTCAGCATTCTTAATCACTTTATAATTGGATTCTTTGTTGGGCCACTTTGAGTGCATTTATCAGCAAAGTCCAGATCAAGAGGGGTCAAGCAAAGCCTCCCCAAAACTGCCACTGCCCTTTCCACAACTGAAATCTCTCCTTTAAACTTTAGAAGACCAACGTTTTTCTTTACAGCATCTGTGAACTAGGGTAACATTTATTTCAGATGAAATGTATTTCCATAAGACTGACAGAGGGCCCTATAGTCTTGCTTGCCTGTGGGAGAAGGGCAAGAGGAAATGCCAAAGGCAAATCTCTCCCAGACCTGCAGCCTTGTTTCTTTTTGATGCAGTGTGTGTTTCTTTTTTATTCTTCCCTTAAGCAATGAACTGAGCTCCTGCAGCAGAGGAAGGATTGTTGGCTTATAGAGTACACACATAGTGGAAAGGTTACTTTAGAGGGGAAAAAAGAAAGAGAAAATGCTCCTGAAATTGTGCCTGTGCATCTAGAAGCTCTTCCACTCATGAACTCTTCTACTCATAAACAGAGGTGTTAAAAGAGAGCTCCTTTAAGGCACCTTCAGCAGCCCTTCCAGATTATTTTTCTTCCTGTTTTTAGCAGTAACACTTGAGAACTCCACGCCTAGATCATAACCCCATTTTCCTATCAATTGAACGAATATCCCACATGCACCCTGGTAGGAAATCTTACATCTCTTCAGGAGAGCAATTATCAGGCAAAAGAATTGTTTCTAGTTTACAAACATGATCACACAATAAGTTTATTTCTTGGCTGGATGCAGAATAAGATACTATTAACACCTTACTAACGGTCTGTGCTTTGTTTGGTTGGTTTTATTTGAATTAATGAAGGAGGTTCCTCCCTGTCATCTCCAAAAATGCTTGTGAAAATGCAGTGTGAGGATGAAGGGTTGATTTTAATTCCTCAGTATGAATATGCACTGTCCTTCTGGCTCTGTGAAGATATCAAGTTAGAAGAGTCACAGAGAAAGTACACATCTCTGGTAATTACATCTGCGGATGAGAAAGAATGTAATAAAAGCAGGGCATTAATGGACTGCAGTAGTGTTCACGGTCAAAGTACTTGAGCCTTATATCAGCCAGAGGTTGGGAGGGCTAAAGCAATTTCACCAGCTGTGTGATCTTTCTATGACTGGAGTTAACAGGTTTATGGGTGGGAGCTTGCTTCTGAGAACACAGACTCCCTCACAGAGTCTTCATGTATACAAGCGTAAACAAAAGTCTGATGTCCCTTCAAGAACAATTAGTGAAAGCCATTAGTATGAACCCAATGATTCAAACACATCTTCTTTAGGACATACAAAAGGAACAACACATCCTGAATGAAATCAGTCCTTGAATGTTTCTGAAGGGTGCAGATGAGCTGGGTGGGAGGGACGGGGTAGTGCTGGTGGTGTGCGCTAGCCAAAAGAGGAAACAATAAAATGAAGTTTTTTAGTTAGTTCTTAACATAACTAAGACTACAACACTTCATCCCAACCCTGATTGATAACTTATGTCTGACTTGGTGTCCATTGAGACAGCCAGACACAGCACTAATTTTAAAATTCCAGCAAGAAATTCAAAGCTGTCCAACCAGTCCTCAAGCAGCAAGGAAATACTCATGTGGCCTGGATAACTTTGTGTCCAAGACTGTGTGCATGCACAACCACCAGTATTTCTTGGTATTCAAGTTTTCCAAGATAAATTCAGTCTCTTGCTCTCAAAATTACTTTTTCTTAGAGACTGCACACCCATTGCTTTTCACATAATAGAGGTAATTTATTTCCCTGTTGCATCACTTTGAAAATGTGGCTGTGTCTGGAATGCTATTCAGCCAAATGGTTTAGATATCTGGCCAAGAGTAAGTCTGTAAAGTTGGAGCAAGTAAGAGTTCAATTCAGTGCCAGTTCCCCAAATAGCTGTATTGTGAAAGTTCTCCTAGTGTTTTCTCTCTACAGGGCAACACCTTCTCTTCATTGTCCTTGGACCTTTTAATTGTATATAATTTTGCTAGTCCTTTGTGACATGCTAAAGGAATATTGGCATATTTCATCTGTGATTTTGCACCAGGCCACAACGCAGCCATTTACTTGAAATCAGTCTGTAGCTACACAAAAGTAAGCAAAGCCTGCAGTCTTTGTACTAAATAGAGCTGTTGCTTGAAATCTCCATCCACAGACACTGTGAAAACTTGACTGGACAAGGCTTTGGGAAACCTGATGTAAATCTGAAATCAGTTTAGAGCAAGAAGGTTGGACCAGATGACCTACTGAGATCCCTTCCAATCTAAACTGTTCTGTGATCTTTCCTGAGCCAGGCATGACAGTGAGTATGATATTGAGTGGATTTAAGAGCAGACTGCCTTGATTCTTTAGAGCTAGGCCAGATGTAGCCAGGCCAGCAAAGAATGTCACCTCAGCTCACTCACACAAATGTCTGATGAGAGATGGAGTGCTATGGAGTGGGGACACTATCCTCTCTAAGTGCTGACCTTAGCTCTAGGGCAAACAGCAGTCACCTACATTCAGTCAGACAAAAGTGTTTCCTCCCTGTAGATTTCAAGGCTTTCTCACTCCCAGCTCAGGTGCTGAAAGAAATAGTAGTCCCCTGCTTATGATGCACCCTAAGTGTAAACAAGAAAGGCTTGTCCTTGTGAAAGAAGTCTTTTACTGTAGGGCTTGTCTTGCAAAATCAATATTGCTGTCCCACCAAGCTGCTGGTAAAACTGAATTTAGGACTGCTGTCAGAAAAGCTATCAACATCAAGACTCCTTCCCTTTTCTAAGAAGCATAGCTATGCTAGCAAACTCCAAAGTTGACTTTGATTCCTGTTACTTTTTGGAGAACATTACTGGGAGAGCTCTAAGTTGAGGAAATTAGACCAGCCCCCAGAAATTCTACTGCAGTTTCAACAGGAGTCCAGGGCAGTGTAGACACGACTGGTATGATTCACTTCTCCAGATTCATCTTGCCTTAGTGTAGGTGTCTGAAATAGGTCAAATGAATCACAGCCTAAAATTCCTGCTTAGAAGGGAGTCTACTTGCCTTGTTCAAACATACATGTCTCTGTTATGAATGATTCTCACAAGACATTTCCAACACTAGAACCACTATAGGAACAGTACATATATGTTGCTGTTATCAATATATCAAGTAATCAATAATGATTATTGAAACAAGATAGAATAATGATAATGAAACAAGAGATGAATATGAGATAACAATTATTGTAATAAGATAATAATGATAATCAAACAAGATACACATATAAGATAATGATTATTAGAACAAGATAATAATGGTAATGAAACAAGATATTTCAATGCATTCAAAATAATTGCCAATTTTTCTTAACATTTCCCAGGTGGGAATTTCATCATTTCTGGGTTCCAGAATGAAGGCAGGCATCAGGATTGCCTGCCAAATGGTGTGTATGTCTCTGGTGAGCTCCAGACCTCAGTTGCTTAGAGGTTCCCAAAGTCTTCTTCCTCTTCTAGATCCTAAGGGCTCTCTTCTACCTTTAGAGAGAAGCTGTGTTTTTTATACGTAGGAAAAGACAGCTACAAATATGAGAGGAAGGATTATCTGGCATTCTTCTGAATCTGTTAAATAATTTCACTAATATGGCAACAGTGTCTTTTATCTTATCCAAGAAAGGATTCGTTTAGTTTCCTCAAGAGAAACAGCAGACAGCTTTTCACAGTGTTCAAAGGTCCCATGCCTCCCATTCATTTCATTCATACATCTGGCCAAATAAATTGAATCACACTGCACTGGTCTCTCATTTAACCTCATTATTCTAGTTTATTGCATAAAGAACGTAGTCTTTGCTAACTTCTTTTTCTTAGAGCCAGGGAATGACAGCCACCACACACATAGAGTGCATCTCTTTTGAAAGCAAGTAACATTTCACTTACTAGCAAGCTTTTAGTTCTTGCATAGACAACCAGTAGTTTACAAAAACTGTCTCTATAGCTTTGACTACAGCATAGCGCTGTGCTTGCCCATCACAGAACAAAGTTTTTATGCAGTTGTCTCAGCATTCTGAAACACATCTCTACAGGAACTAGAAAAATCTGGGAATTCTCCTGAGCAGAGTGTATCAGAACAGAATTCTATACCTGAAATGCCATTCTGGATGTTTGGCTTACCCAGCTTTGAAACAATCCGCAGTAAGGTTTCTTAAACATGCATGTGTACCTGTACCTGCATAATAGATATATGGAAAGATTCAGATGAGAGAAAATAACACCGTAAAATAGGGAAACAAATGATTGTGTCCTAATATTTTACTAACTTCTGTAACAAAAGATTAAGACCTCAGCGATCATCTTGTTTCAGCATTTCCAAACACCCAACACAAAGTTTCCCTAAGTTTTGCATAATTCACCCTCTGACAAGATCCCTTTAAGGTATTTCAAACTAAAGCAACCGGAAAAATCACAGTATATAGTATATGACTATTCATTTGTTCCTTTATTTTTGCCACAAGCTTGAAATTTTCACTATTAAACACCTAGATAAATACCAAGAAATCACTATTCACTGGCCAAATGTGTCCCCATTAAGCAGAGTTTATGCTAATACTGTCTCAGTTAAGTAACAGTTATTCGTTATCCTCCGGCTAAATTGTTTCACTGGCAGATGTCTCATTAAAACAGCTGTTCTGAGCAACCACAACACTGCAAAAGAGGGAATTCTCTATTGTCATTACGGTTGTTGTTATTATTAACAATAAGCATTTACATAAACACTTCAGATGTATGTAACTCACAATTGCTTTCTACATATTCCTTACCCTGGAAGTATGGTGTTTCAGAGACCATTTGTCACAGTGGAAGCAATTGCTAATTGGTGGTAACACAACACAGCATATGTTTTTTTTGATATTACTGTTATCCTGGAGCAAGTGTTTGACCTTACCTTATGCTATTTTGGAACTTTTCCTCCACAACCTAAAGAAAAGCATAATAAATTTAGAATAGACAGCGGCATGCTCAGTAGCTGGAAGAGGGCCAGGGAGTTTTCTCTTCTTTCCCCTTTTCTTCCCTCACTTTCCTCCCTCCCCTCCCTCCTGTCTTTGGCTTTCACACTCCTCTGTGCATTTATTCCCCACAGAGCCCCATAAACTCCTGTCCCACCAGCACATTGTGCCACAGTACTTTCTCTGTCTCCTTGCTGGAGGAATCTCCATGCTGGGAAGGCTGGAAAACCATGCTCCAAGCCCACTGCTTTCCTGCCTGTCTGCCTGGAGCACTGCTGAGCCTTTCCTGCCCCAAAGGGAGCCCATACAGGTTTTCCTTAAGGGCAACGCTTTCAGAGCCCAGCTAGCCCTTACAACCTTCTCAAGCATTTAACAGCCAAGTTCTAACAAGGCTGTAACAAACACAAATATAATGTTTCAAACACTGAGCCTTGCCAGTAAAAGCAGTTTTCCATAGCAACAGCAGAAAGTGGAAAGGCCACCTCTACCAAATATTATGTCCCTCCTCCAAAGTATGGGGGCACTACAGTTTCTAGAATAAAGTTTTAGCAACTTGTTGGCATTGCAAAATAGCTCCATCTCTTCCCATAGACTCATTTCTGGATCAAGTGGTTGGAAGGAAGAAGGCAGAGAGTTGTGGCCAATGGGGAAGAATCTATCTGGAGGTCTGTGACTAGTGGAGTCCCTCAGGGGTCGGTGCTGAGACCAGTGCTGTTTAATATTTTCATCAACGACCTGGATGAGGGAACTGAATGCACCCTCAGCAAGTTTGCTGATGATACTAAACTGGGAGGAGTGGCTGACACACCAGAGGGCTGTGTTGCCATTCAGTGAGACCTGGACAGGCTGGAGAGTTGGGCGGGGAGAAACTTGATGAAATTCAACAAGGGCAAGTGTAGAGTCTTGCATCTGGGGAAGAACAACCCCATGTACCAGTACAGGCTGGGGGCTGACCTGCTGGACAGCAGTGAAGGGGAAAGGGACCTGGGCGTCCTGGTGGATAGGAGGATGACCATGAGCCAGCAATGTGCCCTTGTGGCCAAGAAGGCCGATGGCATCCTAGGGTGCATTAGAAAGGGTGTGGTTAGTAGGTCAAGAGAGGTTCTCCTCCCCCTCTACTCTGCCTTGGTGAGACCCCATCTGGAATATTGTGTCCAGTTCTGGGCCCCTCAGTTCAAGAAGGACAGGGAATTGCTTGAAAGAGTCCAGCGCAGAGCTACAAAGATGATTAAGGGAATAGAACATCTCTCTTATGAGGAGAGGCTGAGGGAGCTGGGACTCTTTAGCTTGGAGAAGAAGAGACTGAGGGGTGACCTCATCAATGTTTACAAATATGTAAAGGGTGAGTGTCGGGATGATGGAGCTAGGTTTTTTTCAGTGATGTCCAGTGATAGGACAAGGGGCAATGGGTGTAAACTGGAGCATAGGAGGTTCCATGTGAACATCAGGAAAAATTTCTTTACTGTGAGAGTGACAGAGCACTGGAACAGGTTGCCCAGGGGGGTTGTGGAGTCCCCTACGTTGGAGATACTCAAGACCCACCTGGACAAGTTCCTGTGTGATGTACTCTAGGTTACCTGCTCTTGCAGGAGGGTTGGACTAGATGATCTTTTGAGGTCCCTTCCAACCCTTAGGATTCTGTGATTCTGTGATTCAGGGATTTTTTCATGCATTTTTGTTAAAACTTAAAAAATGCATGTGCTTATCCTGAGATATAATCCCACATGGGAAACATTTGCACAGTTGAAGCGAGTGAAAGCCGAAAATAAAGACTTAACAAGGGAAGCATCAAGAAACCCTTGAAAGTGGTGTTTCTAATACTGCTTGCAAAATATCAGAAACTGGGTAATAAATAGGAATGTGACTGTGCACTTTCAGCCTCTCTAAAGGGTTAAAGAGTGCTTAAGCAGCTCAGATCCTATGCGACAGGCTAGCAGTCAGGAGCAGGAGAAGGAGGACCACACCAGTTTGCTCCAGATCAGCACCTGTACAGTTGTTCAAGCAGCCATTGTGGGGTACCATTGGGCCAGGAGGATGTGGACCACTGAAGAATTGTGTTTGAGTTATGCCAAAAATACGGAATCAGGTTAACACACATGGGCCAGGCAGAAGAGGAGTGAGATGGCAAAAGGAGCTCGGCTCCACTGCATCTTGAAGTGGAGCAGAGCTGCCCTTCTTTGCATTAATGGATGCCCAGCCTCAAATGTCAGCATGTCTGCTTCATCAGTGAAGAGGCAGAGGAGTGAGCAATTGCATACTATACTTGCAGGCTGTGGGGCGTGATTCAGCTGCGGGTGGCAGAAGAGTTGCCACCTCACCTCTAATGAACTAACGCTGTAATGAACACAGCTCCCTTCACAGAGCACTTGTTTCAGCTGTTGAATTAGGCTTGTTAGACAAGCCCTAGAGAGGTTTTTCTTTTTATTTTTTTATTTTTTTATTTTTATAATCTGTGAATGTCAAAAGCTTGTTATTCTTTCACATAGGCACAGATTTGTCCTTTTACACTTTTGTAAAGGCATATTTTGACCGCCTGAAATATTGTATCACAGGTAGTGTCAATGTGAATGCAAGGAACTCTCAGAGGACATTTAATCAAGATCATTAGCAAGGAGACATGTAGAGTGTTAAATACCAGTTTGGGAAAATTTAACTGTGTAATAATAACAGGTAAAATCACCATGCCAGTGGTCTAGTCAGAGCAGGTGGGAGTTTATGTTGTTAAAATTAAGTATGAGCAAATCAGTTCTGCTTTTTTCTCTTTAATGATGTGAATGGGAAACCCTTCAAATCCCGTAATACTTTTTGACATTTCAGATTTTTTCCTAACCTAAGCAGAAATAGGGAGCTCAATCTCTTGAAAATGTTCATAGCGAGAATCCTTCCCCATACACAAAAAGTAGTTCAACCGAGAGAGAAATGTTTCACTTTAATAAGTTTTACATATCTTGAACTGATTTTGACTGCCCTGTCTCTTATGTAGCCCTGGTGTTGTGACTGTATTCCTTCACTGAAAAGTTTTAAATAATCTTTTTAACTTGCATTTTTTGTTTCAAAAACAAACAAAAAATAGTTTCTGATGATTTTTCAGTTCAATATACTTAATAGCAAAAAAAAAAACCCACTCCCAACAAGCTCTCATTACAGCCATGAACAATTTGCACTATTAAAATAGGACAGGGAACCCTGGGTCAATTCCCATCTCTTGTGAGGAGCCGTGAATCTTACCTACAGAAGTGGTGAGCTAGATGCAGATGACAAGATCTGAAGAAGCTTTGAAACTAGTAATTCCTCAGGTAGCTTGGAATCTGGGTAAGAGCCAGTGGGGGTTTGGCATGCGGTCTGATGAGTTTTGGTATCAATAAGGTGGTTTTTCAAGCTTTGATGAACCTTGTGTCAGAGTATCTCTAAGAGATAGCATCTTCATCTTTATACACAGATTTACCCCAGAGAATCAGTGCCCATAGCAAAATGAACATGCAGGAGTCACTTGTGCATGAGCCTAATTATTTTCCTTTTTCCTGAGTTACTTTACTTTTGTCCAGAGGATACTCTGGTTATTTTGCAGAGCTACAATTCCAGAAACAAGTGAAGAGGCTGGAGAGAAAAGAATATGCACCATGATGAGCTTGACACAAGGGATGTCCAGCTGTGGTTGTCAGGAGCAGGAGGTGCCCATCCAGATGCCCACTGAGGTTTGTCAAAGGTCTGCCTGCTCAGGTGCCCCCCAGGCACCAGGATAGAGGCCTCTAGTGCTACTGGTTCTGTGAGGCGGGGGGAGCAAACCAGAGATAGCAAAGACTGGTTTATGAAGAAATATTTTGCTTAGGACTGGCTTTGGCCAGATGGGAGCTGCACACTGACGCTACTGCATCATTCCATAGTGCACATCTACTGGGCATTTCCTGTTTCTTCCCAAAACTTATCCCACGCAGGGTGATATGTGGTAGTGCAAGATTAGTGCAAGCACCTGATTTACACATGGGCAGAGGCACTGCTGCTTCAGAGCTGCTGTGGTTCAGAGTGGCTGAGGGGCAGGCATTCTCACAGACCTGCCATTGAGGTGGGATTCATCCCACTTAACCTCAGAAAAATATGGGCATCTCAGGTTATGGGACAGACATTCTTCTCCCTTTTCATTTGGCGGACAGAATGGTCCTCTGTTGGAGTCCTCTGGTTCCACTGATTGCAGAAGGAACTGGAGGACATGCTTAAATTAGGTGCCTGATATTTATGTGTCTGTGATATGAATCCTGTGCATAACCACATCAGGAACTCTTAAAGATCCTGTTAAGCGTTATTTTTAAGTCTTCTGATGCCTGAAAGTATTTGCACACCCAGTCCCAGATATTTCCTTAAAGAAACAAAAGATGAGTTTAACTTTCATGTTTAGGGTACTCTGAAATGAAGGCAGCATGACTCATGATGAATCATGGATACTCTAGATCTCAAAAGTTTCTTTATCATTTTCACTGTCTGAAAGGCAGAGGGTTTCATAGAAGGCTTCAGGATCTGTCATGTGTTATGCAAAAACACAGATGAAGGGCAGAAGGCAATATTCCAAGGTTTGGGAGTTTTTTGTCCTTGCAAATCAAGAGGGTCAGATAGAAGTTAAATTACGAGATAAACATTTATTTTATTTTCCTCATCACTGAGGGGAAAAATAGACAAAATGAGAACAGCCAGAGTGGGTCAGACAGTTCTGACATAGTCCAGCACAGAAATATATACATACTCACTTGTTACTGCAGAGCAGCTCTGCAAATAGCCTGATTTGTGGCTACTTTTTTGAATTATTTTCAGGAAAAAAGAATCTTCCACAGTGTTACCGTAAATAATTCAGGAGAGTGTTTATCTAAAACTCTTTGTCCCTTGGCCCCATAATTACTTGCTCTTTAAACAGTTTATGTGGTTTTGTATACATGTGACTGTGTCTCAATCACCTGTGACAATATAATACAGGTAATTTTCTTTGGCTGTATTACTCTATCATTACTTTGGCTCTCTCCTTAATATGTCACAGTAATGAACATGTAACAATGACTGGTAAGTTTTCCCCTGCTCTCCCACTAGTTATTTAAAGTGAAGGGAGGGGGGAAGAGACTAATTGATATGTTCATTTCAGATTTGTAATGAGAAAGAGAAAGGAAAAAATATTAAAATGGCTGTATATATCTTAAGTCAATATAGCTTCAATCCGCTATTATGTCTGGCAATGTGACTCTATGTGGCTATTTCATTGTAAGTACATAAAAACCAGCAAAGAAAATGAAGTGCAAAAAAACCCAGACAAGCAGCAGGAGGAAAGCATTTCATCTTATACACAACTAAATGGGAAAAGAGACAAGCAGGCAACAGATGACAGATGAATGGGCCTATGATGGACTGCATTTTTGTGTCAAAGCAGTGCCAACTGTCTAACAGTCATTCAGATGGTAGGAGAGGCACCACACAGCATGATTTCTAGTTCAGCTGGCACTTAGGGGTTTAATTATGAACATGGTAAATATACTGCTAGGACAATATCCTGGCTTCAGATATAGGCACCCAAAGCCAAGGCTTTTTTCTAGCTCTGCCTCTCCTACTGTTCTTAGTTTTCACTTTGAACTGATACAAAACTGTACTGCGAATTCCCAGGGATGAGGGAAGCTGTCACAAACCCTGTATCACCCTTTCCCGTACCTGCCACACGGGGAACATGAATTCTCCTGTTTGTTCCTTGCAGGGGTTCTGTGCAATGACACGAGTCCTGCTCTCTGACACAAAATGGTTTGAAAAGACAAATAAGGCTGGCTCAAGGTTAGCTTTTACTTTGGCAGGTGGATATAAACTATACAGTCCAATTGTTTCCTGTTCTTCTCTGGCCATCCTTTAGTTTTATCTCAGATGCCTTCCTTAAAACTGAAATAATACCAAGAGTGTCAGAGCCTAATCATGAGAATCACGAATTTCTGACTGGTCAGCTCTCAACCTGGAAGGAAAAGCAAGCCTTTTGTAAAGCACAGCAAGAAATAATTGCTTATTTATGAATACCTACTATTACAGTTTAACTAGTACTGTATGATCAGGAATAAATGGCTTTGTTAACTATACTAGAGCATTCCTGTCATTGGTTTGTAGAAGCCCACTGAATGGCAGGTTGAGCAGTCACTTCCTATTATTGCTGATTTCTTTCACACTACCTCCGACTCTGCTTTTGCTGGTGTAAAACCAACAGTAAGTTCATTGAATTCAACCAAGCTGAACAAGTTAAATCTAGTGTTGAACTAGAATACCTGCAGCTGACCCAACCTCACAGGGGGTCTGGCAGCCAGAAGGGCTCCTTCAACTATTCACTGCTTTCTACAGAGCAATGTTCAGGCCAAGAAGAAAGGGCTTGGTGCAATGTTTGGAAACATTCTTCTTTGTCTGTTTTGAGGCTAAGAAGAGCTTTTCTCCTTGCTGGTTATAATCACTGTGAGGCTTTGACCAATGGAAATACTTAACCTGCTTTTACATCCGACGTGCTGCTTGAAAGAAACAGGTACCTTTCTGATACAGTTCTAGTCTTTGTACAAGTAGCCTTAGAGTGGAGATGAAAGGGCTGGTTCTGCAGGAGCAGAAAGATGTCATGTCTTTTCCAGGCTGAGTTTCCTTTTGGCTTTTCTTTTTGACCTTTTAGACATTAGGAAAGCAATGTAGCCTGCAGATTAGACTGTTCACAGTGTGTATATACTGACAACATATGCATACCCATCAGCCCCTGGATTTTGGTTTTGTGGGAAAGTTGAATGAAGGGACAGTAGAGAGGGACTTGAGTGCTCTTTGGGACTCTGTAAATCTTTCACCCTTTGCAAAATAACTTTCAGTATTTGAGACCTCACTGGTTTGTTGGATTTAGGGCTTCTTAACAAAGGTGGCAGATCATTTTTCTATACTGATTTATTGAGACCATGTTGCTGTTGTGTCCTGACTGATCCTGACAAGAATGGACAGGGACTGTCTTTCAGTAGCTCCTTTCCTTTTTTGCTTATAAGTACCAAAGAAAGGTTCAGAAAGTTGATCATTTGTGACAATGACCTTCAGGGGTATTCCCCAGCTGTCCAGGCTTGTCCCTCTTGCCGCCTGCATGTGCGATCAGAGAGAACGTAAGATAGCAGATGTGCTGGCTGTAAAAGTACTTCTGTTTCTCCTTCCAAAGACTAGCTTTCCAGAAATGAGGATTTTCCTAGGAATTTATAAAAAATAAAGTAAATGAAAAATAAAATAAAAAAAAGTCACTTATTCCCCTTGGCAATATTTTCCTTTCCATTTCAGTAATCAAAATTACAAAATTATCTCCCCCAGCTCACTGATTTCTTCTTGCCAGCCTTTTAGTTTGCTGGAGTTTGATTGACCTATGAAATATAAAACTCAAAGAAAGCATTCACTTTCTGCCCACACTGTCTCATTAAACTAAACCAACCCAAACTGTGATTTTCCCAGTACAAAAATATGTGGAAAAGTGGAAAATTTTCATCTGGTCCTACAAGAGCCTGCAGCACATGGGGAGAGATTAAAGGGGCGGGAAGGATAGCTGTGCCTGATACATGGCCAGGTACAGCCACCTCCTTATACGTATCCAACTAAATCTGGCCCTGTTCTTGGAATAGGTATTCACCCTCTTCTGACCTTGTGGCTGTCCTGCCAAGCTGTTTCTGTGTGGGGTAGGGCATGGCTTCCTTATGCTAACTTCATTGTGGTTATGAGAGGAAATGGAAGATCCCTTCTGTACTCGCACAGTTTTCTCATAGCTTTTAGGAACAATTTGAGAAGTTGTTTCTGATTTACAAAGTCCTTCCACTGTGGGCTGTGGTTTCCCTTCCTAAGACTGCTTTTGTTCATTATAGCAACTGAAAAAAAAAGCTTGCAGTTTTCCATATATGGTCTCCCAATCGGAGATTTGGCTATTCTGGGTTCATGTTACTTTTCCTTGATGCTCTTAAACCCTGGAATCTGCTTCTGTGCTAGTCTAATAGAAGCAAAATACATTGACTCTCACGGCAAGTAGCAATCCCTGAGAGTCACAGGTAAATGCACTTTTTATTGCCCTTCTGTTTGTGTTTGTGGTTGGAGATGGAGGGACAAGAAAAAATGTGAAGTACTTGCCAAATAAATGATTCATTATTTAGCAATAGCAGAGATGAGCTAAACCAGGATAAATTGATCTTGCAAGTCCTAATTGGAGCTGGTTTTTCTAAGGGGAGTGAGCAGCTGCTTGTGACTCCATGTAATGCAGAGATCTAGAAGTCTGACTAGGGTAAATATCTGTGCAAGTCTTCTAGTATCTGGGAAAGGAGTAAAGCAGGGAGGTTTAGCTCTGCTGTCATTTACCCTGGGCTTCCTCTTAGGATGCTTGCCTGCTCTGTATCCAGAAGCACTGCTGCCAGTTTCCCCTGTGGCTAGGTAGCTGGGTAGGATTTCATGATGTATTCCCTTGGTTACAGATTCTCCCTTCTATATACAGTATATGATGAGAGAGAGCAAGAGGCCTATATACCTTTAATGGACTAAGCTTTGTTACTGAACTGCATTATTCAAGCTTTCCAGAGGGAATATGCTATT
This sequence comes from Pezoporus wallicus, assembly GCF_028554395.1. Classification (NCBI taxonomy): domain Eukaryota; kingdom Metazoa; phylum Chordata; class Aves; order Psittaciformes; family Psittacidae; genus Pezoporus; species Pezoporus wallicus. The sequence continues at coordinate 2,048,829 of NW_026640775.1, forward strand.
TCAGTGAGTTCACAACCGATGATTTCTCTTTATTTGTCAGTTGTTTTCCTGCCATGTGATACTAAAAGGGTATGAGGTTTGCGGAGGTGTCAGCAGCCAAGGAAATAAATATGCTGATAAAATGACTTACTAGGTTGCAGTAACAAAAACTGTCTAAATTCCCTGCTAACAAAACCTAGTCATGATAAATTACATCCCTGCATTTGAAAACACCCCCAATTCCCTAATAATAACCTCTCCAGATGGATCTGCAGCACCGACTCTGTTTCAGTTTATGGGAGACTCGTGCTATGTCCATTTGAAGAATTGATGACCCTGTGTAGCTGTTTCAAATCCAATTTGTCCCACACACTGTGAGATAAAGATTTTCACTTGTGTTGAGTGTTAACTCAGAGAGTGCTGAACTTCTGCTACCCTTTCACAAAATGAGAGCTGAGGAGAAAAGAGGTGTAGAGATCTGTCTGATAGGAGCAGAGTGGAGATGCAGAAATGTGAATGCTGCAGAAGCACTGAGTACACATTTTGATAAACCCCATGTTAAAGGAAATCATAAGTGTACATACTATCCTTTGAGAAATGCTAATGGTTTAGAAGTTCAGGAAATCCTGAGCTAGAACACATTGCTAAGAGCATTACATGTGCAAGTGAGCTCCTAGCATACTATTACTAGAGCTTCCCAAAGGATAAAGGGAATCTTTCAGTACATGGAAACTACTTTAGCAGGGTTTTAACCCCCTCTTTGGTGGCTTAAACAGAATAACTTAGGCCAAGACATGCAATTGTGCCTGTGGCTTTTGGTTATCACAGAATGGCTGGATTGGAAGTGACCTCTGGATGTCATTTTGTCTAGTGACCCCCTTACTCAAGCAGTGCCACCGAGAGCAGGTTTCCCAGGACTATGCCCAGATGATTTCATGGATATTTCCAAGGATGGAGACTCCACAGGCTCCCTGGGCAACCTATATCAGTTCTCAGTCACCCTCTCAGTAAAAAGTGTTCTCTGGTGTTCAGAGGGACCCTTCCATTCTTCAGTCTGTGCCCATTGTACCTTGTTCCGTCACTGGGTACCAGTGAAAAGAGCCTGGCTCCATCTTCTTTGCACCCTCCCGTCAGGAAATTATACACATTGATGAGATTTCCCCCTTGAATTTTCTCTTCTCCAGACTGAACAGTCCAAACTCTCTCAGCCTTTCTTCGTATGTGGGATGCTCCAGTCCTTTAATCATCTTAGTGAACTTCAAGGGACACAGTGCACTGTGTCCATGTCCCAGAATTGGACCCAGCAGTCTAGGTGTATCCTCAACAGTGCTGAGTAGAAGGATCACCTCCCTTGGCCTTCTGGCAACATTCCTCCTAATGCAGCCCAAGATACCATTGACCTTCTTTGCTGCAAGGACGCACTGCTGTTCAACTTGATGTCCATCAGGACCCCCAGGTCCTTTTCTACCACACTGCTTTCCAGCCAGGCCACCCCCAGGAGTTACTGGTGCCTAGGATCCCTTGTAGAACTTCATGAGGCTCCTGCCAGACCATTTCTCCAGCCTGACGAGATCTCTCTGGATGGAAGCACAACTCCCTGGTATACCAGCCACGCTTCACAGTTTTGTGTCACCTGCAGACTTGCTGAGGGTACACTCCTCCTCATCATTCAGATCGTTAATGGAGAAGTAAAACAGGATCAGCCCAGTATTGATTCCTCGGGACACCAATGGTTACTGGCTTTCAGCACAACTTTGTGCCACTGATTAGCACCCTCTGGGCCCAGCCATTCAGTCAGTTTTCAGTCCACCTCACTGCCTGCTCATCCAGCATATACTTCCATTGGCTTCCCTATGAGGATCTTATGGGATATAGTGTTGAAAGCCTTGCTGAAGTCTAGGTAGACAATACCCACTACTCTTTCCTCATCTACCAAGGCAGTTTTTTCATCATAGAAGTTTACCTGGTTGCTCAGGCACCAGGTTGGGTACCTTCTTAACATGAAACTAGAAATGAGTTAAGTAGAACAGATTTCCAGAGAGCATCTGCTTAGCACTTCCAGCAAGTCAGTCTTTTATAGGTATCTAAGATGGTGAATTTAAACTAAGTAGTTTCAATTTTATCTCAAATGAAGCTGGAAGCAAATAGCAACTCAAGATGTATGTCTGATTACAGCAGACAACATCTTTACTTTTATGTTTGATTATGAGGGGAAAAAAAGAGCTGTTTGAGAAAAAAAATCCCTTGATTTATAGTTTTCTTTATTAGCATAGGTCTGTAAACTATGTCTTTCCATGTGCTATTAAGTGCTGATTCTTAAGTGTTAGAGCTCTATTTCACCTCTACATGAGGTCTGATTTAATTATTTAGCACTCCATAAAGGCCTGGTTCCAGCTCCTCCATGAGTCATTGGAAATGTTCCCTTGATCTCAGCATGTAGATCCCTACGAGCTCTGCTCAGGCTGAACATTCAGCACTGGAAGGAAGAATTACTGCCTGTTGCACATCACTGAAACTCACCCAGACACCCCCAGTGAGTCGCCACAGCCCCTCTGCAAGAAGCAATTTGTCCAGTGAGGAAGACAGAGAAGACAGACCCACAGGAGGGGAATCTCTCCTACTGTTATGGTATTTTAAGTACCCTTTTAACTGAGTAGCACTATAGGCTGCAAGAACTTGGGATTTTGGTAACATCTATCCTCCAGCCACATCAGTGGTCTTGTGTATGTGACAAACCCTTTAACCACCTGCCAGCAATGGTGAGAAGGACTGTGAAGAATACTCAAGCTTCTCTTTATACTTCCATATGACCTTCTCCAGGTGAAACCCCTTGCAACATGGGGAGCATCTACTATGTCCCAATTCTGTAGAGAGATCAGATCAGCACTGTGTTTCCCCTGTATTCAGAACTCTGCTGCTGACCCTGAAAGACTGTTGGGATTGAGTGATATCTCCTCTAAAAAGAAAGGATGATAAAAAATGAATGGGCTTCAAAGTTTAAAGCGAAACGTGAAACTTACTTAAGTCTTCAAAGATATCTGCAATGTGTGGCTGCCACCTTACCTAGAACTGCAAGATGAACCAGTAGTGCACACATACAAGGGAGGAGACTATAGCAGATGGCAAAGCTCATTTTATACACACCAAAGAAAGCCCAGAAAAGATTTTAGACCAGTGTGATTATGTCTATATGCATATTGAAATATCTGTGCAATGAACTGTAGATCTATAGTCACAAATTCATGGGCTTTTGAAATGAAAAGTGGAAGTCTTTTAAAACTGGCAGCATGTTGTACAGAGTTTCTACAAATTTAGTTGATAACATATAAGTTACAGTAAGTTTTACTGTTTCTGCATGTGTGATTTGGGCACTGAAAAGTCACTCCTGAACCAAAAAACACTTCAATATATCTAAAAATTTATATATCTATTCTGGAAAGCACTTAATTGTGCACTTACTTACATTTATGAACATTTTTAAGTCCTATTGATTTCAAAATGGAATTCAAGCACATACCTAAATGCTTCACTGATTTGCGATATGAAGGAACAAAAGAATTGCATAGTGGAACAGATTAAAGGCCCATCTAATAAGGTATCCAATACCCATCAATGCCCAATAATGCATTTTACTTTTTAGTGCTATACCATGAAGAAATTTCTTTCTGATCTCAGCAGGTAACCATGTCCTGAGGCATGATTGATAGCCCTTGTAATTGTATTTAGCTAGTGTCCTCGCAGATGTTCTTTTTATTTATATAAATGCTGAATCATTTCTTAAACCTGGAGAGCCATCCCTCTCAATCTCTGGAGCAGTGAATATCATGGTTTAATTATACCTTTTGTAAACAACATTACGTTTCATCCACTCACCGTGTGTTGCTTTGTAATTTCATTCCATGGCTGCCACTTTGTATTTTATTACCAAAAAGGCTGACTAGCAGTACTTTCTTGGCCTTCCTTTTGCTATTCATAACTCTCTACGCCTTTATCATTGCTGCCTTTAGTTCTCAGATTATCATTTTCTTTCTTCTGAAGTGTCCTAAAGTGAACTAGCTCAAAGTCCCGGCTTTGGCATAAACTATAGCACAGGAGTGATGCGTGTAGGAGCAGACCAAGAGTTTGGCAACACACCAGGCTATGTACATACTGTCAGCTAAGCCGTGACCCCTGCTCTCTTCCCAGACCATCACTGCTCATCATCCACGTCTGCATGAAGAGCCTGACATCACAGCCTACAGAGGAGAAGCCCTAGGCATGCTCAGCATCTCAGTGTGTGCCCAGGCTCCTCTTCAGAGGGTTTAAGTGCATTAAGTGTGATTCAGGCCCATCAACAGCTCTTCTGCTCCTAAATGCAGAATTGATCCTTTAAGCTCATCTGAAACCTTAGCTAAAAGCCATTGTCATAGACAGAAAGCAAACGGCTCAAAGGGACCTGTGTGCTCATGGCTTGCTCCGCTGTCTTGCTATACACAACCTCAGAAAGACACCACCTGGTTGTTGTTTCTAGCAAGGGAGTAGCCAGAGGCAGGCATTTCCGTTCAGTAGCACCTTCTGCAACAGGCTCAGAAAACCTGGATATTGTGTGACAGAAAGCAATATAATTTCTGTCTATACTTCCATCTTCCTTGCATGGGGAGGGAAATACCAGCCCTTTCTTGTCAGTTATTCTTCACTGTGTTGCTGTGAGCAGAGTAATAGAAGGACACCGTATCTTTTGTCTCTTGTTTCTTCACAAGTGTGGAGCACGACCATGTCTTCTTCACCTCAGGCTGATTTCTGACATTCTCTCGTACCTGTTACTACACATGTTGGTTCACTAAAATCAGTGGAGACCTCACTTTGTGGAGACATCTAAAGTTCTCTGTGAGAGGTTATCTGAATCTGGCACAACATGCAATCATTGTGCAATGAAGGTGTGAAACAGCAGGAGAGCAACACTTGCAATGCTTAATGGGCAACATGAGGCATTTCTGATTTTTCATTCGCTTCCTTTAGTTTTTAAACAGTAGATGATCTGTAAAAGAAGACTGTCCTGCTTGATACTAGTATCATGATTTCTATGGGCCTTTGTGGGAAAACTGGGATACAGAAATACTGACAGTTTGGAGAAGTTGGTTGGAAAAGGCTGCAATGATGGAGAGAGCAACTTGCATGCAAAAAGAAGAGACAGGCTGATGCCACTTGGGGAGAAATAAAGTCAGAGCAGGGATTGCTAATGAAGTCTGGTTGAGGACACTAGATGCAAGGACAGGCTTTTCACTCTGAAGGGGTGATATTCCTGGGAATGTACTAAACAAGCACAAGAGAGGAATGGGCTGAGACACAGGGAAACAGACAAGATTCAGGGGGAAAACAGCAAGATTCAGGCACAAACTGGGTGGGAAAGGCAAAAAAAAAGAAAGTGAAGATGCCAACAGTGATACCAGTTTACAAGTAAATCCACAGGGAAGAAACTGATTCAGAAAGGAGAAAGGAAAAGCTTTCAAAAAGGGAAATAGGTACCTTCTTTCTGCTATGTCCAATATGACCAAATTAAATAATCTTAAGCATTTCTAATCCTTCTTTCAATGGAAACTCTCCAAGACTTCCCTGGCCTCTGCAGACAATCACTTTAGGCTCTGAAGCACAAGATATGATTACCATTATAATTATCTTAGCTTGTATAGACACAAATGTTACTAAGGGTTATAAAATTATCCAGTGTGAGGTGTTTTTCCCCTTTGTTTTAACTGGCCTTTGCATTTGTGTCCTTAACTTCCTAGGGCTGTGAATTTCTGAAGGGGATAACATGCTGCAGAAGTCAGTCCACCAATTGGATTTGTTCTAAATGTGCAGCCATTTACAATCCCCAGCCCACAGCTTCCCTTGGGTTTCTAAAGGATTTCTAATAATGAAAAGTGAACTGGGAAATGAACTATTGTTATGGTGAATTTTATCAGATAGTTTTATGGAAATTGGTGGATTATTTATACACACTGTAATTGTAACATGATTCACTAAATACATTTGAACGCTAAATGTACCGCTTATTAATTTACATTTTAAGGGTCGCCTTGTTCTTGCATTATGTGACAATATGAAAAGCACAGACTGATTAATTTTCACTATTTCTCATATAATTATGAATACCTCAATCAAGTCTCTTCTAGCTCTTTTTTTCTTTCAGGCAAAATACAATAGGACCCTTTAAATTTTCAGGTTTTACTTTTGACAAGTAGATAAGATTGCCTCATTATCTGCAATATTGCCCTGTACTTCCCTAAATTGTTACTAGAACTATCAACATGCTATTTAACTACACAGGCTTGATTTGCTACCGAAGGCATCCAAATAGGTTTAATGGCCACTTATGCCTGTGCAGGGTAATTACCACAATGCCACCTCAATACTCACTTCGCTCTGCAAGTCTTTGATTCAACAAGATATGCAACCTTGCGCCTGATTTGGGAAACAGCCCAGCTGAAGCCATTGAATTTATTTTGATCAGTGATAAGCTTAAGCTCTGCACTGGAAGAAGGCCTAAATGACTCCACAAGAACGGCAGGCAACCTTTTGGCAGGGGGCAATTCTTTCGGGTAGTGGCTGTCTGTTAGCCTGTGCTCCGATCATTGGAATGCAGCTAGTGCAGCTGATACCACCACAAATATGCTCTGAGCAACAGGATTAGTAAAGCTCTGTTTCACCTGCATTTGTACCCCTGCTCATATGCATCCCCCCTAACTTCCTGTCTTCCTAATTACTATACAATGTCATTGATTTCAGGACTCCCCATAGCCTGCCCACCCCTTTGACTGCATCATGGGACTCACATGCTCTTCCCATGGCCCTAGTTCGGCTGCTAGGCAGAAGGAAGATTGTTCTGCGGCAGACCTGCATGGGCAGGCTGAGTAAACCAGGTAACTGTACAGCTCACTGAAACCTTTCCTTCCGTGATTGATTTGGATCCCTTTATCTACCTCCAGCTCTTACAAAGGCATAGGAGTCTCCTACCTCTGAAACATTAAACTGAATTTAAGGTGAAATTAGGTGATGACTTAAAACTATGAAAGGAAGGAAGTGGGGAATCATAGAATCATCTAGATTGGAAAAGACCTTTAAGGTTACCAAATCCAGCCTTTACCTCAGGACTGCCAAGTCCATCACTAAACCATGTCACTGAGGGCTTCATCTACATGGTTTTGAATGCTTCGAGGGACAGTGATTCCACTATTCCCTGTGTAGCCTGTTCCAATGCCTGAGCACTCTCTTTGTGAAGAAATTTTTCCTAATATCCAGTCTAAACCGCAGCTTAAGGCCATTTCCTCTTGTCCTGTCACTTCATCAGACTTGTGCTCTGGGAAGCAGCAGACAGAGGATAATTTTATAAGGCTTGTTTCCTCAGGAAATGAGAATAATAAATAATTTTGAGTGAGGCTGCAGGTCTCTGATTATATGACCAAGATTGATTTACTTCCCCCCCCCTTCCCCATAATAACAATCATAAGACCATTGGTCTGGGCTTCCTAGATGGCTAGAAGTATTTCATAAACCTCTCTATGATAAGAAATCAAAAGATGGTTAACCTGGCAACTCTTGCATTTCTCTGCTATTTCCAAGCATTTTCCCCTCCAAGTTCCTGTAGCAAAGAAGTTCAGTTCTGGGAAAGGGAAATAAACAGTGCATGTGCTGCCCAGCAGGCAGGAGAGATCAGTGGTCTTTCACACTCCTGTGATTCACACTGCAGGTCATGAATCCCACATGCTGGATCAACAGTCCCTCCTCCTTTCTCAGCGGAGGCTTATTCCCTTGGGTCCATGGAGACCCTCTGACATGGTAACGAGGAAATATTATTCCTGGCATGATACAGCAGATTACTGCTGAAGGAACTCCACCACAGATTAGAGAGTGCTCTAGGTAAGAATGGGCCAAACTGGGGAACTGGCTGTGATAGCCTGCAAGGCAGATGGAGACTCTAGCACCACATCTGCTTTTGGCTTTGTCCTGATTTCAGCCACTCCTGCAAATGTCCATGTGGACAGAGGAGGCCGATTTCCACCATCGTCCTCATTAAAGTTGAAACTCTAATTGTAAAAGCTAGGCTGCAGAGGGTTAAAGCTATAGCACTAGCCGCGTCTACCTGTTAAGTAGGTCTTTGCTGCTCTTCTCCATTTCCCTAATGCTTTCAGAAGACAGGCTCTGTGTGTGTGTGGAAGAGAGATGGACACCTTGAGCTGGCCCCTTCTCTGCTGCTGACACCACAGTTCTACCTCAGCAAGATGCTGCCCTGGCAGGAGCTGCCAGCATTACAGCAAAGCACCATCCGTCAGGTGCAGCATTAAGCTGCTCACTATGGAAGCCAAGCCTATTAAAATGCACTCCATCTCAGGGACACAGTGAGAGATGCATTGACCAGTCTCGACATGAAGAGCAGCAGACTTCCTGCACTCAGCATTTCCACCTGAAAACAAGCTTGCTATATTATTCCTTCTGCACGCTCCTTAGCTTGCATTCACAGGCCTCCCAGGCTGGTGTGTTTACTGTATCTCCTGGCTGCATCCTTAGTCAATTTTTCCTCTTGTTACAAAAGAAATAAAAGTTTACCAAACAGACGAATAACTCTGATTAACTACAAATGGCTGGATCCCAGAGTTGTCCCTGTGGTGCAATTATCCACTTCCCCTTCATTGTTACAGAAGAGCATCTCTTTATATTTTTGTCAGATGATGATACTGCAGTAATTTAGTGCTCTGCAGGCAAATACCATGGCTCTGCCTCACCCACCTCCATCCAACCTACCTCACTGGCACATCTCACGGCTGGGACCACAGGGTAAAGCATTATAAGGAATTTCCCCACATTGTTTGGTGGACAAGTCAGGAAACCAGACCCTCAATTAACCCAGGGAACCAATTTTTGAAGCTGCTGGGTCTCTTGAAGCCCAGGATATGTACTTACAGGCACAGTAGCTAAGTTTTAGCACTTAGATTTTTAACAGTGCTGGTGTGTGGAGTGGTGTTCATAGCTCTCACTGTTTGGTCAGCAGCTCTCTAGCAAGCCAAAGATTTTATGAGCACTAGATAACCACAGCCTGGGTTGCAGTCTCTGTTCCCTCATCAGATGTTGATTGCCTTTTCAACCACATAAAGGCAGCGGTGCTGGCTCCTCAACCCTCTCTTATTAGCTGCTAACAAATCTGCTGGAGAAAGCTGTCACTGATGCCTCTGCTGTTGTAAAAGCTTCATTTGAGGAACAACCTATCTTCATACACACTTAAATCCTTCTTTTTCTCCTCTTGTCTTTCACAGGAGGAGGGCACAGAAATCTATGGGACTCAGGTCAAGCACTTTCCAAGCAAGTATCAGATTTGGAAGTGACAGGAGAGAGCTGGAAACAGCTGAGAAGCTGGCCACTCAGCCTGGAAATGATGCCTGACATGTCTGGCTATCCTGTTGCACAGAACTGAGCTGGTGTGAATACAGTTCTTGTATCTGTCTATAGATATGAGAACTGTATCTCTATGTGAGATGGGAGTGTTTTGGGCCATTATAAGAATACAGAAATGGTGTTACAGAGCCATACTTCAAGCAAGATGAATTTTTTGTTTGTAGAGTATGTGGTTCTGCAAGCACATTATTAGAGCAGGTATGTTTACACTGCTGATACTGGTGTTCTGGTGGTGTTGGGTAGAGGTGTCAGTGACATTACTAGGGAAACTAGCTTGGGGGACAGAAAAGTCTAGCCACAGAAAAAAGAGTTTAGAGCATGCTTATTTACCCTGTTTCTTGTAGTAGAGATCTCGGGACCTCACCTGGCAGATGCCAGGGCCCTGTGCCCTCAAACACAAAAGGAATTTAATAGCTACCTTTTACAACAGCATGCATGTTTCTTCAAGGTTTAGCAGGAGTGCTCCCCACAGCCATTGCACATCCTGCCTGTAGCTTCAAGCTTTGTCGATATGGGTTTGATTTGCTATCAAGCTAGGCATGCGAGTTTACGCTGTTTCAGCTGTAAGGCTACACTATGTTTTCCCTCCACTGGGCTTGAGCTTACATTCTGCATCTCCATTTATTGACACCATTTCTTACAAAATGGAATAGATCTAACAGGATTCATGGAGGAAGATTCATCACAATGCTTCAGTGAAAAGAATATTCCTAAAGGAAATTAATTTGAGGGATGTTCTCCATCTCCTCCTCAGATCAGGATGTTCAGCCCTGCACTTACCTCTAGGCTACAGAGAACTGAGGAATTACACTCCCTCATAGCCTCTTGTGGATCTGCTTCCCTTATAAGAAAATATATATAAATATTCACTGGGAAAGAATAACTGTTGCTGAAGCCAGGAACAACTGGAGTTTCAATTTCTGCTTCAGTGGGTTTTTACACAAAACTCAGGTAAGAAAGAGAAAACCAAAACACAGTATAAGCCTGAAAAGCATGAAAACAGCCTATATATAGGAACAATAAATCACAGCCTCTGTAGGGGTCATTAGCTCAGTCTCATGCTCTACGTATAAGCCCATGTGTTACCTTTACCACATCATTTCCTTTTCTCCACCTCTCTGCTGAACCTTATTCAGGCAGAGACCAAAGCATGGTGCTCTACTTTGGCAAGAAATGTCTTGTCTCAGCAGCATTCTCCTGGGATCCCCCTCATGCCCACTGGTGCCTGATGTTTGATCAGGGCCCTCGCACAAGGGATGGAGGAGGTCCTTCTCATCCAGTTTCACTCACCAATTTTAGTGAGGGTGGCGTCCCGAAAGCCACATCAGGGATCTCCACACTCAAGGACTTCACAAATGAAGCTCTCTTTCCCAGACCTGAACTGGGAGAAGGGAGAGAGAACCCAAGGCAAATCCACCTGGAAAAGCCTGCGAGGACACAAAGGATGAGTGAAGGGGCTATTCTGGTGTCCAGTTCAGGACATCATCACTGATGTGCCCTCAGAGATGGCAGTCCCAGCCTTTCCCAGCCTTTTCAGATTTCCTTGTGCTCAACTACATATGTATGTGTGCTGTCTTTGTCATAAAACCCAGGATTAATTTCAGTAAAGACAGTCACAGAGCCAGAATTTAGCATTTAAATTCTTTCATTCTCCCAAAGATAATGGTTGGAGTTACCTTGGGGCTTAAATTAAAAACCCTAATTAAAAGGTTTTATGCAAATTCAGGAGGAGGAGAGATTCTCTCCCCTCCCCACAAATGCTTATTCAAGCTCATAATTTTGGGAAATGTAAATCTTTAAATTTTTTTTGTTCTTTATGCATTTTTAGTACATTTTAGCAAGAACTCTTTTGTCTAATTAGTCCAAAAAAGTAGGCCATGTTTCTTCTTAAAAATCCCACGGACCTCAAATTAACTCTAGAATGTTGTAGGAGGTTAAATTTAATACCATCCTTCTGACTTGCATCAACTGGCAATGCAGCTATTTCTGCTATATATTTTCCTTCTTTCCAAGGTCATTATTATTTGTTTTTTTAAGGTGGGAGGATCTATCCATCCTACCTAATTCTGAGCTGGGACTCCGCTGTGCTAAGTGTTGTACAAACACAAAAGAAAACCATGGTTCTTACCCTGAGAGTGCAGGGTTGTAAGACAGCAATGAAGAGCTCAGTAACAATGGCTGGAGCACACACAACAGCTGCTGTGCCAGAGTCAAGGATTTTGGGGGTGTCACAGCACTGATGGCCTTAATGTGAATTTTGAGGAAAATAATATAAAGGTAACTGTAGACTTAAATGTGAACCTATTGAAAGTTGAAGGTGCGGTGCAGGGAAAAGTGCAAAGGTATTTGTCAGAAATGGTAACATAGGCAGGAAAAACCCAGTGTCACTGAAAGAACGGAGATAGTTACTGTGCTGCCCTTTTGGCTTTAAGAACATAAATTCTGATAAATTCTATAAAACCTGTAGAATAAACACAGCTTAAGAAAAAAAACCAAAACTCGCTAATGCGGAACATCTTGTACTGTGTTCTGAGTTTCTACACAGGCTCTTCCCAGCTCCAGGGTTTTTAACAGAGCTGACTGATAAAAATATAACACTCTGAGAGGTTTTTTTGAAGGCATTGAAATAAAGGCCAGTGGACATATTTTCACGTATGTGATTTAGAAAACAAAGTCTTCTTTTTGAACGACTTAGTTACAGAACATTATTGGCATTTAGCATCTTATTCCAGTGAAATCATTGGAGATAAAATACCCCTTATCTTGCAGGATCTGGGCCCAAAAGGTCTTGTATTCTTTCAAAGTCCTTTAGTTTTAGGACTTCAGTTCCAAAGTAGTTTTGTAATTAAGCCTTATGTGCTTCAGTTATTGCTGTAAAACCTGAATACCTTTAGAAATTTGAACCTTGGGAAATGAATGTCTCTTGACATTGAATGGGACTGGAGGCCTGCAGGCCACATTCATTGAGACTGGAGCAATTCAAGTGCCTCATTTCTGCAAAAGACCTCAGGACCATCTGTCCAAGGAAGACATTTTCAAAGGCACAGAGAGCTCTAAGGACCTCAGTGTTGTCTGGTATGGGTTAGGAGGTGATTTTTCAAAGGAAACATATCAAGGAGGAACTTAGCTTTCACAAAAGAGAGAGAGGCTTCCGAATCACATACGACCATGTCTTCACACTTCAGTCGGTTGTTAAGGAAGACTTTTAACTGTGAATTTTCTTAGCTTTTCAGTAAAGTTACAGGAGTGGGAAAGTCCTCTTCAAATCTCTTGGAGAACAGAATAATTCTATGAAAACTTGCAGTGAAGCAGGAGACCTATTGCAGTGCTTTACAATTCTTAGTGTTAGGATTTTCTCTGATGCCATCTTGCTTTAAGTTTTTCCCTATTGTTTTTCACCCTACCCACCATGAAGATGGACAAAACTTAATTCCTTTCTTGCAGCAGTTTTATATATAACTGGAGACAGTTATGTTTGTGCTCAACCCTCTCTTCTTTACAATTAATAAATGAAATCCATCACAATGTTTCAATCTATTATTGAAAAACTTTAATTTCTCATCTTTGCCTCAAATGACGGGTTCAAATCAGTTATAACTGGTCTTGTAGATGGATATCCTCTGCACTGGCTTGGGTTAACAATAATGTCCCTAAAAAACTGCAGTGGAAAATTGAAGCACAGACTGGAGTGAGGCTCAATGGCATAGGTAAAACAGCATCGATCCTTCAGGCTCGTAGACACAGGCCACTGTCTGGTCTGCATACCCAACTGGGCAGCAACAGTTCTGCTATACTTGCAAGTAGGGCAAACCTGTGGCACCTAATATTTATGTGAAGGGAACAAAGATAAACTTAAAATTGATTTCTTTTTTTTTTTTCTGAGAATGCAGAAGCATAGAAACTTGCATCTGGTTTTGTCAGAAGCGACCAGGGGACCTTGCTGACTCTAAAGATGAAGTGTCTGATGCCTGTGAGTATCATTATCAGACTTTTTGTTCCAAGAGGGCACAAAACTGACTCAAATCAGCTTTCACCATGCAAGGTAAATGCAGAATGTGCTGTGTGCAAACCTTCAGGGAGGGTTTTGGTGATGATCTCTGCACTGCGAGCTCACAGTGCTCAGTACATTAAGTTAAGGGTGAACAACTCAACTGATATTAATGAATGTGGCCTGGATGACTTGGTCACCGACACCCCAGCAATTCTGAGGCTTAGAAGATGTAACTGAATTCAGCCTTCTGACTAACCAGGGAGTATACTTGAATGCAGTGTCTGAGAGGTATGCTAGCTTTAAACCTGGATTGGCTGAACAACTAGTTAAGTAGAGAAAAATATTCATCATCATTTCCAGAAAGACTTGGAGTAGAAATAGGAAAATTAATATATTGCTTGAAATATATGTCCCCATTTTTTAAAGCATGTATATGCTTTAACTGAGACAAAATATTATGTTATGTGTTTATGGTTCTTTTAAACAGGGAACATTATTTTTTAGATGCCTTGTCTTAAACTCTCCTTTTGTCTAATAAATACATAATCCTTATGTAAAGTGTTATAATTCAATAATGTATTTATCATCAGTGGGGAGGCTGTTTGCATTGAGAACATCATTAGTGCTACTAAGCTGCCATTCAGTGATGGTTATCATATCTACACAAAGTCTATGGTCCTGGAGATTTTCTAAAAGCGCTGTTAGAATTTGCCACCTCAGGTGGTACATGAAACTGTGGCTCTGGAGGTTGGCTCACTGACAACTCTAAGCGAAGTGGAAGGATTATTTTGTGGGCTTGGCAAACTATCCTTTTGTTTATACAGCTCAGGAGGATGTTTGCTTTCTTCACAGCAGCAGGATACTATAGATTGATGTTCAGTTTGTGATCTGCTGTAACTCCCATTGCCTTTCCTACAGAGCTGTTGTATTTCTCTGTTCTGTGTTCATTCATACTGCATGCATGGCTGTCCATTTCCATGTGGCTTCCTCCCTCATATATTCCTCTTGTTGATTTGTGGTTTTGCCTCCTATTTTGGAATGCATTCACATGTCCTCATCAACAATGTCAACACCTTTTCTATGGTGACTCCCTCTGCATAGGGCTGATGCAATTCATGAATCTATTGGAAACCGTGTGCTCCTAGAAAAATCTGCAGCAGGATGCTACAAAGCACTCTGGAATTCTCAGGTGTCCTCAGACTGTCTGCTTCCTCCTGCACTGGCAACGTGACTGTCTCATTTGTCAGGAAGTGAGATCAGCAGAGAACAGATCTCTTCCTTTCCTGTCAGGACTGGACTACACCTGACCCTTTGGTAAGTCCACAGGAGAGGCTGTGGAGAGGAGGAGTCAGAAAAGGGTCTGGTTTTGTGTGTGATGTGGGAAGAGAGGGAGGCACAGGGTGGTTTCCAGACACAGACAATCATGGCTGTTGCCTGTGGCCCCTCTGTTTGGTTTAGCCCTTCCAGAGATCTGCAAATACGATCTGCCCATTTCTGTTACCGTAAAGGAACTACCAAGGGTTTGTGTTGTAAGATGGAGCAACCTAATGTAGGGTCACTAAGCCACTGCTCCTAACTCCTTCCAGCCAGAGAAACCAAGCACGTTTCTCCGTGGATTTCTGACTCACCTCATTATCTTCTGCCCCAGGCTCAGTTCCTTTTCAGAAACAGTCTGGTTTTGGCACAGTTCACGTCATTCATCCATGGACTCAAAAAGAAAAAGCAATTTGTCTCCCATCTTCCAAAACCAGGGCCTGGGGTAAAGGTAATGCCAGCAGGGACAGGGAGATGATGGGGAAGTCCCATGGGGTATGGTCTCATCCTGCAAGCTGGGCTCCCAAGTTTGGAGAGCACCATGCCTGGAACTGCCTCTTCCCTGAGAAGGAAGGTGTCTGCATGCTGGGTGGGGGGACATGGTGGTCCTCTGTGTGCCTCGTGATAGGCAAGAGCACATGGACTTGGGAGAAAGTTTCCTCTGCTTAGATGCACCTGACATCTGCATTTGTAACCACTTTGGATTTCAGAGCCTGTTTAACCTTCCTGAATGTGCCCTGACAGCTTTGTGATTTACATGCCTGCTGACCTAAGCATCTGTTACCAAAGGGGAAAGGAGAACACCAGGGGGAAAAAACATCTACACAAAAAAAAAAAACCAGGAGCCCCCCAGCCTTAAATTCATCTGAGGAGCACCAGAAAGGATTTGAAGCCTTTTACCCTCTCTGTCCATGCTATCCAAACTGTTTCCTTGTCTTTCAATTCACTTATCTACAGTTTCTCAGGCTCAGAAGATATTTCTGAGGGAAGTATAGAAAATTACACTGTCAAATTGTATGGCATAAAGAAAAAAATCTCAGGAGGACAAGTACTCGAGCCTCTTGAGATAGTGCTGATAGAAAGAGGTTATAAATAAGGAAACTGGGGCTAGATGGGGACAGTGGCATATTTAGAATGCTGTCCTGTGCTTCATGTAAAGGG
Source organism: Pezoporus wallicus (assembly GCF_028554395.1). Lineage (NCBI taxonomy): Eukaryota > Metazoa > Chordata > Aves > Psittaciformes > Psittacidae > Pezoporus > Pezoporus wallicus. Next base: position 2,064,700 of record NW_026640775.1, read on the forward strand.
ACCATATTCCTGGCACCTAGGAGGATTGTCAGCTGCTGATATGCCTCTTTTCTAAATGTGTTATTGCTTCCAAGAAGACAAACAACACAGAGCACTCACTGCCGTTACTATCCACACAGCATGTGGATCTGAGACTGCGTGAGCAGCAGGTTATGGGTTCACCATCGGTGCCAAAAACACCTGCATTTTTTTACAAACTAAGATTTTATATTGGATCAAGCTGAACATTGCATTTGGGAGTTAAACCCATCTCCTTTTTGGGAAAAATGTAAAGCATTTTCAAAAAAACCCTATTTTTGAATAAATAAAAATCAGAGGTTTGATTCACAGCATGCTAAGACACACTGCTTCAACTTTCTACTTCTGCATTTATTTTCTTAGGTGATTTTGTGAGGCATTGAAGTGCAACTGAATCAGACAGGGAGAATAAAAGAAGGTGCAGATGAAAAATACCTCTGTGCCCTATACCCAGTGTTAGAAGATATTTTCTACTTATAAACTGCTCACCTCAGGTGCAGAGAGCAGGCTCCCTGCAGGCCCAGCTCACCTCAAGTGTCTTACTCCAAAGGCAGCGTTTTGCCTCTTCCCTGCTATGTTCAAGCACCTTTTTCTGGTGACAAAATGTTAAAGTAGATGCAATCCTAAACCATCATAGGTCTTACTGTTCTCTTTCTATTTATCTCTCCCTATTTCACTGATTTTTCTTCCATCACATCTATTTCCTTCTTACATGCATTTTTTCACAGGTTGTAAAAACATATTTTCCTTCTCTCTTCCCCTCCATATCTATCTGTTTTTTTCTGTCCCTCTTTCATATAGTCCTGGTGTTTTCTGTAAAGAAGGCTCAATACTGCATCTTTTAATAGTAGAACTCTTCTGATCTTTCTTAACTTCTTTCAGCAGCTCACTGCAAAATAGCGAAGGTGATAAATGGACTCTCACCACCTCTGCATACAACGGCAGGAGTATTTCCATCTCCTTTCCGGGCATGCTGCAACTGCTGTATCACTGGATCACATCTGTTAGGCATGGTTACCTTGTCATTAATTTATCACATAGGTCTTTGTCATTCCCCATTGTTCCCAAGAGGTGAATTTCTACTTCATGGGAGAAATTTCTTGGTGGTAAGTTGGGAAATACTGTCAATATACAGGAGAAGAAAGAAATGCTTCAGGGAAAAGTGGCTAATCTTAAGGTCTGAAATAATAGATATAGGTTGACAGTTACTACCCTAAAATAAAACATCATGTGCTCAGGGATTAATAAGAATTTCTGGGAGTTTATCGAATGGAATCATTGTATTAGAAATGACCTAAAGTGAAAGCTTTTTCATAAAAAAAGGACACACTTTTTCTCTGGGAAAAATAATTTCCATAAAAAAAATTGCTTGTTGACTTGCATTTGTTTTTAAGAGAATGTGATTAACAGTGATTCTTTCAGCAAACATTCCAACTGCAGTGAAAATAGCACTTTCCATTGAAACTTTTTCAATGACAAATTTACCCTTGTCTATACATACATAGTACTTAGAGGACATTTTTTTTTCCAGCCTGGAAGTGGCATTCCATCATTAAACCAACTATTTGTCTCACTATATTGGAGAAGGGGCAAAGTATCTTTTCCAACCTTGTAATTAAGCTTCTGGCCACAGAGAGCATGATGATGGGCCATGGCAGACCCCTACAAAGGCTTCTCAAACAGCAGTATTACAACTTCAAGGCCACGGAAATGCTTTATCGAAGTTGGCCCTGAGCCCACAGCTGGACCCCAAAGAGGATGTGGGATGAGCTCCAGTCAGTAGCGTCTTCTTCTATTTCCACCACTAGGTACTAATTTCCTTCCTCTAGGACTCTCATGATTGATTCTTTTTTTATCATAACCTTTTAGTCATTTCTTTTTCTGCCCCGAAGTCATGTCTCCTTGTGTGCCACTCGCCCTTTTACTTTAAATCCTCTTCATTTTCGTTCCTTTTGCCAACTATGAGAGCGTTACATCCAGGAGAACAGAAGACGGTAGAGTCTGAGGTGGTTCTGTGAAGCAGACCACAAGAGATGAGCAAGCTTCATTGATCTAGCAATCTACGCAGCAGAATTTTGTTAAGTCCTGACACACTTCACAGCTCACAGAGGACCGAGGCAGTAGAGGGTAAATCAAAAGCAGCTCACAGGTAGGCGGTTCACAGGGAATTTCTCCATTTCTTTGTGGGTAGTGAGCTGGGTCCCAGGTAGACCAGTGATACTGGCTTTACTTCTCTATGCTCCTTTCAGATAATCCACAAGCTAGAGAGTCAGTAGTTCTCCCTTCTGCCTCTCCCTGCTAGTCCTGTCATGCAGCTCTGGAAAAGACCTGTTTGAAGTACTTGTGAACAGCACAGCCCTCAGGATCAACCAATTCACCACGCTTGACTGATGCTGCCACATCTGTGCTTGGTGCTTGGGAAATTCTCATTGTGGCTGATTTTTGCATGATGTTCCTGCTGTCGTGCCCCTGGAAAATGAACTTGCAGGTCAGTCAGATCCTACGAGAGCAGTATCACTGTGGCCAAAAAGAAACAAATGAGCTGATACAGGTCCCACATTCATCTGAATCAGGAAGCTCCCTTTTGTCTTTATAGTGTTGATGGAATTCAAAGACTGAAAATCTATTTCTTTCTAGGGACAATATCTAATTCCTTCTGATCTGGATTTTATCTCTTGTCTTCCTAAGAATTGCCACCAACATTTATAAATAAAGTCACTGACACCCTGAGAGGTAATCATGCTGCTGCTCTGAGAGCTCAGAGCATCTGAGAGACTTGGGCCACATTCAGATTGTTTTTTAAAAGGCTGTAATTAGATGTTTGAATTTCTTTTCTTCCCTGAGTCTTTATGAAGACATGTTTCAGCAACTCTGCATAACAATAGGAAGTCTGGATTGTTCATCTCTCTTTTGAAATCAGATGCTGAGGTAGTTGTAATGTACAAGTGACATACCTGCAGCACGTAGTCTGAAAATGGCTAAAACGCTATATAATATCAGCAGCCCACACACACATGTTATTTCCTTACTTTGTGTGAGTAACTCATCAAACAGGAGAAAAAGGTGTTTTTCCAGAAGCTCTCTGAACAGTAAGGCTAGGGAAGTAAATGTCTTGGCATGGATGAGTCTTAGTATGGATGAAATCTGTCCTTGAATAAAAGGTACTATTTGCATGCCCCTCTGAACTCTTCAGTCCTTATTGCATTACTAATCCTTTTCTCCCTCAAGGCTCTTTCAGTTCTGTGCTGGATTCCAGAAATTCAATAGCCAAGCCATTCCCATTAATATACCGTCTCTCTCCTTAACTGTGTTTCCTACACATCTCCATAAATAGATTAAGGCACTACACTTTCACTGTGTTTTTTAAAGCTGTGAAATTCAGTTACCATAGAGATATTTGTAAAAAAATATTTATCCACGAAAGTACCAATATTAGATTGTAGGTTCTTTGGGGCAGGGATTTCCTTTCTGTCTGTGTACTGTCCTTAGCCAGACATACTGTAAACATCAGATATTTTATAGGTAGATCTGTTTTACAAGCTTTTCCACAGGTAAGAATCTTTCCATCCTCTGAACTTTGCTTTCTCTAAGGCAATGGAATCCTTTCTGTGTGTAAACCTATGGATGAACAGGTGGTTATCTGTGCAACTTGGCTGGGTCACCGAGCCCTTTTCTTATTAGAAGAAATGACCCTTCACCTACATGGATCTTTTCTTTGCTTCTGTGAGAATTAGACCTAGAAGAAGCCATCTGGATTCCACTCAGCAATGGACTAATCTGAATGATGTAGGGATTTACATACATTTACCCTTGATGCTGTGAAAACCACTACTGTCATCTGCGTCTAGTATGGCAGGTCTCAAGGGAACTGGAAGACATCTGCATTGTTAAGACAAAATTGAACATTGACTTCAATTATTCCATCTTAATAAACTCTCAACTGAGCACAAGGAGAGCCTTTATGAAGCTTGAATATGTCCTTAACTTCTGGAAGCAGAAGAAATAAAGATGTTCACCCCCTTTTTACCCTCTTCCCTTTGAAAGAATGCTGGGAAGGGATCTTCCTAAGCTTTCAGACGATTCAGAAGTCAAATGAATCATTCTGTGGGCGTGAAGTTGGAAATCATCCTGTGTTTTAGAAGAAAATGTAATCGACAGGGTTTTAAACAAAGGAGACACCACAGAAGCAAAGCTTGTCAAACCATGTCAGTAACCGACTGGTCTCATGTGTTGTGACTTAAAACGCTATGGGGCTCAGACAGTGGATAGGGAAGGGACAAGTGAAAGAATAACTGCTGCTTCCCTAAGCTTAGTAACTCTAATGAAGCGATTTGTTGAAGGGGATGGAGCTGTTGAAGGGGAAGCATGTGTAATATGTGCAAAACCCATACTTAGGTTGGTGGCAGTTACATTTTTTCACTGCTGGAAACGCCTGAAGTCCTGAACAAGTTCAGAAAGTACAGGAGGCTGACTCGCTTTCTCCTGGTGCTGACTGCAACCCTCCTGCCACTGACTGCAACCCTCCTGCCACAGCAGATTTGGGTGGATGTGACCTTCTCTGCACTAGGGAAGCCTTGAATTGGTCTAACCGGGGAATCTCTTAGGTTGGGAATGAGATGTATCAGCAGATCCACCAACTGAAATCTTACTTTTCTTCACAAACAAGGTTCAACTGGGGCAGAAGCAGTATGAGCAGCTCCATTGTGCTCTGTCAAATGTCTCTGGAGCAGCCTTCACTCTGAAGATGAGAAGTACTGTGAATGTGCATATTAGGGCTCTGTGCATGAGTAATCTGAGGAATATAGATATTAAGGTTTGTCTGGTAGTAAAGAAGATTGCTTGAGAAGTGGGCACGTGATTGAGACCTGGCTTCTCATCACCCTGCACTCTGTCAATAGTGGGAGATGGATAGTCTGCATTCTTTCCTGGAAGTACGCTCTTGCTAGCCATTGATTATAGAGTGATTTTAAGGCAATGATATTTCAGGCTTTAGGGAATACAGACATCTAACTACCAGCAGGACGAATGTAATCCTGCAAGGGAAGCAAACTGTGTGTCCAACCTTACCCTTTTGTCTGCCTATTTGCCTATTTTACAAGGACTGAACATTCATTGTTTCTGTATTGAGAAAAAATCAGAAGTGATGTGGTTATTCTGCCTCAGTTGGTTTAGGTCTTTCTTTTCCTTTCCCTTACTTTTTTCCCCTGCTCTATGTCTGTTGCATTACATACTGTACTATTTCTTGCTTACCTACTTTGTATTTAATCTGACTTCCCTGTGATATAAAACTGAACATATTTCTCCCAATATCTTACCTCTAGCAACCTGTCTATTTTTATTTTGTTTTATTTTCTTCTGCAGTTTTTATTTCCAATGATCTTTTGCCAGTCCATTTATCTTTAACCCTTTCTTCCTCTTCTGTCTTCAGTGGTTTTCTACTTTTCACTTCTTTCTTACATGGAGAATCTTCCTTATTCCCACCTCTCACTCTTCTGCCATCTCTCTTTCTCTCTTACTCTCCTTTATCCCCCTTTACCTTTTCTCCTGCTTAACTCCTTATCTGCTCACATGTCCAGACCCTGAGTGATCTGGATCCCTTTTCTTTGGCTTACCCTCAACCCAAAAGAAAACCTATTCCAGGTGTCACTACCTGTTCTGGTCATCATGTTGTCCTAGATTATTGTATCAACAAACAGCAGTATTTTCTTTATGCCGTAATTTATTCTTCATCAATGGCTAAGTATACGTCAAACTATCCTCTTCCATATCATAGTCTTCCAGGGTAGGAAGAAGAGAGACAGGCTTTGTCATCCATATTCAAAGCCAATGCATGCTCTGTTACATCAAACCTGGGGAAGGATCTGTATAATCAGGTGGTTTTCACTGGCAACATCCCACCACCCGCCCAACCTGTACTGAAAAATAAAGACCACCATCTGTCATGATGTATCACTGATGAAACATGATCACTCAAGTAGTCAAAATCAAGAGGTGAAAACATCTGTAAACAAAATCAAAGACTGGAACTGGAGATGAAAAGAAAGCCAACAGCTATAAAACAGTACAACTAAGTGTTAAGCCTCGGATATGAACATGTACAGGAATATGGTGTAATGCATGCCCAGTGACTGAAGCAATGCAAGAGGCTACCCAGCATGTCCTGCATCACCTGATGGTCTAGAAAGCAAAAGAGAACAGACTGCCAAGTCAAAGATTGCTTCCAGAGGTAAAGGCTACATTTCTAGCTAGACACAGAGTGAAAGAAAGAGCTCCTTAGACACCACTGCTAGCAAGTTTCTAGTAATAACTATAAATCCAAACGTGCTCTCAATTTTTTTCAAAAACAAAAAACATGGACAAAGGTGATTGATGCCTATTCCAGATCCTGAAAAATCTCTTCCTCAAGCTACTATTTGCAACCATATTCCATCTGCTGGAGTTAATAAAATGACATTTATCCTACTGTTGTCCTGCTAGACACCTGGGAAATACCAGCTCATATCATCTGGATCTGGTGACATGAAGTCATATCTTAGTAAAAGCATCTTAGAAGTTTCTTCACTGGTTTTACCTACTCCTCAGTTCAGGCCTATGTCTCAGATAAAAAAAAGTCTTTTCTGACTGGGATCATATATATTTACAAATACATGCATGAAGAGGGCAAGGGGCAGTTTTGCATAACCATACACACAAGATCCTTCAGCTGAGATGACTGACACTCACAGATCTGCTTCCCAGCTCCAGAGAAAAGGAAGTGATTGACACTTTCACCACAATATTTAACTCCTTTCCCCCACTTCCAGAGAGCACCCAGGGATATCTGTTAGAAAATGATGTCAAGGTCTCCTGAAAGCTGTGAACCTATCAGGAGGGACAGATGGGATCTCTCACAGTTAGGAATCAGTACTAAGGGGAACAGAAAAATCTTCCCTCCATAACTCTGCCATTCCAAGGTTACAGCATAGCTACAGGGCCACTGGGTATGATTAGTCCCTATGACTGAACTCAAGACATAGCAGACATATGGATAAGACAGAAGAAAATGTGAGTCTTTGGTCCCAGGTGATGTGGATTCTGGGCACCTTCTCCTCCTTGCTCTGGTTTCTTGAGGACAAGTGTGCCGCAGGCTCCATCTGGTTCTGTAATAAAGGATAAATTATTAAAATAAATAAAATATTGATGAACTGTTCTATAAAACAGAAGGCCTCTAAAGTATTGATTAAGAATTGAGAAAGTCATAATGAGTTTTATCTGCAGAAATAGTTAGGAAATAGTTTTTGTGTGGTAACCCTTTTCACAGAGCAGGTAAAAGGCAGTATTTGATCCCTAGACTTGACTGTTGTCTGTATAGTCTATACATCATCAAACCAATAATTTTTACAAGGTCATTGTATTGTCCATCCAAGAGGCTTGTGGCACCTCTTGGGCCAGTACCAAAACGAGTTTCATGACAACATGAAGAAATAGGTAATCATCACTACAGTAAGGGCAGGACCAAGTAGGAAGATCCAGTTTCCACATCCTGGAGTGTATATATTTAAAGTGATAGTTTTCAAGGAAACAGCATCAAGAGAGCTCACATCAAGTGAGCTCATCAAGAGAGCTCACTCAGCCCCTGTATGCACCCTTTCCCGGACTCCCATCATGCAGGTGACTTGACTTCAGGCTCAGCTCTTTGGGGTGTGTTGCAATGACAATCAGTTGTGGCCGGACTTAGTTCTTCCAGTTGGCTTTTAGTCCTGCTGTGCGGTGAGTCCCCTATAGTCTTTGGAGAAAGGCACCTTCAGGGAATGAGTCAGTCTTATCTAAAACCTAAATCAAAAGCTTGGCACTTCCAGAGGGTGAATCAGACTTTAGCTAGGCTGAATCACTCCCTGGAGCTGGCTGTCAATCTGATCAGTTGGCTAAGTCTCCCAGCTGTGGCAGCTCTGAAGTGCATCCAGGCTATCTCTTTTGAGCTTGGTTAGTCTCACAGTTAATCAAAACCTCATCTATAAAATCCTGCATTTCTCCTTTGTCTCTCTAACACGAAGTCTACTGGACTGCCTGTGAATTACTTGACTTTGTATATCCCACCATGAATTCCTGGTTCTTTAATTTTACTCCTGAGGTTTTCCAGCTGTCTGCCTGATCCGCCTGCAGAGCCATGAAGGAAGTAGTTCTCTTAGCAGGTTTCAGTCAAATAATTCTCTTAAGGTATTTCCACTTGAACAGGCTAGTGCTTCAGGTAATGACCCACTTTTGCCCCATCTGGCAGATCCATGTCAGGCCCTGTCAATTTTTGGTGGCTTACTACATATTGTAGTGATTCCCAAACTAGCAGTTCTTTAGTGGGATCTACAAAATATGCAGAAACCCAGCCTGCCACTGATTTAAAACTAAATTTCTATGAACCTGATGCCACTGTATCCATTCATAATGTCAGAATTTACCCTTTTCTCTTCATAATGCATTAGCTCTTGTCTATGGGTCACTAGCTAGTAATCTATTAGAATAGCTCTTACGAATGGCATTAAATACCCTCTATATAACTTGCATTGGAATGTTGCATAGAACAAGGCCTCGGATTTAGAGGAAAGGAGTAGTAGAAGTAACACAACATTCCTGAAATACCGGTGTGGAGATGCCAAGATCCACGTAGAAGGATCCATATGTATAGTCAGTGTTTGCTCTGGTTAGAGCAGCAAAGTCAAAGCCTGAGGCACAGATACACTAGAGTATTTCCACTGCAACAGTAAACATTGCAGTTCCTGGCTTTCAAACCCTTCGTTCCTGATTTAATGACACTTTGGAGGGTTGGGTGCTAAGGAACAGAATTCACTAGAGCCAACATGCTGAGAAGAGAGCTACTTAAATTAGGCAATAGGAGAAAACAACAGGAGGGATGAGTTTTAAATCACGTCTCTCTTGGGGATTGAATGCCTTAATTTGACTTCATGGAGATTAGTTTGCAGGCTGCATTGCCTATGCAGAGAGGAAAGTGTTTGAAAGCTCTTTAGCAAAGGCATGATGAAGCCCAATCGTTAAAGATAGGGAAAAAATCAAACTAGAAGCAAAGTGCATGTATTAAAGAATCAGGATAATTAACCGCTGAATTACCTTATCAAGAGATGTAACACATTTTCCACCGAGGGACATCTTGCATTCTGAATTTCTCTGTCAATACTCAAAGCACCCAAAATGTGTGTGTATGATGCAGGAATTACTGGGTGATAATGTTTGTCAGGAGCCCAGTGTACATCATCATGATCTATCATCTCTTGTCTTTTAAAAAGATTTATCTGCTTTTACCAGGGCTAAATTTGGCCCCACTCCTCTTCCTGAGTGCTTAGTGATGCTTTGATATAGAATAATGTGAGTTAGAGATGGTATCAGCTTTTCTTGTCTTTTCTCTGCAGCCATTGCTGGACTGTCCTTTATCTTCTGTTCATTAGTACTTTGACCTGGAGAGTTTTATATATCTGAACTGTTTCTATTGCATCCCCTGGGACTTTTCATCAGTCTATTAGAGCTTACTAATAGCACATTTCTAATATGTGAATTGTCCTTCAAATCATCTGCTCACATACCCGTAATTTCTTTAAAGTCACACACCCTTTGCATCAAGCTCTCCCTTTCTTTTTGAAGTTCGTTTTTGCTTAGAGATATGCTAGCCATGGGTATCAAACCTGCACCTCTTGTGCACTTCAAATTCACCTCTCATTCTGAATCTGGAGCCTGCTCCACATTCACCCTCCATCTTGCAGTGCCAAAACAGGATCCCTGGGAAAATCCTATCACCAGCTGTCTGCAGTCCACTTTCAGTGTTCCCCCACCTTATGCTCTGCAGTTTACAGGGAACGTATGCTGCTGATTGTGACCACCTGAATCTTTGACTTATGTGATGCAGAGGATGAGGAAAGTTTGCCATGCTTGGTGGATGATGCTTTCTCCAGGGTTTAACCAAAATTTGTATGCTGGAACACACGTTTGGGCCAAAATGAACTTCATCAAAACCAACAGCCTGGTTTTGGCTAGATTAGATCTTTTAATCTTTCCTGCAATACTGCATAACTTCAGGTGGAAGAAACTTGTAATCACATTGGCTTTTTACTTCAGCACGTTGTGCTGCAGACTCATAACTCATTTATTCATTCTCACCATCCATCTCTTGCTAGTCAGCTCTTCAAGTATTTCCCTTTCTTCCAAAAAAAAAAAGAATTTAGTTTCAGATGAGTTTTCCCTTGTGTGCATTTTCCCAGGCTGAATCTAATTTTGTTTTATTTTCATACTCTATTTCTTTCTCAGCTCTGACAGTTACGGGGCAAGTACAAGAAGCTACATGGAATTAAATGCAGTCTACATTACTTCTCTATTCTCCTTGGGATTTGCAACACCTCCTGATTTTGTATCACCTGTGAATGCAATTAACTGACTTTATTTTGGATCAGGGATGTAACCGCTCAGTGAAGAAATGGCCGTGGTGAGAGCCGAGTAGATTAAATTTCCAAGCTAAGATAAAAATATTTTAGCAGTAGTGCTTGTTTACTTGAGATTGTTTGGTTTGTTGTCATGCCACACAGCAATATGTTCTGTGTGAACTGAGAGTAAACTTTGTCTTCTTTTTCTCACTAATTTTGCCTTGAAGTGAGAAGTGGTTAGATTTAAAAGCCTGATGCACACTCCAGAGTGTGACTTTGTCATTGTTGTTATTTGTTGTTGTTTTTTTTTTCCCCTGAAGGTGAGGGCACAAAGCCAACAATGCCAGCAGCTAATCCTGCAGGCCCTGCCCTTCTATACCAGCTGCACACTGCCCGCCTGTCCCACCCTCAGACTGCATTGGCAGATGAGTACTGCTGATCTGCTATGTCAGAGCCAGCAGAGGGAGCAAAAAACATTGAGTTTAGCAGCAGCAAAAAAAACCAGAGCAGCAGGTGCTTGGCTTATTTAGGTTTTTACTCATGAAGTATCAATTGTTTAAGTGAAGAGTTTTCTTTTTTACACTCAAAGGGATATTTCTTTTCATCTTACACCTATACTAGAATTGTCTCACTACGAATTTGCTGCTACTTCCATGGAACTGTCCCAACCTTTAAGGGTGTCGCATGTAGAAAATTAGAGTCAGCTGCTATATCCCACCTTAGGTCTGTTGTAGCAACATGAAATGGAAGCAGCACTGCAGTACTAATGGCAAGTCTTATGTGGCAGCTGCTGAGGACCGAAAATACATGGAGATTGGGGGAAAAAGATGACTGAGCATATTGCACTGTGCATCACCATGTCTCAGTTTCTTTCTGGTTTTCCTCAGGAGCTCCATTTATGTAGAGCAACAACAAATGAACTGAGCAGTGCTGGGGCACGATAAGACTCCATCTCCACATACTTACCATATTTTCAGTAATTTTGGACAGAAGCAGTGTGCCATGCAGCACTAGACTCTACCAAGCAAACTGAGTGGAGGTCCTGTGCTTAATGTCTGGTCACGCAGCCACCACAGCCTGGATTTGATCTTGTGCTCCCTATTGTGCATGTTGCAGCCATTTGTTTCCCATTTTAGACAGCTCTTTGAGCCAAGGGTCACCTTGCTGCCTTACTGTGTAGTGCTGAAGGCAGCAGGGTCCCGATGCCTAATGGGGAAATAATTATTATAATTAAGACCATCCAATCTCAGCTTGGTTACCTTCACAGGAGGTCAGACTCAGAGCCTAAGATTCATGATGGTCTTGCTATTAGTAAATTCACATACTCAATAAAAACCTATGCCCTTTGCCCTCTTCATGAGAACTGGTAACTAAAGACTACTACACATTATGTAGCATGGGGCAAACACAAGTACTGTTTCTTTAAACTTTTAAATTCCTTAAAGGAGCAGGAAGTCAAGCCTAGTAAAGTGTAGGATGAATAGGATCGTACAACTAATTACCTTAAAGTTTATTTCCCATTCAGAAATCTGGATGCAAATGCTGTGTATATACTTTGTACTTATTTTTCTTCCTACGAAACACTGTATGGTATTGTTTAGAGCCATAAATATTACAGCTGGTCTTAAAAAGAACAAAACAAGCCCTTGGGATTTCATCATAAATGTGGTTGCAGAATTTTGCCACAGATTAAGACATGCTAAGCCTTGGATTAATGAGTAAAGAGGCCATTTTGTGCCTGGATATGCTCATAGTGTAGGGATTACTGGTAGAATTTAGGAAAACAGACATGGGTTAAACAAAATATGCATTAGAAAGGTATCCAGAAGAAAACTTGGCCTTCTAAATGGAAGGAGAAGGGTAGGATGTTATAATAGCACAATATTGAACAAGGCTGTTGTCTGCTTTCTAGGGAAATTTTCCAGTTTCCAAATGGATTTCTAAGCCTTTAATACAGTCAGCAAAGATTGTGAAAGGTGACCTGAAGAAGACTTTCTGAACGGAAGATCTAGGTTTAGACTGTGAATTCAGGTACCTAAGCCAAATAAGTACCCAATTTGATTACAGTTCATCATAATTCAAGTAATAAAATTATTTTCTACCTCTGCAAGGCTCTGCGAGGCTCTGCAAAATAGCCCAGAAGAAGGTAGGATGTGGTAGGCATCTTTCTGTTTCATTCTCATTTCCCTGTTTTTGTCACTGCTTTTCTATTTGTTTCAGCATAATCTAGTTCTACTTTGCTGAAGAGGTGCATATGGTGGAGTATAAAACGAATACTGAAAAAAGAAGACTGATAAATGCCAGTCAAACATGATGGATAGAAATTACTGACACAGAAACAGTACGGTATAACCTAGTCCTTGCACAGAAACACATCAATAGAAATAGCAAATGTGAAGCAAAATCCAAATGTGATAAAACATTTGGCATTCTTCCTGCATGTGGGCTCTAAAAAATACAAATGCATATATCCTGCTTCAAGAACAACTATGATACATATCTCAGAACCTTCAGTTTTTCAGAACACTGAATGAACACAGTGAAAGTACAGAGTGCTTGGCACAGAAGCAGTTAAGGCAGGATTTTCTAAGTGTCTAGAAATGTGAAATTTGTGAGAAAACAGGCAAATTAACACTTTAGTCTCCAGAGACCATCTGAAAAGCACTGTAGAAAAATTTTTGTTATTAATAAAATTGCTCTAAAATAGATCAGTAGCATGAAATCAAATCATTGTGATACAGATTTCTCCAGTCAACCTGAACTCTGCATTAATAGGAGTTTGGATGAAGAAAGTTAAGGATCAGTGCAATCATCTTTAAAATGTCTAGAAATTTTGCTTGGATAACTGGAAAGAGAACAGATGAAAATCAACCATAGCTTTTGATCTTTGCTTAATTCTTAACTTGATCTGGTCATGGTTTCTGCTTGGAGATAAAAACTCCAGGAGAAATACAATAATTAAATGAAACATCTGGATTCAAAAATCAACAGGTGCAAAGCCTGCAAATTATTACCTGTGCCCCTGAGCGTATAAGTGCGTGTTTAACTTCTACAGGTAACTTTTACAGGTTTTCTGGTCTCATGCCTGTCATCTTTCAAAGCATTGTGCTTTAGAGTGGTGATAGTGACTTTTAAAAACACTAAATTTAGTATGGGCTACTACATGGATTTTAAAGGGATCAGGATTTCAATCACACTTCTAGTGTGTAGCTTTCACAAGATTGAGTGCTGAGTAATTCTGCTTGAGCTAGCTTTGAACTCAGTATATTGGGTATTAAAAATGACCGTACCTTAGTAGTGAGTGTTTTACATAGACAAAACCAAGCAATGAGATTCTTACTGCCTGAGTCCTCAAGGTATTTAAGCGCCTTATTCCCATTGACTTCAATTCGAACCAGGTACCTGTGAGAGGACAAGGCTCTCTCTTTCTTCTGCTGTGGGATATGGAAAAAGGATGGAAGGGATTTGGCTATGATGGCTTCAAAATAATTTCCTGTGCCCTATATCCCTAAAAATACTGAGAGGCTTCCTGAGGCTTTGCCCTGTGACAGAGCAGATCTGTGACTGCTCTGCCTTCCCAGACAGAGATCGTGATGAACAGAGAACAGCTGTAGTGCACAGAGGGCCGTCCTCACTCCCCCACATTCAGGCTAGCAAAACTCCTTCACTTGAGCTCCAAAGTACTTGTTAGAAAGTGTCTTGGGATACCTGAGACCTGGTAGGTCAAAGCCCCTGGGTGCAGGAGAGAACCAGGCTGCAGTGTGGCACAAGGTCACTTCTGGATGCACAACAAGGCACAGTGCCAGGCTGAAAAGTCTGATTTTGGGATCTAAATCGTTCAATGTCTTAAATATGTCTGTATCCCAACACCTGTTGGGATGCTTGCACTGATGAACCTTCTCATTTGGCCTCTGATTTCATATCTCTGCCTGGGTGTTGCTTTTGTGATGATTTTCCTGTGCAAGCCTTTTCTTCTTTCAGCAACAAGTTTCTCACCATCCCAGGTCCTTGTGCTGACTGTGTCTTGGACAGTAAAGCCACTCACGACTGACTGTTAATCTCTTGTCATCTAACCCTCACTCTGGGGTGTCACAACAGCCAAGGTACAAGCCGTGTGCTGTTCTTTACCACCTGCTTAAAAATCAAACGGGATAAACCTAGTCACAACGAAAGGTCTTGTCTTCAAATACATTAAAAGCTTTAAAAGGAACCATTGCTGCTAAATCTCCCAATTTTCTGAAATATTTCATTTCAGTTGAGTGCAAAGATTTAAACAGACCACCCTTTGGGAAGGTGGCTCCTAAGCTAGTAAAGAATTAGAAATCACTACAAAGCAATGGGCTCTCATAGGGACACACACACTCACACACATCAACACATGCAGATGCTCAACCAAGCCTACACTATCAAGGGAAAGGAAAAGTTCAAAATGCTTTGAAAATTTGTTCTTGGGGCTGGTAAAGCAGGTCATGAAAGGGAGGCAAAACAGAGAGCCCATGGAAGAGTTTAAAGTACATTTTAAAACCTTCCTCTGATTTCTGCAAGAGGCCAAGCCCACATCACCATCCACAGCTCAGCTACTCTTGCATGGGCTGAAAACCAAGTACTCTGAAACCAGGATGAAGCAGGAGGCTATGTGGATTATTTACCTTAACTAGCCTTTTTAGTTTCCATAATTTCTACTGCTTAGAGGCCTGACCCCTGACTCTTTTCCTTTACCATGATTCAGAGTTATTATCTCTGCAATTAAAGTGGTTAAGAGGGACATTTGAAAAGCACGTTCTTTTGAATTATTGCTAATAGAAATACTGAGGAGCTCTGTTAGCTTTGATCTCTTATCACATCGTGCACAGAGCTCACTCTTGTCTCTCACTCCCCCTCTCTCCCTCTCCAAGCATGGCTGCTTCCAATGTCTCTGTGTGTAATCAGATGTGTCACACCTCCATAGAGGTAAATTGGGTTTATTTAAAGAGGAAAATTAAATTAAAACTGTTTAGGAATTAATTGGGACTGCCTTGGCTTAATCTATCATATTATCCTATTGTTGGCACATCAGGGCAAAATATCAGCTAACACAGTTTTGGAGTGAGAGGAGGAGGGAGCACATCACATGCACCTAAAGAGGCAGCAGTGACTTCTTGGAGAGACATTTATTTTTATGAAGTGATTATTCTTATAAAATTATAAAGTATGTTACATCAGCTGATCCTTTTAACAGCAGAATCTGTCATTTTACTTATGGAAAAAAGCACCATGTTGCCTCTATGTCAGGAAAAGTACTTTATACGTTGCTCATCTGACAAACGCGTGTGCTTTTACATAAAGCGGTCAAAATGCCCCAGCCAAGGAGGTAAGCATCTCCACTAAAAACATAAACCACAAAGGCATAGGTTATAATAAACAGTCAAACCAGAAATAATGTTCCATCGAAAGTGCTACGAAGGGAAAAAAAATGATTTTTGACAAAACTGTTGCTGCAAACGCAAAATATTTTATCCTCAGAATAGTGTCTTCTTTCTATGCCATGACCAGGGTCTTTATGGCATACTTTTTAATGACAGATGAAAAAGTGTCACTTCATGCGGAAATGTAACAGCTCAAAGAAAACTCCATTTCCCAATCACATATCAAAGTATTTGATGAAGTAATGAGCAAAAGAAGTCAATAAACTGTCATCTGTATGGAAATCCTTCAAAATTAACATCAGCCACACTGCTTTAATTTAAACTTCATCCGTTCAATGTATCTCTTTTTGGAAACCAGAACCCTGACAGGAAAAATAGCATAGTCTCTTGGGTTAAACACATTTTCCAGAGTCTAATTCCTTCTTTTTCCTAGTTTGTGTAACTTTTAGCAAGTCATCTTTCCATGTATCAACTTTCACACCTGAAAAGTGGATTTGATGTGATTGTGGTGACACCACAAGCATGAATTCACTGCTGCGTCCCTGGCACGCTGAAGTTATCAGTGCTCTGCTTGAAATACTAATGCTACTCTGCTAACAGCAACACAACCCACTCTTTCAACTTCTTGAATCCATAAGCGCCTCAATCAGAGTATGGATTTTGGGGTGTTGGTAACAACTTAGTACTCAGCGTGACCTGCTACAGAGCAGTGATTTAGAAGAACTGTCTCAATTACAGCTGAAGCACAATCCCCATCATTTCCAGGTGTCTGAAGTACCAGAGTGTGCTGCACACTGGTGGTGAGAGTGGCAGAATATCAACACAGAACTTTTTGGTAATCAGTGACATATAATAGAATAAAGCAGCCTTTATTGATGGCAGACAATAGGCAGATGCTCTTGTTCTAGGGAGAGAGTGTCTCTCTTGTTTTCACATAGGAATATGACACTTTAGCTGAAGTCTTTAGTCTGGGAACAATAGCTTACAGCAGTGAGAAATAAGGAAATGATTCTATGGAGTGTCTTCAAAATTCTCTGCAGCCCAAGTGAAATCATAATATAAAGAAAAAGAGACTGGAAGGAGCTACTGGAAAGAGACGATTTGGTACAATTTAAAACAAATATTAGAGGTCAGGTTATAGATAACTCACCCATATATTCCCAACTACTGATAAACTTGCTCTCTGGTATTTGAGTGTGGTACCTACACAGCCCACTCTTGGAAAATTAATTCTTTGAGTGTATATCTATGGGATTAGAAATTTTGGACTAGTTGTAAAAAGTTGTTCAGAAATTTGTAAGCGTTCAACAACATTTTGTGAGAGTTTGGTCTTACCTTTTTTTCTATTATATTGCTGACATTATATCCTGAACGTACATTTTGCTGACTGGCATTTACCTACCTGTCATTAATAAATCAACAAAGCACTTCAATCCTGATCTGCTTTGACAATGCAAACTGTGCAACTCTTCCGTGCTACAGCAGAACCGTTGTGACTGGGGCATTTGTTATACACAAAAAATATAATCTGTGTAGACCACTAAATCAGGGTCAGCTGTTGCAACTGAACATGTTCTTTTTCTTTTTTTTTTAAAAAAAAGAAACAGTCAATTAAATCTGAATAAGCTGAACCACAAAAACAATGGAATAAACCTTTTACTGAAGCCTGGATCTACGCTGATGCATTTATCCAAATTTACAAGAATATTATAAACTCTGCTTTGAATCTGACTGAGGTAAACTTGAATGTGACTGTGACAAATTAGCTTTAGATACAGTCCCAGCAAAGAGTCAAAATTGAATTAGGGTTTCATACCTGATTAAAATGGATTTAATGTCACCCTTGGAAAGAAGAGAAAAAGACCTCTGTGGTTAGCTGAAACAGATGAAGATACTTATTCATGTGTGTGCCTCAGGAACTTCAAAGTGCTTGATATTATCAAAATGATGCAGACTGATAGAGTAGTGAGTGTTCTGCTTTAAGATACTGACTGTCTTATGTTCTTGGTTCTCTGCCACACCAGGTCATACGTGATGTTGATCTTGACCAAGGGGAATAAGTAGAAAGAATGGATAAAATTAGAAGGGGCTAATGACACAACTCATTTTGAGATCAGTTCAGATCAGCTGAAGGGACCAGATCAGCATTTTTTGACCAGAGGCAATCAGGGTATCTGCTAGAAGAAGGTAATTAGACATTCTAGAATCATGAGTTGCCCAGCTGGAAGCTAATGAGTTATGGAGCCCAAATGAAGGAGAAACAGAGCCTCATTAGGCTAAATAGGAATTCCTGCAGGAATAGGGAAATGTCATCAAGGAGCAGAGAATAAAGCCTCTTCCAGTGCTTTTTAACAAAAAAAGAAAAAAAAAAAGGTTCCTTTTCCTTTTAGCATAATTTCTATTTTTATTGCAAAATTGAAACTGCCTTTTCTTTCTCTCTCCACCCTTCTTCTGCTGTCCAAGCCAGTACTCTCTTCTTTCTCACTGTAAAAGGTCCATTAGTAGCTGGACAACAAATGGAGGTTTGCTTCACAGGGTGTGGAAGCAGAAGAGGAGTATCACTGGCAGTGTCATCAAACTATGGCTGTCCTTGAACACACAATCTGAACTTTATCACCCCTGAAGGGATCGCGTACTACACTATGAAAGACGTCATATTTGGAGCTATAATTCTGCCTCCGCAATTTATCGTCTCTCAGACTCTTTCCACATCTTCTCCCTCACTATTTACTGCATAAATATAGTCAGCTGTGAAGCTTGGAGGAAGTTTAGTTTGGATCCAAATGGCTTAAAAAGGAGATACCTGGACCCAAGTACTTCTGAAGCTTTGAATATGGATGTGGATTCAAAATTACATCCATGCATATATTTAAATAAGGAAGTCTAAACCAGAAGCTACAGTCTTTGTGAATCTACTATGCACCTGTTCTCAAGCCACAGTTCTTTAACAGGGAGCATCATAAATTCATGCCTAGCCATTACCTGGACCTTGAATGCACAGGAAGAAAGGAGATGAGAATGCTCATGAGCTACTGTAAGCAATGCCTTCAGCTGTATTTTGGCATTGCATCAGGTTGAAAGAAAGAGACAATAGCAAGAGAGTAGCAGCTGTGTCAACAGATAATACTTGTATTCAAGGATGCTGAGATTTTCAAACTAGCTTGTTAAACTGAAATAGATAAGTGGCCTTGATTCACTTCTCCAGTAACAGATGGTTATGCTGTATGTGATCTATTTATTTAGTTATCTTCACTGGAATGTGAGAGCCAAACTTCAATCACTGACTTTTGGATCTCCTAGACTTTCTTTGTAAAATAAGTGTAGTGGAGCAAATGAGGGCTATCTGGTATTCTGCATGCTACAGCCTGTCCCACTGAGACACATGCAATACGAGGATCAGGGAACAATCTAGGTCAGAAGGTACTCTTGAATGTCACCTGATCCAACGTCCCACTCAAGGAAGAGCAAGAGTCCAAGGTAGAGGAGGGCTAGACCAAACACAAGCCTTAAAGTCTTCTGCTTCCCTTTGCCATAAACACATATGTATTTCAATCATTCACTGTGCAGTGCTGTGGCTGCTGCCCTGATTTTCAATCCCACGTCACCACAAGCAAACATAAGCCTGGCTGTGGTGATGCCTTCATTCCCAGCCTAGGGACAGACACCCCCTCTGTGTCCAACACAGCATTTTCTCACATGCTGGCATTGAAGGTGCTCTAAAAGTTGGTACAAACAGACTTACGGATCTTTTGGGGTGTTTCTATCTGGGCTGACTCATAGTCAGTTTAATACTACCCATGTCTACATCTTCAAGGGCTCTGTTGAATCTGGTGGCAAAAGCAGGTCTACAAGAAGAAGTAAATCAGATGTAAACACCTAGCTGAAAAGAAAGTAAATTTTTTCATTGCCACATTCATTATCCTTGCTAAGAAGGGAGAGAGAGCTTGAAGTTTTTAGTGAAACTCAGTGAACAGCCCAGACAAATGGCAAAATGACAAAGCTTGCATATGAGAGAAGACAAATCACAATCCTTTCTCAGGTCTGACCTTGCTAAAAGAACATTTGTAAGGCAACAGTTCTTAAGAGTTCAAAGAGTCTTCAGATGTTGCTGATGACAAATCAAAAAATAAAACACACAAAAAAACCTAACAAAGGAAGCTTCTGACAAAGCATTGTGAAATCCACAATGGCAGCTCTTAGGCCAAGAAGGAGGAGGAAAGGTTAATAGAGAGGAGAAAGAAAACTAAGATAATTCCCTAACATGTAAAACCCATGCTAGTAGCCTATCCCTTCCTCCAAGAGGTTAGAGCCTAATTAGATAGGATGGACCAAAAGTCTTCTGTCTGGGCTGCCTCTTCAGTATTTGCTCCCACCAGGAGAAACCATTTGGCCAGGCTAGCTCTGTGGCTACCCTTGAAAAGCCATTGCAAAATTTCTGGTTTCTGTTCCACAGGTTCAGATATGGAGAGGTTGCATCATTTGGGCCTACCTATGTAAAGGGTCCCACAGAATTAAGGAAGAAAGCAGGTGTGATTGTTTTCCATTTTACAATGGAATTTTAAAATGAAGTGTTGTCAGGTTTTGTATGGTCTTTGGAAGATTTAAGTACTCAGACTATCCTGAATTAGTAATGCAATGACTTAATTTCAGAGTCAGTCATGTTATCCATTGACTTGGTGGGATAGTGTCAAGTCAGTGGACGCTTGGACTGCTGGACAGGACCTCCTGTTTGTACTTGCAGGAAGACCTGCTGTAAATATAAGACCAATGTAAAAACTGTTCTATTGGGAAGATTAGCAAGAGTGATATGAATCTCCTGATGGAGCCAGAAAAGAGATTTGATCTGTGAATGTGCAAACTCAACAGGCTGTCTTCCTTATGGAAAGGCTAGTGATAACAGCTTGAAAAACAAATGTAACTTCTTTCCTGAGGTGGGGTAGGAGGGAAAATCAAAGGCTCATGGCAAGCGTCTTTGATGAAGGAGATATAATTTTCTTTTTTCTGTTTTCTGGGTTTTTTATCTTCTTCCTCTTCCCTTCTATCATCCCCCTTATCTAATGTCCCTCTTTTCCCGTAGCTGTTCATATGTTCATCCTTCTTTGCATCTCCTCTTCATGCATCTCCATAACCTCATGCATCAAATTCAGTCTCTGGAGTGGTCCCATTGCCTCCCCAGACCTCATGGGCTGAAGCCAACGCCTATTTACTTGCTCCTCAGGCTGCCAAATCTACTTGCTCTCTTGCCTTCACATTTCTGTGAGCTGTCATCAGTGCTTCTTGGATGCCCCAGCCTGCTGTGTGTACAAACCTGTCAATCACACTGACATGTCTCAGTCATAATGCCTTTTGGGGTTTCCAAACAGCAAGGAAGCCAGACACCAGCAGCAGTGAGAAGAAATGTCAGCCTGACTGTGAGCTGCTGTAAACCACAAGTGGGAAGGAAAAGAGTCAAAGCAGAGCTCAGGGCTGGATGACACTGTAGTCTAAACTGCTAAACTGTTCTTATACTCATCCAGCAGGCACCAGCTGTCTCCTATGGGGAGACTTCCATGTCTCCTTGGACTTATAAACTTGCATTTGCCCCATCACCAGTATGCTAAGTGACTATCTGAACACTTTTTCCTAGCAATCACTGCCTTGTACTACAGAGAGGTCCCTAGATGTCATTTGCCAGACGGGCACATCATGAAAATTGGGCTTCACCACCCATGGATGCACCAGCATTGAGACTGACTTACTAAACATCACTGGTGCAAATAAATGCCATTCATGTTCCACCCTTCTACCTGCTTAATTTAAATGCGAAGATGCACTTCCTTTGCCAAAAGCGAACACTGATAGGCCAAATGAAGACCTAGATGTTTTCGGGAAAGCTTAGCTGACTTCTACTGCTGTCAGATTTGCTATACGTAGATGATTTTTCCTGTATCTCATCATCATCAGAGGCAAGCAGGCACATAGCTGCATAATAATTCATCGTTACCAACTCGTTTATGCTTCTCCATTCTTCCTGGATATGCTATAAAGGAAAACAAAAAGAAAAAGGAAAAAGAGTGGAGATACCTTAGAAAGAGAGATACAAAAGGGAAAGAAAGGGAAGCAATTACATGAGTTGTGGAATATTGGAGCCGGAGCCCATTTTCTTGATGACAACTTGATCTGGACGTATTATTGGCAGGCTGAAAGGTAACAGCAAAGCAACCATTGTCTCCTAAATTTGAAATAGGACTCTGGCAGTTGACTGTCAATTTGCAATCAAAACAGTAACAGTAAGCAAACATGCAGGGAAATTTCTGGGTTCATATTAAAAGTAAAAGAAAAAAATGCTGGAACTACACACACTTCACATGGCACTCTGTCTCCCTCTCACGGTGTGCCTTTCATGCTATTTTTAATCAAAGAAATTAGCATCTTGGCTGATGTAAAGGATCCATTGCTTCTGGTGTGGTCTGTCTGAAAGGATCGGAAGGATGTCATTCTAGTGTATCACCAGCTCAGCAGCTTAGGCTAATAAACCTAGATGGTATCCCAAGTTGTGGTAAATCCAGCAGCACCTTAGTTGCATATAGGACCTGCTAATGGAGGTGGTCTGAGCAGCACCAGGAGCTACTTGGATTGCATGAAGCAGGTCTTTTCTTTGTCCTTGAACCCTGAAGAATGCTGGAATCTTATTCCTCCTACCCAGCTGCAATCACATCTTCAATTCCCCCAGCTCTTCAGGATAAGGAAAGAATGGCTTTTTGCTCATCTTTTCTACCCTTTTAAATTAAACAAATGCAGCAGAACCATTTTTTCCCTGATGTTTTCCTTTCCTCCCTTTGCGTTTCTCCGATCTACATTTTTTCCCCCTTTTCTTCTCTTGACCAAAGCTCCCTCTTTCATCTTCAGTGTCCCAACAAGGATCTGAAGTAAAATCATAGTCACTGTCCTACAACTGAATGGTATGCAGGATCTGCAGAATAGAGCTTGAGTTTTTCATGTACTTGTTCTATAACAAGTTTTATATCAAAGCATTACATGCAGTCACACAGGTAAGCTAGTGAATCTGCTAAGCTGAATATGTAAGGCTTCTTTCTTATGTTTTGTTGTTTTTTTTTGTTTAAGTATACAGACTTAGCACCAGAGTTATTATATGCTTTCCCTTAAGTGGTCCTTCTTAGAGAAACTCAGGAACAACCTACATATATTTTGAAAAAGGACCTGTGAATCTTTGAATTTTTATGTTCTGCATGTGTTAACAGGGGTAAAGGTATTAAGGCAAGTCGTTTATGGATTTTGAGCACTTTTTTTTCCCATTCTTTATTGAAATGATGAGCCTAATGTACACAAAGAGCAGCAACTCAAGTCCCACTCAAGTCATATGAATATTTAACTCAAAGAGGTTTCTCTTTGCCTAAGCTGGAAAAAGCAATCTCTGGGGATAAAACCCACAAGGACTTGAGACTCCTGAGCAGGGGCATGCAGTGCATTCATTCTCAGGGTTCTCTTTGCACTGTTCCCCGGAGTGGTGTCCCTGGAGATGCCAATCTGGGTGCAGGTCTGGACAGCCAGAGATGCTGAACACAGAGAGGCTGCGGTGTGATGTGCCGGTTCTAGAGTTATTCCAGAATTGTAGTGAACATGGAGTGACATAGAAGGGTTTATCTGCTGAAATTTCCCATACTGTGTGAAATCTTAGGACTGCTCATGATCTACTGGTTGCATTCAAAGCAACAGACTGTGTTAGCCAGCTGTGCTAGCCAGTGCCTGGGAAATGTGGAAACATGTGCCCCAGCAGTCTCTTCTGTATCACACAGTTCCTCTTCCTCTCTCCTAACTCCTGTAGCTACTTCTCCTCAAGCCCTGGAAGGAGGCACAAAGACTTTGAAAACATGTCCTGTTAGGTGAAGATCAAGACTCAAAACATAAAATGCATCAGAGAGGCTTCAAAGTGTGGTATCTGAAACCTTCCCTGCCAGGGCACAAGTAATTGTTCCAGAACAACTCTTAGACCAAGATTTTATTGCCATTTGAAGACACTGGCAGCTAATGCTGATGTCATGGGAGCTAGTTATTAACTGTACAAAAAGGAGCAAAACTGCTGCTGTGGGCCAAACATCTCAGCAGGTTTCAGGGAGCAAGCAAACTTGCTAAGGTGCCAGACAAGCAAGGAGCTGGTGGCACTTGCTCCCCCTCTCATGAAACCTGCACAGTCCTTGAGCAAGTTAGAAAGAAGTACTATTAGGTTTGTTATGTTCGGTATTTTTAACCACAGGTAGTTACCTTTGATTTTCTGATCTGTTTCAGCTTTGTCGGTTCATCTTAATCCTGAATGCCAGAACCACTTTTGCTATGCCTGACTCTGATTTAGTGCACAGTTCCCTTTCTGATATAAAGTTGCTTATGCTGTGCTGGTCTTGTGTCTCTCCTGTGTGTACCACTGTTTCTGAAGCTGCCTGCATTAAAGTCCCGGACATAACTGTACCCCAGAGACCTCTTATCAGTAAATACCTTCACCTCTTCTATTCTAGTCTTCTGTCTCTGCCAAAGAAGAAGTGCACAAAATTATTTTGTGGTGTGTCCAAGTACAAATTTCCGAAACTATAGCTGAAAGAAGGAAGGAAACTACTTTACTAAGGATGATAACTTGAAACTAACAAATAAAATGTTCTTGCCAAAATATACTCTTAGCTTTCCTCTCCACCAAGAGAAAACATTCAATAATTATCATTTTATTTAAAACTGAAAGTGAAAATGGGGAAATAAAATGAATTCCAGTTGATCTCAAAGCAGTCTTCAAGATGTGAAAAGAAAGCAAAATGTTTTTTGAGAAAATGTTGAAGTCAAACTTTTCAGCTTTACCCACCCTCCCCCTTACACATTTCTTTTGTTCATTTTGGCTAAAGCAGTCTGTAATTCCAACTTGAGTTTACAAATAGCTTGAGTCATTTTCAAACTGCATTTTTATTTAGCAGATAATTATCCATTTGAGAAATGCCTATGGCTCAGGAATTGTACCGAAAAGCTAAAAAGGAGACACCAAATTAATCTTTATTTCTGGCAAAGATCTCTCCTTGATATTCTTGGCTGCTGCAGTCTGTATACTTCTCTGGGTCTTCTTTGCTATTCTGCCTTTACTGGCTACTTTGGGGTGAAAGGAAAAGGGAAGGATAAGTCTTTTGGCAAATTGGGTGCTCTTACACTTCTTGCAGCACTTTCCCTTTTGTGTTGAATGCCAGACTCTGTTCTTAGGGTTCCTTGCTGATTCTGTTTTCACAGCCCACCAGTTCCTTTCATTTGTGTCAGCACTAAAAAAATAAAAATAAAAAATATCTGGTGCCCTTTTTCAAAGGATAAAAAGGAAACAAACCCTGAGGTACCATGGAAAAACAGTGGTGGCAAGACAAAAGTATTCAGTTTAAATGTTACCTGCACATAGTGATTGTCTTGCTTAAACTTCTAACTTAGGCACAGAGGCACATGTTTGCAGAGAGCAAGGATTGCTTATGAGTTTTGGCATTTGATTAAAAAATAATCAGAATCTACAAATGCAGGTAGGATTGAGGAGTGTGGTGTGAAAGAAACAGCTTCTGTCCATCGTGCTGGTGGGGAAAGTGGCAGTGCGGAATTCACCCCTGGAATAGAGAGAGAACTAATTGCCTGCCATTCATGTGTAAGCTAGCCTATGAGAGCCAGCATTATGATTTATTGTGTGTGCTGTATATGATGCAGGGAGGCTGTGGTGTCTTCAAGAAGTGGTAGGTGTTCTGTAAATAGAGATTTGGGAGCAGTCTCTCTCTTGGAAGCATTAAAGCTCACCTGAAGCAAAGAGATGTAGAGAGCCCACAACACTAACCTTCAGTTAGGCACAGAAGCATGTCTTCTTCTTAAGTATCCTAATGAGGTATTTCCTTGTGTGTGTCATGGTGTACATAAAGATATAAGCAGTATTTTGAGTAGATCTGCTAAAAGATATCATCTTCAAGTCAAGCTAAACCAAGATTTGCCTTGACCTCTGGACCAGAAAGGGGACCCTGCCATAATTATACAAGGGCCCTGGTAGTTCAAGTACTTCTTTGTACTAAAAACCAATGGGTGTTCAATAGATGGGAGATAATCACATCAGGTCGGGCATAATCAAATCTTCACAGTTGAACAAGGGGTTTTACACAGCGAATTAAATACATAAACCTGCTAATTTGCTAATGGGCTACTAATAATGACCTCA
Source organism: Pezoporus wallicus (assembly GCF_028554395.1). Lineage (NCBI taxonomy): Eukaryota > Metazoa > Chordata > Aves > Psittaciformes > Psittacidae > Pezoporus > Pezoporus wallicus. The sequence continues at coordinate 2,090,730 of NW_026640775.1, forward strand.
GAGAGATGTTTGGAGGTCTCCAGAGTAGGGAGAATATCTTCTTGGTATCAGCCTACTTTCAAACAACTATTGACAGATGTAATGCTGGAGTGTATGAGGCAATTTGTAAGTAGTGAATTAGCAACAGAGCTGTCCTAAAATAATAGCCCTGCAGAACCATGCCCATTTAAAAATTATAACCTGGGAAAGAGGGAGAAGGGAAGAACTCAGCCTACATCTTGCATCTAAAATTATTTCTCTGTTTTTTCATTGTTATACCTTGGAATAACATGCATGAAACACACTGGTTTTAATTTTTCATCTCTAAAGCCCAGTTTGTGAGGATTTGCAAAACAGAAATATGACCTTTTCAACCCATCTTGTGGTAAAATTAAAGTAAAGCTTTCCAGAGTGACTGTCAAACCCATAAGAGACTGACAAAATGGTAGTAGAAATCCATAGTAGACCAAAACCTTTAAGAACAAAACTATGCTATAAAGTAAATGGCTGTTTTAATATAGTCGTTGGTCTTTCGTAACACTGGTTCGTTATCTGTTCTTGCATGTATGTAAGAGCTTGCAAATCCTCTTTTCTCTTATAATCAATATAGCATATAGATACGGTGGGGTTTTTTTTTGATTGACAAATTGTTCAATTTACATGTCTAGTCCTAGAAGCACTGCTTTGGTATAGTTGCCAAACCTAAACCCAGGAGAATGGGGGAATATAAAGTACATCTAGCCTAGCATGAAGCCCATGAGGGGTAATGGGATAAGCTGCCAGGGCTGGTCAGAAAAGCTGACAGAGACAATTGTTTTGCTGATTAATTTTCCGTATCAGCAAATGGGAGCTACCTTAGCTCATCTAACCCTCAGCATCATGCAGTGGTTACACAGGTTAATAATCGTAACACATTCAAGGAATGTACACTATACAAAGCTCAGGACTGATAGCTTCTGGGAACAATATTTGTCTTTCTGTTGTGTATAACATGCAGCAGCAGCAGAACTCCTGGAACAGGGCTGGGTTGCTAGGCGCTGTGTCCATATAAATATTAAGTCCTAATGATATATCAGCAACATACGTCACTTCATGTTTAAAATGCATTTGCTTCAGCATGTGGGTAAGTGCTTTGCTGAACTGAAGCCATAAGTACTAAATGGCTAATCTGAATGGGAATATACCATGAGAGTGGTCTTAAAAGAATGAAATCAAACTGTTCCTGGGAGTGATAAACAAGCATATATAAAATAAGCCACAAAACCACTTGTAATAGTGCTGTGAGTGGAGTGCAAATAAAGGATAGGAAGTTATAAGCACTAATGGAGCTCTGCTAACTTCAGTGAATATGAATTTGTCCTCAGCTAGGGTTTGCTTTGATCTAGGCCTCTCACCCCACTGGTAAGCATGATTCAGGGCTCACAGGGCATCAGATACCCCACTGCTCACAGCAAAACCAGAAATCCCTTTCTAAGCTGAATATAGTATGTACTTCTGTGGTGACAGGTATCCAGAAGTTCATCCTGAATGGTCAAGGGTAACTGAGGGGAAGCCCAGGGAGATAAGCCTGGCTGTGGGTCTCATGGGTAAATAAATATAGCTGGGGAGAGAAATCACATTGTCACTTCTATTTACATTAAATGTTGCTCTGCCAAGGTTTGGGGACAGAATGAGGGATGCAGAGTTACTGTAAATGCAGAGGATGTAGAAAGTAGGGAAGTAGAAGCAGCTCTAGATGAAATGGACAAGCTGCAGTAAAGTCAAGTCCTGACTCTTGACATCACAGACAAACGTCTATAAGAGATTGCCTAGGCCAAATCACTCTCTTAAATTTTTGAGCAGAAAGACTAAATAATAATACTAAATTATGGGTAGCACTTTATTCCTAATGCACATTTTAAACCAACTCTCCCTTCCATCCTTTTGCGTCTTCCATCCTTCATTGTTAATCCTTTTCACCAACACTAGAAAGTTAAAGGGGGCATGCTACTTCTAAAAGTTAATCAGAACAGAAAGGAGATCAGACAGGAATAAAAAAGCCTCTTAACCCTTACTACCGTTCCTCCGGTCCTAAGTTTATTCATTGTTCCAGTCTGAAAATTAGTTGCAAATTTTAAATGAAGCAAAATAAAGACTGTAAAGATGACTGAATTCTCTTCAGGAACCAAAGAATAATCTCTAGCAAGTGAGATTTTGGCACTGACTGAACTTGCAAGAAAATGGAAAGCTGAAACATTCACAGCAAATTGTTAACTACAGCCTGTTTACAATATTAGTGTCCATCACAAGCTCACTAAGAGATAGGGAAAAAATGCAAATGCTTATTCTTTTAGAGTAAATGCATAGAAAATTGTTAGTATTTCATGTTTATGATTCTATGGTACCAGGACAGAGATGTGTAGTGAGTGCAATGAATACCTAAGTGGGTTGCAGGTAACAGTCTAGGACAGTGCAGTAACTATGTTCAGCAGATAATTATCCTATCCTTATAGTATGGCCTGAAGTCTTTATATTCTGGACACTGTAGATTATCTTGGCATTAAACTGTTTACTATCTATCTAAATGGGAAAAAAGAAAAACAAACCAGGGACAAAACACTGATACTGACGATTGTGAAAGATCACACAAGTCAGTGATATCATCTATGAATGTGGCTAAAGTTCCAAGACCTACTACTGAAGACCTGTTGCTCTACCAGCCTGCTTGCCTCATCCAAACAACAGGAGGACAGATATCAGGCTTACTTGTCTTTGTATGTCATTTCCCTGTGGGTATGAAATAGTCAGAGTGGATGACATCCAGTTTTGGAATTTCATTGTAAAACCACATGCTGAGAAGGAGTGGAAATCCAGTGAGATTACAGAACTTTTTCTCATGCTCTGAGTAACAGTCGTGTTCTAAAATCAGAACATTATTAGGTACAGAAAAGCTTTTGTAAAGAATTTTGAGAGTTATCTCAAGTTAAATGATGATAATTTTACTTCACAGACAGCAGTGCAGTAGAACCTACTTTAACAAGACCATTAGTTTCCATTTTTGTGGAAGGACACAAAACATGGGCTGGGCTATTCTTTCTAGTCTTTCTGCAAAATGTACACTTTTGCCTGGGATTAGCAAAAGTATACAGAAAATATGTGATTTCTTCTAAGATGGTTAACAGAATTTGCCCTTTGTTCCATTGTGTTGTGAATCATCCAGCATTTACATCACTAAGATATTTTTATTGTATTGCATTTTCATGTATCTTATACTCTCTCAGAAGAAATTCTCAGTCAAAGGTAGCTGCTGGGGCAGAGTTCATTCTCTGTCCTGCATTGGAAGACATAGGTAATACATTGGTTGTGCATCTGCATGGTCTTTTCTCTCCAGTTCCACCTTCCATGCATCCTTGATTCACTCTATCCATTTTGTGCCTTCAGATGACTTTCAGCATCCTTTGCTGAGATTTTAATTTCTATGGAAGCAGTCTTTCTTACTTATTCTATTTTCCTCCCCCCCCCCCTTTTAGGTCTTCCTTCCTCATATTTTTTCTCTCTGCTCCTTCTCCTATACTTGCCCACCTTCCTTTTCCTTCCAATTTATATGCCTTTATATTCCCTATACCTTTTGGCCTCAGAAAATCTGTGCTATAATCTTTCCATCCACCCCTCTTTCCTTTCAGTCTCTTTCTGTTCCATTTTGCCTTCACCCTTCTTTTGTTTCATTGTACCCTCCTGTCTCTCAAAGGTTTCACCCTTTTCTCCCTGTATCATTCCTTTGAGGATTTTTACTTCTACTTCTCCCTTTCTCATCACATGCACGTGTCTTTTATTTTTGCTCCCCTGTTTCTGTGAAGTCCCAGATGTTCATTCCTGTCTGTCCTCAGCCTCACTGACAGTTTTCTGGGAAGGGGGAGAAGTCTGAATTCAGTTATGTATTAAAATACAGAGCATGAAGCTGATTTTCAGTAGAAGGGTGTCCCACTTAGTGGGCATTGTTCATGGTGGGGAAGAGGTTCTATGGGCTACTTGGTGATATCAGTGTAGATCCAGGAGGTAGTCTAGCAGAGATGGCTGATGCTCAGGACTGCAGACCAAAATTTTGCATTAACAAAACTCTAAGATCTTGTGTGTTATGGCATCATCCTTTTGTCAGTAGCAATGGGTTAGCGCAAGTGCCCTGAGGCATGCAGGTATTACAGATCTTGACATTTTATCTGAACTTCGAAAATTTTAGCCCAATCTGTCTTGTCACCTTTTCTTACATGTGACTTACTCTTATTTATAGGGAGGCACTTTCAGCAGTTGTGTCACCCTCCTTTAAATGATAGTTACTACCTTAATGGCTAATAAGGGCCTGAACACTGTTGCTGCAATTTCATCTTGCATCCCAGGGCATCACAGGCTATTTTACTCTGCATACAATGATATTTCACTATGTCCTTTTAGAACCTGCTGTTCTTCACAGACCATTCTTTGAGCATACCTACATTATCAGAAAATGGAGGCAATAATATATGCTTTGCTTTCTTTCCACACCATGTAATATTTTAGAGAGCTCTCTCCTACCACATCTCGCTTTTCTCCTAACCAGATTAATGTATCTGATTCTTTCTTTTTTTTTCCTATTTGAAATATCCTCCTGTGATTCCAATAATTTTCACTTCCCTTTCTCAACATCTCTTCTGATTTCTCTCATGGCCCCTTTGAGCTGAGATGACCAAAATTAAATGCAGTATTCTAAGTAAGGACATGCTGCAGAATCGGTTTTATACAATGGCATTGTATCATTTTGTTCGTGCCATTTACTATTTCCTTTACCATGCAGCCAAGCATCTTATTTTCTTCTTCTGTATGCATAGCAGATGTCTTCATTGAATGTTCCATAATGATGCCTAAAACTCTTTTCCTCAGAACTAACAGCTAATTCTGAATCCATCAGTACGTATCGGTTGCTTAAACTGCTCCTTCCAGTGTTCGTTACCTTGCACTTGTACAAAATGAATCTAATCTGCTCTTATGTTGTCAATTTCTCTAGTTCAATAGGTCTTCTCAGAATTTCTCATCTCCACTGAAAGATTTTGTTCCACTATAAAGTACTGCAGTTTGCTTTGGTCATCCTCTCTTCTTACTATTTAATATTAACACAGTGAAACAGATTCATTTCCCATGTTTCTTGATCAACACATGATAGGAAGGTCCATTTGAAGGTGGTGTGAGAAATCAAACCATCTTTTCTGCCACCCCAGAAGGTGAAGGAATGGCTGCAGCCATGCAAAGGGAGTGCAGCTGTCTCAGTAAGTCTAATTACAGGGCAATACTCTAATTAATTTCCTCCCTTAATTGAGCTGCTTCTGCATTATCTTAATGAAATTCAGAACAGCACCACCCTGGAGCAGTTCTGCTGCCCAGGAGCAGATGTCCCTCTGGGCTTTGAGTGTAAGGGAACATGCAGCAGTTACAGCAGTCCTCGTCTCTCTGTTTCGCCATTGCCTGATAGTGTGACAGTCCAGGGTTTCTGATCCGCTTCTGTAATCTTTGACCCTCAGTAGGACTCTGTCCAACAATAATTGCCTTCTCATTATCTTTTGTGAAGATAAAACGGGGCAAATAAGCCCATGTAAGAGCTTTAGCCCCAATATAGTAATTAACTTATTCCTTACATTTAGCATTAATAATAGGACAAGAACATACAGAGATGGACTGAATATATGAAATTAAGAGTCCCGTAGATGGCACAGCCATAAGGCAGGACAGGGCTTGGCAGCCAGGGCCCATTCCACAGCTTCAACTAGGGAGCAGGGCATAGGGCAGCCCCAGCCCCAGGCACTGGACATCATTGAGGGGTCAGGGATGGGTCTTGGGCAAGGGTGAGCACTTGAATGAGATAGATAGCAAGCTGTGTTTGGGGGTAGGTTATGGTATGTTTATAGCCTATAAGCACTTGAAGAGTACCCACTCTTAAACATAGGTAATAGAGCTTTATAGTATTGTATATACACATAGCACTATTAGATAAAGGAAAAGAAAAAAAGTATGTTCTTTTATATCAGAGAAAGTTCCTGACACTAGGATCGCTTACACTGTGGAACAGTTAAAGTAGAAGGGCAGTCTTGATGTTCTATGACTTGGGACATTTAAAATTAAGCTGATCAAAACCTCAGCAAGTGCCCTATAGAAAATACTCAAAAGATAGACAAGTAATGTAGTTAATAACAGGGGATTTCATTCCCTTATACCCTTGAAATTATACCTTCATTACATACAATTGAAATCTTTCAGTTTTCTTACATACTCAAAGAACAAACAAAATTCCAGCAGGATATCATCACATTGTGCACATGCCATAAACCAGCATGAATGGCATGCAGAATCATTTTCATAATGAATGAGAAATGCAACAACAGTCTGTTACTTTTGTTAAACTGGCCTTGCTGCCAGCCAGAATGACATATTCCACTATTACATTAGACATTTTTACTAATTTACCTACAAGAAAGGAAAAAAAAATAAAATTCTTGGTGAACTATTAATTACAAATGGGCTTAAACTACTCTTTACCACTGAAAATACAGGGTAAAACCTTGCCCTGGGATATGCATGCAAAAGTCCTGTTGTTTTCAGAATGACATATTCATATATGCAAGGGCAATGATTAGACTATTATTGTTCGCTCAAAGAAATAAGCCAGGTAATAGTGAAGAAGGACATTCTTAGCGTTTCATCCATAACACTGCAACCTCAAGCCACATATATTTTCAGATTTAACTGAAATCTTGTACAGCATGCAATTAGCCTGTTTCAAGTCTCATTCATTAAGAGATTCCTCAGGGTCTTGATATTTTGCCTTTTAAAAAAAAATTATCATTAGCTCAGAGACTACAAAGCAACTTTTCAGCAGAGAGCTGATCCTAAAAAATGAGAGGTAGACATAAAGGAAAAGAAAGAAAGAAAGGAAGAAAAAAAACATAGGCAGGCAGGCAGGTGGGAAGGAAGGAAGGGAGTGAGGAAGGAAGGAAGGAAGGAAGGAAGGAAGGAAGGAAGGAAGGAAGGAAGGAAGGAAGGAAGGAAGGAAGGAAGGAAGGAAGGAAGGAAGGAAGGGAGTGGGGGGCAAAACGCAGTGGTGTTTGTACAGTTGACATGACATCTCTGTTTTCATTTGCATCCATGAAATGGAATCTTGAAGTCACACATGCACTCTTGATGTCACACATGTATTACACAGAGAAACTGTAAAGTTCTTATTTCCAGTATGGTCTCTTGGGGCCATTTGGGGGAAGAAGCATTCCAGATCTACTTGAAGACTTTGTGAACTAGGCAATCTGTGGACTAGGTAACTTAAACTTGCTAAGATGTTGAAATGTTAACGTAAATCAGGCCTTTAACTTTAGGTATTGAGACTTGGGAAATGCAACTGCTTTTAAAATAGTTCTTAATCCCTGAATGAGCAAGACAAACACCTGGAATCTGCAATTGTATTTTCAGAAGTGAGTAGTGAATATAAAACATCCCAAAGCATTCCTGAGGAAGAACTGAGCACTGATCATCTGAAATATTTGACCCTTCAGTTGGACACACAATATGATTTTGCATGCTGAAAATTTACTTTTTAATTCTTGGTACAAACACACTTGAAGTTTGCACTGCTAAGACTTTACTAAAGCCACTGAAAAGATGTTAACTTTTAGCAACATTTCTTCTAGTACAGGTGCTTATAGGGTGTTTGCAAAAGATCACTGGATATTCATAGTAGCATTAATGATGATAATGTTAATAATAATAATAACAATAATCATAAAATCACCATTTAATTGTTTGAAAGTGGTCTTTGGCACAACTTTTTGCAAGTACTTCTTTGTATTTTGTCCAGCCCTGATGAACAAGGATGCAAGCAGGCTCTGGCATGCTTTAACATATGGCTCAGAGTCTGTTTTAATGAACGATAAAGCTCCTCTTGACTTCAAGGGATGAGGTGACCGTTTCCGCAGTCACCAAAATCTCTGACAACAATAGTAGCAGCATTCCTTCTCTCATCTGCAAGATAAAATGATCTGTAAAATATGGGGTAATGGTAATTTGACCTTCATCTGGAAAATTCTCGTTGCTGAGTCTTGATCTTGGGTCCACGTGCCCTATTTCCTTTGAGTATGCCTAGACAGTTATTGGAGGGTATCATTCCAATGACTGCTTTGAACATATGACAGCTAAACTCCTGCTGAAAGCTCTGCTCTGTGTTGTAACTGCTTTTTTTCCTCCACATGTGTTTTTTTTTCCTATACGGAATTATCAGCAAGAAATTTGGCCTCATTGTCTCAGGTAGATTGCATTAGCCTGTTTTATCATAGAATCATAGAAGGGTTTGGATTGGAAAGGACCTTAAATCTCATCTAGTTCCAACCCCCTGCCGTGGGCAAGGACACCTTCCACTAGAGGAGGTTGCTCCAAGCCCCGTCCAACCTGGCCTTGAACGCTGCCAGGGATGGGGCAGCCACAGCTTCTCTGGGCAACCTGTGCCAGTGCCTCACCACCCTCACAGGGAAGAACTTCTTCCTAATGTCTAATTTAAATCTACCCTCTTTCAGTTTAAACCCATTCCCCCTGTCCTGTCACTACTATATGCCCTTGTAAAAAGCCTCACATCAGATTCATTTTCATCGCCATCTTCCAATCTGAATTATTTGTTGCCTGTTATCTCATGTTCTGTTGTGTTCAAAAGATTCTAATAATGTTTGCAGGAAAGAGACAATGGAATATTAGCTAATTACTAATTACTTTTTATGAAACATATCTAAATTACTACAAAGTATTTCTCCACAGTGCAACCTACTTTGATTCTGGTTCTGTGAGGATTTACATTTGCGCAGATTTATGCTTAGTGGTTTGAAGTTTTACAGGAAAAAAAAAAAAAATCAAGCCTACATTAAGCATTTCAAGAAGGGCACTGAGAAACAGAGGAGCTTCAAATCATTACTATTCATCTTTTTTTCTTTAACATTAAAAGATCTGATTCCTGAGGGAACAGTTAAGTTCTTGCTTAACTCCAGTTAAGTTGCTCTCTGACTTGGCTTTAGCATTTAAAGTAAAGAAGCTAAAGACAGTCATGGAGTCAGTACCAAGTGAAGGTACAGAGTAGCACAATAAAAATAAAAATATATCCTATAAACAGCAGAATAAAGCAATGTTTTCCTAATTGCCTCTAGAACTCCAAGCCTGACAAGAAAATACATCACACAGGTGTTTGCAGGCAGAATGTGTAAAAAAGACAGTATTCACATGAAGAGTGGTGGAAATCTCTTGCAGCATCTTTCTGCCTCTTTGTCCTCAGATATGAGCATGTTCTCTTGTTACAGATCACCAGATCATACTTCATTTGTTAAAAAGCTGATGCCAGGCACTGTGTAATAGAAGCCGTTTGCAGCATGTGTAAGTCTTAATGGACCTTTAAACCCTAGGGAAGATGTTAAATTTTCTGGACTTCACTATACTTGACTTTACCAGCTTTTACCAGCTCTTGGTTTTAGCTGTGAAACCCCCTGGCTCAGCCTGAGGCATATTGACTAGGGTAGCAGCCCTTACGTGCACTCTTACCCCAGTGCTAATCACATCCACGATGTGATGTGAAATGTTCCTGTTCTGATTTCCTGTGTCCTTCCCAGTTCAGAAGGCACAAGAGAGGATAAGCCTCAAAGAAGCAGGATCTACAGAAGCAGGCCTGTGAACCAGAGAGGAGATGTGTTCTCTCGCATTACTGTGATACTAAGGTGCAGCAAGGCTTTTGCTCCGCTTTGAGTTCGCTCCCTTTTCAGGGAAACATGCCATTTCCACTCCTTCTGAGGACGTTTCTATTTCCAGCACAATACAAAGACCCTCCGGGCAATTGGCAATTCACCTACCAATCTATTTTATATTCCTAGGTACATACACTATTAAAAATGAGAAAGGGAGATCTCTTCTTTAAGGAGCCAAAACATGACACTTGGCAGAATATGAAAATCGAGGAGTAACATGCCCATTATTAGCTTTTCAGTAAAATTCTTTTTAATTTTCTTCTCTTTCTGCTGTAATGCTTTGGAAATTACTCTTCTGCTGGCTTCTGACTTCTGATGTTCTTTTTTTTCGGTCAACAAGAAATCCCACCTCTCTTTTTGTTAGTTTTTCAAGGCAGACGTATCACATATACAGGTCAAAATGAATGATGAAAGTTCATGCATAGACATCTTATGGAAAATCTTCAGTAGGCAGTAGCATTGTGTGACACTTCAAACACTGTGTTATCTGAATAACCCTACCCTGATTGCTGGCTGGAGGGGGTTCTCAGGCATCAGGGAGGTGAGAGCCATGACTATGGTAAGGGATTCAAAATTGAAAGCGTATTGTGAATCTTAAAATCATTTAACTGTCTGAAGCTATTTTATACCCTTATATTAGCCTCTTAAATTTTGCAATTGCTTGGTTTCCAACCCCTCCTCCCATGTTTTAGTGAACTAAGAGATAACGAAAAGGAACATTTTCCTTCAGGCTGCTGCTGAGGTTACGTCTTACTACCCCCAATTCCTGCTGAAGTCCTTGTGAAGTTTACCCCAGACCTTTGCAGTTTACAGCTTGATTTTGCTTTGCCATAAAATATCAGGCTTGAGGCTGTGCCTGTTACTGACAGGAGAAGCTCAGCTATACATTGTGCCAACCAAGAGCAGAAACCCTGGCAGCCCATCCAGTGTCACTGGCCCAGGGTTCCTCATGATTTTATATTGTGGAGAGAAGCGGAAAACCATAATGTCAGTGTACCCCAAAGAGTCCAAGAACATAAATCAACTCAAAAGGTTTAAAAAGTAAATCAGGATTTATAAGGTAACCATGTCATTTTAACCTGTGGGGTTTTCTGATTTACAGGATTGGCAAATGGAATTGGACAGAGGTTGTATATGAGACTCAGACTAATTTAACAGGCACTGGAGAAGACACTGTTTCTGGTTCATGGCTGGTATGTACCTGACAGGGCTCTGCACAGGCAAAGTCACTGCTTTCTTTGGGCGGGTAAGGAATCCTAACACTTGCTGTTTTCCTGGGGCTTGGCTCACAGAGCTACAAGCTAGTAGTACAAGCAGTGCTCGGTTTCCTGGTAGGCAGAGATTGCTCCCACAGCAAAAGTGTAGAGGAGAAATTCATTCATAAAACCAGGGTGAAATGTGTCTGAAGAAATCGCAGACACTGGGCTGGTAGGAGTGGGATTTGAAGCTTCAGGCTGGTGTCACAGGGAAGAGGAGAAGTTTTTGCTTGCAAGCTTATTGAGCTGCCCCTGCTGCTTCCAGCTCACACCAGTGACTAAACCAGAGATTGAGCTAAAATACTGCATGCAGGCTTGCTTGTGGGTTCCTATGCAGCACGAAGGGGCAGGAGCCGGGGAACATCAGGCAGGCTGTATACCAGCCACTGGGGGTCTCACACATTGTGGGGGACAACGGCTTTCTCGGCGAGAGCACTGACAACTGTGAAGGCAACACTAAGGGAAGCTCTTCCAGTGGTAGCAAAGTGCTTGGGCTCACTTTCCTGCTGTCCCACTGGGGTGGTTATAAGCCACTCACACACTATTTCTGGTTCAGATACCCCTGGCTTCAATGTGAGCATCCTCCAGGGCATGATGTGCTGCTATGCCTCCCTCCTCTCATGCACGCCAGCATGTGAGAGGCAGTCAGGGTAATGAGTGGCATGTCCCTAGCTGTGTCTGTGGGAAAAGTCAGCTGCCCTTTCAGGGGGAGTTTCTCAGTGATTTCTTTATTTCAAATGCAAGCACTGATGCATAAATGGAAGTGGCAGGGAGAACAAAGCTAAACATCAATTCACAGTGCTGAATATAAAAGAGGGAACAATGGAGAACACCTTCAAACCTGAAAGATTAAACCCCTTGGAATAAAGGCAATTTCATGGAGGAAAACCTATTCCATTTTACCTTCTGTTGAGAGGAGTAAAATTGCATTGCGCAGCTTTCTAGACAGTTAGGGACTGGTAGCCTTTACGCACTGTGCAGCCTATGGAATTGCAGAAGGAAAAGTGCTTTCTTTTTCCCCAATTTTAAGAAAATAATTTTGAAACAAATTAACAGAAATGGATTTCACTGACATCAGTCACATCTCTCAGAAAAAGATAAGTGCCAGCAGAAAGCTAGCCATCTCAAAGGCTAAAAGAGGTCACAAAGATATATAGCTTATATAGATTTGAAGCTGAAATATGTAACGAATCTTGTCCACAGAATCATTAGATATTATAAAAAATCTTTGAGATGCCTTTTCGGCAACTTAATTTTTAGGTTTTAGGGATCTTATGAGCATTCTTTGATGACCATAATGGCTCACCAAAGTCTTGGCTTTTTAAGGAAATGTGACTGAGATCTATGTCCATGGGTCTCTGCCTGCTTCACCCTCCTACCAGAGTCATCAAAAGGGCAAAAGTTCTTGAAGTTACAAATGTCTGACAAGTTTACAAAAATAGCTCTGAAAAAAGGAATCTACAGATTGAGGTCGTCATTGAGGCAAAAGCTTCAGCACAAGGGATATCAGCATGGGCTGAACTGACCACAGTGGTTATGGAGCATACAGTTAAAGCCCTGAAGTTAGGGGAAATGGGAGGAAGTTGGGGGTGTGCAGAGGAATAACTGAAATAATTGTGGCAGGAGCAGGTAGGTAGAAAGAGGAATAGATGTAGGGTGTAAATAAGTAGAAACCTAGTCATTATTGGTTCTGCAGCACCATAACTGGTTTATTTTTAATGAGAATTAGAATTTCCAGATAGTCAGAAACATCCAGGAGCTGCAAAATGAAGTGGGACACCAGGTTTCATGACACTTGTGATAAGAGATCTGCTAATAGTGCAGCACTAGAGCTCATTCTTACATTCCCACAGGGTCAACCAAATGCTGAGTGGTAATACTGACCTCATTAAAAGCACTTTTCAAATGCAGTCCCTATGCTTGTTGTAAGGACCTCATTAAAGAAAACACAGCTTAGTAGTATGACAGTTCATTGGAAGTCAGATTTGTCAGCAGGAGCAGGCCACCTGCTTGAATTCTGTGATGCCATACACATTTTGGAAATGAGGGGAAGGCCTAACTAAAATGTCAGTAGTGTGTAAGAGGCATCTCAGATACACCCAAAATTGAATTCCTGATACCCAAAATATTTAGGGCAGAATGTATTAGAATGAGAAGTATTTATTCTTTTATTTTCTTACATAGATCCCACTTCTGGAGCACTTGCTGTGTTTCGATTGAAAATTAGTATGTTGATACAAAATCCCACTAAGGTGTTTTTTGCACCATCTACCAATCTCACATACCTACCAAATAGTTCTGAGCAGCCTTGGAAGAGAGTCAGCTCCTTATAGCACAAGGAGGATCTCACAGATATAGTCCTTGTTTTGCAGAGTCTCATCAGAAGTTATTTTTTTCCCAGTAATGTGTTTCATTCTTGTCATAGGAACTGCTTTTCCAGGATGGCTTCATTGCCATAGTGCTGGGATGCTATTCTGTGCTACCCTGCAGAGACAATTGAATTCTGTGGCGGGTCCCTGGTGGTAACCGTGCTTCCAGGGAACTAAAGCCACACCAAGGAGAAAGCCTGTTCTGCTGAATGAAGCCACTTAACCTGTTTGCCCGACCTGTACTCTTAGCTACAGTTTTTGTCCCTGTGGTCACCTCTTATTACAAATGCCTGTTCCTCATCTTTGTCCCAGCCTTTGACTACGTTCTTGCCATGTTCTGTTGCTTGGTCTGCCCTCATCTTCCATCCCATACCATGACACACATGCTAATTTCTGAATGTGTCTTCTTGATAATGCTGTCGAGGTACTTCTTCGACTTCTCCAGGACAGATATCAGCTTGCTTGTGCTTCATTCCTGTGTACCATAATTCTATCCTGCTTATATCTTCCAGGTATCTAGGATCATGACTGTGTCTAAAAGGCAGGGATGTCCTCTGCATATGACTAGAAGTGTAGTGGATCAAGCTATTATTTGTCCCATTCTTTTTCTCTTTTTTTTTTTTTAATTATTATTATTGAATTGGCCATCTTCCAGGCATTATTTCTCCCTCAGCTCCCTGAGCTATGCCAATAGTCCATGCTACCTTCAGTAACAATTCAGGCTAAACTAGATGGTTTTGTACTGAAGCAGACTATAAATGCTCATACAACCAGGTTGGTTACAAAGACAGAAGAAGGCCTTTAATGAGTAGCTGGAAGGCAGAAAAATCTCAATCCACTACAAGCTTCTGCTTGGGTATTGTATTCCACTTCCAAGGGTACTATATTTCTATATCATATATATATTATAGATAGTCATAGAGACTAAGGCCAGGTCTACAAAACATTTTCAAGGGAAGCATTCAACCTATCTCTTAAATCTCAACCTTTGTGGCTTCCTTAGAGACACACAGGGAGTCTGTGATGGAGCAGGAAATTGAATTAAGCTTCCCAGGTAGCAAGTCTAAATTGCATTTTTCTTCTTTCGAAGTTGGAAGCCAAGTTAGAAAAACAATTTGCAAGTAAGCACTGCACAACAGTGGAATGGGAAAGTTTCAGTTTATTTCACAGTATAGAAACTTCTGTGAACAGCAGGTGTTAGAGATTAACACTTTAATGGGAGCCACATGCATTGCATCCTTTATGTCTGACTCCAACCCAGGTTGAAAGATAAAATTATTTAGACATCTGAGGAGGACATAATGTTCTTTCTGAATATAGATCAGGTTGTCTGTGACATGTAAATTAAACTCATCTGAGCAACTTATTTTAAAGAAATATGATCCAGAAGAAGAGGCAGAAAATTTTCCATGCTTATGTGGTATCCTGGGATTACAGTTCTTACTGCAGAATCCCTTCTCATAGACAATGGCAATGCTTTCATCTTATTTTGCTGAAACACTTCAGAATGCTTAGGTATGGCTGTATTCAGAACAGCATATAGATAATATCTCGACCACAATGCTTTCTTCTCATGCTGAGTGTAATTTCCATTCATTGATTCTGCCAGCCCTGTCTGGTCTAGTTTTCGGGAAATGTCTACATATATTCACATACCTTACCAGTACTGTACACTGTTTTTCCTCTTGTCTGCTTAAATGTGTACCACAGACTTCCTGTACTTCTAATGAAGTGTTCACACTGCTTCTATGAATTTCAATTTTTCTATTTTTACTTTCAGTCTAATGACACTGTCACTTCCCAAACTCTGCAAACCTCTGCAGTGCTATGTCATGTTCTGCCTCTCTGCACCCTCTTCTCCCTTTTGTGGCAGACTAGTGTGCTTCCCGTCTTCAGCTTCTGTGTTAACATGCCTCTTCTCAGTGTCAAGCTCTGTCTCATGCTGGTGAGCAGCCTGCCCCCTCATTGTTGGTCATTTGGTCCTGCCCATGCTTTCTTCTACCCTGTTAAAACATTCAGTAACTGCACAGAAGTCACAGACTGACATGCTCACATCTGGTTTTGCACAGCATTCTCCCTTTGTTTTATCATGCAAATCCCTACATGTTCATCATTTACTTATTATTGCTTATCTGCACAAAGCTAGTATTTGTATACATGGAAGCCACATGTAGTAAGTTTCTTTTTGCCAGAGTTTGTATAGATTCACCAATCCAGTACAAGAAGTGGCAACGTGAGAAACATTGTCTTGAAGAGGTCTTGTAACTTGTATTCATGCTATAGTGGACCCAACCCTGGGAAAGAGTCCTTGATTAAGAATGCCATGGGTAGATAGAACCATCTGGGTTTGTGGTACTTCATGGAGGAGAGGATAGAGCATGGGGAAATTACAGAACCTGGTGAGACAGACAGTGCTTGAGTAGAACCAGGTGATCCAGAGAGAAATTTCTGTATCCTGTTCTTCTGAGCCTTGATGCTGTGGTTGTTTCATGAGTATTTGGCATCTAATTCCTGGAACACTGTGACTTCTGTGACTTTCTTTTCCTTTTTCTCTCTTTCCCACTTAAGGGGGAGCTCCAAAAGCTCCCACAGGACATTCCAAGTGTTCTGAAAATAAATGCAGAGGGATGTACAACATCCAACATTTAACAGGGCTTTATTTTGCCTTTTAATTTCTGTTTAAAAAGCAAAAAAATCCCACCTTAAAACAAGGTTCCTATGCTCATTATTCTCTGCTTTCCCTCAGGCACATGCTGTGTGAGTGGGAAAAATGAAGCCTCATAGTCTGATAGTGGCTACTTTCTTATTTTACCCCAGCCTGCCTCATTCCATATTTGGGGTTTTAACAGACCTTTGTTCCCTTGACAGCCTGTTAAGTGCATAACTGTGTTCATGGCATTCAGGAGTCTGACCCACTCATCCTAAAATACTTAGAGGCAAAGAAAAGAGGTTGTGGCCTCAGTCTCTCTGTGGAAGGGAGAGATCCACTAGTGTTTGCAACAACTTCCTAACATGAAATATAGACAGGCATAGCTCAATATGCATATGGGATCAGAAAATGTTGAATTACCATTGTCAGGTTTAAGCCCCTTCTTTGGGCTTTCAAATAGCTTCTCAGAATGAGAGCAGGCAAAGGTACACATCAGGTTTGTGTCTTATGCTCTCCTCTTCAGATGAAGAGGGCATGGACTATCTAAAGTACACGCTTGTGATTTATTTAACATTCTGCTGCTGTGTCGTCTTCTTTCACTTTCTGCATTCACAAATAGGCAAGTCTGGGCAGTAAACCCCACTTTATAAATGACCAAGGATAACTTATGTGAATCTGTGAGGTTATTGCTCACTTACAGGAGACAGACTTCACAAGGAAACAGCTAGGGAAGGCCAGCAGATATCACTAGTTCTAAATGCTCTTTGAACACTTTGCAGCTGGATTTTGTGAACATAGTAAGGTGGATCTTCCTTTCATTTGCTTTTCTGGCATTCAGATTTCATAATAAGCATACTTTTTTTTTTTAGTTCTCTTGTTTGAAAGCTAGTTAACATGACAAGAAACCAGAATGTGAGACTTTTATAGAATCTTGACACTGAGCAGTGCAATATTCAGCCCTAACTTTACTCTTTTGCTGAGGACAAGGTGGATTTTATGTAAAAAAAAAAAAAAAAAGGAATTGGATAGCAGGAGAATCTGCAGTAAGGAGTCTCAAGGTAACTGAGGTTTCTCTGAAGAATTTGGTTCTTGTTCCAACTTAGCTTAAACAAAGTCAATGTGAGGATTCTTCCAGTTCCAATTAGTCCACACCATAAATCAGTACATCTGGCAAGTCCTAAAAAAAAAAAAACAACTCTCAGCAGATATTTCAGGAGGCTGAGCAGCCCCTATTTCTGTTCAGTTAAATGTCAGCTGAACATACCTGCCACTTCTCAAGAATTGGTTCCCTGGAGAAGATGAAGACTGACTTTGACGGGAAAGTAGAAGGTGAGAATGGAGAGACACAAGCAGCTGAATCTCTTAAATGTTCCTGAGGACCCTTAAAAATGAGGGTGCCTGAGGACTGTAAATGTGAAAGACACTTAGGTCAAAACTTCTGTTGTGATTTTGCAGAGGTAAAAGTTTCTTGGTGCAGCATCTTGATGCAGCATCTCTAACTACGTTGTTCGGATGTAGGCCGAGACAGAAGAATTCAAAAAGTGTTTGTGGCATTTCAGGCATTTTAACATCCGTTTATTTGGGTGTTTTAGTTTTGCACTGAGGGGATGAGGGCAGAATAATTCCCGCTTGAACTTTGCTCTCTGGAAAAGTAAAATCATTGCTTTTGCAAAAGAGAATGAGAATAACTTTGAACAAGTTCCGGCCAAGTTCATACTAAAGGTGCTGAACTCTCCTCTGCAAAGAGATCTCTGTAGCAGAGATCATTTTGAACTGCATGCTTGATGTTTCCTCCAAATTAACTTAAACTGGCATTCTGCCTCAAAAGCTGAAAAATATTAAACCTGACACTCTGCTTGTTTGTTCTCAGTTTAGAATGTCTACAGCTACCCTTTTTGCAACTTCTTTGTTGCTGCTGGGTTTCCACTTAAATTGCTTAGATGTCCTTTTGCACTATTTTCAGCATCTCTGCTGGCCCCTGATCTGTGACACACGGGCCTCTTTCATCAGGAGGCAAACCAATGTTCTCCTTCGACACATGCTGGATGTGTTCTGCACAGCTCCAGGGTTTCTGCTGCTGCTAATGAGATTTTTCTGGAGGGTTGTGAAAGATCATTAAGAGGTGGTTTCTGAAAGCCCAATATTAGTTTTTCAGTGTTTAACTGGGGGTGCCTCCTCACTGCTCAGTGCTAATAATGGCAGGATGGTCAAGGATCAGCTCACTGGTGTCAACACACAAGTCTGTCTGCTAGATTAGGTGTGTTTGAACTTTCTAGAGTGACGAAAAAAGGAGTGATACTTGCTGGCTTGAAGGCGAGTTGTGGAGCTGAGTGGTAAATGAAAGACTCGTCAGAAGCTGGTGGTATAATGTGGCTGCATCTCGAGGGAATTCCTGCTTTATTTAGGTACCCAGAAAAGCGAAGGGAACTACTGGAGAGAGGTGCTTCAAAATAAAAGTGATGGGCTGGTGATAATGGAAAGTATCCTTGGGAGACAGCCCTGTGAGCTACTGTTTGTGGGCTTGGTTAAGGAACAGAAAACATGGAGAAGAGATTGTCCGCTTCTGAAACAGGAGCTATGGAGAGTGCTAGAAGAGCTATGGCACAGAGAGCACGTAAGAGCTTGGGGAATAAAAAGGAAAAGATCCCTGAGATGCTATTTGTCAGTATGGTCAGAACAAATTCAAGAGGATTGTGGATAAAAGGCTTGACCAAAGCAAAAGGTAGAAGTAGTCTAGGGAGACAGAAAAATGCACGATGAAACACTTCAGTTTCTCTCCTTTCCTCATCACAAATCGAAAGCCGAAAAAGACCTTAGATTTCCTTAGCCATTACTTTGGAAGATGATAGCATGAAAACTCTTGACTCAGGTAACTGGAAATGCTGAGATACAGAGTTTAAAGACTACTGAGCTATCTGAAAAATTGAAGAAAGTCAGGGGATTACTGCTCCCAGGTCTTCTTGTTACCTAGGAAGGAGAAAGACTGAAAGTCATCATTGGTGGGGAATGCTTCATAGTTTTTGCAAAAGCAAGAAAAAGGATGACCCTGATGGGGGCACTCTGTTTTTAAAAGGACCTCGGCAGGAAAAAAATGTGCATTTGAGTGTAAGAAGAAAATTTCTGACAAGCTTCGAAAACAGGCATGCAGCTCACAGGGCTTTCCTAGAACAGTGGAAGAACTGTCCAAAGACTCAGTGCAGAGGGATATCTGAATACCACACTGAAACAAAATGGACATGTGTTCTTTGTGAAGTGAAACAGGTAAAATCACTACAGTGCTAAAATACTGGGTTCACAGGCGAAAGGTGCAACAAGCTAGAATTCTGATTTGCTTTACATAAAGTGATGGAGGAAAGCTGATAAAAATTACATGGTTGCTCTATTATATATTTTTTATTGTATATTTTTCACCTCAAAAATACAAACAACAGGAGAAAGATGTCAATAGGATCCAGGGTCAGAGAGCTATTTTTACAATTTCTGAGAATTAATGATGTTTCTCTTAAGATACCAGATGGCGATTATCTAATAACAGGGATAAATGTATGAACAATCATACTGGCAAGGGCAGGAGGCCAGAATGGTTACACATGAGGATGTCTTCAGGGCACAGAGAATCTCTGAGCAAAGGTTAGAGCTAAAGGACCTCAAGTGCTCCATCATTATTACTTTTGAGACTGTTTTTCCTCCTCCTGGAAAACCAAATTATCCTGGAAGTGTTTTAAACTCAGGTGAGCAGAAGGGCTGACAGAAGGGCTGTGTCCACATGTCAGCCAAGGGAAGAGTAAGCCTGTTCTTGGGGATTTATATCTGCACATAATACAAGTTTCACTAAAAATGGGAAACACTTCCCATTACATAGAGACTTTTTTCTTGGTTGCATAAAATATTTTCTTGTCTGCTTGCTGTATCAGCTCTGTTTCTGGCCTGAATTTCTCAAGGTACTTACGTTTGCCTACATTTAATTCTTGCCTTAGGGTATGGTTTTGGCAAACTAACAGTTGGTATGTGTTGGGCACCCAGGGCATTTCCCTGGGAAACAAGAGTCTCCAATAAAATGTGTTCCACATTGATAACATTTAGATCTGAGGAAAAACAGCAGAAAAGTATGACCAGGGGCCTTTGGCAACTTCAGAGAGAGCCAGAGCTCCTGGCTACAGCTGCTTAGAAGATCCTCAATTAACTAGAAAAGAGAGAGGCTTTCCACAAGCCTTTAACCTTAGAGGAGAGCTGAAGCAGTGAGATACAGGTAGTTTGAAATCATCACCTGCAAGCCTGCAAGGACAGAAGAGGTTGGAAGACCCTTGGGTGAGGCAGTTGCCATGGGGAAACTCATCTTTATCCTAGCTATGTGAATCAGCAATTTGAGAGTATTGCTACGTATATATGCACAATAGACTAGAGATGCAAATGTAAGGGGCAAAGAGGGGGACTGGAGAAGCTGAATTATCTAGGGTCCGTATCCCATACCTCCATGTTGGGACAAAGGCAAATCTGCCTTCAGCAAGTTTTTCTGTAAGCAGCTGATCAAAGACGGTTTGGTTGCACATGAAACCTTGTGGATCAGTTTCTGAAGGTGTGAAGGTCAATTGACTTTTCCTCTTTAGAGGTGATTGCCTTCATGTTTCTCTCCTGTCTGGATACTAACAGTATCTTTCTTTTCTTCAGGACTATCAACAGAAGTTTAAATGGGTTTAAAATATTTCAGATGAGTGATCCTCCATTAATTTAGCTGAAAACAACCAGGCAGCTCAAAAGTTAGGGTTTCTAAATGCATGGAGAGAATAAACAAGTTGACATTCAGAGTGTGATTGCATAAGTATAGTTGTTTTTTCACTTCAGAAAGCAGCCTAAAATCTGTTTTGTGGCAGATGAAAGGCAGACTGTGATTGCCATCATTGCTGCTCAGGATGAAATCCCGGAGAAAGGAAGTATGGCTATTAGAATAAGAAGCCTAGAACAAGGTGTATCCTGTTTCTTTCACCAGTGTGAGAGGCAGCTTGTAGAGGTGGAATACACATATCCAGCTGTTGATTCCTAAGGTCATACAGAATTGCCCATGACTACAAGGAGTTATACACATTGTTTACTAGAAAGCCACTCAAGAAAAGGGCTAAAGATATCTTTATGTGGGGCTCAAAATCTGTTACACTTAAGAAACAAAGCCTTTTTATGTGAATAAGAAATATCTGTCAGCTCAAAGACAGCCCACAGTGAGCACCTCTGAAAAAAGAGAAAGTTGTGTGGAGTAAAGTCAGCATAGTTTTGTGGGGCCTGGAAAAACTCTCACTTTCTGTAAAAACTTACAGGCAGAACACAAAAATGCCTGTGTAATCAGACATTGATGACAAAGTAAGAGAGCTAGAAAAGGAAAGGGAAAAGTAAACCCCAGTTTTGAGTCTCATCCCAAGCTTGATGTGACATGGATGTGACACTGCACATCTCTTGAAGTGAAACAGTGACAGAAAAGGAATTGCAGGAGTAGCCCTGCAGTTGTGTAAATTATCCTCCCCATGATTTGGCCACATACAAAGAAATAAGTGACCCATTTCTCTGCAGACCAGAAGTGATATAAGCAGCCTTATAGTGTCCATTTTACACCAGAAGTCCTAAGTGAAGCAAGCAACATAGCAGTTTGAGAGGCTGTATCTCTGCTGTGTTAGGGTACATGGGTGGGTTCACCCCCTTTCTGACAACCCACATGCTCTCTATGTTCTTCCTCCCAGAACCCCATTGGTGCTCCTGGCAGACATAAAACACAACTTCATGTTTTCATTCTTCATCTCTGAAGTAGCCTTCCTTTGACTCACTGGCTTTTCATCACCAGCTAAGCTGTGTTTCTCTGTTCCCTGTGTTTAGCCATTGGAAATCTTTCAGAATTCAATGGGGTTTTCTGGTGATCAATTACCTGTGAGTAGGGAGCTCAACTGAAGATACCATGCACAATTTATTTTTTCTCAGATTAGAGTATTTAATCTCAGTCTGCTAAAACAAGGGAAAGGCTGTGTGCATTTCCA
Organism: Pezoporus wallicus; assembly: GCF_028554395.1. Classification (NCBI taxonomy): domain Eukaryota; kingdom Metazoa; phylum Chordata; class Aves; order Psittaciformes; family Psittacidae; genus Pezoporus; species Pezoporus wallicus. The sequence goes on from NW_026640775.1 coordinate 2,112,768, forward strand.
GTCGAAACTGTCTGACAGTTGAATAGTTAATTGCATATTTTAAGCCTATGGTAGTTAACAGGTGAAATTTATTGGAAATAAAATTTAGCCCATGGCAAAATGGCAGTAGGAGTAATAATTGCATGCCTGAAAAATCAGGACCTTCATGCTGATGTTAAATATAGAAATACTTTAAAGCTTCTCATCTAAATCAATGTCCAGTCATACTGTATCTTTACATTAATTGCTTTGGAGAAAATAAGATGTTCCTGGTACTCCTACCTTTCCTTTAAAAGTGCAGATATCTGAAAAATAAGAAAAAATCCTGTTTTATTAATGCCAGTTGTTTTTTCTAGATTCAGCTGAACCCTTCTTCAATATATGGAAGCCTATTGAGTTATTTCTGAATACATTTGAGAAGTTGTAACTAAATTGTGTTTTGTAAGAGTATTATTGAAAACACCACATAAAACATCTGAAAGGCTGAAAAGTTCAACAAGCTGCTAAGGTCACTTTTCGAGGGAGAAGAAAACAAAATATGTGCACTAAATCTGAACCATAATTTCCGGGCAGAAGATGGTCCTAAAAGTCCTATGACAACTGCCCAGAACCAGCACTCAGTTCTCTTTGGTGGCTTTTCCTGAGGCTTGACGCAGTAGTGTGGGGAGAGGCATGGGAGTGGACTTCCTCGTGGCCTGTGGATGAGGCTCACTGCCCAGGCACTGTGAGCCTGCCACAGCTTTTTCAGAGCTTGCTGCTTTCTGCTAAGGAGCAAATTGAGTGGAGGTATTGCTTCTTTCCCTCAAAGAGCACGAGAGTGAGCCCTTTGGACACAGTAGGAGCCAAATGCCCCTGTTTGTTAGCAGTGTACAATAGCATGAGGCCTGGCTGTACAGCTATAGGCTGTTGGCTTTTGAAATGGAAAATATAACAAAGGTGGTGGGAAGGCAAAAGAGACTAGCTAGAGGGACATCACTACATTACTCTAGACTTCAAGGGACTTATCAAACTCCAGTGAGTGTTGCAACTGTATGGGAATTCACATTATGCAGACATAGAAGTACGTCAGTTGCGTGAATGCTGTCATAAATCTCTTGTAACTGCTGGGAAAGTGTCTGGATGACAAACGCCCTCACATGCATTTGAGTTTTGCCCAAGGGACCACAGACTGACTGATGAACTTGTTTATCCTGCAGCATCAGTATGGCTGGCAGTGCTTTACAATCAAGCAGAATGAGAGCTCCCATTCACAGTCATAGAATCATAGAATCATAGAATAGTTAGGGTTGGAAAGGACCTTAAGATCATCAAGTTCCAACCCCCCTGCCATGGGCAGGGACACCTCATGCTAAACCATCTCACCCAAGGCTTTGTCCAACCTGGTCTTGAACACTGCCAGGGATGGAGCATTCACAACCTCCCTGGGCAACCCATTCCAGTGCCTTACCAACCTAACAGGAAAGAATTTCCTCCTTATATCCAATCTAAACTTCCCCTGTTTAAGTTTCAACCCATTACCCCTTGTCCTATCACTACAGTCCCTAATGAAGAGTCCCTCTCCAGCACCCTTATAGGCCCCCTTCAGATACTGGAAGGCTGCTATGAGGTCTCCACGCAGCCTTCTCTTCTCCAGGCTGAACAGCCCCAACTTCCTCAGCCTGTCTCCATACGGGAGGTGCTCCAGTCCCCTGACCATCCTCGTGGCCCTCCTCAGGACTTGTTCCAACAGTTCCATGTCCTTTTTATGCTGAGGACACCAGAACTGCACACAATACTCCAAGTGAGGTCTCACGAGAGCAGAGTAGAGGGGCAGGATCACCTCCTTGGACCTGCTGGTCACACTCCTTTTGATGCAGCCCAGGATACGGTTGGCTTTCTGGGCTGCAAGCGCACCCTGAAGCCGGCTCATGCTCATTTTCTCATCGACCAGCACCCCCAAGTCCTTCTCTGCAGGACTGCTCTGAATCTCTTCTCTGCCCAACCTGTAGCTGTGCCTGTAATAAGCGTGTCTTATGTTATGTAGTTAATACCTGCATGATCACTCCTTTTATTTCCATGCCCTTTGCAGCCCAAAATCTTGCATCTCCAAACCTGACCAACAGTCAGGCCCTATTTGTTTTCTTTCTCCTGTAAAGTCATTTTAGGATAAAGTCATTTAGGATAAAGTAATTTCAGGTTGTATTTGACGTTCAGTGTAGATCCTTCACCTTATATATTGCTTTAGGTAGTGTCAGTCACCGCCTTTCAAATCAAGTGTGATGTTCTCAGTCTGGGCTGTAAGTTTTACATCATACTTCCCTTCCATGCCCCGGGTAAACCCACGACTCCTAATCTCCAATATCCTCCTGCTGCCTAGCAAATTATCAGTTAATTTACTACCTGTGAGCCAAATCCCTGTATAATAGCTGTTCCCTGGAGAAAGAAACTTCTTTTTTTAACAATTCAATGACAGAAGCCTCTTCTTGAGACCAAAGTTATTGATTTAAGCATTTCAAACGACACATATTCTGAAGGCAGTTGAAACTGTGCGGTACATAATTTATGTGACCGATTTTCCGATGACAGGGGAAGGCAAAGCAAAAAGTTTGCTTAATACACGTAGTGAGAAAAAGCAGACTTTGTAAGGAAGCACTGCAGCTGTCAGGTACCTAGTCATTGCCATTCAATAGAGGCATCCTACATTTTTAACACTGCTGTCCTGGGCTGACAGGTTCAAAGGTCTAGCTGTATCTTAATCATAGGCACCAGTGGGCAGCCACTAGCAAGGAAACGCAGATGGCACTGCAAAGCCTGTCTTTGTTTGAAGCTGTAATGAAGCCGAATCCCTGCTCAGAAAAGCTATTTATTCTGTGTTCATTATGGAACTGAAACACAAAGCTCTACCCCTGGGTCCCTGTTGCTGTCTCAAATCAGCATGTTTTCAGGGGAAGTCCTGTCTCTCATGACAGCTGCCATCTCGATCAACACACTGCAAATTGAACCAGGGAATCACTGCACCTAAAAGCATAAGTTATCACAGCTTGTGTTGGTACATCAGCGCCATGCAGGTCCATGTCCAGAGAGGATCCACATGCTCTATAATCCCCCTCTGAGCCAGGGGCTGCAGAACTTACAAGGAAAGGTTTTATTTCACACAGTGTCAGGGAAGCTAGGAAAATACTTGGGAAAAGGTCAATAGGCTATTTACAAAAACTCTGAAAAAATTCTATTACAGTCTCAGCTTTGCAAATGTTGAAGAAGCCGCACAGTCTGAAGCACTGAATTGTCAGAGGTCTCATGTGTGCTTTTAAAGGTGCTGGCTCTGTGGGCGGTGTGCATTCGTTTAGCTGGTCACTGCGCAGCCTGTGGCATGTTTGAACTCTTGGTCTGAAGTGTCCTGCAGCTACCTGGATAGAGGGGCTGCACTGGAAAATGTCAGTCCTTTCTAAAGGAGGAAAAAAGGAAGCACTGTGGGAGAAATTATGATTAAAAATAGTGTTTGCCCCCTTGCTGCAAAATACAGGTAAAAATAAAATCCAGTGCTTCCAGTCTTTCTGTATTTCTTGCTGACAGCCAGTTACGAATTCATGCCATTTTTCTTGCTGCAAAAAAAACGCAAAACAAAGACAACTTCCATGTTTATTTTTAGTGCACTCCATTAAATTCCATAGTTCATAATAGAGTTAAATTTGGCCCTGAGAACTGGTTTGTCCTGAGTAGCCTGCTGTAACTAATAATGGATTTATATTCATATTCCTTGTTTTAAAATGTAAATTGGATTAGTGGGTTTTCATTGTGAAGCTTTTTTTCCAACAAAAAGTGATTTTTGGACCAAACCAAGGATTTTCTTATTTTTAATAAATTCCCCCATTTAAAAAAAAAAAAAAAAATTAATGAGATTGCAATTTTTCTTGTTTTTCAGAAGGAGAAAGTGGAGATAACTTTCTGACAATAAAATATCTGTTTCTTTATAAATACATTTGATCTCAATTTTTAAAGTGGAATGTGTACATTTTCTCTGTAAAAATCTTCAATCTTTTTCATTTCTAAAGCACGCCTGTGTGGAAACTTTGAAAGTGCCATTAAATGGGTATTATTCTTTCTAGGCTTTGAGCAGAATACAATTGCTGGCCCTTTTGTTTCATTAATTCCCCATACAAATATACATTCTACTCAATTTAGGATCATGAAAGACACAGGGATTATAAACCTATTTAGGCTGACTAAATCCCTTGGAAATTTAAAATGGAAAATATTATCACAATTGGGTATTATATCTACCAAATTTTCATCTAACTGGTTAATTATTTGCTTGAGAGAATCCCTAAACCTTCTTGTGAAGCAGGGAGCTTTGGCAATGACTGCAATCTCCAAGCCAGAAAGGCAAGCACATATTGTCACATCCAGAGTGGGGGAAAATGCAAAGCAGTTAGCAACCTTGAATTTTTTTGCTAGAAAGGCTTTGCTTAGAGGACAGGTACATATGCATAATGGGGAGGAACAGCTCAAGAAGAGAGAAATCAGGAAAACAAAATCACTTGGTATAAAAAATGCATCTAAAGAGCAGGCAAAAACTGTCTACAGAAAGGGTGAAAGGGAAGAGGGTGGGAGCACAGGACGGGCTATGAGAAGGCACGCAGCCGAATGGCACTGGTGCAGTGAGCAGATAAACTCTGAGGGTTTGCTCCCTCCTGCCTCTAAAGCAGCAGGACTGTGGTGCATCCTACTGTAGTCACAAGAGTGTGTTCAAAGGCCTGGGCCTCCTCATCCAAATGTTTCTTTTCCTGACAACAATAACCTCCAAGACCTCGATGTTTTGGAGTGACTGCTGAGGCTGGGAAGTAATGTTATTTTGTAAGGAGAGCATTTAACACCGTGGGGAGGTGATAACTTTGCAGGAGGAGGTGTGAAAGGGTAGACCCTTTTCATAAAAAGAAATCTGTGCTGCCAGATGTAAGTAGGATGGATGAGTTTTCTCACCAGCAAGAGACATCTGGCTTTGTGAGATGCTCTCTAGGACTCCTCAGTCAGGAAAAATGATGTATCTAAAATGTGATAGCAAGCCATCTCAGGAAGCCCAGGCTTGAGAAATGACCACTCAACAATTTATAAAGTTGCTTGGCACCGTTACAGTTTTAGATGCTCTTCTAGCTTTAAAAACAGTCAGTTTTATTTGGGATGTTTTTGTTCTTTTGTGTTGTGTTCTTTTTTCATTTGGTTGGCTGAGGGTTTTTTTTAAGTAACTGTTTTTTTTCTAGCTGAAATGGGTCATTGGTAGCTATTTCTAAGTTACTATGGCTACCTTGACTTGCCCAGCAGCAAGAGGGCGGGGGTGTCAAGCTGACTGTAAAGGAATGGTCTTCCTTGGCCAGGCAGTAAAAAGCATGGGTGTGAGAGCCAAGACAGAAGAAGGAACAGGAGTATACATGACCAGTTAGAATAAGAGACTGGGGAGGAGGTGTGGAGGCATCTTTTCAGTTACTTACCTATCTGGTACGGCAGGCCTTCCAGTCACCTCTGCAGGACACATAGCATCTAAAATCTCTGACAGAAAAGTAATCATCCCATCTCAATAGCTCCAACTTTTTACAGAAGTCAGTTAGTTTGAAGCATTTTCTCTTCAAAATTAAATTAGAAGCAGGCTTTTCGAAGCAGCTGAATTACTGAATGTCTCAGTATGATGTCTCAGCATACATGTGTGTGTTTTCAGCATGCTGATGGCATTATTCCCAGCCTTTCTTAAACTAATGGCCAATGTCTGGGTATTCTTTTCCTTCAAAATGCCAACACAAATCTGTAGTATTTTGAATTTCCAAGCTAATTTTCTTCCTTTTGTTGTTGATGTTTGGTTGTTTTGTTGGGGTTTTGTTGTTGTTTTGGAGTGTTTTTTTTTTTTTTAAGGCTGGTCTCTGAATTAACCAGGCAGTCAGGTATTCAAGAAGCAAAATATTTTACATGTTCAGGGGAATGCTCGTCATGGCTTAAGCCCAGCCAGCAACTTAGTGCCACACAGACACTTGCTGACTCCCAGCTCCTCTCCAGTGGCATGGGGATGATAGAAAAAGTAAAATCTGCAGGTTGAGATAAGAAAAGTTTAGTAATTGAAATAAAGTTAATAATAATGTGAGTAATAATGTTAATAATAATGTAAATAATAACAATTATGAATACATAGAGAGAAATAAACCCCAAGAAACACACGTGAAGCACGATACAGCTGTTCACCACTTGCTGACAGATGCTCAGCCCATCTCCCCCATGGTCAACTCCCCCCAGTTTCTATAGTGAGTATGATTTGCTGTGGTATAGACTATCCCTTGGGCCATTTTGGGTCAGCTGTCCTGGCAGTGCTCCCTCCTGGCTTTTTGTGCCCCAGGAAACTGAAAAGTCCTTGATCAGGGTAAATGCTACTTAGCAACAACTAAAACATCAGTGTGTTATCAGCACTGTTCTCAGACTAAAGCCAAAACACAACACTGAGCCAGATACTAGGAAGAAAGTTAACTTTATCCCAGCTGAACCCGGGACAATGATAGATTGAGCCAGCATGGGATGTTGAAGTTTTGTAATACAAGCTTTGGTCGGGATAAGATCCTTCTAACATACCTGCTTTCATCAGAATGTGATATATGACTAGCAGGAGACACATGTATAAGGAAGGGGTGAGAAAAGTAAAGGAACGCTTCACTGTGTTCTCTGTAGGTGCTTTTCAGCTTTATGTATTGTGTAGTTCTGTGTCTATTTAACTATCAATATGCATGCTCAGGCCTGGATTGACATGAACATTTATCCTGCAACTCTTTTACTTCTGTCTCCAGTTCTGGGATGATGGAAGGATTTCAGGTGGGTGAAGGCCTCCTTGAGAAAGCAAAACGAAGTGCTAGGATATTGTTTTTGAAATGGAAATGCATCCAGCAGCAGGTAGAAACCCAAACTCCATTGCTCTGTAGTTTCCATCACAGGAAAACAGAGCCTTGCAGTCAGCATGTCCTTGTGTACTAGTGTGGCAGGGTTCTGATGTATTTCAAGTTTGTAATTCCTTCTTTAATGTGGTTTTTATTCCCATATGTTTTTCCTCTTTTTGTTTGCCAGATGATGCTTCTTTCAGAGCTGTGGAGGGTTATCAGTATTCCTGGGAATAGATTCACAGGGGAGAATAAAAATGGGATATAGCCCTTGCTTTCCTCATTAGTGCTGCCTGATGAAATATGTGAACTCCTGTTTGTTATACAGGAGAGGTGTTGCACTGCCACTCAGCCAGTGCCTCCACATCAGGCTGCATCTGGCCCAGACTATGAATTGCTCTCATTTTAAAGAAACTCATTTGCTAGCCCTTTATTTTTCAGATGCATCACTGCAGATGCAAAAAAGCTGGATTATACTGAGTTTTGCAGTAGAATTTCCTCTCTATTGCTTTGCTGAGGCAGAGTAAATATATTCTCCCCCCACCAAGAGCCACAGTCAAGATCTCAGCCTAAGTAGATACATAGCAAAACCAGTTAATGTTTAACTGTTGATGGTGTTTGTTGACTTAAGTTTGTTTCCTATTAAACAAAACATGTTTTGCTTGACAACAGTTTTTAAATAAAAACACAGTGGATTGTAATCTTCTAGATGCTTCTGTAGTATTTTTTAAAGTTGAGCAAAAAATTGTGGAAAACCACTATATATTCCTCTTTTTAACCTACTGGGGCTGAATCAGAAAGGCAGGGAGAAGATAGGGAAGGGAGGACTGCCTTTCCTCGCAGGTTCCTAATCCATAAGTCACTATTGATAGGGGTAGTCACTGGGCATCTTTTCTGCCCTCTTCACAAACAAAAGTAGTAAAATCAGGCATCAGTCCTTGAGGGAATGCTAGTGAGGAATAAGAGCTGGCATTTGGATTGAGGTCTCTGTAAATGGCTGTTTGTCATTACATGATGTGCATTGTTTAAGATTTTGCATATGCCCCTAGAGGCTGTGACAATCTGCCATTTCTTATAGTAATGAATGAGCTTTCCAAAGTGGATTACATGAAGTACAATATTTCAGTGTAATTTTGAGCACTGTGTTTGCTTTGGAAGGTTGCAAGTTCTTTAAATCCATTCTAAAATGGTTAAACTTAGAGCTGTCTGATGAAGCGTTTTAAGCTTTCTGAAACAGAATTACATGAGAAATTGCTTTTACAAATAGTCAACGAAAATGTTTTACCCTCCACAGCATAGAAATATTTACTTACCACAGAAGCAAAAAAACAAAAATAACTTCATAGTTCAGGCAGCACATATGCAGATGCTTTTCTTCAGCACCTTCTTTCAGAAGGGCTTGTCCCAGAAAGTCAGCATCACTTTCTAAGTGAGAGCCCCAGAAAAACAGAGTATTTCTTGTTATGGTGTTATGCTGCCTGCAATGACTGATAACTCAGCCTGTCAGTAAACTGGGGACTCCTGGTAAAGGCACTGGGACTGCTGAACTTCCTCGGCAGTTTAGAACTGTTTCTTTCCATTTCCAGGTTGTAAAATTCTTTCCTTTAATTTTGTTTCCTCTTCCATGCTTTCCATCAATAAAGATTAAGTAAGTTTCTTACTAAAAATGTTAGGAAATGAAAAAAAGAGTTAATCAAGTAGTTCAGCTTTTGGCTTCTCCAAATTGTTTCCTTTTCTTTGTGGTGCCCCTACTATATCTGTAAGTTGGTCCCAGCTCATAGGCTGTGTTGGCACAGTGAGTTGAGTAAGAGCGCTGCATGGCTGTACCTGTTGCCCTGTGTGGAGGTCAGGACTGGTGCTAGCCATACGGCTGTGGGGCAGAGACCAGGGCAGGTGGTGCTGCACACCAGTAACGAGGGGTGAAATCAAATGTGTGTACATAAAATTCACCCAGTGCCTCCCTGACTGTCAGGCAAGCTTTCGTCAGTGCTGACAGCCTGTCTTTTTCATGAGCATCAAATTAATCCCAGCACTAAAATAAATCTGAAATCAAGCCATGGGTGATTGATAAAGAATCCACAATGTGTCCTTGTTACCTTCTATGTGTGTCTGTCTCCTGTCTCTGCTAGAAGGGTTCCTTAACCAGCTCTCTGTGAGCAAGCAAATGGGAAGCAAGTGAATCTAGCAGTCATATTTCCCTCTGGTGCCTCAACCGCTGTAGGCTGTGACACATGAAGGCTCCCAATGGTATGGTTTACATGACAATTTAATTTTAAAGAAAGAGGACACATATGTTTCTGGCAGTTGTGTAATTAGTGCCGTTCTTTGGCAGACCCACCACAGCTCCTTATGCTTCTTATAGGGAAAGTTAGAAATGACAGGAAGGTTTTAGCAGACAGAGGTTTTCCAGGGTAGGAGTCAAAGCCCTTGCTGGAGTTGGGAAAGCTCATCCAAAAGATGACTTCAGTTTCATTCCCTGCCTTTAAACTTATGTGGACTTTGATTTCCATGCTGAGAATTTGGATATTCCCTAGGAGCAAGTATATAAATGAGAATGCGATCAGTGGGCTCTTATCTGTGGGTTGGCTACATCTTGATGATGCCTGTAAGTGGTTCTGTTTCAAACTGAATTAATTCTGTTTTCATCCCAAATATTTATGCTTTTACTGTATTTGTATCAGACACAAAGATTTCTGACAAAAATGTGGAAAACACTGAGAGAGGAGAAGGAAAGGCCTTGCATAATTTAAAACTTCTTCTAATTTTTACTACTCTTCATGCCAGCGCTTTTTGAGGAGTGCTGAACAGGATGGGAAAAATCGTAATCTCAGACTTTATAGGAGGGTAAGGGGGCAATGAGAATAAAGCCAACAAGGCAGAAAAAGCATGTACATGCACCGGCCCACCTTGGAGAAGTACTGTGGAGTTCTGAGCTTGTTCTTCAGAAACTCATGACCACACAAGATGAGGTGCACTGAATGTTCGTAGTTACCTTGGTGCTCATCCTGGCCTGACTGAGGTGAAGTGTTTTGCTGGCCTGGAATGACCACAGATGAAAATAAATACACCTGCACTCAATCCATTTAGTCCTGAGACATTCTTTTGGGACGGCTAAAGAGAAAACAGAGAAGTGTCTTTGTGTGAAAGAGCTTTCATCCCATCTCAAGTTGACAAACCCGTCATTATTTACACACAAGCTGTGGTTCAGACTACTCCAAACTATCCCGGCTGATCCGACTTATTGGAAGGATGGAGGGTAAAGTTTGGCTACAGATGAGCCAGCTTTCCGTCTGTTGTTCCTGCTTTCATGTTTTTTGCTTCCTTCTTTTTTTTAAAAATTGAATTCTATGGTGAGACTATGTGCTTCTCTGCCTCTTTAATCTTCCACTTTGAACTCATTTGCAATGCGATAGATAGAGTTTGTGTTTCAGGATGTGGGACCATGATAACACATCTCAAATGGTAAAAGTCTGCATAGTAATTGATTACCCGTGATCCTCCTTGGCCACATCCTCTGCTACAAATTCAGCACAGGGGACAGAGAGTAGGGGTTGGGGAGCTGGGAAGGGAAGGAAGAAGGCACTGAAGAATTTTAGAGGGATCTGTGTTAATTCCTCCAAGACATCCCTATGTGATGTTTGTCAGTCAATAGGAGATTAGATTGATGAGAGCATAGCTGCTCTTAATCCTCTTCTATCCATTCCCGCAAAGGGTATTAATATAGGAACAAAATACACAGACTTGCAAACGATATCTTTTTTTTTTTCAGTGCACATCAAGGAAAGCACTAAAGATCAGAGTCTTTTTGGTCTCATTTTTCCCAGGAAGATAGTAGTCAATGGGGAATTTCACAGCAGTGCCAGGCTGTGAGACTCTCAGGTTCCCTCTACCACTGCAGACCTCTTGGTCCAGAGCTGTAATCGTAGCCAGGCAGAATAAGCCTTTCTGCTTCTGGGCAGGTTGGAGATAAAGGGCAGTGATTTAGGGTCTGTGTTGCCTTTAAGAGAGACCATGCATTTCAAACTTTGTCATTACCATGGATTTTCTGGGGGCTTTATAGCACATTTTTGCTATGAAGAAAGCTCCTTTGCATTCTCTCAGTGTCAGCACAAAGACTAAGGAGTCTTTCCAGTCAGTCAGAGCCAGCTGTGCTGTGAACCATTTCAATTCCAGTTTTTCCATCTGGCCTGTTCTCTCACCTATCCCTTTATTAATGCTTATCTGGCTTATTTACATGCTTAGAAAGAAAGGGAATCATTAGCGCTTAATAACTGGTTTCCTGCACATGCGCTAGTTGCACCATTCTAAGCAAGTTCATGCCTTGCTTGAAATTACTTTAGAGAGCTCCTGTATTCCTGCTGTTTTATGCATCTTCCCCACAGTAAGAATATATGCTCTAAAATAGGTCATTGTGCACATCTTTTCTTAGGGAACAGACTGGCAGTGAAGAGGGGAGCAAGTGAAGAAGGCAGTGAACTGGTTGTTCCTCCACCTCTTATTTGTCCTTATTAACAAAAGAAAAAGAAAAAAGAAAAATAATCAAAAATTAATGCAAGATGCAAGCCTGATTTTTCATAGGCTCTGCCTAAATTTGAACATTCTAATTCTTGATGGCAAATTCCCTGTATCTTTCCAGTACCAACCTTTGCAGAAGACTGAGTTTATGATAATAATAATTTCTATAGTATGTTATCGTAAGGTACTGAAGTGATTCACTAGCACCAGCCTATCCCTGGAATAACCTTCCGAAGCAGTTAGTTATCAGTTCTTCTCTTTTACATACAGAAAAGCAGTGACACAGAGCATTGATGCAACTTTCCTGAAGTTATTCATAACCTATGGCATAACTCAGTATTGATGCACAAGCCTCTAGGCTCCAAAACTGGTGCTTTATGAACAGGGCCGCCTTCGTTAAGGCAGTCCACTGCCAGGCAAAGTGACAAGTGGGACTTAATTTCTCATTTCCAGTCAGCACCATAGCGGTGGAGACTACTGGTTTTGGTCAAGCCTTTTCCTTGCAGGGAAATAAATAATCCAATTGTTGTTTCTTTCTGACATATCATCTAACATGCATGGCTCAGACATCTAAACCACAGGTGACCAGAAATAGAATCTGTTTTAAATATGTAATTGTCCAATTTCTCTCAAGATTCTGGAAAAATATTCCCTATGACACAAAGGAACTTTAAGTAGGTTTCAGAGGCACTACCATGCCACTTTCAAGCAGAAGATTGATAAGTCCTGGCATCAAGTTTATCCATGGTCTCTCTCCTTCCCTCTTCCCTTGTTTTCATCCTTTACCTCAGCATCTGACTGTGACAAGTTTTCTATCAGTCTCCAGGCTACCGTGTCCAGCACATGGCATGCCAGCTTACAGCAAAACAGGGACATGCCGTTCTTCCAGCAGAGCATATGAAGGGTAGAGCAGCTCTGGAGTTGTTTCAGCCCACTAGTCCAAGCCCTGCTCTGCTCCTTCTCTCTAGAAGGGGCTGTGGGTTGGGAGTATGGATAACATACTGACCTCTGCAGGCTGGGCTTCAGCTGCTCCTTTGGCTGAGCTCTGTGTTTAGCTAAAGCCTATAATAAAAATCCCTCCTCATGCCCCAAACTGCAATGGTTTAATTGCCTTTCTTCCCTGGTACATCTGTATGGGTCACAGCTAAACAATACTTCATCATGAAGGTACCAGCCAAGCCTTGAAAACCAAGCCTTTTTTATCATCTGCTGTGGCAAGCTTTCAGAGATTAGGCAGCTAAGGCATGTTCTCCACAAAAGAAGCAGAAAACAGCACACAACATCCAATACTGTCCTGACTGAAACAAAATCAGGGCCCAGTCCTCCACATTATCTGGCACCTTGACAGAGCTCATGCCACCCAAAGCAGCCTCCCAGAAAGTCACAGAGCTGTTGGAAAGACCAGCAGATTGTAATGGCCTTGCTGTAATTATTTGGGGTTATTTTAGAATCTACACCCAATTCTCTTTTACTTTTTCCCTTTGTTCTGTCAGAGCTTTTATCCCCTCCTTGTTTACTCAGGTATCGTTACCACTTTGTTCCACAGAGCTCAGATATATTTCCTTTCAGGTGCAGCTTTAGTGAACAATAAATTTAACTCCAGTCACCCATAACGCTCTTAACAGATTTAAGCTTTCTCTTTCCTAAACTCAGGGGCTACTCAAAGAAAAACTCTCCCCCACATTCTTCCTTCCTCCCAAACCACGGTCTCTTCCACACTGATTGATTTACCATCATCGCCTCTTACATCCCAGCCGGAACTGAAAAGCTCCACCTGCTGATATTACTCAGCAGTAATCGCACTGCACTTTCATGCAGGCTTCAAGCATTCATCATGAGGATGACTCAATAAGCCAGCCCTGTGCCGATGAAAGGCTTTAGAACCTCCATCTCTCTTGCACATGCAATAGCCACCTTCTGGATAAACTCTGGTATGTGTTGCAGGGGGGAAGGGAGAATATGTTTTATGATGATTAACTCACTTGCCAAAATTTCTCCTCTCCTCCGTACTCTCAAGATGTCTGAGAACCGATCAAGTATTCCTTTCAGTCATGCATTATTCCCAGGATATTTCCTGTGAAAGATGCTCTGTGTGTAGCTCATTCTCGGGCAGTCCCCTGGGGAGCTTTCAAACTCAAAGCTGCATGACAGATGCACCGTGTATTTGCTGTGTGGAATCCAGTCTGTAAGCCAGGACATTGGTACCTGGTACTCCCAGGAGGCCCAAATCCTTTGGCTTCTTTGCACGTTGAGACCCTTTGGCTGGCCTTGAGCTCTCAGCAGATCTGCACTCATGCCTGGGCTTCAGCCTGATGTGATCAAACTCCTCCCCAGCTGCAGCCTGATCACTGGCCAGGCACACGTGCAAGTCCCCTCCTTCACCTCTTTCTTTGCCTAAAACTAGGCAAAGGACCAGACACCACCCATCCCTAATTGACCTCAGGGGCAAACAAGAGGGAAGGAGAGAGCTGGAGATGAAATGTCCACTTGTTTTTCTCCAAAACCTTTTCCTCTGCTGCTGCAGGAGCAACTGTGCACGTGTGTCATGGAGGGACTCGCAGAAATGTTGATTGGTTACCGGGGGGGGGGGGGGGGGGGCACTTCTGTTCCTGTGCTGGGCAAATATAGCTCTGGTATGAAGGTCTCCAGAGAGCTCAAAATTCATTTTTCATAACCATTACGTGATATTCCCTTGCAGCCATCTAGCAGAACATTTCTGCTAAATCACCAGAACATATCTGGAAAGCAAGCAGAGCATATACCTGCAGGGTCATACAACATTTATTTACCACTTGCAGGGTTGTTTGTTTTTTTTTATTTTGTTGTGGAACATCATTTATCCAGCTTTGGGGAGACAGGGTACAAACCCAAAGCCAAGAATAAAAGCCCTGCTTTTGGCGCTGCCACACGAGCTCCGTCTGTAGCATCCCATCAGCTCCTCCAGTGTTTTGGGTCACCCTAACCCCTGACAAAAGTGGTATTTCTGACTGCTGAGGGGTGGTAAGGATGGGCACATTGGTGTGATGGGAAATGTCAGCTGTTATGATGGAGTTGCTGAACAAGAGTTCCTCCTTCACTCCTCTTGGCTTTCTTTGATCTCCTTTGTGCTGGCTGTGGAACACATCACTGTGTATTTTTAGACATCCACATCTACATACATAAAAGAGCCTCTATATCAGCATATATACATCTGTATATAGCCCCACACCAATAATATTATCGGGAGGAGGGGGGCAGTTGCAAATCTGAAGTATAACAGACCTGCATGCTTGTGCCAGTGGAATTGCATCAAAGCTGGCTGAGAATATAAACAGACTTCTTTTTCCCCCCAGGTATCAACAGTGAAAATTCAGCCTATTCGGCAACTGATATAAACTAGAAAGGAAAAAAAGGAGAGCTGCCAAACCATCACATTTGGAAATGTTGAAAGATTTTTTTCCCCTTTCAAAATTAAAAATGTCAATGAAAATGTGACAAATTTTACCTCCTCTAATTGGGAAACACTGTTCTTTCCTAACTACTTCTGTCCCAGGCTTTCTGACATTCTTAGATTTTTTTTGCCTAGAGCTTTAAAGATGTTGCACCTTAAATATGCCTAAAGGTGCAGAAAAGTGTTCATAGTTTTGAAAGATGAAACTGAATTTCATTATGCAGTGCTAGCTACCAAAGCATCTTTACAAAACTGGCCCTTTTTTCCTCTGTTAGGTGGGTTTCACAGGTATTGCGGCAATGACTCGGTGTGTCTGTAGTCATTACTACACACAATTGCTTGACCTTATCTACTCCAGAACTCCTCAGAGACTTGGTCTGGATTTCCAGAGAGAGAAAAAATCTCATCCTCCAGCCTTCCAGTTTTCAATTTTCATACACTTTAATTGCTAAATCAAATAATTAACCAAAAGCATAACATAAAATAAAAATTAACCCAATTTATTTTAATTTACTTTGATATAAACAAAATCAATTAATCTAATTATCAGTTTAATTAAACCATTATTAATAAATCAACACCTTTATGAGCTTTATCTAGAACACTGGTAAAGGGCAGTTAGCTGCCAGCCATAAGTACAACATAGCAGTATCAGCACCTGCTGGAACATCTTATTCCATCTGAGTGCCAGATATAGCAAGGTGCCAGTCACTTTCAGATCAAAGGTGATGCTGATGTTCATTAAGATAGTCTGTTTAAATTACAGATGGTCAGTTGGTAGCCAATATCTCTACTTTGCCAAGAAATGTCACACAAAATCATCCTGGTGCATGTCAAAACGATGCAGCTTGTTGCATGCAAAATTCAAATGGAAATGTACAGAGAAATACTTTCAGGATTAATCACATAACATTCCCAATCTGAAATGTCATGCATGCACAGTTCTGGAAAGCAGCCATTTAGCTTAGGGATGCCTTACGTGTTCGGAGTCTATTAGTCAGCTGCCATTAACAGGAAAATCTCTGGATTACTTGCACACACACACGTGCACACTCTGAGAGCAAGCATCATCAAGTGTCACAGGTCTTCTTTTATTGAGATTGATGCTAGAATTTCCCCAAGAGAAAGATCGCAAAAACACAACTCCTCGAAGCATTTTCTGTTTAAGCAGCATGGTTTCTGTGCCTTTCCTCTGAGAGCTTCAAGAAGCTAGCACATTATTCAGAAAATCATGAAGCAGCTTCCTTGAGCTATGTGTTTGATACTCATAACTTTTCTTAACCAGATTAACCAGATGCCAGGTCTGATGATCCTGCCTATTGTAGTGTATCTGCCCACTTTCTGTGGCTGCCTGGGAAAACAGAGGAAACACAAACAAAAGTTATGTGATGGCAACAGCCCACACAGTTTCAGTGGCTAGGGAACAGAAACAAGATTTTGATTTTCAGAAGAGGTGATGTAGCTCACCCCACTTCCTCATAACTCCTGCTCACCAGTTTCTTAACAAATCGAAATGAGATGCTTCTGAATTCAGCAGCATCGCTTGGTAAATCACAGGGGAAACAAAAATCCATCCCATCAGACAGAGAATTTATAAATCTTTTAATATTTCAGATCATGGCTCAATTGATAGATGCCACTTATTCTATCCTACAAAAGCCTCAGCTCAAACATTACTTGAAAATGCAGAGCTAGCAAAATGCTGGTGCTAAAGACAGCAATTCTGTCAATGGCAGTTGTTGATATAGAGACTCACTGAACTGTTTCCTGACAATTAAGTGCTTGTTTCAAGCTGTATTTTGACACAGGTAAATTTCAGAGAAAATATTACCTTTTGTCAGCACCAAAACATGGGAGTTTCCCTGTACACCCTCTGATTTTTTAGCAAAGTTTCCTAGGCACAGACTGTCGCTGCTTTCCAGCACAGCCTCCAGAACAGAAAGGCCTGATCCCAGGTAGGTCCCCTTGCTCTAACTGATTAAAATGCATATGAAAAAAAGATATATAATCGTAGTGGTTAATTAATGAATAGCTCAGATTTTATTGTAAAGGGGCAGTATTAGCGAAAGCTCCTGCAAGCAGCAAAAGGTTCTGCTGTTCTCAGCAATGACACTGGAGACCCACTGGGTCCTATTGCATTACATAAAGGCTTCCCTTTCCTCTATGGAAGATAAACCTGACTCATGATAGAATAGGGCTTAGCTGATTTTGTGTGAAAGGTTACAATGGTCTCTCTGTACAACTTGATGTAACTGAGATATGTCAAAAGGCAGAAAAATACTCAGAGGCACATTCCCCAGTGCAGGAAATGCCACTGCTGGGAGCAGACTCGGGGAGCTGCACAGGGCACCGGTGGGGCAAGGAGACTGCAGAGGGCATGCAGAGGTCACCCTGGCTTTCCCTAGAAGTGCTGGAGGCAGTCACAGTAAGCAAAAAGCAGTGGCTTTCTGTAACGCAAAGCAGAGCTGGATTCTAGCAGTGATAGCGGTGGAGTTTTCTTCAGCATTGTCTCCAGTTTGTTCTTCTGTTTCTGGCTGCCCTTGGCACTGCAGCGTTTTGAGGTGATGACTTTCTTGTCAGGTAAAATCTTCCCAGCCTAATTGTGAGGCTGGTCAGGTTCCTCACGCTTCCTCCCACCCTGGAAATGTTTGTTCATCAGGAGAAAGCACCTTCCTGTATGTATTACGGCTCCTGATTGACACTTCGGGCAGAAAGTGTAATTTATAATGTTGAAGTGAAGTTGACAGGAATAAACTAGGAGTCTGATTTTTTTTGCTTTGCAACAATGTTAAAGATAAATTGCTCTGGCTTCTCCATTGTTTCAGCTATGCAAGAAGAAGAACCTCTTTCTTTTCCCACAGTATGCAGTCAGAGCAGCTAGAATGAGGTTCCACTAGCCAGCAGCCAAAGAAAAATACAAGACACATATGCAGAGAAGATGAACAAGGTTTTAAATAGCAAACAACTTTTCAAAAAAGCCTTTAGGAAGCTTAGGGTGTGTGTACTTGTACCATTTCCCAGCCAAAGGGGAAGCATCGACAGTAATTTATAATTAGTTTGAAGCCTTATCTGCAGCCTAAGATTTGCTTCAATTTTAAGAGAAGAGAGAATATGCAGTGATTAAAGGCCAGCACAGGGAACGCGAGACTCCAGGGTCCTACACTCATCTATACTTGAATTACTTTAATTTAGGGTGTATCCTTTAACCTCCCATCTCTCATTCTTTGTCCCCTTTCCCAGTAAAACATCTCCCTTTCTGCTACCACTGCCTGAATTACTTATGCCTTCCTTTGATGGCTGCACTTAAAAATATATTACAGACAGGAAAGAGCCCAGAAAAAAGAAAAAGAAAAAGCTGATGACAAGGTCTGGATAAATTGCATTACTGAAATATTCACACTCTGAATATCAAACCCCAATATCACTCTGGAAGCCTATCTAAATGATTAACCTTGGCCTCAAAGGCTTTGAAGGCCAAAACGTGCTGCTTTGTATGGCATCGCTTGTGCAGAGTCCAGAGGTCATCTAAAAAAAAGGGACCTTTTCATCTTGTAGAATATTAATATGTTCACCAGACCTGTCTCACAGCCCCTTCCCATTCTTACACCAACACGGTTCTGCTTCTGTTACTTCCTTGGCCCTTTCTACCTTTGGAGCATACCTTGGAGACAGAGAAACAGGAGTGAGGTTCAACCTTGATACCTGGAGGTGGGTAGAAGTGGTGGAGAGGGCTGGTCATGTTCCAGTGCCTCACTGGGCGGTGGACAGTTGAGGAGAGGTGTAGGAGCAATGTTCTGTCAGTCTGCCCATGCATTATGGTGGAACACGCTGAGAACCACGTATACCTTTACCTGGTGGGCTCCATAGAAAGACCCCTAAAGGTCTTGATCAGTTCTTGCTGGGCAAAAAAGATAGTTGCTTAAGGCATGTGAGAAGATAAACTGAGAAATGAGCTGAGAAAGTGTCTCACTAAATAATTTTGGCTGCTTTTCACAGTATTTTAGAACTTTTTTTTTTAATGAATCCTCATTTTTTAATTTAATCCTCACTTCCCAGTAACACAAATGCTCCTGATTCCGGGTGAAGAGTAGAAAGCTGAAGCACTTATCTAGGCACTGTCAATTTGTACATAAGATCTCTTTGTATATAAACCCACAGACAGGGAGAATAATAATTGCATGTGAGGTCAGGTGGATAAGGTAAGCAGTGAAACTGAGAACAGTACTGACTAAACAGAAGAAAGGAAGGAAAGAAGAAGTGTGGAGTGGTGGCTCATGCCCAGGTGAACAGTGATGGGATAGGGCAGATCACTGCACTGCTCCAGAGATGTCTCTGCACAGGCAACATCTCTGAGTGATACTATGAACGCTTCCCCTGTTACCAACACATTGATTTCCACTTGACAAGAAAACTGGGCATCAGAGTTTAAATGAAATGGAGTCCTGCTGTTTCCATGGAAATCTTCTATGCCTATCAGATTAATGGAGGGCACACTGTGCTTTGCATAAAAGTAAACAAAATAAGGATGCTGCAAAGGCAATGGGTTACCTTTTCCATTCAGACTAAAAATCCCATATGCTTTCTTCATAAACTCTCTTCCTGCTCTCTGCTTCATCAGAGAGACACCCTGTCCTACATACAGTACTTACTTCAATTGACTGGACCCCGTGGAGAGTCTTACTCCTGGATAACCACCATAAAAAGGATCTTAGAATGGTTTGGGTTGGAAAGGACCTTAATATCATCTATTTCCAACACCCTGCCATGAACAGGGATGCCTGACCCTAGACTATGTCACCCAAGGCTCTGTCCAACCTGACCTTGAACACTGCCAGGGATGGAGCATTTTCACCACCCTCACTTCTTCCTTATATCTAACCTGAACTTCCCCTGTTTTAGTCTGAACCCATTACCCCTTGTCCTATTGCTGCAGTCCCTGATGAAGAGTCCCTCTCAGCCATCCAAAATACATGACAGACAGATTACAGTACTAACAGCTTAATACTCTGCGACAAACTATATGTGCCTTTGAAGTATCCAGCTTTTTTATACCAGTTTGAGTGTTTTCCCCTGACCCAGAATTTAGTTTCGCCTCTAGTTAAAGGCACCTTATGTGGCTCAGTTACGGTAATATTTTGACACTATGTGTCCCATCCTTCAACCCTCCCAAGGAAATCAGCCTACTACTGAAGATGAAACCTTTGGATGTGAAAAAGGAGCAACCAAAAAGAGCTTTAGCATCCTTTCCACTGCCCATCAGTGGAAGGGGAAAGGTTTTTCTCCATTGGGCAGCATGGGCAAGAAGAGCTTTCCCTTTATATTTCTTGTTTGCCACAGTACCTGCTAACTAGCTTGACAAAATAAACAACCCAAAACAAAACAGGCTGTTCATCAAGCGTTAGCGAACCAAATAACAGCAATTTATTACTGCCCAAGCACTTGAAATAGTTTGCATAAATATTTGTGTAATGCACGTTTACCACTGCATGAGTTATTTCCTACATTGAGCACAGAGATACTATTTAACATGTATTAGTCTGCCTGGAGCTCTGTGCTACCACAGCTGGACCACTTCCAACCCTGAAATAGCTTGGAAATGTCTATGTTCCACCACATTGTACAGGGTAGGCATTCTCAGCAAAGATCTAAAGCTGCAGCTGCCTCAAGTTTGGCCTTCCAGCCATACAGCAAAATCTCATTTTCCAGAAACAGAATCTTGGGTTTGCTCTGGCATTGACAGCAGCCTTTGGATGTTCTTTCTTCCTTCCTTCTTGCCTGGAACATAGGCAGGGATCAGTTTTGTGGTCCCAGGCTCAATTCAAAGTCACAGAAGAGAAAAAAAAAAGGAAGATTTACTCCTTTTTAAACTTATGCACATAAGGGAGCTACAAACCTAGCTGTTTCTTTCCTAGCCCTTTTTATCATTTAAGCAGCATCAAGTTGGCTTGCAACCAAACACTGTAATTTTACCACTATAGTCATAGATTTCAGCAAATTTGTTTTCCCCAGACAAACAGAGACAGGCTAATAAATGCAGATGAAAGATAAAATGCAGCAGAAAGTGAAAGGATAGGAAAAAAAGAATGAGTACTCTTGTCAGGGTGTGGTGATGAATGGTTAGCTATTATTTTCAGTCTCAGGCATAAATGGGAATTGTCTTTGGACAAGCTGAAGTTGCAGGTCAAGGTCAATACCTGAGTCAGGATTATGATTCACTGTCTGGAGGATGTTTTTTCCTCTCTTCTCACAGCTGACCCCTACAAAAAGCAGGGGCAATAGGGCAACACTATAAATATTGCAGCTCAGAAACTAGGGCTGTTTTTTAAGTGACTAACACATACTAAAACTGCATGAAACAAAGCGAGGCTACACCTTAATGAGCTTAGAGGAGGGTACTCAACTGCCCACCAAGGATTTACCAGGGCTGGATCCCTAATGTAGATGTCCTAAGCATGTGTTACAGCTGGAAAAGAGAGAAAGCTAAAGCCAGCAATGACAGCAAATCACTGTGTTGCTTGAGACTTGTAAATAAAGCAGCACTGCTGCTGCATGGGCACCAGGTTGGAGGACTACTGTTGTATGACTGAATACAAAAGTCCCAGGTTTATGGTTTAGCTCTCCAACCCAGTGGTAACTCAGATTAAACTCTTCATGGTAACTTTCAACCGCAGACCTAAAATTTCCATCTTGAAACAAAATATTTTACAAAGCCAAAGAAATGATAGACAGAAAATGAATAAAAACTAAGATGAAGCATCCTCTGCTGTCTCCTAATTTATCCTGTTTTATGCATTTCATCACGTTGGAAAAAAGCTATTAGTAATTTTACAGTGCTCTATCAGCTTGAGCTGGGGTCACTAAAAAAGAAGTGCTCAGCAAGCAATGAACTGTCCTTAGCATGTTTTAAAGACTTGCTTAGAGTTCCATGATGATAATCCACTGTTCAAAATCCATCTCAATTTCAGCTGACTTGATTTATCTACATGAATGATTCTGCTATCACAAGAATTATCTGTATTTATAATCTTGGGAAAAAACATACACCATCACTTGCAAGTTTTCACCTTCTGTTTGAAAGAGTTTGAAAATGAAGGACACTGAAGATTCCCCGGCGTTAGCAGAGGAGAGGGGGGAGAAGGGAGTCAAGCTGCTCAAGGTTTTCAACTCTGTAGCAAATCTTCAGAGGAGCAAAGGAAATATTTATATTTTTGTGAAATGAGAAAAAGACTAAATGAAAGCCTAATAAATTCCCAAAGGGAACAGGAAAAGAAAAGATGTTAATGCAATTACTGCCAACAACATTTTGAAAGAGTGTGTGTGAGAGAGAGAAATTAGTATATCATCTTGGAATCTTTAATTATTGGCATGTAAATTACACAACAAAGCTATCCTCTTCTAGTGAAAGAAATTAATGAATATCAGAAGTGTTGTTCTGTTTAATACAGAAAATGGGTGCTGAGATCCAAAGCTGTGTGATGCAAATCTAGAACTCCAAAGAAGTCAAGGGAGTGACCCAGTCTCCAGCATAACATGACAGAGATGCAATGCAATAAGGAAACCCACAAAGTACTGTCTGATTTATCTTTCCAGGGGGGAGACTATGAGGTCATTTCCCTTTGGTTCCTGCCTGTGACTGAACACTAACATGTGGTTTATCTAACAAGGTTCTCTTGATTGGATCATTGGCCCCTTCCTGGTGGGGTATCAAGTAAGAAGCCCTCGTTTCCATGTCATTCCATACAGAGCTTGTTACTCTTCTGTTAATTGGGAACCAGTAAGTAATTAGGCAAATGGGATTACTTCAGTGTTCTCTTAGTAACATACATAAATCGAGAAAGTGAACGATTCACTCAGATGCAAATCAGGCTGTTAATTAGGCTGATGTTGCCTACACAAGTCTGGCTATGTCTAACCTGCTCACTAGGGTGCAGAACTTAGACTTGGTCTTCCATATGCTGAAAAAAACCAATTTATTCTTTACAATGAAAAGAGAACTTTCCTGTCTCTTTTGATACTGTCAGATGACCTGAGTGAGATCAAGTGTTCGGAGCAAGCTTTGAAACCTCAACTCCAAATTCCAGCATCATTTTGGTGATACAAAATAATTCACACACACATAAGTGGTACTTCTTGGGGTCCATATGGCAGCTTGTTAATTCATAGACTCATGGGATAATTTAGGTTGGAAAAGGTCATTGAGTCCAACCTTTAATCTAGCGTTACCAAGTCCATGCAAGTTAACCTAGCACTAACCCATGTCTCTAAGCGCCACATCTACACATCTTATAAATACCTCTAGGAATGGTAGCTCAACCACGTCCCTGGGCAGCCTGTTCCAGTGCACCACAACCCTTTTGGTGAAGAAATTTTTCCTAATGTCCCATCTTAACCTCCCCTGGTGCAGCTTGAGGTCATTTCCTCTTGTCCTATCACTTGTTACTTGAGAGAAGAGACGGACACCCATCTCACTACAACCTCTTCTCAGGTAGCTATAGAGAGTGATACAGTCCCCCCTGATCCTTCTCTTCTCCAGTTCCCCCAGCCACTCCTCATCACATTTGTGCTCCAGACCCTTTATCAGCATCCTTGCCCTTCTCTGGCCCTGCTCCAGCACCTCAATGTGCCTGTTGTAGTGAAGGGCCCAGAACTGAACACAGGATTCAAGATGCAGTCTCACCAGTGCCCAGGCCTGGGGGATGATCACTGCCCTGGCCCTGCTGCCACACTGTTGCTGATACAGGCCAGGATGCTGTTGGCCTTCTTGGCTGCCTGGGCACAAGCTAGCTCGTGTTCATCTCTGTCAATCAGCGCCTCCAGGTCCTTTTGATCCAGGCAACTTTCCAGCCACTCTTCCCCAAGCCTCTAGAGTTGCATGAGGTTCTTGTGACACAAGTGCAGGACCAGGCATTTTGTCTTGTTGAAGCTCATGCAATTTGCCTCAGCCCATTGATCCAGCCTGTCCAGATCCCTCTGTAGAGCTTTCCTACCTTCAAGCAGATCAACACCAGCCTTACTTGGTGTCATCTGCAAACTTACTGAGGGTGCACTTAATGTATTCACTTTAAGGAGCTTTTTCCTGTTCCAAAATGAATTATAAATTTCAGTGGAATTCCTCTGACTATTAACTATATACATATTTCTCCATTAGTGCAATGCTAGCTTGTTTCAGTCTTCTATGACCTGACCTCCATCAGGTGTTGGAATCAAAACCGGAAAAGGCCACAGCCTATCACTTTCTGACTTGGTGGGACCAGGACACTTTATTCTGGCTATAGCGGTGGGAAATCACTGCCTGGGTGGAGGAAAACAGACCCTGGTACACAGACAGCCTATTAGAGTAACCATAAGAACAGGTGAGACTGCAAGGTGGTTCAGATAAGAACTTCAACTGTTCTTTAAGTTTGTTAATAACTCAAAACCCCAGAAAGGGGATGAACTGTATCTTTTATATTCTCAGTAGTTTTTAACAGTAGGGTAAGGTTGCTATTTTGCTGCATACTGCTCATAAGCAAGCCTTATCTGGAGTTTCCTTCATGTACAGAGCCAACAGAGTAAAACTGACGTTTCTGTACTTCAGAGAAGTCCTTGGGCAAATATGCCCTCATTTCCTTTAGATCCAACTTCTTAGAATTCATACATGGTCCTAGCATGGGGTGGCTGGATTTCATCAAAGGTTTTTTTTCCCTTAAGGGTTTGTTCTTCCGCTGATGTGCTCTTGTGACTCCCACTGACACTAGTGGGAAGTAATGCATGCCCGGAGGGCAGCTCTGGTCCCCCTCAGTGTGCAAGGAGATAGTGGGTTTATCAGGGAGGGATTGGAAAGGAACAGAAGGAAAAGCAAGGCTTTGAAGGGTATGTAATTACAGGCTGGTGTGTAAACTGCTCCACCAGACAGTGTGCCGTACTGAGCATTTGGCACAGTAGAGATTTGTTTTTCCTGATTAGAGAGGAGCATTTGAAAGAGTGGGGAATGAGTGGGGAACAGAGCAAAGAGAAAATTCCACCCCAC
The DNA here is from genome assembly GCF_028554395.1 of Pezoporus wallicus. NCBI lineage: Eukaryota > Metazoa > Chordata > Aves > Psittaciformes > Psittacidae > Pezoporus > Pezoporus wallicus. The sequence goes on from NW_026640775.1 coordinate 2,137,585, forward strand.
TGGTAAAACATAGATGTGACTGCTGAACAGGTTCCAGCAGTGCATTAGCAGAAATGAGGCTGATGATGCAGCTCTTTCTGTGGGTAGCTGTGCATCACTTTCCCAGTGATTTGATTTCTTTTTGACTTCCATTAGACTAAGTGAGCATACAAGAGTGTCTATAAAGGAATCTGAAGAATTGGGTCCCTAAGGTGGTGCTACTGCATAGGGAAGGTCTTTGCCTTTCTCCACAGGTGACAAACAGAAGATTAATGTTAACCCCAGAAGCACACTCAATAAAAATTCACTCATGACATGATTTTTTCTCATGGTAGTTCCCAATTCAGTCCTCACAGGCAGCTCACTGGGAGGAGCTGCAGGGTTGTATGTTACAGTGAAAGAAGAAATAAATGAACAAGAGGGAGATTGCACAGCACAAAGCACTGCTCTGTAATGCACCCAAATGTTCATGCACACATGCCCACAGAACTATGGCAATTCACTCTTCCAGTTAAGCCTAAGTGGTGGAGACAGCTGTGTTGTGTCAACTTCGAGGAGCCCTGTTCCCCAACAAATTATATTGTAGACACAACCCCCACATGACAGACTGCAGAGTCAGAAAACGCTGCAGATACGTATTTTCTTGCATTTAAGGAAATAAATCATTCTTTCCCCCTTCCCTGTCTGTATGACTTCATAACCAATTTCAGCTTTACTAAAACACACAACTGTTCAAACAACAGCAGTTTAAAAACAGCATCTTAAAATAGATTTTCACTTCAGTCCTGGTGCTAGACCTCTTTACTGGTTTCTGCCTCAGAGTCTCAGTCAGACCTGGCCACCTCCCTGTTGATCTGTTTAACTTCTTCAGTGCCAGACACAGCTAACATATAGACCTTCCAAGAGGTTTCTCTGGCTACTTGGGGAAGGATAGTTCATTCAGAAAAGACCTGAAATTGGCCAGCAGGGAAGAAAAGGGTAAAGGAGCTATTTAGAAGATTGCATCTACCTGTCAATCCCCTCCTTGCAATGACCCAGGAGGAAAAAGAAGAAACTCCTTAATCTGCTGATGAGGCTGTTTGAGCCTATTTGGCCATAAGCCCAACGAGAACTTTAGATGGTGCATTAATTTCAACTGTGGAGGCAGAATAAGAAATGTGCATATTACAGTAGAGGTTCTTGTGAAATTCCTGAGTTCACATGTTTGACCTGGCATGGGAACTTGCACAGCAAAACCTGGAAAAGAAACATGAATAATGAATCCTGGGAGAGTTGTCCCACAGTGCATCAGGGTTCAGGTCTGAACTGAAGTTCTCACGCCTCAGGGTTGAAACAACCTAATAATACTATTAACTGTATAGTTTGTAGCACAGGTTTTAGAATTTTTGAGGGTAAGGACAGCCTGCTCCCATATGATTGAGGAGAGCCAGAGGTCCGAGGAGCATGTGCAGGCTGCTGAGAGGTACCTGTAAGAGCTTACCCACCCTGCCTTTCTCGCTTCTGCTGCCACAGGGGTGGGAGTCTCAGGTATGAACTTCCTCAGCTGCTATTGTCACACCTTTCTCCAGCCACCACACTGTCCAAATCACTCAAATTGCACTGATGCATGGCAGTGTTGGATTTATGTTTGAGATCAGCGATCTTCAAAGTCTTCTCCACCCTAAATGGTCCTATGATTCTATGATTCTCAGATTCTGTGATGTGGGAAAACGGCAGTGTGCCTGAGCGTATTGGTCTCTCAGAAGTCCTGGGAGTGTGTTCAGAGCTTGAGAGATCAGGGAAAGGTAGGCTGGGATGCTGGCTTGGCTGAATACGGCCCCTCTTGAAAACACAATTTCAGTTACTTCCTCTGTATAGCCTTACCATATCTAAAGATGATTACAAAATGGATATAAAAAAAGCTAATTTTATGAATTCATGAATTTGTTTCCAGTGCTGTTTTAATAGTCCCAGAGAATTATTTATCTACAAAGGACAGTAAAATCTCTTATGTCTTCTCTTATTCCGTTGCCTATCAGAGGGCAAGTGGGAAATGAAATCCCTGAAACCCATGCAATATCTGGGGTCTCTATTAAAGTAAATGCAGCAAAAATACTTTCTCACTGCATTTAAGAAGTCCTAAACCAGTTCAGTCTGTTCTGTAGACAGATATAATAAAAAGTTTTTCTTTGATATTTGTATAAACTGGTGGAGATAGACAGCACAGGAAGCAAATGTGTGGATGGAAGAAAACAGGACCCAGAGCAGAGAGTGCTCTGAATTACCTTTGCAATTTTATTTCTCCTGCATGTCTGATGCTGTGTGCAGGTTCCCTTTGCTGTGTGTGATTCCCAAAGAAAATCCCAACAGGGTTTAGCTCCACAATGGTGGGGGTTGCTGTGGTGCATATCATCTTTGGTCTTCCAAGCACTGGACAAAGAACCGCCAATTCTTTGCAAGCAGTGATGCAGTTATGGAAATATTCTATTTCCAGCTGCCAATTTTCCACTTTTATTCCTGGCTTAAAGAATTTCAAACCTGCTGCCTCTTCTGCTTTGTGACAAAATATCATACACTGAATTTCCACTATCTGCATTAATGGGATGTGCAGCTACTACACGTAAATAACAGGTGCCAGCCTAGAGACATCCCTCCTTTGAAATTTCAGAGAGGTTCTTTTGTAGCTCTAAGAAGGTTTTGAAACCTTTTCAAGTGCTGGGATTTTTATTTTCAGTAAAGAGAGCTATTTCTGCTTCCTCTTATTTTTTTTTTCCCCTCCTTTTTCATTCTGGAGGAGAGGGTAATGCTAGCTGGATTGGTACACATGGACTCAAAGTATGCCTTGCTACTTACTGTTGTGTAGCTTCCTATGCTGTCAGGGGTCAGTTTGCAGTTTGCATCTTGCCTTTTCCCAGCAAGGCTTTCCAGGGAGACAAGTTCACTGCAGAAACCAGGGAAATTTGAGGAAGTTACTAGACCAGATGTCAGAGCAATGCCTGAAGAGTGTTTCTCCATAGGGAATCTGTCTTCAGGACTTGATATAGCCCTTTAAGACTCTAAGCATACCTTTAGACTCTCCTTATTTCAGTCTCCCGTTGATGTCGTGTGCCAAGAGGGCTGTATTCCTAAATAATGTAAAGGTAGCACTATCCAAGTGTCTGATGGGCTTTAACCATTCTCAGGGGTAAACAGGGAACTGCTGTACATGGAGCAGCTGCGCAGTCTGCCCTCACACCTCCCTTGGGTGTCACTGAAAGTGTGCCTGCAGAAACCTTCCTCCTCTTGAGCTCTGACTGAATTCATCACATCCTTGTCTCAGTGCTGACCATCACCCCACCTTCCACAGGGGTTTAAAAGAAATCAAGTGGTCAGGTGAAGAATAGCCAATGACTTGTACTTAAGGGTCAGGGCACTTGCCAAGTTAATGGACATACATCACCTGTCATTTGACCGCCTTCAGCGGCAAATGTGCCTGAGAGCAGTCTCTTACTGCACAGCTGTCACAGGTATGGGTCTAAGAATATCTTTGTTGTTTCTCTGTCTTTAACTATATGAGAATGGGATTCTGCTATTATTCCACTCTTGATTTCGCCCCTTATGTTGTAACACTCTGATTTAACTGTGCATATGCGGACTTGTTTCTCATCCTTGCCCTTTGTCAGTGTGAGGGTGGCACATGAATCCGATATATATATGATATAAAGTACTTTTGGAAACTAACCCTGGGTTGGATTTTCTTTTTCCTTTAAGACAAGAAGTCCTTTTCCAAAAGCAGTCATGGGCCAATCCAACTGGTAAAACTGGGCTAGTTTCACTGAAGTCAATAATCTTACGGCAGTTTAAAACAGGTGGAGAGGTGATTCTGTAGAGCCAAGACATTAAAGAACAAACAGATCTGTTCAAGCAGTTCGTAAAAGACAGATGTAAGAGACTAAATAATTACCCAGTACATCATCTTAATGTAGGATTGTTCTTGGTTCATTAACTAATACTTTATTCAAGGTGTTCCAAGTGATAGGGTTTTGACCATTTTCTTCATCATTTCCTCACAATTAAAAAAAAAAAGTCATAATATAATGTTCCTGGCCTTCAGTACAAGTACAATTTCTTCCCAGTTTCTCCTAGGGGACATTAATGGTAAAGAGACCTTGAGCTTTAGGTGTGATCTTCCATCTCTTCTCAGATATTTCCTACTTTAAGATCTTTGTAAGTTTTTTTCTTTTTGTTGTTTTTATTGGTGGTTTTGTTTTGTTGGTTTTTTTTTTCTGTTACTGAATCAAGCAATTCTTTCATGGTCAGGACAGACTTTCCAGTTCTACCACTGAATGAAGGAGATGAGATAGATAGTCTGTCAAAATGAATGTAGTACCCCACCAGTGAAAGGCTGGTTTTGAAACAGAGAACCAGTGCTAGCCTCTCTTCTCGGATGTAGGATGCCCAGCTAACTCTGGGGACAGCAAATGTTATCTATTAACAGCACCAGACCTGGTCCCAGTACAGAGCCCTTTCCTACTTTACCATGAGTACTTTGTGGTCCATCAGCACCTCTAAGTGCCCACATCCCCAGCCACCTATCCTTTCTAAGCTTCACTTGGCATTGTTGTTTCTCTGATTTCTTGTCTTCAATACTTTTCCAGCATCCCATATGATTCCCTGCCCTACCATCATCACTTGAGTATCCCAAAGTCAGATCTAATCATGTTATTTTTTTACTAGTCTTCTCACTCTTCTCTGGCAAATACTGAGGCTCCTAATCTGACAGCAGTAAGAAAAGAAAACAGACAGAGGAGCCCCCTTGAATGAAGCTCCTTTCACATAAAGCATAGGGACGCATTTGGGGATGACTTAATTCCCTTTTCCAGCTTTATAAACTGCTAGACATAATCATTATAATCTCAGAGCTAGATCTACTAGGAAGCTACAGAAACTGCTTTTACAGTTTGCCCAGGCTATGGTCCCCTTCCTCCCTTCATTTCCTGACCCTTCACACCTCCTAGGAACTGAAGAAGAAGACAATGATGGGTGCTGAGCATCGGGAAAATTATCATTGACTCTTTGCCAGCTGCCATTCAGAAAGCGCTGACAGTACCTGCCACCATTCCCTTCTGTCATTGCATGTCCTCTTTGGTGTTTACATTACAGGCATCGATATCAGCTGTAAATGTCACAGATGTGTCATTATTAATTCTCTTTTACATTGGAGGCTGCCCTGAAACAAAATCTGGGTATTGAGGGCAATTCAGAAACATAACAAATGTCACTGAAGAGGAGGTGGCAATAGAAGTGGATGAACTGAAGAGAAAAATAAACTTACTATGTAACAGAGGTGGGAATTGGATTTCTTCCCTCACTTTACTCATTGCCTACAAGGTGTCTCCCACCTCCATATAGCTTTAGAAATGACGGTGAGAGATTCTGTATCACTGGAGGTATAGTATGGGGCTGACCTTATCTAGAGACTGAGTAAAGGTGAGCTGGGGAGCCAGTCCACCAAAGTATCCTGGTTTCTATTTCCTGCAGCCTGGATTATATTTGCTGCAGTCTTAAATGTGGGTGAAAGACAAAGAAGCAAGACTCTGTTACAGTCTTAATTTCTTTTCTAATGTTGGCTGTAAATGTTTATCATGTAGCTCAATGCACCCTGTTGAGCCAGTAGAAAAAAGCAAATAAAGCGATGGTAGCTTTATTAATGTCTCTCTGATCAGAATGTTTTTATGGTGGTGAAAGGACCTAGATATGATTGAAAGTAGAACCTTGCTTGAGCTAAAAAAGAAGTTCTGATGTAAGACAGTTGAGAGGAATATTTATATAAATGGAAGTACAAAGGAAGAAAGGGAAGGAAGGCTGTAATCTTGATCAGGCATGTGAAGGATTGGAAGCGGACAGTGACTCTGGGAAAGACATGCCTTCTGGGAAAGTTAATTATTTTGTTATTATAGGATGGTTCTCTTCTAGGCTTTGAAACAACTGTTTTTTGGGGTTTTTTTTGCTTTTATTTATTTAGTTATTTATTTATTTTCCTGTCAAGACAGAGTATTTGGCCATTTGACTTGAGCCTGTCTTCTTAGTTTAAACAAGATTAATACTTTGCCTTGTACATTGTGATGCTGTGGTTTGACAGATCTGACTGAAACTCAGGAGATCACAGCTTTGCTTTCAGCTCTGTCACCAGCCTGCAGGGTGACCTGGGCCAAGTCATGTCATCAATCTTTGTCTCATTTACTTGCCTTAAAGTGAGGCTAGTGGGAATAACCTACTTTTATTCTTTTTAGTCTGTATTTTATTAGAGTACCCCAGATAAAAATATTGGATTCAAGCTTGTGTTGAAGGGACTAGTGATGCCTGGTCACATGTATTCAAATATTTATTTTAATGTAGCTAAACTGATAGATACTGCATGGCTCTTTTTCTTCCTGATCACTTGAAGGAATCTTTTATAACACTCAGAGATGAAAGTCCTGTAGCCTTTACACTGGAAAAGGACTATTCCTAAGATGCCTTTGAGGAGTCTCTTTGATGCCCTCCCCTTTCTAGGTTTGGTGGGCTGCTAGCATGATGCTGCATCTTCGTCAAGACAATAAAACATTGAAATCACCATGTAGCACAGCATAGCGTGGTTCAGAAGTGGCTATACTGGCTTTGACACTCATTCCAGCTTGACCTAATTTTCCCTGATTTTCAGCATGAACACAGCTAATACCCCGGAAATATTTCCAGTACTTGCACTCAGAGATTTTGTGCACTGTGCATTGGAGTGCCGTTGGCATTTTTCAAGCAAACCAGATGCTCAGCAGATCTGAATGGTTATATTTACACTGTATTTTCATCCTAGGCTTGAGCCTTGGGCTTTGGCTCCACACACCATGCTAGTTTGCCCAATCTGATCTCAGCTGCTGGGAAGTGGTACCGAGCATCCTGCCCAAGTGTGGTGGAAGCCTGGCCTTGCTGCCCTCTCTTCCCTCGCCCTCCCCTTGCACACCCTCATCTGCTGAAGTAGGTCTGACCTGAGAGGTTTATGATGTGCCCTGTGCAAGACAGAGGGTATTCAAGCCTGGGCCGAGATTTGGATTGGGAGATTAATCAGAGTTCTGACCATGGCTTGTAATATGGGATGGCTGACACTGAACAGCTCTTTAGGACAGCTGCTACGAAAAAAGGGCTGATCAAGAATAGGGCCTTTTCCAAGCAGACTTGTTCCCATACGGACTCCCAAAACATAAATGTAAGGCTGAAGCATGGCATGGGATGATGTTTTCTTTCCATTGTACCGTGTGCCTTTTACTTTTTTCTCTCTCTCTGATGACTGCTATTTCTCTTTGCAATGCCATGCAAGAGCAGCCCACATGCTGGGCATCAAATGGAGATTATATGGATTCACATCTCAGCAATTTATCTTTTGTTGGCTTGTCTGAGACTCAACGTACCCATCTGTTTTTTAATACCTCAGGTACTACTAAATTTGAAGTGACTCTGAGGGATAGCTATACAGATTCATAAAGCTTTTTACATAGCCTCATCTTCAATATAGATGGATGTCTTTCTTTCTTTATTTGTCCCTATAAAAATCTTAGAGTTAGTAGGTAGACAGCTTGTCAGGCTTTGGGGTTGTTTGGCTGGGATCTGTCACACTCCTAAGAAGCTTGGCACCCACAGAGAAGTAAATATGATTTGGTATGGGTTTTGTACACAGTCTTAAAGCTATTGGGCAAACAAAAATAAATTCAGGACTATACATTACCAAGCTCGATTTTCATTCCAGCTATTGTTTTTATGAGAAGAACAGAGCTTAACAATCCGATTTCAGTATTTGGAGCAGCATTTAATCATCCTGTTTGTGCAACCACCAAGCAAACACATATTCCCTATCTTAAAAACTGTTGGAAAGGGGAAGGAGATAACAAAGGTGTGATTAGCTGTAGATACCAGCAAAAAGTATGCAGTGAAACTAAACTTAAATCTTGTGAAAGATGGTGACACCAAAACTATGTTGATTTGGTAGCTGAATCACCTAGTTGGACAAGGACATAAAGTGCCTTGTGCAGGCGGCTGCCCTCCCACTTCTGCAACAGAGGCCTGAGCAGGGCACATGGGGAAGCTGAAATTTCACTACCATTGTTTGACAGTCTGTAGCTAATGGCTTTAAACAGTCCTAAATCCTGCCATATAAAAACACTTTTTAAAATGTGCTTGAGAGTGTGAGGAAACTAAAAATTTGTGGGATTTTTTTTCTTCTTCCTGGCTCTTTCCCAGTGGTAGTTATAGGCACTGAGTGTATGTGCAGGCACACAGTCACATGCTCTCTCTTTATAATGAGGGAATAAAAAGTATGGGAAGGTCTCCTGGTGCATAAAAACTTAAAGAGTAAAAAATAAAATGAAAAAAAACCCGCTTAGGGTAACAACAGGGCTGTATTGTCTTCATGGCTTGCAGCCCGGACTCCAGTGAAACAGGGAGTGGAATAACAGCTGAGGAATCTGGCACAGCTCTGTCTGTTGTGCTACAAGGCTGTTTCTGGATGCAGGTAGGTGGACAGAAGGTATCTTGGCCTGACCCTGGATCCCTGGATTTCCTCTGCTGAAAGTTATCAGTCTTCAGCCCTGGGATGATGTCTGGACCAGAAACACTGGAGGTGTCTCACTGTTACCAGGCTGGCTTTGCTTGTTGTGCCTCCTTCCAAACAGATAGCCCTTCACTTTTTGGGCATGTACTGAAGGCTGATCTGGAGAGGGATGCATTTGGGCATGTGCTCAATACTTTTCCTCAGTGCTAGCTAGTTGGAGCTAGAACAACTAGCAGATCATACTCAGTAAAGCAATAACACCTGAAAAAAGCTACTCCCTAATTCCTTAATTACTGGTATTCCAGTTGGAACGTCTCCATTTATTTTGGCTGAGTTTGCTCAGAAACATAACTAATTAGCAGATATCTATCAGCAATTAGACTCTCTGGAACAGTCTTCTGAGCCCTTTACACATGTGGGCCGCGTCCATTGTTAGTTCAGGGAGACTTTCCAGATTCCCCCCACGCCTTGAGTTGCACACCTACTACAGTGAAGCTGCCCCAACTTTAGGCACTTAACTGGGCCGCCAAAGTTGTCCTAGGCTTTTTTCGTTGTCAAAGGACGAAGCTAGGTATCTCCAGCCAATGGTCTGGATCTAAGCAAACTGGACCACAGAGGGCAACAGATGCAGCAGCACTACTGACTGCAGAACACAGCAGCTCTCATTCTGTGCCTGCTGATAGATGAATTTTGGGAGTGTAAGTCCAGCTCCACCAGCAGATTATCTGTTAGTTGTGGGCATATTATAATTCTCTGAGGGTACTGCTGTGTAGATTTCCTTTCTTGAGGCTTTTTAAGAGAGGCTTCATTACAGGAGGAAGTGATACAGAGCCATGTAATTTCAAAGCAGAACAAAGCTTGCTGTAGAGGTGTGAGCAGAATCCTGGCAGCCCTCTGTAGTCAGGATAACATTTCTCAGATGGTCTTCATTAGGAAAAAAAGTCTTTATATTTAAGCTCATTTTTGGTTTTTGCAAAATCGCAAAAGTTCTGTGGATTTCCTGCAGGAGAAAACATTTGTAAAACAAAAAGGGATTTAGGATCCCATTTCAAAATTTCTGTTTGAAACATGAAAAACATGAAAATTGTATCGGTACTTTCCTATGCATTTTTCATATTTCTGGTTTGTGTATGCATTCGTTCATACATCACTGTTGAAATGTTCTCATTTTAATTTTAACGCAATTAAACAGTCTGTTGGATACCAGTGAAACCAGGAGTAAATCTGATCCACCAAAAGAGGAAAGATGTTCTAATTAATGTAATTGCCCTTAATAATTGAAAATGGACAAATACCAGAATATTTCAATGACAGCTTGGCGTCTTACTGTTATATACTGATAGTAGCATGAATGTTATATGGTGTTAGCGATATACTGTTATTTTTAAAACCTACATAAAGTTCAGATTTATTTTTTTTTCTGAAAGCTGGGTAAGGAATATTGGAAGGATAAAAAAAAAATATCAAAATCCATTCTTTATGAAAGTCAGTTTTTTTCCTCTTTTGATTGGAATTCTACTTCCGTATTTGAAATTGAACCTGCAGGTAAGGAACCTCCAAAACACCTGACTGTAATGGTTTAAAACTGTGGTGCCACAGCTGTCTTCTTTCTACTGGAGCTGACAACCATCCTCAGAGCAAGATTCAACAAACTTAGCTTAACCCTCTTATTCTTTTCGCCAACACACTTCACTTGTATCTGTAACTAAAGGTTCCAGACTTGATAAAGAAGTGGTTGGAGCAGGGTCTCTTGTTGCACCCTGTCATTCAGTCTGAGGCAGAAGCAATGACCTGCAGGAGGAGAAGATAGCAAATAACTGGAGGCAAAACATTTTAGCTGGTCTTGGATGCTTGCCTGCCTCCACCTGGTACTCTGCATCCCATAGCTAGCAGCAGCTGCAGGCATATCTCATCCTGCTTTGTCTTAATTTCCACTCTTGTAAGGAGTGTAACTGATAATGCAGCTACCTACCTCAGAGGAGTGCAAGAATTAATTAATGTTAGCAAAGTCTTTTGAAGATAAGATCTAAGTATCATTATTATTAATAATTTACCTGCAATTTGCTCTGTGCCTTAAAAGACAGAAATAATTTACCATGAAATGATGTGATACTACCTAGGGCTATATTAAGGTCTTGAATGGATGTGAAGGGCTTACATTACCATTAATGTAAACTACTGCGCAGAGGTACCAAAAGGCAGAACTGGGATTTATGTAAATAACCAGTCAGGACCTCATTATATTACACAGAATTAGTATTTATAGGACACAAAGATCTTATGAATTATAAGTCACCCGTTTCCTGGAATGGATACAGAGGTGCAGATTTTCAAAAGACAGCCTCTTTAAGAGACATAAAAATTAATTCATAATATGCATTTAAAGACAACAACAGGAAAGACCTAAAGATTTATTAGTCTGAGAGGCCACACACTTGAGGCTTTCCTTTGTTTCCTCAAACTGACACAGCAATCCCCTTGCATAACTTACATATCATTGTTTAGTCCATTCATTATTCTAACAAGATACTAGGCATAATCTTAATTGAAAACAGTTGCTTTGCCAAGAAAGCATAGGCTTAAACTTCAAGGGAACAGTGCTGAAAAGCCAAGAAACCCATGAACAGAATCAGAGAGACCAAGAGACCAGTGACAGCTCCTCCTGTCAGGGGACCTAGAGAGAGGATACCCATGTGCTGACCTGGAACCCTTGGTTTTTAGGAGAGAAATTAAGGCAGTTCCAGCAACATCACGGTCCTTCCTGGACCTTGAGAGCAGAGGGATGCTCACAAGAAGACCTATGCATGGTTCACATACTACTGCTCAGCTGTGACCCAGACTTCAATAACTTGCCACAGAGTCAACTTTCCTTTGTGTGATAAATAAAGGTAAACCAACAGCACTGCTTCATTCCCCTTTTCCGGGGATCGAGACACATTTTACTTTTATAGGTTATGAAGACACAGCCCAGAGGTATCAAAGGGGAGAAAAACATAACCATCTGAATAAAGGATTCTTGGCAGCTGCCACAGCTATGAGATGAAACAGGCTGACTCTGGTGTCAGTAGAGAATATCATCTCTCCCAATCTGAGTCCAGGCTCTGGGCAGATTTTATGCACAGAGCACAGCGAACAGCATGAGGAAAACTTAATATTTTTAATAGCTGATAAGCTTTGTCCAAGTTTTTATCATATCTGTGACATAGCATCTTCCTGAAGCCTTATCAAATTTATATCTCCAAGGTTAACCAAAGGTAATACTAATGAGGATGAAATAGCAGAGATTATGAACTCCAGCTGCTGAAGAGAAGGTGAGAACATAAATCATTTGCCTGTGAGCAAGTCTCCACAGAAGAAAGTGTCAGTGCTGGTGTAACAGATTAGACAGTCCCCAGACAACCACACTGGAGGAGCTGGAGTGGACACCCTAAGGTGTCTCTAAGGAGACAAGTATCTTCAATCCTTGGTGACAACAGAAACCTGATTTTTGCCTGCCTGGAGACAAAAACATAGTTACTTTTCACTTAACAAGACAAAGCAGTGGAAAAAACTTCTATATGTAGTCTGCAGACTTATGTATCTGAGCAAATCATTTATAACTGAGGATTTAGGTCAAGCTAGGCAGTTTTAGCTTATGGGCCCAAACACTGTTCTCAGACTGTATCTGCTCCGGCATTTGGATGTGAATGGTAAAGAGTCCTTCTCACAGCATTACAGCTTATGTGATAGGAGACAACAAAGAAGCATGATGTTGTCTTTTAAAATAATAAAAGTATTATAGCTGTTTCATATAGTCATTGGCTAATGTTTACAGGGATTATGAAGTAAGTTTTCCAGTAAGGAATTAAAAATTGTCATTACTGTCATGTTTCTCAGAGCTTTCATAGCTCGCCTTTGGGATGTGATCCCAAGATCAAAGTCCTTAGGATAAAGTTAACAAAGGACTTTGTTACTTTGTCCAAAGTAAACAAAGTTAACAAAACTGTGTTTATAAATGCTATTTGTGCAGTTCTGGTTTTATCCAGGAGAAAGTGGTGGTGCTCAAAGCAGTTCATCACTGTTTTGGCTGCCCCTCAGAAAATATTCCGAGAGCTAGAATTTCCTCAAAAACACCAAGAACCAGAACACCGACAGTGAAGTCCTCTGCTTTCACCCAGTTCAAAATAGGGATGTGAAACTGGACAGCTAATGAGAGTATGAAGTCAGTTTCTGCTTTATTCTGTCCTCCACTTTATGTATATACTAAAAATTCATTAGCAAAAGTGAGTTGGAAACTCAGTCATAAAAGAACATAAAATATTAAAGATGCATGTTCTGTTTCCTCATCTGCATCAGGATGCAGCTACTGGCTTTTGGCTCTGTCTCTATCTCTGGCTCTGACTTAAAATTCTACCCAGGGCTTAAGAAACCTTCCTGATAAAACTTTCATAGGAACTGATGTTTTTACAACGGAAACTTCTCTTTCAGCAAAGAAATATTTTTCTGCAAATCACCATTTTTCTGCGGAACAGTTAGAGACAACTCCAGTATAGAACTTGCTGCAAAAATGATTCAGCTTCATTTCTTTGTCACCAGTGGTCCTTATTCCTTATCTTTATTCAGTGATTACTGGCCTCTGTGATGGACACAAAATCACTGGATTTTGCCACAGTACTGCTTCTCTCCATTGCTAGATTCATACTCAGTGGGCAGAGGTACCACAGATGTCAACTGTCTTTGTTGCTTCTCAACTCCACTTGCAGACATTTGGTGGTCATGTGGGGCAGACTCAGGTGTCACCAGGTTGCAGGTACTTCTTCAACTAGTAATACTTATGATCACATTACCACACATTGCCCAGGTTAAGTCTTTACCATATATTCAAACAGTTCTTGCACGTTGGCTCAGATAAATGGGTGCTAGTCAGAAAAGGGATAATTTTGCTGAGTTTGTAACAAATTACAGTAGCATGTGTCACTGGAGTTGAATGTCACAGAGGCCAATGTCAGCCCGTCAGATTGGTCTTCACCCTTTCCAGTGAATTCCCAGAGTCAATTGAATTATCTGTCTTCTGGTATTACCTTCTGTGTAATGGACCCAGGATGCTTAACAAGTATCAGAGACTGGAACACAGTGCAGAAATCTCTGTCTTAGGAGACAGTGGTATGTCTCTACATGGCAGCATGTGACCTACTTCTTAAAGGATAAAGCTGATGTGACAGTGAAAACCAAAGCTTAGACAGAGATGGAAAAAAAAAAAAAGAATTAAGGCACCAGAATGAAGAATCTGTTACTCTGGCTTATGGTGTAAAGTCTGAAGGAAAGAAAGTTTTCTTCACAAGGGGAAGTGATGGCAAAGATGAAATTGTTCTCAGACCCAGAAGAAGGACATTTTGAGGCTGCTCTGTCCTTACAGTGCAAACATTTCTGATGTGTTGTACCTGATTTACAATTTACTTCCATTAAAAACTTTTACTGTCAGCCCCGTGTCGAAACTCAGTCTTCTCAAATGCTTCATTATGTCTCGGTATTTTTTTATATTGAAACATTTGCTGTCAAAGACAACTTGGATTGTCACTACATGATTGGTATGCATGGCAGCCATCTCTGTCTCTGAAGATATCTTGAGCAATCAACTTCATGCAAGCAGTGATATTGGCTAGGCTGGAATTCTTGACTTGTCCATGGATCCAGGTGCCTTAGGAATGACTGGCATGGGATGGAATAGAAATATCAAAGTCTTTCTTGGTTCAGTTGCTTTATTAGGTCTGTATTGGGATTGTATGTTCGTCTGATCAAACTTTTCTAGGTGCAGATCAAAGAATTGAAAACGATGCTTCCACTACAGAGCAAACATATGTCTGCATAATACAGATGACACCATAACATGTGTCAAGCAAGGCAACCCTTTGAGGAGAGTGCTCAGGTTGCACATGTTGAGCTCTGATCTTTTTGATTTTCATATAAGGATGGCTTTTCAGTAGTTAGGGTAAAATACTCTCTGGATACATCTGAGCTGTCTGCTATTGTTAACTGAATTTGTGGAAAAGGAATCTTGCTTAAGCTGTAATAACACTATATTCATGTTAACAGCACAGTGACATCAAATAAAAGGAAGTTAAAAAAAATAAGGTAAGCCCATAAGTAACTGGAAAGCCTGTAGCTTTTTTCCTGTCAGGCAATTGTAATAAATGCTATTGTGCTTTGACAAAAGTGAATGCAAGATATTGTCATTGCAGGACACACAAGTCAGTTACTGGGAAAATAGCTGATGATTTTGAAAGGAATTCTGTGTCTTCTTTAAACAGATTATAATTATTATCGTTATTATTGTGGTACTGTAATGCTCCTAAAAAAAAATAATCACTGATACGTTGGAGATTTCTGCCCAAGTGGTGCTTGGGGGGGTTGTATTTTTGTATTGTTGAGTTACATAGGATACTAGTAGGTAGAACTCTACACAGAAATAGTATGTCAGTGTTTGGATGCTGGTTTAGGTACTGTTTTAATTTCAAACATATAAAGTCAAAGGTTTTCAAATTTGTGAGGTGAGTGGATCAGGAACCAGAACAATCCTATTTCTACTGAATCTGAAGCAACAAAAAATTATCCATAGCATCTTCTGAACAAGGAAACTCAAGAGTTTGGAAACTGCCAATTTCAGGGCTTCTAGGTTCCCAGTTCCTGGTCAGCTCCACTGCTAAGCTACAACCCAGCATGCCTAAAGCCCAGGAGCAAAGAAAGCCTAAACTCATTGTGACAGGCAGAAGCTGGGGACCTGGAGATTTTGAAGCTTGGAAGCTCACTATCTGACCAAACCTGGGCTCTCCATAATTCATCAGCAAATTGTCAAGCAAGGAGAATGGCACTTGAAGTAAATATCTTCCATTAAGCACAGTGGTGGGGGTAAGAGGATAAGTCTGTCTATTGGTTAGGTAATAGGTAATCCCAACCAATTGTTAGTGATGGGTGCCTTAGAAATAAGCACTGATAGTACCTTGGTATCAGCGCAGTCAGGGTTGCATGTAAATAATCTGTAATGAAGATGTAGCGGGCAAAAATAGCTATGCTGACCCTACAGCTTCCGCCAAAGAGATGATCCCACTCATCCCTGGCCATTCTTTTCCCTCGTGCCCTTTTCCAGCTCTCCTCCAAGCCATCAGCAAGCTGATTAACCTCGCTGAACTGACAGAAGGTTAATTACTTTCTTTTTTTCTTGGTAGGTTTTCTGCCATCTTTAGGTCAGTTTCAATAGGAGTTGAAAGCTAGAGTAGGGGAGGAAGGGAAAAGCAGGAAAGAGGAGAGCTGGACCTGTTTACTAGTTCCCTCTCCCAGGGCCAATAAGTCCTCTGAGACATTTTCCCAATGGACAGTGTTGCCACAGGACTCCATATGGACTCCACTGCCTGTATGCAACCAGTCTGAGCTTTAGCATGGGTTTCTAAACTTATTTTCAGATTTCCTCTTTAAAATTAATTTTCCCTTGCCAGTTCTTCTCAATGTACTGTAATTGTTATGCTTGTCTTCACAATTCCTGGAAAAGCCTGTAGGATAGAGATTACAGACAGGTCCGATTTTCACATGTCTCAGTCCTACCTGTGGATCCTCTTGGGTACTTTATTGACTCTGGTAGAATTATTCTGTTATAAAAAGTAGATGTACAGCACACAAAAATTAGGTCTAATTGCAGTCTGCTGACAACAATGACAGGTATGTCCATAAGAAAGCAGTGTGCTTTCTGTAACACCCAATAGTCTCGTTTTCTAGGACACAGATAATTAAGTGTATCTTCTCAACTCAGCACGATTCAACTTTCCAACTTTCCCTGTAGCATAAATCTTGAGTAAACCTGAGTTATTCTCTGCCTGGGATCAAACTAGACCCCTTATAATTTTGTTCTTTTCTTTTCTCATGTGTGACCATGAGATTGAATATGTACCAACAACATCAACCTAGAGCTGAAAAAGAAGTTTGTAATGTCAGTCTGTCTCTGAGAGCTGTTTGATTGAGTCTGGGACTATAGCTAATAGACCCTGCACTGCATCGGTGTTCATACAGTATTACCTTTTTCTCTATTAGTAATTCTATGATTTTATTTCTTTTTTTTTAATGCTGCACTATTTCAACTCCCCTCTTCCAGTTCATTCTAGTTGCTTCAAAACTGGTTGGAACTTATAGTCTTGATTAAGAAACTGGGGCTGTGAGTGCTGGCATAATTGAGAATGCCTTGGAATAACCAGTGTGTATGATATCCTTTTTACTTTATACAAAAGGGGCAGACAAGTTAGAATTTTAAAAACTATGAAGAAAAGTACTGTCCTTATTGCAGCTGGAAAACTGGCAGTAACAAAGATTCTGCCCTGGCACAAGTGTACCCAGCACAGCTAGGAGTTTAAAATATATCAGAGCATACTCTAAGGTGCAGCAAAGGACAGTTACACAGTTTTGGCCTCTGTAAGCAGGTGCCTTTTCTGAACAAAAGACCCCTAATGAAGGAGGCCCTATATGCTGCATGGATACCAGCAAACATATCCTGAGAAAACAGAAGGGAACTGCAGAATCTGAAGCTGAGAGTCAGAGGTTGGAAAGGATTTCTATGGGTCATCTGGTCCCACCCCACTAATAAAGCAGAGCCACTTAGAGCAGGGTGCCCAGGACTGTAGAAAAACCTTTCCAGACCATAGAGTCTAACCGTCAACCCAGCTCTGCCACGTCCACCACTAAACCATGTCCCTATGCACCACATCTACATGTCTTTTAAGTAAACCAGGGATGGTTACTTCCCTGGGCAGCCTGTTCCAATGCTTGACAACCCTTTTGGTGAAGAAACTTTTCATAATGTCCAATCTAAACTACCCTTGGCGCAACCTGAGGCCATTTCCTCTTGTCCCATTGCTTGTTACCTGGAGAGAAGATGACATCCACCTCATTAAAGCCTCCTTTCAGGTAGCCCTAGACAGTGATAAGGTCTCCCTTCAGCCTCCTTATCTTCAGACTAAATACCCCCAGTTCCCTCAGCCATTCTTCATCACACTTGTGCTCCAGACCCTTCACCAACTTTGTTGCCCTCTTTTGGACCCACTCCAGCACCTCAATGTCTCTCTTGTAGTGAGGGGCCCAGAACTGAGCACAGAATTTGAGGTGTGGCCTCACCAGTGCCCAGTACAGGGGGATGATCACTGCCTTGGCCCAGCTGGTCATGCTATTTCTGTTTGTGGTGTTTTTGTTCTTTTATCTTACCAGGCATTTCACTACAAGAACATGGTCCTCACTATAATAACTGTTTGTTTGGCATCAGCAAGTGAATTTTTACTAATTCCCAAGGTTTCAGGAAAATGGTGAATTTTATGCAAAATTTATTCACAGACTAGATGTACATTTTAATAAAGTGCATAGTAATTTTCATTTATATGTTCAAATGATACCACCTGCTCAGAATTGCAACGGGAAAAGCAGTCTTTGCTCTTATATATCTAGGGAAGACCTCTGCCTCCTGCATTAATTCTTTTTTAATTTAAGTCATCTTGGAGGTGGATGTGGAGAAAATGAGTTATCAATTTGTACAGCAGTTCTAAAAACATAGAACTTTTGCTCAATGCAGGTGTAGGGCTGTTCAATTTAAAAATAATCCACACACCAACAAGGGAAAAATAAAACCAAACCCGAACCAGGTAAGAAACATTTGTCTCCTGGACAGGCTGTGAAATGTAGTGTAATAATTTATTTATTTTTAGATTACCACAGACGTTCCCAAACTTTGGCAGCAGCAGAGACCATTTTGCAGTGACATGATGTGTAATGTTGGCAAAATTAAAGGCACAGCATCCCAGACCACTGGTCTGCTTCTCAAGTTGGATCATGGACAGAATAAAACAGCATTTCATGTCTTGAAAGACCATGTTTTGTTATAGCGCATCTGTCACTTTAACAAGGGAGACTGGAAGTATGACAACCTGTTAGAACACCTTTTACCTCCAAATTTCAAGGCACTTTGCAAGGACAGCACTTAGATGGCAAACGTATAAGAAGACTCATTAGTATCCCATGCTTTTACCGCCCCTCTGCTTCTTCGGTTGCAAAATGTGAATGGTAGTGATTTCCTTTGTAAAGCGCTTTAGGGACAGGAGAAACACATAGCGTGAGTGGGATACCATTCTGATAGAAGTAACTGCAAGTAGAAAAGTCCTGCCCCAGAGTGTCTATAGCCTCGGGCTCCAATCATTCAATGCATTCAGCACTCACTGTACTTTGTGCTCTGTGAGGAGTTCAGTTTACTTCAGTGCTGCCTGAAGTGTGCCTTCAGAGTGCCCGAAGTTAAATACACGCAGGTAAGTCTTTGACAAGTCATGGGCTAAGTGCTGCAGCGTTATGCAATTCCCTTTGCGTGGATCTCTGGGTCTATTTGGAGCTCCCCTACAGCAAACAAAATCACTTTGGATGCCATGGACTACCTAATGATAAAAAGACAGAGATGAACAGAAAATATACAATGGAGAGAGAAGGCAGGAGTGAAGCACATGAGAACATTTCCCAGGCTGGCAGGAAAGGAAGGGTTGCCAATATTCCATGTGGGATGGCTGAACGAGTGTAAGCATCACTGGGTACATCTGTGAGAGGCTGAGCTGGCCATGCCCAAAACTGTGAATGCATCTGTCGTGGTTTAAACCCAGTCAGGTAACTTGTTCCCTCACTCTCAGTGATTGGTGCCGAGCTGACAACAATTGAGGTCTGTCCCCCCCCCCCCCCCCCCCAGGGCTCTCCCCTTCCCCGCTCCCGGAAGAACGGGGAGGAGGACCGAAAGAGTGCAACTCCTACGGGTCGAGACAAGAACAGTCCAGCAACCAATGTACAACACAAATCACCACCGCTACTATCAACTACAACAATGATAAGGGAAAATAACAAGGGAAGAGAATACGATACCACCGGTCAAGAAAACGAGTTCCACCCGGAAGCCCCTGTCCTTCCGGGTAACTCCCAGTTACCCCCCACCCCGGGCATGACGTGCTGTGGTATGGAATACCTCCCTGGCTAGCCCGGGTCAGGCGCCCCGTCTCTGCTTCCTCACAGCTTCCCCTCCTCCCTGGCAGAGCATGAGCCTCACAAAGTCCTTGGTCAGGGTAAACATCACTTAGCAACAACTGAAAACATCGGCTTCACCACCACTGTTCTCAGGCTGGAAGTCAAAACACAGCACTGCACCAGCTACCACAAAGAAAAAAAAACATGACTGCTACTGCTGAACCCAGGACAGCATCCTAGAACCAGTTTGGAAACTACGTGGCTGTATTAACAAGGCTCCAGGCTTGACCTCATATAATCCTGAATACTCTCATACATCTACCTCTGTGGTCATAGCCTGTACAGAACTTTTAGCTGACACATGGGGGGATCAGCCAAGTACAGTGTTGGGATTTGGATGCCAAATCCCTTTTTCCATCCTTCCTCTGTGGAAGGCAATTCACCTGCAGATTTGCTGAGCATCTCCCATTCACACCCAGTCCTGTTGGAAAGATTTCTGAGGTTTCTTCCTACTTCCTGCTTGTGATTCAAAGGAACAGAAACCAGAAAATTACCACGATTTCAGATGCGAGTTTTTTTTTTTAAGCTTCACCTCATGGTTTTGTGGGACCAATGTGATTTTTCTGAATGTTTTGGACTGGGAACATTGCACCTAGATTAGCCTTTCCCACTATTAAGTTCCTAGCTTGAAATCCATAAGGACCTCAGTCCAGATCCACATTTTCCCAGGCAGATAAACTGAATGCTGTGCAATATTAATGTACATGAGTCTTTCAGGGAAAACTTTAGCAGTAATCAGATTCTCCATTTAAATCTTTCTTCTCACACTTGTCTCATTTTTGAGCTTACTGAAATCCCACAGGTGGTTAGCATTATGGTCAGGAAAAACAATATCCCCATTAAAAATTCCTCCCAAATGAAAAACCTTTTGCTTTGCCCATTTCTGTACAGGGAGGCTGAATGGTGTGAGTTATTGCACTTCCAAGGCCAACGGTGCTTAGTGTGATCTGGGCTGCTTTAGGCACAAAGGCTTGGCATATGTTACTAATCTCTCTTTACAGGATGGAAAAAACATATTCAGAGCAGCAGGAGTACTCCTGACATGGCAATGGCTGAAGACGCTCACCAGAAAAGTAATAGAGGCTTAGAGGTTTTTTTACCACCATTTTGAAAGTGGAGCTCAAAAGAAAAGATAGATATTAGTAGGTTTGGAAAAGCTGTGGGAGAAAGAAAAGAAACAACCAGATAACCAGATGGAAGAAGGAGGAAGAATAGAAAAGGGAGGAAAATGAGAAGGAAAAGGGAACATGTGAAACATAGAGGCCTAAAGAGGATTTGGGTCTTTCTGGAGAGGTGGCTTTCATCTATATTTTACAAAATCTCTGTCTTCTGTAGACTGTTTCACACTGAAAAGAAAAATGTGGAGGACATGGACATTAATTTAACTTATAAGCAGTTTTCACATCTACTGGAGAACTGCTAAGGATCTATAAGCCAAAGAGCTGAAAACTGCTGCTTTAGACATCGGGCATGGAAACATTTCTCTTGCTGGCCATGCAGCTGTAAAAGTGATGAATGAGAAATGGCAAGAAACAGGCAATTCCGTAAGAATGCAGATTATCTCTGACAGGGAAGAGACAGTGTACTGGCAACTGAGTAGTAGCAGAAGTAACTGACAGATAGAAACAGAGAGAGAAAACAGGTCTTAAAGGACAGAAAAATGGTTCAGCATAATAATGATTCTCAATCTGTGAATTTCATAATGGTGCAATAGGCAACTCAGCCATCCCAGAGCACCTAGAAAGTTCAATAATGAGAGAGCCTCAGCACTGCAGCAGCCAGCAGCTGAGAGCTGGGTATGGCAGAGTGATCGTTTGTCAGCACCTGAAGCCCTGATCAATGCATGCCACACAGGCTGAACAACAGAGTGACGGAGGGATGGGAACCATAACTGGAGCTCACACAGGGTGAAATACCCTTACTAGATTTATGAGGTTTTCCCATTGCTATTGTAAGTGTGAGCAATAAACAGTCACATTCCCTCCTCTGTCTCTACCTGTGGGAGAAGAGAGGGCACTTACAAAAAGTCCTCTCTGAGGCATCCCTCAGCCCCTCCTGTTGTTACCTGAGCTCAAGCCCTTAGCATATGCTCCAGTGGTGCAGTTAAGTGCCTCCTGAATATTTATTTCTGCTGCTGTTTAGTTGTATGTTAAATAAAAATCTTTGCTCCTTTTCAGCCTCCTGAACTGCCACACTCCTCTCTTAACCCCAGAGCTGAAGGAACAATTTAACAGCCTTAACTAGATGTTATCACATTTGTTTTGGTGTATTATTGGTAATTTGCATCCTGATTCCCTTACCATCAAATTTAGTGGAAGACAAGAGCTGTTTCCTTTCATCCCCCTTTTTTTTTTCTTCTCCTTTTACCTTAACAGGGAGAAAGACACAAAGAAATAAATACAAATACCAAAACAGCTCCAGATGAAAGGCAGTAAAATAACTGCCTGATGCTGCCTCTTGAACTGACTGGCAGCAACTCTTGAGTTTATCCTGTGGCCCTGGCTTGCAGGATTGGTTGCTGTTGTGAGGCGGGACTCCTCTCTGTGCCCCGCTGGATCCTTTTAACTCCTCCAGATCTGGCCAGGAAACATGGCTACAGCAGGTTTCTCAGATTTGGAGACAGAAGAAGATGGCACAGGGGTGTCCCCCTGAGCTTTCCCAGGAACACTGTGGGCATGATGCAGCTCCTGTCTCACCCTCCCTGACTTTAAAGGGTTGTAGCTGCCATTCAAAGACTGAGGGGGTCTCATCTATTTTGTCCTTGTCACCTTCCTGGTCTGCTCCTTTAATCACGTAGGATAACTGAGCCAGAGCCAGCTGGCCCTTGCAAGATGGTACCAAAGAACAGCAGCAGCGGTATTGAGGATAGAAACAAAAAGTGACATTTCACATCTCCTGAAGTATCCTGAGACACGCAGTACATCTTGTAAGTGTTTGTGTCTGAAGTCTTCCTTCTTGGAAAAATACACTGTGTGTGAGATGGGAGCTATGAGACCCTGTCAAATGCTCATGTGGCTCCCAGGAAAAGTCTCAGCATTTGGGTCTCAAATCTGCCTGGTCACTGCTGCTCCAGCCCTGCCTTTTCGTTAATGAGTGGAGGTGGGAGTGCAACCAGAAAAGAGTTAAGTGGTTTAGTTATACCTTTGGCCCACCTGCAGGGTATATGAAAGCCAGGGGAAAGATCACAGTAAAGAAAGATTACAGAATCAGGCTGCTGATTCGACATGCAAAAGAAATCACGCATCAGGTTGGATTTGTGGAACGGTGTGAAGTTTTCTGGTCGCATGGGGTGCGGAGACAAGGAAGTAGCTGCACATTGCTTGCTCTCCTCTCTCACCAAACCTGTTTTTCTCACCTGAGATCTATGGTAGACACATCAGAGGCATCTCCACTGGAAGAGTGCTGTCCATTTCCCTCCCTGTTTGGATTTCACCCACCCACTGCTTAGGCTGGCTATGCTGCCTTCTGGGATACCAGAGGATGTGTGATTCCCAATGCACATCATGTGCCTCTGCCCCAGAGACAGTTTGGAGGCCAGCAAGGTAGATGCTCTATGCAAATTATGCCCTTGGTAATGTCAATGGGGTGCAAATTAAACAAAGGGAAGCTGCTCATTGCTGAGCTCTAAATCTCTGTGGTGCAGGACTCCCATATGGGGGAATAACAGTGACAGCTGCCTGTGACCCCAGGCCACAGCACTGCATGCAGGTTAAGCCAGGCCCAACTCAGAGAGGGAATGAGGAACACCTCATCCTTCGAATTTAATCTTCCCTGCCTATGCCATCCCTCTGTGCCGAGTCCAGCCTTCACACTGATGAAACAGAGCCCTGTTTAAAAATGCAGCTGCAGCCATCACTGGGTTTTTTCCATGCGTACAAATATTCTTTTGACAGTATGTCTGTATCGAGTTAACTGGCAACAGAACTGGTGTTTTCTTCAATTTAAGTGAAACATGTGAGTCCCTTCATTTAGGACTTGGAACCACAGAAGCAGCTTTGCTCCCCCACTGTCCCAGCATGCATTCCCACCCCCAGGCCTTGCCTTTCCCTTTTCCCCCCATGTGGGTTTAGTTCTCCCTTTCTCTTCCTGAGACCTCCGGGTTTTTCCCCTTTCTTGCAATTTCTCAGATCAGTCCTAGTGCCCTTGCACAACGTCATCCATCATCATCCTTCTTTTTTTTTTTTTTTGGCTAATAAAGGAAATTCAAATCCCTGCCTTTGTTACCTATTGAAAGCCATGCGTTAGAGTCACAACAAATTTTATCTTCTTTTATTTTGTTTTTTTGTTTTGAAATCTAATGGGAAAACAGAACAAACCAGAACAATAATTTGCTCTCTGAGAAAGCAGGAAACCTAAACCTCGGGAGTCCTTAGAGAACCACAAGATGAGATATAAATTAAACAAATTGTCCCCAGCTGTTTCCTGACACAGCTCTAGGAAGTCCGATGCACAGAAGGGAGGGGAACTGTGCGATAATAGAGTCTCTATTTTTCTTGCTTTATATAACCACTGCTGAAAGCAGAGGAGATGCCCCAGCAGAAACTTCTTCAACAAAGAAACAGCTCTGAAGTGGCCAACTCTCCCCACTGTTCTCCAAACACCCTCAAGTTTTTCTCTTACGAAAGGCAATGAGGAAGGTTGCATCCCAGGAGGAAGACACAGTGGAGTCTGGATCTAAATAGAACTCCCAGAATTGCCTTTGCTGCCTCACCTTGTTTTGAAAATGGAACTGTTATTTGTTGCCTTGTGGGTTCTGGGAACATTTCCTGAGCTAAGTCTAGAGCCACTAGAAGTCAGTCCCACAATACAAAAATGCTTGCATCCCACAGATGGTGGTAAGGATCAGTGAAAGCAGAGCTCCAAGCCCCACGAATCCAGCTGGCAGCAGTCAGTTTAGGAGATGTGGTATACCTGGTTTGGAAGAGCAGGTAAGAGCTATCTTAGCTCTTGTATCCAGTGAAGAACATTGGTCACTGCAGGAGGTAACCAACTGCTCATTTCAAAATGTCTGCTTTTCTTTCAGATTGTGATATCCAGTTATCTTTGCTTGGGTTGTCTTTCCTGGTGTGCTGCGTGTCTACTAATGAGCTCAGACTCCTGTCCCATCATTTTCCTCTGTGTGACACTGTACAATTAAAAGGTATTTTGATGAATCATGACAATGCAAGCATTAGGTGAAGCCACAAAATGTCGGTCTTCAGTTAGTCAGAAAGACTAAAAAAATGGTGGCAAGAGATGCCTTCATTGCAGACTATGCACTAACTATGCAACACTGGGTAATCCTACCTCCTGATCTCTGGGGAGGAAGAGGCTGGGATCAGTAACTGAAGCCCTGTTCCCTCCTGGCAATGCATTGTGCTAAACCCCTTGCCTACCACTTAGCTCAGGCAACACTTTCTACTCTGTGTTCTGTCATTAATAATTCATTTGTCATGTCATGTAATGACTTTTTTGATCATTATGAATTCATCTGGGGCTAATGTGCATGTCATATCCACTGTGACAGGACTCAGTAAAGCAAAACAAACCAACCAGTCGACCACTATCCTTCTGCTTTATCTATCTGTATGCAATTAATTTACAGTTGGTTGATTTTTCAATTCATCTTTTTGAGGTTAGTTTGCAGTTAGTAATATCTTTTTTTTGAGTTGTTGTGGGTTGTTGGTTTTGGGTTGGTTTTGTGGTTTTGTTTGTTTTTTCAAACAAAGATTTTGATTTGCATCTTTCTATTACTCCCTGCTGAGCATTTGTCAGATACGCAGCATCATCAGACAAACAACCTTTTCCCTTCCTTTTTTTACATACAGATATTTCTGAGAGCCAGAATCAAATACTTGAAGGACAAAATCCTTAGTACCAGATTTTTTCCAAAGTAGGTTATCTTCCCACTGAAGTATTACAACAAATAGCCAGAACTTCACAACATTACAGTGAGCAGGCAGCCAAAGTCATCTGGAAATGTGCTTTCTAGACAGCTATATGATGGTAAAGATGTCAAACTAATTGCTGTGTCCATAGTTTCCATTATGCCTTTGTCAGCACTCCCCAGCAATATCTGATTGATTAGACCATCTCTTGGAATAAAAGGCTTCAAAAACAGCTTGTTCCTTTTGCCAAGAACTCATCATAAGTTCAATCTGTATGATAGTCTTTTGTTGTAACAATGCTTTTCTGCTACAGGTCTGACTAGGGCAATGCAAACCAGTGTGCAACTGTCATTGACTCCTAGTCTTTGCAGTACTGAGATGGTTTAAAGTGGTGATAAACCAAAAAAAAAGTGGAGGCAAAAGGTTTGGCTTTATATTGCTACTCCCCAGGTTATACCCTGTCTTTGTTTATTCTCAATATGGGGAAACAAACCTTTCGCAACATTTCATCAAGTGCTGCTAGTTAAACTGAAGTGAAGCTATGTGCTTGGTTAGTTGGTAGTAGCTAGCAACTCAGGATATGATTACCCCAACAAACTAATTCTGTTCCCTTCTCTTTTCTATCCTCTTCTCAGTAAGGAAGCAGTGGCTGGCTGCATGTGCTGGGTGGCTAGACCTGCGAATGAACATCTCCCAGTCATGAGTGAGCAGGCGGCCATGTCTCTGAGCCTATAGTTTGAGAGGGAAATGGAAACGGAAGCATGTGGAGCTTCATCATTGACAAGGGAAGGGCTAAGGTTTGCTCTTGCCCTAAGATTGTGCCATCAAAGCTCAGCATGCAGCTGTCTGGCCAGCACTTCTGTCAGTGGAGTTCCTCAGGAGGCTTACCTCCATCACTCAGGAGAAAAGTCAACAAGATGAAATGCCTGTGTCCATCTATGTTCACCTCTGTAGTATGCTCCATGGCGATGGGTTTGGGTACCAGGAATGTTTCTGCCAGGTAAGGCCCTTACTTAGCCTGCAGTGCTCAGCTGCTGCTGCCAGTTCATTCAAGTACCTGACCTAACACGTGACAACCTTTGCAGAGAGTCACTCTTCCTTGAGCTTTACCTTCTGTGCCACTAAAGCCAGATAACGCAGGGCAAAGTGGTTGCCAGCAGGTAGGCATCCCTGACAGTCACAGCACTAGACCTGCACTTCACAACTGCCCAGCAGGGCAGTATCTTATGCGTACATGGTCTTTTTTCCCTTTTGAAACTGGGAAGTGAACCAGCAGGAGGTCTGCCTTAAGCAAGACACAGACACATCGGGGGCATCCAAGAGGGACTCTCCAAATTGGACTGCTTTCTCAGTGGTTCTGAGTAGAAAAAAGATCTTTCTGTTCTAAATTCATGCTTGGCAGGGATTGTGAGTTATTTCCAAGAAGACCACTCTTGTTTGACACCCATGAAGTCCCAAAAATACATACTCCAGTCTGAACAGGACAAGCAGAAACAAGGAGAAGAGATACATACATACAGAAGCACCATAACATTGAACTGCTCCTTGCATTGTGTGTGTGTAAAGAAATCCCCATGGAGTAGCTAAAGTTTTTGCAAAAATACTCTTAGCAACACATCGCTGGTAAAGAGCTTTCTGTGATATATAGGGTCTGAGAGGTTGCAGCACCATGACCATAATTCACCACTTCCGCTTGAAAATAAATCTTACTCCAAGTGGCATGAAATGAAGGTAGGAAAAGACAGAGAAAGTGGAGATATTTCAAATAAGAGAAAAGGGATAATTGCATTTCAGGACTGATTTTATTTTAATTCAGCTTATATTTTACAGACTCAGACTCAACCCTCCTTTACCAGCCCTTCTGGGTCACAAAGTGTTAGATTTCTTGCAGACAAGATAACGCAGATATTGCAAATGGTCCGTACAAAAGGACAGTCTGGAATGGGTAGCTGTTGTCTGGATTTAGATGTGAATTTAGCTCTTTTTTCTGCAAGAGGTCCCTTGCATGAGCTCAGGCATGACACTTTTATTTTTTTTCCCATACTTTTGGGCTAGGGAGTGTTTCTCATGAGGTTTGTGCAGACCTTCTGGCACACACAGACTCTTGATTTTGGTGAAGGTCCTTGGCTAACAGCAGAACAACAGAGATGAGAGTTACATACAGGTAATAAAAGACATTGCTCCAAGTGAGTGCATGTGATGATAGATACTGAACACCTAATTCACTCCCCCTGAGCATAAGCATTCAGGAACATTTGAAATGCCCTGGGAGCATCTGAAACATTCACAGAGAGCTGTCAGACATGGCACAGAACCTATGGGACACTGAAGCAGCAGCTGGAAGAGAGGTAGAATACTGTAGGGCATCCCAGATGGTTTTAGAAGCTTGCAGTGAGAGAAATGAACAGAACCCTTTCCTCCTTAAACTGCATTGGAGGCTTCTGTACAATGAGTTGACATACGCTATTTTACTTCCCTACTCTCTTTTCTACATATGACAACTAATATGCCTCTAACTACTTCCAAACCAAAGGAACAATATCCTTTAGCTCACTGAAAGAAAGGAAATACATTTATTATTCTCCAGGTCATATCATAATAGGTAATACCTAAACCAGGGGTGATTCTGCAAGCACAGCTCTTTACATTCCCCAATGCAACACTGTGAACAAGCATGTAATTTGTAGTGTTAAGCTCACAGTCATTTTAGAGGACTACTGCAGCCTAGAGCCAGGGGAAAGGGGTACAAGAGGGTAACCATGGGTTGAGCAGCCGTGGTGGGCATTCATTCTGCATGAAGTGAATTGGACATGAACTTGTAGGTCACATTCACAGGGATACAGTAGATACAAACTCTATTTTTCCCATGAAGTGAACCAAAAGAAAGGCACTACTATTCTAGCCCAACCACCAGAAGATTCATGAAGAAAGGGAGTGTATTCCTTAGCCCATAAAAAGAGGGGGACATCAATCATCCAGATTTGCCAGCACCTCTCTATGAGTGGGTAATCTTCTGTCTAGGCTCAATAAGGAGCAAAAAAAAGTCTGTTTGTGTAAAATGCAGATGTCATTTTGCATATTTATATGTAATGAAATAAGTTAAGAATCGATAATCCTTGAGGGGAGGAAATGAGGAGAGAATGGGAGTTAAGAATCTACATGTACCTCCAAGGAAACCTGAAAGGAATAATTAGTTATAAAATCTAACTTACTTTTGTATCTTACGGATACCTCCTATAAATGTGAATAAAGATATAGATTGTCCTCAAGGACTGATTCCCTAGCCGCATAGGTTAAATAAGTGTCTAACAGTTTGTCTGCTAGATACAAGGGAAGAGACTAACCTTTAGATTTAATCTCAGGATAAGTAGATTAAATGTAGTTTTCTTACCATTTTTTGCCTTTATAAATCTTTGTAACTATGGTGTCTATTTTGGATTTTGTAAATAAATATTATTTTTATTTGCTTTTGCCTTCAAGACTGATTTTGAGCTGAGGGTGACTTTAAGGTAACTGCATAGTATCAGGGTGATCTCATCCAAGAGATGATGTGAACCATATAGGCCAGTTCCTTGCCTAACCACAGAGTACCCAGTACCCCAGTGGAAATCCTTGCACTCCAGAGGCTTAGTTATGTTCTTCAGCATGGGCTTCGTCAGCTTGGCTTGGGAAAGGACAATGAAGAAAAGCCACACGGTGGCCTGATGACCACCACTAGCCCAGAGGATCCCTTGGTGCGTGTCTGTTTCGTGGGAAAAGTTGATGATCCCAGGAGTTGCTTAAGAGCTTGCAGCATGGTTAGACAGGAAGCCCAATCTACACAAAAAGGGATTGTGTAAATTTAAGCATTCCCAGGTCTTTAATGTGCACCACCTCCCCTTGTAAAAGTGGCTTGATTTTTTCACACAGTCTCCAGCAGAAGTGGCTTGCCACCTCCATGTTTCTGTGAAGTCTGCTGGGCGAGACCACAGTCTTGTTGCTCCTCTCACTTAGCCTGGCCCAACATGGATCCATACCAGCCAGCACATCCAGTTGCATCCTGTATCTACTCACCCACCTCTGGTGGGTGACGAACTAGCACTTGTCCCTTGGTATAAGCTAAACAGCGTTAAACTGCCACTGCAAGTGGAGCCAGCATAGTCTGTGCCAGCCTCTGCAGCAGTCACCATGTGTGACCCTAACATGTCCACAGAGGCAGGTGTTTTCCCAAAACTAGAGTTATGGGAGCTAACACTGTGAAGAGTAAATGGATATTGTCTCCCTCCCTCCAGGTATTCCTACAGAATGGCAGGAAAGAAAAAAACAATAGAAATCATGGGGCCAGAATCTTTCTCCTTGTTTTTTTTCGTAGCTGTGAGGCATCATTCACACCTTTGAAATCAAGCACAAGAATTTCCTAATAATAATTAATAATCTGCAGAGTTAGTTTATTGCCAGACAAGGTAATCAAACCAAATGCAGTGAGTGGACTTTAAAAAAGAATGAATGTTTTTAAGGCCATTGACAATACTTATGGGTTTATTAACCCAATAAAATGGAGGTTGAATCTCATCGGTACAGGGTCAGGAAGGGTTCTGGCCTTTCGTACAGAGCACAGTGCAACTGGCCAAATGCATTAGATTGCTTCCTAACTGCGCCAGGACTGTGTGACAGAAGCTATTGGGTCACTGTGAAATTCAGTGCAGTCCCATGATTTTTTAGTGATAAAGAGTGATAAAAAGAAGAAAATAAGATAAATTCCTTCCTGTATTGCATGTAGATAAATAGAATTTGAAAGAACTAGCTTTTGTTTCTCATATGGTAACAAAAAGACAGAGGCTGTAATGAACTGTGGTTAGAGTTTAAGTATTTGTTTGACCCCATAAAGAAAGACCTTAACTCTAGAGCTTTTAACCTTTCTTAAATGTTAATGAAAGACATACTTTTCAGTTGGGTAACTAGTATGTATGAAATACCCCATGATAAAAAGGTGATGTGGACTAGGCATTCCAGTAAACTGAATCTACTTGTTCAAATCCATTTGTAGACTCATAGACTGAAGCAGGAGATACAGCATTATGTAAATGAGAAAAGATCTTAAGTAAATGATTTTGCACAATGATATTTTCAGCCACCATTTCAGAAACTCTACCCCAAAATGCAATGTTTTAACATGCAAGAAAACTGTGAAGAGATAAGCCTAACATGCCTTACCCCCCCATCCTAATATTTACATTATGATATAAATGTTGAACTTTCCTGGAAATAATCTTTAGAATCTGAGCTGCCAAATTTTAAATAATTTCAGTAATTTTCATTCCTAATTTATTACACAGTAGACATAGTAGTTCCGTTTTGTTTTCTTTTTTTTTTTCTTTCAATGGTTTAAACCAAATGCACTGGATGTCATTTCTGGTGTTCCACATATGACTGTGGCTAGTTTGTGAAGATTTAAAGGTACCCTGTGCTTGGAATTATCCAGGAAAACCTATTCCACAATTTCTAATTAGCTTTGTATTTGGACATCTGAGACAGGATTAATCTTTCTTACCTTCACCTTCTAAACAGTGCTTCACCTTCTTCAGCCTGCTTGCTTAGATTTGCTCTCTAACTGATAGTGACTCTCGTAGGTGTTGTCTTAGAACAGGATGAATTACCTTTGGCCGTGGTTGTATCTCCCCACTATGTTTATAGTCTATAAAAGAAACCTAAGTTAGCCTAGATGCCTAGCTGAGCTGCCTAGCTTTACCTGAAAGACTACAGCCCTACTCAAGAGTAACAGTGCCTTGCTTCATTTTCATGTAATCTGTTCAGGCAATGGATTTAGTTGAATGGAAATAAAGCACAATCGTGTCTATGCAGAGGTTATGGGCAGAAAACCACTAATTTTTGTATCATCATTTGATGCTCGATATTAAGCCTCATTATCTTACAAGCAGCAAGAGCACAAACTGTCCCACCAGAGGTTTAGTGTGCCTTGACCAGAATTCAGTGACTTGTTAAATTATCACAGGTTGCTGGTAGTGAATCATTACTTTCATTCACAGATTTATTATAGAATATTTCCTATTCTACATGGTACTTTAATCTGAATTAACTTTCAGGGAAATATGTCCCTGGTGCTAGATATTTAAAATAACATTTTCACGTGTGCTTGCTTAGATTTAGAGTTCATGTCCTCAAAGGTATTTCCATTCAAATAAATAGGAGTTACAGGACTAAGTATCTTTGTGGATCTGGAGTTAAGTCCCAAGTTCAAAATAACAGGTGCTTAAGAATATAAACTTCATTGAGAGTCAATGGAACAGAGGTTCCTGAATTCTCTTGGTAAAGATATCCAGGTTATAATGTTTGTGCTGATATGCTGGAACATTTTTTCAAGATAAGTTTTAGTTGATTAATAAGCCATAAATTCAAGGAGTGAAGAAATGCACCTCGTCTTTACCTTTTAATATCTTCTTCTATATAATTATGGCTCATCTGAACTTTACAAAGACTCATCCTAGAAATAAGTACAGTCTTCTCAAAAACACCATCTAAGGTTACTGTGTTTGGGTCTAATTGTACACTCTTCAGAAAGAAATTACCCCTAATTTCCATAATATATATACAGACAGACATATATATATACTTAAAAATAAATACCCATAAGCATTTTCAATTGTTAAGATTTTTCATGCAAGATCTCTGGCACTTGAGCTTATTACTGTGAATGTAAATAGTAAAAATTACTTTCCTTAAGCTCGCCTCTATCAGTAAGAAACTCATGAGAAATTAGCTTTGCCTGTAGACCAAGGAAGGTGGGGTTGCCATATTTACTCTTATTCCCACTGCTGTTTGCTGCCTTTTATAAAATGTGCTGGAAAAAATGTCAGTTTGACACTTTTACTGCCAGAGTTCAGACAAGATACTCTAAGCTACATCCAACCCTCACTGTAGCAAAAAATGCTACGTTAGTGGGATGTATCTGATGGCCACATGGGAGGTTATTATCATCCAAATTTAAAGGCAGATTAAACTTACCAAGACTAATAAGCAAAGTCCTATATTTCGTTTTGAGTTTCATCTTACTTATCCCTCTCATATGTTCAGGTCTCATGGATTATAAGGCCATTAGGAATCATCAGGACATCTTGTCTTAATCTCCTGTGTAAGCAATTTTATTTGCTCCACAGGACCCCAGCAACATGTTTTCTTTTCTTCATTGTTCTGCTTATATTTTGCCTGTTTTCCTCTAATAAGGCAAAATTTGCACTGAAGCCTGATGGGATCACTCATGGAGTAAGACCTACTCTGTGCAAAGTTGTGGCAATAGACACAACTAGAGTGGAAGAATTAGATTCCTCAGAAATCTCAGTTTTCAGACAGATGATAAACTTCTGATGGCCTACTGAGTTGTCAGTCATCTGTAACACTCTGTGTGAGAGTCCTTACCTTATGTAAAATGCAACACCATAATGGAGCTCGATCTACTTTCATTGCATTAAGTGAAATAAGCTTAAGTGTGCAAGTGTGGACCTTTATGGCATCTGCCATGCCACAATATTTTTACAATGCAAAAATGTGATCCTTTGCATGAACTATCAATGTGTTTTTCCAAAAAGAACTGCACTACATTTTTCCATGAAGAAGGTGCATGTGTGTTTGTCCCTAGAAGAAAGGAGAGCTGAAGGTCCAGCTGTATCTCTCCACTGTTAGTGATGCATTGCACACTTTCCTTCAGAACTCTGTTCCAAATAATGGTATTTCACATCCTCCTGATGCTCGCTGGTTGGAAGTTAATTTGTATGCAGTCTGCGTCACTTAGTAACAAGGGGAAAGAAATAACACAGTTGTAGTACATGATAATAACGCATTTCTCCCAGTTTTTTTCTGTCTTGACTAACTGAAGTAGAAATTCTCTGGGACAAGGAATGATGCCTTTTTAGAATGGCCAATATTCCTCATGGCAGACGCTTCTGGAACTACTGGAAAACATTCTGTGAAAAAGTGGGAAGAGAAAGAATTGCTATCTAGTCTCCATTAGCTGTACTGACTAGGTCCTGATTAGCTACAAAAGGGAGCCGAGGTCATTGAGTCAGATATACAATCGCATTATAGACGCTGCTCTTTCATCAAATGAAAGTTAGGTGAGATGAATCCTTCCAAAATGTCTCCTTCCCCAGTATTTAGGTATAAACCAGCAGATTTTGTGCTTGGTCTTCCAAATTTGCAGTGGGAACTTCTTCCCTCTAAAGCTATTCACAGTGTCTTGTGGTGGAAACTGACAGCTCATCTTGATCCTGTTTGGAATTAGAAGTAGCATGACATTCGCCAAAGTTATAACAAAGCCACTATCAGGGCTGGCACAAAAGTTAAGGCCCTATTTGATCCTTTTGTGTAATTTCTGCATTGTCTGTGAATAGCTATTTCTGGACTCCACACTTGTGGTTGGACAGAAAATGGAAGAGGGTATGGAGATCTTGGCCATAATGTGGAGAGGGGCAAGTTATTAAACTGTTAGATCCACTGATGTTAGCATTCATGAGAAAAAATATTTTTCACTAACCGCACAGTTAACCAGGTCACATTTTTTCTTCTCAATTCAATTCCTATTAAATACACTTTCCTCCAGACTCTATAGGTACAACCTTCTGCCTTTTCCTAATGAGGTAGTCATCTTTGGTGTGGAAATGAAAGCTGAGCTGGTGCAGTGCCATTCATGAAACAATTTTCCTTCTCCACTTTAGAACTCCTTCTGTTTGCCTCCTTGAATATTTTATCATGTTACCAGTCTCTTTTTTTTTTTTTTGAAAGAAGTTTTGCTCCTTTATTTATCTGCATTCAACTGATCAGTGCTCTGCTTTATAAAACTTTGCTAACCTCAGAAAATCTCCTTCAAAAGCTGGCCCTTGATGCAGTGTGGGCCCTTGATGCTGTAGCTCTTCGTTCCAACATACTTGACTTCAATCTTTCTTTGTCTCCCATGGTGTCATATTGACAGTCCTGTCCTTATCCTTGTTTTTGCCCATCACAGAATTAAAGCACTGGAAGTAAAACAGAGAGAACCCTCTCTGCTCTGAAGTCCAGATATGCAATAGTGAGTGATCAGCTGTGAGATGCATTTTGCATATCTGTGTGTGAGATGCTGGCCACTAATATCAAGTCCAGTTCAAGCATGAGACAGACAACAGCACTAAATTAATATTATAGAAGTTTCCTGAGTGCTGTTTCTCAACTCTGAGGAGATTCTTTCCACCTGCAATCTTGTGCAGATAAATCTCTTCTATCAAATCCTACACTGTGAGCAGGAGTATTTTCTGTGTTTTACCCATGGACCACATTTTTCTGATGAATAAAAGGATGTGGAATGTACTAGGAAGAAAGTCTACCTTATGGCATCCTAAATCAGTTTTCTTTCAAATAGCTTTTTTTTTAGCTCTCAACAGCAATTTAGAGAGCTTTCAAAAAAGATTAAGATTAGCAAAAATGCTTCTGTAAATATTACAGTGAACATCTGTATGCTCCTTTATAGCCAGATTGCCAAAGGAAGGAAAGACAAGGGATGAATATCATCAAGCAAACTGTGAGCAAGCAACTGTGACCATAATCTGGCAGTGACCAGCACTTCACTTTCTTTTCCATGTCTGTAACCATAACAATGCCTCATGGCTCTGATGATGCGTATGATTTCTAACCTGGGAAAACCTCTGCAATTATACCAGCTCAGGTCTGCTCCAAAACCAGCTTTCTCCTTGCACCACCCGCAGTGTTCTTTGATGTTTGTTATTCTTTATTTTATTTGCTCTTTTTGTAAAATTAGCCAAAAGTCTTATAAAGTCACAAGTGAAATATTGAGATAACTTGACTCCACTTACTGAATGCTTCCAGGCCAGATATTAAGACCAATAAAGGAAAAGTTTTGCTTAAGTAAAATCTATTTCTTGAGGCAAATGCAGGCAGACATCATCTGACACAGTATGTCAAACAGGAGAGGTAAAAAAAACACAAACCGCTTTCCCTTGATAACTGGTTAACCTCTCTGGCTCTCACTAGGCTAGTCAGCAAGGTCTGGCAAATGAGATCCTCTTCAATTTCCACCGCAATAGCTAGAGCTCTGTAGATATCATATCAGCAATTCCAGGGGAGACTCTTTAGACTGCTAAGATCTGTCTGTGGAAAAAGTAGTAGGAGGTAAAGCAGGGTATAAACTTACAGCAGGCAATCTACCTTGTGCTGATGCTTATAAGAATATTGACCATACAGTCAGCAGAAAAAATGATCAGAAAAAATAAATCTGTGTTTGTTTTTAAAGCCTGTTTGACTTCATTCAGAGCTGGTGATGAATGCTTCTTCAGAACAAATGTAGCCTTTATTCAGTTCCATTTTCCAGAGGCTGCGCAAGGATTTAATGCAGTTTAACTAATCCATTATAAATGCACTTGGTTGTTAAAGCTGGATTTAACCTTCCTCAGTGTCACTCTGTCAACGAATGCTCTATTCATGGGGTTATTTACAAGAATAATGCTAATATGGGGCAGGCCAGCCTCATTTTACAGACTGTAAAGAAACAATGGTTATACTTAAATGTTAAATGCCATAAGTTGGCCTGCTTAGAAGAGCTCTGTCCCTTCACTGACTATGGAAAAATTTTGAGCAGACTGATTTCCTTTATTTTTACCCAAATTAGCCTTCAGGAATACCCTGCAGTCTGCATGCTAATATCTTAATGTACACACATAAGTTACTACATTCTGAAAGTAAATAGTAACTCTATGGATCTGTTGGCACTAGTATAATAATATAAAACAACTTGCAACAGCACTGAATGAAAGAGTATAACTACTGAAGAGATAAACAAATTATTCTCTGTTCTCTGGAAATGTAATAACTCTCAGTGCTTCAGATGAAAACCTTTTAAGGTGCTTGGCAACAATATTTTCTGCTCATATTTGTCTTTACCCAAGGTCCATCAGCTGCATTAATAATGAAAGAGGAGAAAATAGCAACTGAGACAATCTTTGTCTTCCTGAAGACATTGATTGCAATTCTGTTGCAGCTAATTTTGACCTTATAAAAGCTTTTCCTCTCCCGAGGAATCTGAAGATTAGAGAAGGTTGACATTTAAAATAATTTTAATGAGAACTTTAAAAAACACACTTGAAAAAATGTATGTTGAAAATGGAGTTTGTAGAAGTTTTACTATCATCCCCATCAGCAGTGAATTTATTGGAAATTCATCCCATTTCTATACCAAATATCAGCTGGCTCAGCCTTTGCTAATATGGAGATGAAAAGATAACCTGACTCCCATCACTCTGGGCATGGGTGGCTCAGAGAAGGAGCATGTCTTCCTTGGCTCACCAAATGTGTTTCTTTTAGCTTTATAGTTATATATATACACCTATGACTGCTAAGCAATGTATGGACACCTTTCCAAGGCTGCAGTGGATTTCTGCCCAGAGTTCCAGTGGAAAGCCATTTCAACACTAACATGAAAACGTACAAAGAAGCAATTCCTTAAGTGTAACTGGGACAAACTACCAGTGAAGATATCTTCTCAAAGTATCTTCAACTATTTTTCTCCTCTAGTGTTGCTGAATCCCCATTGTTTCTGTCTTGTGACTCCTGTTTTCTCAGTCACCCACAGAGCTCCTAAGAATTTCATGCTTATTGTAACCATTAGGATATTCCTGCATTGAGGTCCTTGCATTTTGACACCATATATTCCTAAGTTTTTGAGTCCCATCCTAAAAATGCAATCCGAAAACAGCTATAAGCAAAATTTTGAGAAACTGAGATATAAGGTTAAAATAAATATAAAAATTGGATAAGGGAAAGAACCTTTATTTGAGGCACAAGAAAATCTGAATTTTTCTTTCCTATACATCTCTGAGCATAGCGTAGTTCATATACTGAAGGACAACAAGAAGTCCTTGGATCATTGGACCCTGAACACTTTTCGAACATATTACTTTCAAGCTCTTCAAGGGCTGCAGCTCAGTGGCCTCTGCTCTTCCCTTTCTTACACCTGACTTTCTTGTTTAGAAAATATGCGAAAGAGCTCTCAGACCCTGCCAGACCCAATGGTTGGCCAGTTGTTCCACCAGAGTTTTGGAAAGAGGGCACAGCACACCTCCCCCAGCTCACGGAATGAGACCACCTGACCCAACACAAAAAATAGTAGTCACTAGGTCTATGAAACTCCTCATCTTTCAGCAGGTATGCACTTTCTAAACACTGATACAATCTTCTTGTTTATGAGGTCAAATGGACCTGATTATCATAACAAGGCCTTAAATGTTTCCCTGAAAAGAGAAACTATATGTGTCTGTGTCTTCAGTGATGATGTTTTGTGGGAGTGGGGGTGCTGATAATATGATGGCTCCAGGATGTCAGAGATGATGTCCCTGGGAGCTGAGGGTAAGCAGGACCTAGAAGCATGGGTCTTTGGCTGCCTGCTCTTCCAGCTCTCCTCAGCTGGCAGAGTGTGCACTCTGCAGCAGGTTACTCACAGCACAGTGTGATTAACATGACTGGGAACTTTCTGGCACGATGTCCTGAGAGATTTTAAGTGCTGGGGAATCTAATAGCTGCAAATATATTTATATTCCTTTGAATATTTCATCAAATTGGAATTCATGAATTGGATCTTTTACATGGAAGTTTTATGAATTATGTACCAGAATCGATGACTTCCTACTTTACCCATATTTTACTTTGTCTCAAAGCCACAGTGGGGATCATAGCCCATCAAAGCTGCTGTAGCAATTAGAGATCAAATGGCACTGAAGAAGACAGACATATGAGATCTACAGTATTCCTCCTGTTCACAGCCCAGGAAAATTTTGCTTAGTTGTACATTGTAGTCTCACTTCTCATTTTGCTATATTTCAGCTTCATTTCCTACCTGCTTTACTGACATGAGGAACATGGGAGAAGAGTTGCCTCTGTCACTCATCAGAAACACCTACCGGCCTTTACCACTCACCTAGCATACTGACTCTAGCTCTTCCTGCAGCACTCTTAGGAAATGGGCCCTGTATCTTCCCTGACGGCACTGACTATGTTGATAGCTTTCAATATGTATGTGTATAAACACATTCTTTTCAAAGAAGGAATAGGTGTTACATGTGAAGAATCCTCACGTTACATTACATTACATTATGTTACATTACCTTGCCAGAATGCCTCTGGCTTAGCCACTAGTAACCCACAATCTTCAGTAGCTGCTAATGACGATCTATATAGTTCTGCACACATAATCTTTAACTAAAAAGAAAACCCCCTTTGCACAGGGGGGCGAAAGAGAGGAGGAAGAGGCACAGTTACAAGATGCTAATTGTGCAGCTTGTTGTGCTAGCGGAAGGCATACTGGTACTGTGCTGATGAGAGCAGTATAAAAATAACCCAGATAGAAGCAAGACTTCCACCAGTCTCTCACTCCTCACCTCTCTCCTGAATCACTATTGCAGCTGCTGCATTGCTTCCCATGAGGACCACTGAGACTCAGTTTTGAGCAGAGTTTAATTAAAACTGGGATCAGGGTCATGAGAGACCGGCATGAGAGACTGTTGTTAAGTGATTTATAGCACAGTAAAAGAAAGTCTTTTCCCCGGATGTTTTCTGCTTCCCAGGTTTTGCTGTTGGGACCTCAAATGTTCTTCTCGTGTCTCTCCCAAGTCAAACAAACTGAAATCCATATTTCAGTAAAAGTGGAATTCCTTATAAATATTTCTTCCCCATGTTCTTTTTGTTTCCCAGATCTTTGCCAAACTCACTGAATTCAAACCAGCTCAAGGGGAGCTAGCCAACTTCTGATATCTATCAATACACATCCCCTTTCTCACAGGGGCAGCTCTTTATACACTGACAATCCCTTTCCCCCCAAATCCTAAGGTGGGACTGACTTCCTCCAGTCCTAGGCATATCATAGGAAGGTAATTTCCTTGTAACTTCAGAACAATCAATTTTGCAAGAAACTCGACTCCCTTGCTACTCCTTCCACACTTCTCATATAGTGGCACAGGACAGCACCGTGGTGTTTCTGCAGCTATGCTGCTGGCACAGCAGGCTTGTGACCCAAGATCTGTCTGGAGACCGCACTACTTCACAAGTCAGAAAATCAGTTCAAGTGACATGTTATACATCTGGAGGCTCCAGTGTGAGCCGTAATATCGAGCCAAGGCTGCAGACTATCAGCAGAGACTTCCCTTGTGTCAGGAGCTGAGATGTGGAGCGTAGCATGGATTTCATATTTCTGTAAATGACATTCTATTACTAGCATGGCCCTGTCACCTTACTTCTGTTTTCTGGTTACTGATTTGGCTAGAGTAAAGGAGAGATGATGACGCTAAGTGTCATTTTATTTGGTTAACCGAGTATCGTGGTTTATTTGTTTGGTTTATTTTTTGCATTTTAAAATTCAAACCTCCTTTTTCACAGAACAAAACTTTAAGGAAGGAATGACAAAGGTGCAATCCATCTGCGGTTACAATGCTAATAAGTCGTCTATGGATTGGTTCTTACATGGCCAAAGTCAAGCCATGTCTAGAATTAATTGACCGTAGGGAGACAAAAGTCCCTCTTAAGTGGAGTCCAATAGTAATAATATGGTATCAGATTTCCCCCTTAGGAGATGATGCAGCAAACAGATCTGTTAAGCCTCCTAGTTTGTGCCTAGCTACTGCACTGAAGATTCACACTGAGGAATATGTCAAAGACTCATAGCAGAGCGAGTCAAGGTGTGGTTCAGGTAAAATGGAATTGTCAGCCTCACATCAGTCCCTGGACAGCATTTTGGC
The DNA here is from genome assembly GCF_028554395.1 of Pezoporus wallicus. NCBI lineage: Eukaryota > Metazoa > Chordata > Aves > Psittaciformes > Psittacidae > Pezoporus > Pezoporus wallicus. The sequence goes on from NW_026640775.1 coordinate 2,177,793, forward strand.
AACATAACTGTTAAATTACTTGTGTGGCACTGATGGTGTTGCGAGAATTCCCTCTGACTATTCTACATAGGGTTTTTTTGTTTAGCTTGGGGTCTTTGCTTGGCTGGCAGCCCCTGTTGTGTTGTTCTGCGTCATGGGCAAATGCATGCACAGCATGTACCACTAGCACATTATTTTTTTTCTAGTTTTACACTACCATTCAATGCAAGTTCGTAAAATTTAATGGATGATGCTATGTGCACATATATTTCTCACCTCTCCAGTTCTTCCATAGACATCTTTAAGTCATAGTCCATGTATGTCTTGTGCTGCAGAAAACCCCGAGCAGCAAGATGAACAGCAGTTTTAAACGTACATGAGCAATATAAGTGAAATAAAAAATAATAGCACAAAACACTGTCTTAATAAAAAGCAACCAAGCAATTGACAATGTGATAGTCAGCAAGATGAGGAATGTAACATCTTTGTCATTGCAGGACAAATACCATTTTCCATCTCAAATGTGATAGCTCCAGAACTCTGTTAGCAGCACCACTGCCAAAGAGACCTTCCAAGCTGCTAATAAATGCACAAGGCACACAACATAAGGAAATATGTTCCCTCCCTGTTATTATTATTATGAGAGGGCAGTGAACATAAATTTCACTGACTGGTGTGTATAATAAAGGAAGCTGAGTGCCAACACTGAGAAATGCCAAGGAATGAAAACAGCTAATAATAAATATCGGTAAGGATAAAATCATCCAGAAGGCAAATAAACATCATACTAAAGGCTGGAGTTCACAGTGCTTTGTCTATGCCCTCTCACACACAGAAGAACAAAGTTATGGAGAGAACAAGGGGAGAAAACCACATAAAAATATATGACCAGATTCTGAGATAGCGAGAAGCAAGGTGGAAGAAATGGCAATGGGATCTTTGTGAAATGGCGAAAGGAAAGTGTGAGAAAGGGAAGAAGGAAGAAAGCATAATGAGTCTTGAAAAGCAATAGTGTGGAAGAAAAGCAGTATCTCTGGGGATTGCTAGCATGACTTATCATAAGGTTTCTTGCAGACTCAGCTTTGATTCTCTTTCTGCAGCAGCATGTGGTCGGAGCTGGAATAGCAATTATTGTCTCTTCACCAATTAAGAGATCATAAAACTACACTTCTGACTGAATAATAAACTGCACTTCCTGTCTACCCTAGGGAAATGCTCAGTGTGGTAAACTGCTGATAATACAGGAGAAGATGGCTTAAGAGGCAAGCATCCAGAACAGAGACAACTCAGCTTCTTGCTTCCTGGCAGGAAATGATGCTGTCTACTACCTTACAGAGGGTCCCTACCACAGATCACAGCAGCTCAAAAAAACTGTCCCAGCTACATACTGCCTGTCATGTTGCTGTTGGATCAGTATTTTAGGATGCCATTTCCTACTGCAGGTGGGTAAGGTAAAAGTCATCCCAAAGCTGGACCTCTTTTTTAAACATTGCAAGAACATGCTGCTTGTCTGCCTATCTCACCACATACTACTCCAACAGCCTCAGAGTTTAACATTGGCCAGCATACCCAGAAGGACTTGCCTAAGACAGAGAGTGTACTGTCAGTAGTTTGTTGGTATCATGAACTGCAAATTCCATGTTCCTTCCTGAACAGGTGGATTTTGCTAAATATCACCTCAACAGAGGCAAGCAAAAAGGCAGAAAGGTTTCTGCAAAGGTTTAGGTCCAGCTTTGTTTGCCCTTTTTATTCCAGAAACTGTGCACCATCTGGAGCTTTGCAAGGCACAAAGGGACATCTAATGGTTTGTTAATACATTGCAAGCAATACCAGTGCTAGAATTGATGTCATGTGATTAATTCTTCTAGGCCTCTGTTTGCCAGGTATTTATGTCTTTTCTACAATGTTTTCAGTCTATCAGCTCATTTCTTTTGGCTTCCCATTCCTGAGAAGACACTGTTATAAAGTGAGAGACACTGAGGTTTGTTGCTGCTGTGATAAAGACAAATCAACTGACTCTTCTTTCCTCAGCCCAGAGGTACTAGACCACGCCACTCTCAAGCCCGGAGCTCCTGCTTTCATCTGTAAGGATACTGATGTCAGGTGGACTTGTGTCTGTTTTCCATCCTCTTAGTACAAGGAAAGGAAGAACTAATTAAGCCTATACCCACCTTTGTCTCAGAACAATGGTTTTGAGCCATTCAAAAAATCTGGCTGGGAAAAACTAACATAATCCCAACAGTACGTGTCTTCTCATACTAGTGAGAAATGCAGTACATGTGTAGGGCTTTGTGTTACACGAGGGGTGTCTATCAAAGGCAACAAAAAGAACTCAGGCATTGATGGCCCCTGGGTCCAGACTTGGTTTTCTCATTTCTGTTTGTATCAAGAATAACTTTCTTCCCTTGTTCTTCTCCCCATACTAAAAGGACTGGAGTCAGCTCCTGTGGATTCATTCACTGGACTGCCTTGCTTCTAATGGGACGTTCCCACAAATCACAGAATGTTTTGTGGGCCATCTTATGGTGATGCATAAAATTGGAAATTGGAAATTGGAATCCAAGGAGAGGTTTCAGCTGAGTGACATTCTGGAAAGTCATGTAGTCATCTTACTTGATTTCTCCAGCTTCCCTTCTCTACTGACAAGTAAGCTGTGTTGAAGAAAATACAAATCTCAAGCCAGGTAGATGTATAAGAAGATAAGTTTTCTCCAAAAATTTTCTGAGCTATTCCCAACATTTTTAGACTGAGCCTTCTTTTCGGAAGTATTTTGCCTCCAGCAGCACAATGGGAGCCCTCATGCTCAAGAGACAATTTTATCCTAACAGTGCACTCTCAGAGTGCAGTCCAGCAGTAAAGTTAGCAAGATGATTTTAATAAGAAAAATGACATTAAACTAAATAGTTTTTTTAAGTTAATCTTTTTACTAAGATGGTAAGTATTGGTATTTTCAGTGTGGAAAGTATTTTTCACTTTTTTTTACAATGTATTCTTATAAAAGCTTTTTCAAAACCACTTGGATATTATTGAATGTCTCTAAAACCTTCTGTTTCATACTCTAGATTTTTTTAAGGATGATTAAAAGGAGTCTGTGAGGGCAAAATGTCCTTTCATTAGATCTGCTGGAACTGATATTGTATGACATGTGGGTTATGGCACCCTAAGCAGCTGTGGATGGTTACAGCACACACCTGGTGATGAGATCAATCATTTCATGGTAGAGCTGTCCCATAAGCAAAGGCTACTGTGGGTATTACATCTCCGCTGGAGAGATGCACCATTAGGAGTGTTTGTCACCTCTCTACACCTGGCCTTAGCTCCCAATTCAAACATGACTTTCATTAAGGATCTTCTAAGACCCATTAGTGTCAGTATCCACCCTGCTTCTGTTATGTGTGTTGTGGATTTGCGCACTTGATGAAAGAGAAGGATCAGCTGCTAGAGACCAGCAACTTTAATGGGCATCCAGTGTGAGTTTGCACCTCCTGTGAACAGAAGGCATTGACTGAAAGAGCTGCATAATGTGTGTTTGATTTGTCCTTTGTCAAGGTCACACCTGGGTAACTCTGTAAGAGTCCTGGGTATCAGTAATTTACAATGTCCCCCTCTTCTCTGCAGATGAGTTTTTGTTCTTCCTTTGAAAGTTCTGGTCGGAACTCAAAGGGGAGAAAGTGAGTGAAGGGGCCTCATTATTTTAAATGGGGCTTGACAGAACCTAAGAGCATAAAATGGAGCAACTTTCACAGGCAATCGCACCAAGGTACTTAAAGCAAGGCTGAGAACTCAATTACAGCCCATTACTGTCGGAGCTGTCTCTTGCTCTCTTGCTCTTTCCCTGTCCATTGTTTTTTGCAAGATGAACTCAGCATTGGCAAAGGTCATTCACTTCATCTGTAGCATTTTGGCTAGTGGTTCCCATTAGGCACAGATCAGTGAGGATTCCAGTGTTCACGCAAATACAAGGGGAAGAAGAATCAAGAAAAATGTGTGTTCCTCTTCACTAAAACTGCAAAATAGCAAGATCCAGTCAACTGCAAAGTAAAAAATGCAGCAAGTTTTTGTGCAGTGTTCTTGCAAGAGGCTATGTCATGAGCCTGTGGTATATTGTGCATATATGTGCACATGTATACTCCCCTAAACACTGCATTCACATATCCTGGTTGCACTTGCTCCTGATCAGACTGTTTATTTAAGGTCTCAGATGGGTGATAAAGGTCTCAGATATCATAACACTTTCATAATTCTGCTGGTTAAGAGCCAGCCAGGAGCTGATTCAAATCTTAACATAGGCTACAGTGGCTTAAAACCTGCTTGATTTCTGCTTGCTCATGAACACCTCCATATGGTCATCAAGATGCATAGCAATATGCTTCAGTTTAAGGCAAGCCACTGAGGTGGCAGGGCCCCTGGGGACAAGGCTGCAGCAGAATGAATAACTGAGCCCTTTGTATACAACAAATTAGCATTGAACAACCTGCTAACAGGGTTTCCTGGGTATGAGAAATAGATCCGCTTCAAGATGTATTAAATGGGTCTGAAGAAAATGCATTAAAAGAAGGTTAAGATTGAAATGACAACCAAGAGATAGAAGATTTAAGGTGAATTGCACAACATAATCCACCTTTCCTTATACGTTAACTACTGTTACACTTTTGTCCAACATCCTGTAGAAAGATGGCAGCTGAATTTGGAATAAACCTCAGCCAACCTAGGTCCCACACCAGTTTTTATAGCAGAGAACATCCCTTCTGTTCTTTCCAGCTTCTGCCTCATTCATTGCTCATTCTGTGTACTGAGCAAGACAAGAATCCTGGGAGAGAAAACGATGCATGCTTGTCGAGTACAATGTTGACATTTCCTCAGCTTCAGAATTTGACTTTGCAAACTTTTAATATTGGCATTCTGGCACATATCTTCCTTGGGTTTGCATGCTGACTCCCACACCAAAACAGTCTCGTGGAACAAATTGCTTTCCTTCCTTGGGAAGTTGGGTGTCATTGTGAGTGTCTGTTTTATCAATTAATGCAGTAACTGATATTATCAGTAGGCTCTCATCGTCTATGTGAACTAAGTACAGGAGGAGGAGATGACACACATTTCACTGCTATGGCCTAAAACTGTTTGCTAGAAGTGCCACCATTATGGAAGTTCAGACTGCTGGATCCTGCTCTATGTTTCTGAGGGTAATGTTTAATGTTATGACACAGTCAAAAAGCACAGAAGAGGTCTTTTGAAGGAGTCTAGAAATATGCACAACACGTAGGAAGCATGTAAAAAGCATTTGGTAGCTCTAAAGTTTTTCTAGTGAGAATGTGAAAATTCCAGTTTACAAAATGTACTTAGATTTTGTCAGTCATAACAAAAGGCTTTTCTTTCTTTCCCAACTTCCCTTAGCAAAACAAACGGCGTGTCTTTTTTTTGTGAAGTATGCAGGTATTAAAAGACTTGTTAAAAAAATATAAAATAAAATGTAATATACTCTAATGAAAAACAAAGGAATAGCTTCTTTTCCCTTACTGTCTTCCTTTCAAATGTTGAATCTTCTTTTTGCTGCAATTACAGAAAATATGCAATTGTCATGGTTTACTTCATATGGATGGAGTCTGTTGAATTTTTTTTCAAGAAACCCCAAACCTAAAATAAAATGCAGACTTAGGATAGAACCTTGTACTTAATGTTTAGCAATGATCACTACTGGTCTCTCTGGCTGTTATATAATTATATTACTGTCACTAGAAAGGCATTAGTACCTTCACTGTGCACCAGTTTTCCCTTTACTTGTTGAACCTTAGAATCAGCTGTTATTTCCTCTTTCAGTTTTTTTCCTCTATTTTTTTTCCCTAGAGATTTTAACAGATGCATTAAAAAACTTGCCAGAGTTTTCTCAGCAAATAAGAGGATTCCTATGGCTTTACACATGAATATGTTTGCATATAAGGGCTAAATGTTCTTGGAAAGACACTTAAAAATTCCAGTGAGCAAGCACAATGGTCATTTTTCAGCGTCAGCAGAGTGGAGTTGAACTCTGACCGGCTGCTTGGAATGACCAAAATGCTGCCTGTGATGTGATCCTTGCATGGCTGCTGGCAGATACTCCGTTGTTCCTCCTGCCTTTTCTCCCAAAGCTGGTATCCAGCTGAATGAAGCCTCTAACCCAGCAGCTGCGCACATATTCCCTGGGTATGTCATGCTAGAAGCCAAGAACTCAAGGAGGTGGGGGACAAAAAGCCCAAGGAGGAGCATTTGTTCCAGAATCTTCTTTGTTCTGCTCATTCAGAAGAGGCTGCCTAGTTTTGACTTTGTCATGCTGGTATTTCCCAAACTGGTCTCTTACCTCCTCTAGGCTAACTGGATTTATTCTTTTACTGTTGCTGATGCCTGAAAACATTCCATAGTTCTGCAATCAGGTTTTTCAGGTTGGGTCCCAGCCACTAGAAACCTTCATGTGCCATCGAGCATGTGGAAGGTTATTTTTAGCTAGGACAAGTTTTCTCCCTGGCATTTGATGAGGTTGAAAGATGTCTGGCAGGACTTGGGTGCCGTTGAAGTCTAAGTAGGTTTGACTAAGAAGCTCTTTTATGATAGCCATCCCTTAAAACATGTATTGTTGTTACTAGCATTTTCAGAGCTGCGCCTGTAAAACTGATTCTCCTGTTTCTTGCAGGATTTGTTTATTTTTACACTCCCAGAGTAATGGCTATATTTTTGTAATGTTTGAAATAAAAACTAGCAGAGTGGTACACAAACATAAAGTTGGGCCTCCAGGCCATGCCACAGTGTAACAAATGTCAATATTTCTCTTGCTGCTTTGTTCTCCTTCTGTTCCGTTTTTTTTTCTTCTGTATAACCTCTCTTTCTTCTACATTTACACTTGAACAATGATATTCCACTTTTGTGTCTCATTTGTAGTGACTTTTTCGTGTGAAGGCTAGAGAATGGTGGACTGAGGGGAAATGATGTGGAACTGACCATCCCACCTCTCTCCCTTTTGTTCTTGCACGTCTGACACATCTTCTGTTGTTTACATGGGCTGGACAGATGGAGAGTTTCCACCGAGTCTGTGCCCCCTGTCTCATATCAGATGCTCCTTGCTCTGGAGTTAACTACTGGTAGGAAAGAAAGAGAACAAATTAGGCCAGATGACCTGATAGTCATGGTGTGCGACTGCCAACCCCACTGGCAGAACTTACATGGTAAAGAGATTTTAGACTGCTCTCCCATCTAAATATCAAGAACTTCTTTCCCTGAAATAATATTTTCCTCTTTTAAGCACTCTGCATCTTGTCAAGCTCTAAATTAGATTGCTTTGGAAATCACACATTTGAAAGCCTGAAATGTGACCTTATTTTCATGTAGATGAATGACAGTAACCAATAATCTCCATTCAAGTTGTATGTTACCTCTCACTGAAAACAATGAAAATCTTTAATTTCAGGAAGAGCTACCGAAATGATACATCATCCAAGACTGCGTCAGCAAGACAAGATTGTGATTTACTGATAATCAGGGCAAAAAAAGGAACTCAAGGAAAGAAAACATATGCTTCTCTGTCTTTAATTTCAAAGACACTATTGAGTGTCTTCTCAGATAACCCAAGAAAATGCTGTGCTACCAGCTTTCTTATTTCCATCTCTGGTCTCTAGAGCTTTCTGTACATTCCCTAGTAATGATGAATACAGGACGCCAGGTAGACACGTCAGATATAACCACCGTTCTAATAAAAGCTGGATACACAGAACTGTTTTTCCACTTAGAAAGCTTTTTTTTTTTTTCTCAAACTATGCCTCAAAAACTTCTCAGCATAAACCCTCTTTCATCATTCTGAGTATCCTCATCCATTATATCAGGATCCTATACCATCACAGTCTCACCTCAAAGAACATGACAGCGTTCAGATTTTAAAGCCAGCCATACTGCAGAATAGTTCATTTATTTCTTATTCCCTGGTAGCTTCACCAATTCCTGTGCACACATACCAGCAGTTATTCTTGAAGGAATAACAATCAGAGAAAAATCTTGCTTTATGAAGTTTACAAGGAGCTGCGTATAACAGGACATCTGTGTTGTATAAGGATGACTTATTTATCTGACCTGAAACCATAGAATCCTATAGCAATTTTCATCACCAATTTATTAACAATCACTTGTCCATTAAAACATTCATGTTTTTCATCAACCTCAACTTTCTAGGTGTCATGGTCAACATTACAAAATAAATGTATTTTACAACAGTGACGTTCAAAACCCCTAGCAGAACCACGTATTCCTCCAGAAAGCAAGCAACTGTAAAGAACACCAGGTGAGTGTGACAAATAACATTAAATAGCACTGGTTTGCACTAGGTAAACAAATGCAAAAAATAACCGGTTTTGTATATATGTAGGATTGTTAGGGATCCTACAATAGACACACTGAAATTCATGAATCCCTGCCTTTCTCAGACTGAAATGAAAACCATACAAGTGAAGCTAAATGAACACCCCACAGCACAATGAATTCCCACACAGCCAGAAGAACTTGGTTATGAATAGGAGGATGTTTCTAACAAAACAGCCATTCCAACTCCGGTCACTAAAAAGTATTCCTGTGCTAAGACTCACAGCTCATGGACCCACCAGATGTTCACCAGCAGCATCCTTTAATTTTACCTCTTACTGAACTGTCTTCTCCAAAATGCAAGCTACCTCCTTCCTTCTCTCTCCTACTTACTACAGTCTTTCAGCTTTCATATTTATTACCCACTGTTTTCTCAATTTGTTTAAGAGAGGAGCATAACTAGATCAAATGAAAAGCAATTGCTTCTAGTCTGTACTTCAGCTTGGTCTTCAGTGCTCATCATGTCTAACAAAATGACTGTGACAAAATTTTCTGTGCTTTTCAGCTTTGTACAGAGTAGTAGTATTCTTCATTAGACAAGGTGACCAGCTTCATTAAATTTTTCATTGAATTTTAGCTGAACGTGAAGCTTGTCTTAAGACAGTATATTTGCAGACATATTTTTTGCTGTAATTCAGTGTTAGTAACATTCAGCTGCATTTAATGGAGTCTTATGGGCGTGAGCAGGTCCATAACCTATTAATTAAAAATGGTGTAGCACAAAGCGACCTGAAAGACTGCCATAGCACCTGACAGACAATTAAAACAAAGCGTTCATGGCTTTGTTGTTTGCCTGTAGTGATAAAACAGAACAGTCAGAACACTCAATGAGAATCCATCAGTCTGTGGAAAGACATGCTTTGTGCAAGACTGGAAAATGCTAATCTATTTGTGAGCAGTGCTACAAATATGCTTTTTCACGTTGTGAATCCTTTGATGATAGAGCTACTTCAAGTGATTTATCTCCTGCCAAAAGTTACTCCTTCAATTCCATCCATTTTCTATTTGTGTGGACTTGGACTAAAGATATGGAAAATCATCTAACACACACACACCACAGAGAGAGAGAAAAACCTTTGTGTTTTTACCCCAGAAGTCCACATAAGAGGTTGCTTTCTTCTAAAGATTATACCCCCAGATATAATTTGGGGTAGACCACTGGCTGGTAAGCCCTAGAAAAGCACTGGGGATGAGGGAGGAAGTGAAGCAAGTTGAAGGCAGAAAGATCTTAATCAATCTCTTGCTGAAGGCCACCAGTAATAAAACATTACTCTGAGTATTTCCAGAACATTTTCTTTTACTGACTGATCTTTTCTGCCTCTCTAGAAAAAACATTTTACTTAGCAAATGTTATCAGAATTGACAATATACAATGCTGTCAGCTAACAAACAGTCTGTAACTTGGTACATGGTTCAGACAAAATCAGCCTAAATTGAAGTTTAAATTGGATGCCAATTAAAAAAAATGTGTATTTTACATCTTTTTTCCTTTTTGTTTTAAATGTGATTATGGCTGTATGCACCCATTTGAAGAGAAATGTTAGGATTAGCTATGTCCTGCATGTGTACTGTGGCAATCTCAAGCACAAATAAAGCCTGGACAGAGAATGGATTAGGAGTGGCCCTGAGTAGAAAGACTCAGGGGTCTTGGTCATCGAGAAGCTCAGCATGACCTGGCAGTGTGTGCTCGCAGCCTGGGTTGCATCAAAAGAAGTGTGACCGGCAGGTCAAAGGAGGTGATTCTCCCCCTCTGCTCTATTGTTGTGAGGCCCTACCTGGAGTATTGTGTTCAGCTCTGGGTCCCCCAGCATAAGAAGGGTGTGGACCTCTTGGAACAAATCCAAAGGGCCATGAAGATGATCAGGGATCTGAAGCACCTTTCCTATGAAGACAGGCTGAGAGTTGTGCTTGGTCTGTCTGGAGAAGAGGAGTCTCGGGGAGACCTTAAAGCAGCGTCCAGTACCTAAAAGGAACGTACAAGAAATCTGGAGAGGGACTTTTTACAAAGTCATGTAGTGATAGGACAAAGGGGAATCACTTTAAACTGAAAAAGGGTAGATTTAGATTAGATATTAGGAAGAAATTGGTTACTGTAAGGGTGGTGAGACAATGGAACCGGCTGCCCCGAGAAGTTAACATTGTCCTATCCTTGGCAGTGTTCAAGGCCAGGTTGGATGGAGCTTTGAGAATTCTGACAGAAGGTTTGGAACTAGATGAGCTTTAAGGTCCCTTCCAACCTAAACCATTCTATGATTCTATGATGATGATTTTGGTTTTCACTAAAACCAGAAGTGACTAGATGTCATTACAGACCCTGTTTAAATTCTAAGATAAGTAGATCCTATTCCTGTAGACAAATGTTGTAACTTTTAACTGTTCAGTCTTCAAATCTTTTAAATATGAGGCTGTCAGGTTTAATTCCATGATCAGATCCTGGCTTTGATCAAGGCAGACTTGAGCCTTTGTGATATACACAGAAGGCATATCTATTTTGCATACAGTATTTTTCTTAGAAAATCCATGTCAGGTATTGTGCCTGTGTTTCCATCTTTGTAGACATTTTGGACAAATTATTTAATGTTTTTTACCCTTCATCTCTGGAAGAATTTTCAATATGGAAAAAGTTAGCAGTTAAGTCTACTTTGTCTTTGGATGTTTTGTCATAGAGCTGTTGAGTTTGGGAAACATTCCTAATTGCCTGCCTAGGCCATTCAACTAAATTATGTCAGATCTGATTTTAATTGGCCTTAAAAGCTTCCCTCAAGATGAAATTCCAACCTAGCCTTAAATATCTCTCAGTATAAAGCACGCTTAGATTTTTTTGCTGTCCTAAAAATAGCAAAGCTATATTACAAGAATGAGTTACACTACAAAGAGAGTTCTCACTGTTTTTTCATTCCAGTGAGGCAACAAGTACCAGAGTCCTGTGAAGTTTTCTGCTGTTATCCATTCCGTTTAGTAGTACAGAGTATTCCCCAGCCCAGCTTTTATAATAAGTATTCTTACTGCTGAAAACTCCTGTGTATTAGCATGCAACTACATGAATCATTATTGTTTTCTAAAGAATCAAAATTATTTTTGCTTTCTGAAGTAAGTTGCTAAGGATATGTGAAAAAACTAAAAAACATATTTTGGTTTAAAAAGCATTGGGCTCAGAGATGCATAAAATAGAGCCATACCACAGTTGGCACAGCATAAGGTATAATATAAATACTTGCCTGTAGAATGCGTCACAGTCTCTTATATCACTTAAAATAATAAAATTTTTTTTCCATGGAACTTCAAATAATATGCACAATATAAACTTCAAGCAATCAAACTCTCTTTTTCCCAATGCATTTTTATGGTTATTGATGTATAACATCACCAAAAAATAGTGTCTAGACATAGCTACAGATAGAGCTTCATAGATTATCTTTAAGGAGCTTTGTTTTTCTGCATAATCAGCATTTTTCCAGATCAAAATATTTATGTGCACACATTTGTCAATGATATTTACCTTTGGAAAACAGTCCCAACAGATTTTTTTCAGATAGCTGAGTTTTGAAACGGTACTGGCAAACACCTAGCTTTAGCCACCTTCTCACTGTACCAAAGGTTTGGTCGTGGGGTCCAATCTCTGACACATTTTGGAAGAGGCAAAACAAACCTTTAGGCATAAGTGAAGCTTCTCATGTGTCATTTAAGATGGTACTAAAGCTAATATACAAATATGTTCCTGAGAGGAAGGAAACTATGGATCAAAGTACTCTCTTATCAGCTTTATTATCCATACTGTTATTGTGCCTGCCATATATTTTACTTTTTGCTCATGCTTTGCTAAAAATAAGGGTGAAATTTTATATTGTTCATACATTTTAAGATATATAATATGTAGAGTATTGAAAAAATGTTACAAATATTGTACCAAGGTTTTTTGAATAGAGAGGACAATGCCCTTCTCTTGTCTCTCAAGTAAGCCATCAACCTGACATTTGTTTCTAAATGTCAGCAAGACCAGAATGGGTGAGATGAGTCACTGAACTTTTTTTGCTGTTGGGTACAGAGCAGCAAGGATGGCTAGTTTAAAATAAGAGTATGAAAAGGAAAGAAAATACCTATAGTCAGAAGGAGAGGCTGATTTTTCTTGCTGTTGTCTGTCCATGTCAGGTTATGGACGCAAAGCAGCAAACAGTCCACTTTTCACTAGCCAATCAGAAGCAGAATGGATGTTTGCAATGTGACAACTGCTTTATACAGGAAGAGCTTTGAATGATGCTCAACCCCTGGGGGTGGTTTGGAAGAAGGTAAAAGAGGGGCCTGTGACTGAAACTCATGAGGGAGTCCTTCACTGAATACTCCATGGAGACAAACAGAAGATGCAGAACACAGGATGTGTTTCACACCTGACAGGAGTGAAAATAGCAGGAAAGGAAAGCTGATCAGACTCCAGGTCTATGCTCAAAAGGGAAAAGCAAGCCTCAATCAAAGACTGATGCCTGAGATGCATTTGAACTAGCTCTTGCAGAGCAGGGTCTGCAACCAGGACTACCACTGAAGTTTTGAGGATCTGTAGAAATTTCAGAAAGGATCTTCAAGATGTATGTTTATGCAGAATCCCTGGCAGGACAATTCAGTTTGTTAACAAATATAAGAAAAGCTGGTAAATTTGGATAATGTTGTCCTTCTGTACCTGTGTATTCTGAGGTCCTTTATACCGAGGAAACCTTGGCAAGCCAGAGTCTTGATAAGAGAGACTGTACGGGTCTACCTTTTATTTTATTTTTTGCGTTGTTTTCCAGTCTCCCCTTTATCAGTCACTGTTTGGTTTGGTTTTATTTTCTTGTTCTCTTCTCTAGTCCTACTCATCCTCTTCTCTTTCTTACTCCCTGCTTTCTGTTTGTGTGACAGATTCCCTGACAGAGTAACTTGCTGCAGGACTGTTGAAATCAGGAGAATTTGGGTTTCTATTATCACTACAGCTTTGCACAACACAAGTTAATGTAACATTACGGTTGTGATGATATTGCCAAGCTTGAAAATGGCACTTCAATTCTAAATCACAGTCATTTATAACTTTCTCAGAAAAATACTACCTTTGGGGCTCAAATTTTTCATGCTCAGTCTCAGTCCAAGACTGAATTGGTTTTAGAAACTTTCATAAAAATCAACCTAGCTGTTTGTAATTTTTTTTCAACATTATCCAATCAGGAGGAGGGAAAACTGATTTTCACCACTTAAGGTATTTTTCATGTGCTTTTCATCCCCAGTAACTCAAACTTTATTTTGAAACATCACTCTTGAAAGCGAATGTACTCCTGAATGATGCATTACCTTGTTTGAAGAAATTTGGTTTGGAAATTACATAGTTATAAACATTAGAACATTGTATGCTGGGCATGCACAAAACATTATTTCCCTTCTGTGATTTTGACCTCTACCCAATAGTGATTAATGTTACCAGGCATGAATATTTGTGCATTCATGAAAATTAGAGATGGAAAAGATCTGATGCATCGTCTAGTTCATCTTACCTCCAAAGGCTTGATACCTGCACTCTGTATTTGTACATGTGACAGGAGTTAAGAGTCACAGTAAAGTCCTTTCTTGAAAGTTTTTTACAGAGCTTTAGTGGAATAGGGACAGTACTTTCAACTCTGAAGCACATCTTTGTTTTTGCCACCTGAAACATTCCTTGGAACTTCCTGATATGCATTTCAAGAAGCTAAAAATACATACTCAGCAGGCTGGACTATTGCCCAGTCTAGCCTGAGGCAACAGGGCTTCCTTCACCTGCTTTGTAATTTTGAATAACCTGAAGATCTCGTTGTCAGGAAGTTTACCTTACAGTGCCTCTTGTGTTGTCAAGATCATCAGGCTATGGCAACAGTCAAGTCATAACCAGTTATGCCACCATAAACCGTAACCCCTCTCTATTATTTGTTCTTTATTATGAATGTGTACTGTATTGTGCCATTGACAATTCACTTGTTTAGACAATGTAGTTGTGCCTAGTTTCCTTCATCTTTCTTCATAAACCAGTTAATGTAGTCATTCAGTTGCCTAATGTGACCCTTAGCTTTCATTGTTATCCTTGCTCTCAGCCCTAGCTCTCATTATCTAAGCATAACTGGTGTCTATTACTTTTACTTGCACACCTTCATATTTGTCAACAACTTGGGGTTTTTTAATAGCAATACATGGAATGGAAAGCAATTCTTATAGGTACCTAACATCATCCTATGGCAAGTCTACTCTAGGAAAACGTTTCAGCTGGTTAGGAAACATCAGGTATTTTTCCTGTAAAAAAAAAAAAAAAAAGGAATTAAATTAATTCATAACCTATTTTTATTCTTAACTGAAAATGTGGACTATTTCTATGGCATTAAAAGAACAAAGAAAAGAAAAAAATGTAGTGAAAAAAGAAATAATTCACAAAAATAAATTCACTGAAATAATAATTCACTGAAAAAATAAACTAAGACATTTCCAGCTGTCAGCTATGGTTTTGGGGCAGACTAGCCCATATACTTATATAACAAAATGTTAAAACTAGATTTGTATCTGTGCAGGAAAAAAAAAAAAAGTATGTTTACAATTGTGTTAGTATACCACAGTTAGTCCATCATTCCTCAGGAGAATTACTGTGACCAAACTACACATTTGAAGAGAAACATCAATAGAGAGAGAATATTTCTTCTTAACTCCCCGACATATCACTTCTGGAAGAGCTTATGCAATTTAAAAAATAACAAATTTTTTTTCCAAACCACCATTCATTTTAGGGGCCTTCATTTTCTGAGACATTGAGCTGGAACCTCATTTTCAGACAGAACTAAGTAGTGCAAGTTTGAAAAGTGGATGGTTTTACCTGTCTCAAATTGGAGATTGCAAAAGGAGATGCCCAGAATCAACATTTCTTTTTTAGAACATGTCCCAAATTGTATCAGTGGGACACAGGCAGTAGCACAGCAGGTACAACGAAACATAAACTGTACCCTTGTATTTCTCTTTTCCTATCTGGAAAATACCACATCTGTTATAAAAAAATCTTGTATGTTTGAATGGAAGTAAATTGAAAATTTAGCTTTATCTGGTAGATTAACAGAAGCTGTTTTTCTCTATCTTATTTATGTAACACCCAATAAACTGTTTAACATATTATCTCCTACAATGACCTCTGTATACAGGAACTATTTTTCACATTTCTTCATTCCTTCAAAAGCAAACTGAAAATGAAAATTTCTCTTCTAAGAGAATTTCAAATAATCTCAAAACCAGGAAATATTATTAAAAGTGCAAGTTGTCAGAATATGGAATTATTGCAATTAAATGGCTTCTGAAATGTAATTTGACAGTGTCCCTTTAATCCTATTACATCTTGTTCTCTCTTTGTTGGCTAAGTAGAATGATTGGCCCCTGTCACTTTCATAAAATCCCTTTAAACATTTAAAGTGCATTATCTTTTCCTCCCATGATCTCACCGTAATCATCTTGACTCATTGGTAAATATATAAAGCTGTTAAAAACGCACTCAGACACATACACACTGTGTATATCCTCTTAATCTGTGTGTACATAAGTAGGAATACGCTAATGCACTGAAGTGTGTGAAAATTTTCTGCATAGTGATTTTGCATGACAAACAGTCTTTTTAAGGCAGAGGAATTTTCATGAAACAATGCCTCATGTTTCTCAAAATGTTATAATGTGATTTGAAAAAAAAACAGACCCAGCAAAAATATTAGTTTTTAAGGTGTTGATTTTACTTACAGCCTTTCTGTTGTGATATTCTGAAAGTGTATCAGCTACTGTAATGGACCTACTGCAATATGATTTTCATGCTGGGTCTTTCTGGACAAAATAACAGGTTGGTGTAAGGGCATTTAAAATTGCTTCACTCTGCCAATATCAGTGATACTGCAGTGTAGCATGGTAGGATGGAACCTATCGGCTCTCATAAATCTCACCTTTACTTTCTGCCTAAAAAGGAATATATTAGCCTTTTGTGGGGCTGATACACTTTACAAAGAATATTAGCATTTAATGGTCTAGCACGGTAGTTTGGTAGGCCAGGCAGACCAATCCAAAATGCTCCTTTGCTGTGCTTATGTCATGACAACATTTTCTGATGATTGTAGTTAACTTTCAGCAGAATTCAGCATGTGGCACAACTGCATAAGGCAAGATGACCTGTGGTAAAGAAGTTTAAATGGATGATTTTTTTTTTCTTTCAACTCTTACTCCTCAACTTCTCAAAAGACCAATTTGCAGTTATCGGTTCCCAGAGATCCTCTCAAGAGAAATGGGGCTTACAATGACTGCATTTGTATTGCATGCAAATGATTGCAGCTGTGGTTTACTTTTTTTCTAGAAGATTCCCTACTTTACTGTTTTCAAAGTATGTCTACATGATGGCAGGGTTCTTGACCTTGTGGTCAAAGTAATAATCCTCAGCTGGCACTATCACAGTTATCACTCTCTCGTATATTTACATCACAGCTGCTAAAGCTTCAGGATATTACTGCAGTATCAATAATAAATATTAATATTTCTATAGCAACTAATTGCTCTTAATTGCTTTCACCACAGGAGCCAGGTGAAAGAGGAGCCAAGTTCTAAAGAATAAAAATCCTTATTCAGTGCAGTATTTCCAAAGCAGAGAAGCGAAGGAGAGGGAACTGGAAATTTGCCAACAAAAGGAGACACCTGAAAGAGGAAAAGATAAATATTTAGCCAGTGAGTTCTGTTAAAGTACAAAACATCATCTATAATTCAGATTCAAAATTACTATATTTAAATATTGTCACAGCTGCATTACAAATAGGACTATGCTGGCAAATTATAAGGTAAGCATGAGATATGTACCTAAGTCTTAACTTGTTTCCTCTCCCCTGAAAGTGGATCTGTCATTGGAACACTGTTTTTTACTGTTGCTATTTTTGTACCTTATTCATTCTATAGTTGCATGTTTATCACAACTCCAAGCCTGAACAGTGGGAAAACTGGAAAAAGGTGACTTCCCAATAAGTCATCCACTGGAGAACTTGATCCAAATTTTGGGCAAAAGTGTTGGACAAAAGTGTTGGGCAAAAGGTTGTCCCCTTATGAATGACACAGAAAAAGGAGGGGGAGAGACAGAGTAGGATTTCACATCCTCTGACTTCCTATTAAGACTCAGTGACCTATCAGTTGGCTGCTCATCAGGACTTAAAGCAGGAAAAAGTCATCCTGGAGTGTTGTCTGACAGAAGGAAAGAGTGAAATTCAATGGCATAGGAAAATTAATCTATATCTGGACTGAACAAGGAAATGATCCTTGACAGAGATGGGAGGTCCAGGGAGGGTTTTAAAAGAGTCTTAATATCCATAGAGGACAGTATGACATTGCATTGCATCTTTGAGTGTTTTGTTTTGTTTTTTTATGTAAAGCAGAACAAATAATTTTGGTACTGGCAGTGCTAGATTGATCAGAGAAGAACATTTCAAATCCAGGCCATACAAGAGAGGTCTCTGGACACGTGCTATGAAGGTGTGTACACAGAATCAAAGCCACTTTAAAAACTGGAAGGTCTTTATTTGTCAAGACCATGAAGATGGTTATACCTGGAGCTTTGACTGTCAGTGGAGGTAAAAGGCACCTGCAGAAAAGCCTGAGGTTTTGCAGCCAGCATTTGTCCACAAGAGAGGAAATGTTGACGAGGGCTGCAAAAAAGCGCTGGGAATGTGCTGAAAGTTCTTAGGACGTACAGAAAAGTTTTGGTTTGTGTTCTGGAAAGAATGTAGGGTTTATGAATTTCATGCTGGGCAAATAAATAATAAAAAATAAAAAGCAGGACTACTTTTATAAGCACTGCAGCATAGAGGGGTGAGTAAATTCAGAGCTAGCTGGGAAAGAAACCCTAGTGTGGGATTTATCTGAGATTGACAAACATATAAAAGTGAAATATCACCTTAGAGAGAACTGTTGCTTCTCTGTCATACTCTTTAAGAATCCTTTGATCATTGTGGATGGTTCACATGATAGTCTTTTTTCAGTCTTTACCAGGTGAAAAATAGCAGTGAGAATATTTGGATGTTGAATGGGGAGTAGGGGAATATGGATGCTGCTCATGGGAGGTCATGAAAAAAAAAAACAAAGAAAAAGAAGCAGAGGTATTTTATCTCAGTTATTTCTCAAGATGAAGTTTCCAAAACATACAGCTTCCTTACAGTCCTTTGGTAGGCAGTTGTCTTAGAGCTCCGCTTCAGGGTACAGCTTTGGCTGTTGAGCTTGAAGGGCTGTGCAGCACTGGGTTCCCTGCCCTGGAGCCAGGCTGCTGGCTAGGTGTTTTTGCTGAGCCTGCGCAAGTCCCTGCATCTTCTGCATTGCTGTGTTCCTTCTGGCTGGCACTTTGTCATCTCAACTCGAAAGGTTTGTTTGATTATCACCAAGTGTTTGGTTATTAAAAGCAAGCTGTCAGCCTCACAGCCTACAAATATAAAGTATAATTAAATGCATCCTATGTTTCCAAAACACTGTTAAAATAATGTCAAGTTGTGATAATCTAGTGAAAGGCAGTGGGGAGCAGGGGAAATCAGACATATAGGATGTTTCTGTAGCTCTGCTGTGTGCATCAGCTGGGGATATTACAGCTTTGCACCCTGGGATGCTGCACTGCAGCCCCCACCACAAGAAAAAAGCAGTGACAGTGGGGCCAAGGTAAAACAAAAAGCAAATGTTGAGGTGTGTGAAGCAGAGGGCGAGAAGCATGGAAGAGTGCAGATTTCTCCCTTTTCCATCCTTGGGTATCTGTTTTTCCTACCAGTGTTAGCTGTGTCAGGACTTCGTCCCTCCTCTTCGTAAGGACAGTGTAAGTATGGAAGCAGACTTCCCAGGGGAGCTGGAGGATCTTACCATTTCCTCACAGCACAGCTCATTGTGGTATGTGCATCCCCCTCAAATGGCACAATAATCACCCCATGGCTGGGTGGTCTTTCCTTCCCGTCAATCATACAGAGCCCTTATGCAGGACCCTGTTAGAGGCCAAGTGTACTGAGCTTCACATGCCTGTGGATACTCCCCTGAAGTCAGCATCCTGCTGGAGCTGGCAGCACCTGGGAATGTACCCTGGCCTCCTTGGCCTAAAAACCGTGTCAAAAGACAGGACAAGCCAAATCTCTTTTTAGCTCCATTTGTAAGCTGAGTTTCCTTGTTTGCTGGCATGGAGACCACAAGGAAGGAGTCAGAGGGAGATAAAGCACTAAGGAAAATGTAGCGGCATCCTGAACACATTGTAGGAATGGTAGATATTCAGCTAGGGGTATCTCTAGTCCATGGAAGAAGTAGTGCCTGGATCTGTCCTGAGACTCCCCCACCTTCCTCTCTGAAATTACACTGCCTTTATTTGTGGTAGGTGGTCCTTGCTCACTGCAGTTCATTCAGCCTTTGCCTGATGCAGCTCATAGGAGAGGTTGCTCTGTTGACACCCCCTCTTTGGAGCTGTCTTTTGGCCAACTCTTTGAAAGATATCAATTTCAGGGAATCAGAGATCTACAGCATTCATTAAGTGACACAAAATAAAAGCCTTTTCTGCCTCTTCTCAGTCCTTCTGCCCTTATTTCATCCTTCTGTCCAGTCCTACTACCTTATCAAACTAGAATCCTTGCACAGTTTTGGTGACTGCCATCAAGCCACTTCAGGGGTTGAATGCAAAGACATTTAAGGCAAACGAAGCTTCTTTCCCAGTTGCTCTTGGCTACAGAAATCCCTGAGCAATGTTTTCCTTCTGGGACCTTTGCATATTGGATTATGCAGCTAGGAATTTCTGTGTAGGCCCTCACTTTTTGTGTGTGCCTTTCACAGTACTTCTTTCTTACTGTACTTACATAGCTTATGAAAGTGCAGAAGCCAGGCAAGTTTTTCTCAAGAGTCGTCTGTGGGACTTGCATTAAAATGGAAAGTGGTGATTTGAGCCTCTGCTCCAGCTAAGCTTTGGTTTGCAGCTCCAGGATGTAACATCTCTTGCTGTTATGGGTGGTCTTTCTATTTACAAATGTATTTTTATTTTATTTGGTTTGTTGTTGGTTTGTTTTCTTTTTTTTTTTACTAGAGTGCAGAGACATGAGAGAGAAACGCAAAAATACGGTGATTTGTGTCCCTTTGAAAATCTGTATATCCAGCTTTTCCCTCCCAAATACAACAACTTCCCTGCCTCCATGCTTCAGAGCACAATCCTGACTTTCAAACACTCACAAGCAGGCCTCTGATCCACCTGAGTGCAGCAATACCTCTCTTGCAGGGCGAAGAGGTACTGGAGTGCAGGCTTTCTGAGGAGGGATACATTCACCTGCAGAGGGGATAACAACACCATAACTGATGTTAGAAAAGATTGTATGGAGGGTTTCATTCCCTGTTCTGTGCTTGAGTTGCTCATGGGAGAAAAAACACAAAGTCGTACAGGACTTGCAAGAAAAGAGGGTTATAAAGTACCAGTGAGTCACGTGGCAGTCTTCTTTTTATGTGTGATGCAATTAAATGCTTATTTACAGCATTTTTTTTTGTCATTGTTTTGGACTCCCTCCTCCCTGTCTAATATATTATTATTTTATTATATAGTTTGTTAAACGTTGGCAGTCTTTGAGTTTTATTGCACTTCTGTATTTTGCCTCTCCTGAGGCGCATTAGGTGCTTTAAACAAATCTGTTCTTAGTGCGTAGCAGAGGAGTGACATCTCTGGATATTTATAAATTCTCTTTGTATAAATGATTTGGAAGCAGCACGTAGCTTTAGAAATTATAGCTCAGACTTGCTTTTCAGGACTGCATGTCAAATGTGGGTAAATAGTTACTGCATGTAAGAGAAAGCAATATAAGAAATGAAAGAACCCTCTCAGTTTGCCATTTAGTGCAGTCTTTTGGGTTTTATAAAGTGCCTACTACCCCAGGAGCCATCTGAAAAAATTTATAGCTCTTTTCAGCCCAGTCTCCCATCTTCCCTCCTTGTCTCACCTTCAGATTTTCTTCTGTGAAGAATGAAGTTTACCAGTGCAGGTCTATGTCAAGAGGAGAATTATTCTTGGTCAACAAGAGTACGTCGTTACTCTGATGAGCTAAGGTCACAAGCAGTTTATTTGAAGAGGGCACAGAACCTTTTTTACCAGTGTTTGAAGAAGCACTGTTAGAAGAAGTGAAAAATGAGTTGATTCAACATAATGTCAATTGGGGTTTTTTGGCTTGTCTTGCAGAGATACTTAATTTCCTTCCAAAATGCAACAGCTTCAGAATTCCTTAAGCATCTTAAGGGGTACATCCAATTGAAAGTCAGTGGAGCTGACACTCCTGAGTGCTCAAGGTACTTCTGAAAGGTTTGCCCAGCAGAAACTGAGAAAACCCAGGAAACTTCTTTTTGATGAAATTGGTTCTTCCTGAGGCAGTGGGCTCTCAGTCTGAGTAACTGGCCTGGCTTTTAACACCTAGTAAGTCAACAGGGAGGTGCTCAACATCTTCTCAAACTTAGGGTGCTTAGGGTTCAGTTCAAACCTTAAACATAGCCTTCTGGTGATGTTATTGGGCTTGCGGTTGTTCAGGAGGTCTGCTCAGAGCTGGCAGATAGGCAAAGAAGGTCCAGGACAACTGTGTCCTTCTGGAAGAACAACTGGAAGTCTTGCAGAATACTTTACAGTAGTCAAAATGAAAGTAATGTTTTATGGATATATTTTGGCCTTCTTTCAGTATAAATGGTGTCAACCACTGGAGGTCAGGAGCAAAAACACTTGCTTATAAATCAATTCATTTTTATGTCCTGTTAACAGACTTTATTTTGAATGGCGCTGGATTTGTGCAGTTGAATGAACAAATATGTTGTTCACTAGAATCATAAGTCAAAGGCTAACATAAATTAGCAGGATCTCTGGACTAGTCCAACTGCTATTTCAGAGCAGGGCCAATTTCAAAATTTGATCAAATTAAAGTTCATTTATCAGAGTTTTGTGTACCTCAAGAAATAGAAACATGGAGACATGCAGATTGCAAGGGGCATTTGGAGATGACCTCTTCCAACCTCCTACTCATATAATGCTATCTAGGACAGGTTGCTCAGGACTTTGCCAAGCAAAGTTTTGAATTTTTCCTGTATGTCATTATCTCTTGTAGTGGGGAACTCAAAACTCAACACAACACTCCACATGCAGTCTCAGAAGTGCCAGGCACAGGGGAATAATCACTTCCTTCAACCTGCTGGCTAACCTTTTATTAGTATAGCCCAGTATTTGGTTGGCCTTGCTTACTACCGGGACACACTGCTGAGTCATGTTCATTTCTTCGTTCAAGTAACAATAGAGGCAATTTCTGCATTTGAACTTCTGAACTGTTCACATACTGCTTGAAAATTTTCTACTGTGTATTTTCAGTGCAAAAGTTGTTTCAAGAGTGTATCTACAACCATTCATCAGCATTTAAAGGAAGGGAAAGTTGAATAATGCCCTAATTATGGTGTGGACCTGCTCAAGTGAGTCCAGAGGATGGCCATGAAGCTGATCAGGAGGCTGGAGCACCTCTCCCATGAAGACAGTCTGAGAGAGTTTGGCTTGTCCAGTCTGGAGAGGAGAAGACACAGTAGATACCTTACAGCAGCCTTCCAGTACGTAAAAGGGGCCTACAAGAAATCTGGAGAGGGACTTTTTACAAGGTCATCTAGTGATAGGACAAGGGGAAATCACTTTAAACTGAAAGAGAGGAGATTCACATTAGGTATTAGGATGAAATTGCTTACTGTGAGGGTGGTGAAGCACTGACACAGGTTGCTCAGAGAAGCTGTGGCTGCCCCATCCCTCGCAGTGTCCAAGGCAAGGCTGGACAGGGCTTGGAGCAACCTGGTCTAGTTGAAGGTGTCATTGCCCTTGTCAGGGGGATTGGAACCAGATGATCTGTAAATCCTTTCCAACACAAACCATTCTGTGATTCTATGATTCTGTGTATTCTTTTTGAGCAGGACCACTCATTCTTTTCATGCAAAGCTGTTTTTCAGGCTATCAGTCCCTGACCTGCGCTGTTGCATGAGGTGTTACATAGCATTATTCCGTTCCTTGGTGGGAGACTTGGCATTTGCCACTCTAGAATCTCATGGTCCTCTCAGCCAATTTTTACTGCCTGTCTAGGTCCCTCTGAGTAGCAGTCATACCCTCCAGCATGGCAGCTGTTTCCCCTGGTTTGGTACCATCTGTAGCCTTGCCAGGATTGAGCTCGGTCTCTTCATCTTGCTTGCTAACAATCCTGATAAATGATATTGGCCCAGTATTAGATCCTGAGGGATGCCACCAGTAAGAGTCTGCCAGCTGGACTTGTTACTGCTAATTGCCATTGTCTGAGCCCAGATAATTTTCCACCTTCTCACCATTAATTTGCCCAGACCATAGTTCTCCAGCTTGGTTATGGAGAGTCCATAGCCTCTCTGAGCCCCTCTTCCAGTCCTTAACCAGATTTTTTTCCTTATATCCAGACAGATTTACTTTTGCTGAGATTTGATCACTGATTCTTTTACTTTTGCCATGAATGTCAGATGGGCTCCACCTTTCCCACAAATCCACTTCCAGTTGTAGCAGGCAGAAATTAAATCCCTTTCCACCATTCCTTCTCATGGTTGAAGAAACTCAGCTACACCCCTCTCTCCTCATCCAATATGTTTTCCAGCCATCTAGCCATCTTCATAACACTCTGCTAAACTTGTCCTAGTTTTCTTTCTTTCTTTCTCTTGAAAGAGGGGATCCAGAACTGGACACAGTGCTTTAGATGCAGATTCTGGACTGCCAAGTAAAAGGGGCCACCTGGCTATGTCCAAGGTAGTCTCTACCTTCAAAGAATAAGCAATAAAATAAGAAGGTTCTGCAGGGAATGGCAGCTGAGCTATGTCCTGAGATCCCAGGATCCCCATCATCCAGCTTGGAGAGCTGTCTGGTGTGCACCACAGCTTTCATTTGGACAACATGGGTGTATTTCTTTCCCACAGAAATCATGACACAGAGGTAAGGAGATGTGTATGCCCCAGCCTTACTCCTGTGTGGTGTTTGGGGGCACCTGGGGCTACACACTCAAAAAAAGCTCCTGGGTCCTGCAAGCTATGCTACAGTCTAGAAGACCACTCAAAATGGAAGCTAGCAGTCCTTACCCTGTATAAATAGTATACGGCATGGCTGAGGAGACAGAGGGACTGAGGAGTCTTGTTTTGACATGCACAGCCCATACTTGTGGGAACTGTACAGTAGCTGTTAATTTCAATCGGCTGTGTATGACAAATCCTATCTGTATATTGTGGGTTTGCTTGTGGAACAGAAGAGTCCCAATGGGGCCCGGATTAGATTTGTATGGCAAGTATACTGAAAACTAGGCATTTTTCCTTTGGGAAAATGTGTGTACTTTGAGCAGATGTCTGTGGGAAATATAAACAAGTAGCATTGTGATCTATTGGGTGCAAGGATAAAAGCTAATTTATTATACTGGGTCTGGCTGGGTTAGAGCTAATTTCCTAGTAGCTTGTGTGGTGCTGCATTCTGGATTTGTGATGAAAACAGTATTGATAACACATAAAAAGCTGAACAGTGCTTACACAGAGTCAAGGCCTTTTCTGTTTCTCATACTGCCCTGCCACTGAGCAGACTTGCTCTGCACAAGAAGTTGTGAGTTGAAACAGCCAGGACAAGTGACCTGAACGGACCAAAGAAATATCCCATACCATAAGACATCGTGCTCAACAATAAAAGGTGGTGGGAAGAAGAAGGAAGGGGAATGTTCAGAGTAATGATATTTGTCTTCCCAGGTAACTGTTATGAGTGATAGAGCCCTTCTTTCCTGGAGATGGCTGACCACTTGCCTGCTGATGGGAAGTGGTGAATGAATTCCTTGTTTTGCTTTGCTTGTGCATGCAGCTTTTCCTTTACCTATCGAACTGTCTTTATGTCAACCCACGAGTTTTCACACTCTTACCCTGCTAATTCTCTTACCCATCCCAGCGGGGGATAGTGAGTAAGTAGGTATGTGGAGCTTAGCTGCCTACTGGGGTTAAACTACAGCATTAAAACTTGTGATGAGTTCCATGGACAGCATGAAAAGATTGGTGCAAGCTACTTGTCTTTTTTCTTGCCTGGATTAAGTAGTTTGCACTGTACTGAGATTTTCAGTCTTTGGGAGAATTTTAGGAAAACTTTCCCTTTAAAAGGACTAAGTCAATAGCTGTAAAAGAAGGGCTGCCACTGAACATGCATATTGCTGGAGCAAGGCAAGAAAAACAGAAGCTGAGCTCTAGCAGTAATCATCAGCCCAGGAATAGTAGTATTTGTTCAGGAATTTATTGGGTAGTCATTCCAATGTACTGGTCATGGCTTGTTTATCACCTTTCAAATGGTATTCCTGCATGTGTTAAAAAACAGAATGAAGATGAGGTTTTTTTCTGGGTTTTGATTTTTTTGTTGTTTTTTTGTTTGTTTGTTTTTTAGCTTGATAACTTTTTTTTCTTATGTATTCTATCTAATCCCACACTGATATATTAATAAAATATTCTTACCTCTTCAATGGAAGATTTATCATTGTTTTTAATTAAAAAATAATCAGCCAGTATTTGACAGGCCATTTTCAGCCCCATTACAAATGTGATCTTGATTAAATTTCAGGTATATTTAATATCCTGTAAATCATAGAAGAGTGTTTTCTCTTTTCTACTATTCTATAGTAAACATTATGTCTGCCAATAGCATGTACTTAGCATAAAGTAAAATAAATTTAATGAGGAGCTGAAAACTGTAAACCTGCCTCCTAAGAATGGAGTTGAATTTGGTAGCTCCCTTAGCTAGAGAACAGTTAGGAAAGTGTTGGCTGGCCCATCAAGAAGATTGCCTCTTACATAGGAAATAAAAAGACAGAAGGTTGAAGGTCCTTAGTCTGTGGCCTTCTTAGCAATGGGATTTCAGAGTTGGAGAGAAGGAGGAATTAAAAAAAGGTAATTGGAATCAAAGCTCAGCAGAGGAACTCAGTATTACATGCTATGTGATGGGAGTCTCAGTGTAGAAGCAAAGTGTATTAAAGAGGTATGTGTGTGTCTGTTAGAGAGGCAAAAGGAGTATCTGGAGAGGGTAACAATCACTCAGAGCTTTACATGTCAATAAAAGTTAAATTATGAATATAGAAAGTAAAATGGAAAATCAAGACCTGATGACAGGAAGGATGAAACTCACTAGCAGACCTCACAGAAACTGCCTAACGTCCTGCCAAACAGGACTTAAAAAGGAAAAAAGAAGACTTCTTCCTTCTATTTTAGAAGATGCTAGGCATCTTCTTCACAGTAAACTGAGCGTACCTGAACAATCTAACATTCTCACGTGTAATGTTTATGGCTGGCTATATCCCACATAACCTTTGCATGCTGGCATCTCCCCTTCTCTTTCTTAATAAACCAAATTTCAGCTAGACCATCTGGGATACATAGGATTTGTTATAAGGCTGTTGAAAGATGCCCTGCACCCTTGCTATCACTAGAAAGGCACTCATTGCTGGGTCTTCTCCCATGCCATTAACTGGCTGTTGATGTCCAGGAAAGTGTCTAAAAGCCAGGGACAAGTACCATGTAGGTTTGCAGGTGACAGTAACTATGATAAATATCTACTCTTCACACGGTATTTTAATCTGTTTAGCTCTATAGGGACTTTGGAGGCAGTCTTTTGCTCATTGCATTAATTCTACTGACCTGGTCTGGTCTGGTGTGGAATGACTTCTGAACTAATAGTCCTACTTAACTGCACTTAGATGACGCTCAAATGTATTGAGCACCTGCAGGCTAACATTCTTCACCTCTTTTACAGAGCTTAGTGGTTTCTAAGTGGTGCATATTTTAAATAAGGGTGACCCACACTGTCATTGATGTTAGTTTTGCTGATGCGCAAGAAAAAGGAGAGTACAAGCTGAAAAACACAGAATTGATTTCACATTTGTTTGCAGCAGCATGACATAAAATTGCTGTGGATTGGAAACAAAAGGAAGTTCTGTGTCTAGAAGAAAGGTTGAAAGGATGTTTGGAAGTGATGATAATGGAAAAGTTAACTGATGCCAGAAGTGATTGCACAGGAGGTTTCTGCACAATGTAGCCGCCTTTCTACAACTTTATTCAGCAAAATTCATCACTATCCATTGCCTGATGCCCCCAGCTGCCCCAGCAATCTTTCATGCTTCTACAAGCACTGGTTAATATAACATTTTCCTGCTCTGCTGCTTAAGGACATATATCAAAAAGATGGCTTAATTTCCAAAAGGCTGTGATGTATAATATGGAAATATTGCCACATGCAAGCTCACTGCTGATACTTTGTCCAGTGCATTAAGTTTGAACATGCTTTAATCTTATCAGCTTTTATTCCTGACTTATGTAAATAAAAAGAAAGGAAAAGCAGAGACTGGGTAGATAAATTAATTCATGTTTTTACTGGGACACATGATCCTAAAATATATGTGATTCTGTACTGAACTGGAATTTCAAAACCCAATGCAAATAGGGTTAAATTGGTAGGGCTATATTTAATTATTTCCACTCCTCTGTCTCTTGCGTGTCTAACTCATTACACTTCTTTAATCTCCCCAGAAAGATGAAACTGAATAGCAGAAGTGGGTAAACAACTTAGTTTCCAAATGACAAAACTGAACTATGTGCATGAAAGTCTAATCAACAGAGCTGAGCAGGAATTTTGTGATCCAACATTTTCTCATTAGAAAATGCAGATTTGAATATCATCTAATGGGACATAGGAAAAAACAGGGTAGGGGGGATAAGGGGAGGAAGACATTTCCATAAGGTAAAAAATTCTATTTAAAAAGACATGTATGGTAACACTCCAATGATTCATTTTAAAACAACTTTTAAATTGCTTATTATTTTGGTTAGAAATTTAAGCTGTTCTAAATATAAAATATGTCTGCACCATTTAATTATTGTATTTTTTAAATTAATCATAAGCTTGCTATATTCAAGTTTAAAAATAGTCAGCATGAAAAATAAAACCTTCCAATGATATTAAGAAAAGCTTTGACTAAGCAAAAACAAAAGCCCTGAATTTGTTTTATGTAGCACTTTAAATGTTGTTTGGTTTCCTTAACTTTAAGAAAACAAAGACGCAAAAAAACACAAAATCTTGTGAAATATCTTGTGGCGCAGATAATTTTACACTTGATCATCATTTGTTATCAGTGAAATTTACCGACAGAGCTTCTTGAAACAAAATATAGTCATTGGAATTATTGGCGGATTAGACAAGATTTATTTTCCTTACTTGCACAACTCTTAACACTTCAGACTTTGATGCCTGAAATAATCTGAACTGTGTAGATCGGGTTTACTTTTTAAAAATTTTATGTCTATTAGAAAACTCTCTGCCTATGGAAATTAAGTAAAACCGACAGTATATCCTGGCTGTCTGCAGTCAGAAACATGAGATCTTTGAAGAAGCATAGTGGGTCACTTTTATCTCAGTCTTTTGTCTTCTGTTAGGTCTTGAAACCCTGGTATCATTTGTTGGTTACTGCGCAGACACTGTAGCACAGAATGTACATCACTGCCAGACTGTACATGGCTTGCAACTACCAGCTGCTGCGCAGGCTCCTCCTCCCCCAGCACCTTCCTTAGCTTAGGGGCATTTGCGAGCAGAAAGGTTGGTGATAAAGAAGACAGGGAGAATGCAATTTTCTATCTGAAGTTGTCCTATGTTAGTATAATAAGATGAATCTTAACTAAGCCTGAGGTTGATTTATTCTAATGTGATGTTAACCTGATAGCGTCCTGGGTCAGGGTGTGTAAAGATAATATAAAGCAGATCCCAAAATGTAAACTCCAGTCTGTAGTACTGTAACGGATAAAATAGATCATCACATTAGGCTTCCACATAAAGCAGTCTGGTTTCGACCAGGATGATTGAATTGAACTGAGCTAAACTATATTTCTAAAATACAACACGTGCTTTCATGCACTGTGATTTGCTGGGCTAATTCTGTGCACAGACAGCAGTGTGCATTTTTCACAAACCATTGATGGGAATTTAGAGGCCTCAGTGCTTTCTCTGTTAAAACTCCATCTGATATTAGCACTTGAACAAGAGATGATGACCTGTCCCAACAGCAAGGAGGCCTTGGTCTCTGTAAGACCTTAGGGTACCAGGATCTAAGAGCACTGGTGTTTGTGCTAAGCTTAGACCTTAAATCATCCCTTTCAGTTGACATATAAGGCCAGATTCTTTAGTGTCCTCTGGCTGCTTTGAGCTGTTTCTGTAAGCACCAAACTCTAAGCTGAAGTTGTCTGGCTGGTTAAACCAAGTTTATAGTTGTTTTTCACTGCCAGAAAGGTACAGTTAATATGAACCATGATTTACAAATACTGAAAGAAGAGTGTCAAAATATTATCAACTTTTAATGATGATGGAATTGGTAAGCACTCATAAGCATGTTCCTAAGGGACACTTGCCAAATTAAAGTGATTACCCCTCCGTGCACTGGGGATCTTGTGTACCTAAAATATCTGACAAAGATATGGTGCCCTGATACTCTATTTCACTATTTAATGGCTAAAACCTGGAGTTGGTGGTGGGGGCAGAACATTTACCTCTTCCTCATCTTCATGGTATATTCTAAGGAAAGTAGCTCTGCATTTTCAGACGTATTGTGCATGTTGAAACACTTCTAACCAAGACCCAAGAACAACAGGAGCTCTCAAAGATCTTTTTAAAAAAATGAGCAATTCTAGAGATTGTCCATGGGGCTGGGTTATACCTTTCAACTTCCTTTTGCTCTGATATAATGCACTTATCTTGTCCTTCAAATTGCTTCTTTCCTTGAGTAAGGACATGTTCCCAGTGTTGCTTTAGATTCTACTTTAATGTTAGGCCACAATTCTTGATACTGCTTTTTAGCTGAGCACTTTCATCTCTCAGAACTGACAGACCCTCTCTTGCAGGTCTGCCTGCTATGACATATTTTGAATTCTGGGGAAATTCTGCAGGATAACAATACATTTGAGAGACTGGCACTTTAATCAGCTAACTGAGCCAGACACTCAGTTTTGCCTGGCATTGCTTAAGGCAGTCTAAAGGACTGGTTCAGCCTTTCTACCCTTACCCATGAAAAATATATTATACCATTCTGTGCTCCAAGAGGCTTGAGGAGCTTTTGTAGTCTATTGCAAATAAAAGCAACATTCAACAAGTTAAACAAAATGCAACATGCACCACCTTTATCACATGGCTTCAGAGGTGGCAGAAGAAGATGAGGAAGATTGACCTCTACTGCATGGCTCTTCCATGCATAAGGAATCTTGTCAGGGGGAACCATCTCAGCCTTTGAGATCTGGAATTCTGCAGAGTACAAAATACTCCAGAGATCTTTTCTGTTATCATTTCCCACTAAAACCCTACAAACACTGTATGTTCTTGCATTCCTTATCCAGGTGGACAGCTCTAAGCATACACTTCATCTGCTAGATTTCAAAGCAACAAAAATGGCTAAGAGGCACAATGGAGCCACCTGCTTCTCTGAACACAAAAATAAAACAATAAATGCATCCTGAAACAGATATCTTCTCAGCCTGTCTGCTGGAAATATGCCTTCTTACAGTCACAGGTATGTCTTCTGCTTCATTTATAAGGTCTACCTGGGAGTTTAAAGATGCACTCTCCAGCATTTGTTTAATGGCTCAATTCTCTTCTTTGTCTGATGCATTTCCAAGTAGAGATTTACATGTGCTTAAAAAACAGTATTATAGTGCTTTTCCTCCCAAATAAGCCATTAACTTGTGTTATCAATCAGACTTTAGGGAAAGGGGGAATAACATTACAGTTAAAGCAAGCATCATAAAATACCCATGCTTGCAACTTATGTCTACATTCACGTGTCTACAGCACAAATGACCTGGTGGATATTTTTTTTCTGGGGCATTTGCTTCAATCCACGCAGTTGATGAACACGACTTGTAATATTCTCGTCAGGGTTGCTAGCTTCCCTTTGGAAGGCGGGGCGAGCAGGCATCCTGAATTGTATCTTACTGACAGAAAAGGTTCCGAGGACGTGAGGGCCAAATATTAAGCCCAGTATAGCAATGCTTGTTTTGGAGAAACAGAGGTGGGGAAAGCATGTAAAGGAGAAAGAAGCCAGTAAGCATTCCCAGATGAAAACTTTGATGAATTTTGAACATTGCTGTGCAAAGGATTAAGCAAGGTGATACGGTTTCTATTTGTAAAGAAGGCTTTAATACCATGTGTTTAATGCAGCACCCTCCTTCATAACAGAACTGCCTGAATGTTCTTTCTCATGTGAACATATTTTTGCCTTCAAGTTTCCATCTTTTTGCATCATCAAAATTCCTTCAAAATAGTGTTTTCCTCAAAAGACAAAACTCTGAGAGACCAGTGTGGAATCAGAGTTGAGGGACTGCCATGAAAAACATGTGGATGTGAGAAGGGGTAGACATTATTTTGCCACTGGCTGGAGAACACAAGTGCAAAACAACTCTTTAGCTTGTCAGAATAACCATGCATGAATATCCATGAATACACATAGGAAAAACATTGCTGTGCTTAGAGTTCCCGATCCCTGTAGGAAAGCTTCAAAAAATGTTGCATTTTGAAGTAATGTTGATGTTATTTGCTATTCTGTAAACCACTTCTTTATAGAGGTCCTGTGCATGTAGGAGCTGAAGGTGCAAACTCGTCTATGGTGCTTGTCTTTTAAACAGGTCTTGGAATTCACAGTGTCATTCAATGGCACTCAAGAATGCACTTTGACTTCCATGGGGACACAAGTGCGGATGTCACCCCGCTCACGAGAACAATTTCTAGGAGGACTGATGCCAAACGTTCTGCCAGAATTATTCTTCTTTTGGAAATGCTGACTGATCAAGAGCTAAAAGTTTCAGAAAGTGGTTAAATTTAGAGGAAAATTAATTTTTTTTTAAATATGTTTGAATTTTTCTCCTTGTCCTTTCCTGAGTGAAGATTAAAATTTTCCATTGGTATTATTTTTCTTTGCAATTTGGTGACCTATTACAAAAGTCAGGTCTAGAGTCCAATGGTTTAATTTTCACTGGGACTTTGCTTTCTGTGAAGTAAAACCAATATCTTTTGTTTTCCATGAAATTTTAAAGGTTAAGTCATTCACTTTCAGTGTGGGTATTGTTCTAAAATCACAGGATTTCCTGGGTTTGGTGCCAACAGAATGCTCTTAGTTGGAAAAAATATTCAGTGTGCAAGGAATATTCCTAGTGAAAAGAGTCCAACAGACAAGTAAATATTTATGAGTATGCAGGTCCAACACTGATGTCCTAATGTAAAATCTAGTATATAAGTCCTGTGTAGATTCCGGGTCTCTCAGCATCCCTCTCCATGGATATTATACATAACTAATTAAACCAGGCTATGGTTATGGTTTGCAGAGGTATCTACTGACATGCTGGGAAAAGCCATTGCAAATGAGATACAGGTTGATGTGGCAATTTTTAATTTTCAGCAGAAATTAAAACACCATTTGAGGCTGAGTAGAGCCTCTGTTATTCTATCTGGTAAAAGTCTCCCGAGCAGGAAGAGTGGATCTGATTCAAGCTTCCATTATGCACTGTGGGATCCTTTGCAGGCTTTGCCTACTATTCCCAACCCTGCGAAGGATCAAGCAAAACAGATGGTCAGCAGAGCTTTCCCTCCTGCTAAATTTGCTATATCCTCTCTTTCCCTTTCCTAGAATCCATCCCACTTCACATTCTGCTGTAAAGCATGCATAACCATAGACTGTAATACCAAATGCACCATTATTCTGTGATCTATTAGTTTTGTTTTTGTACCACTTTGCCACACAGTTATCCTTAAGGAGTGGTGATTGGAAAGAAGTGATTCCAGAGCTACCTGTGCAAAACACTGACCACCCAGCTCACTGGTGAAATAAAAACACATCACAGGAATAAGGACATAGATTTGTGTGATGGCCATATAAGCACTTGCAGCCATTCTTGTTCCAGTATAAATCTCAACTACAGTGCAAAAACCTTCAGGATTCAGGGAATCTTCTGCTTAAATGTTAGTAGGTGACATTGTACAACAAGGCTGAGACCTCTGTGTGATATCAGAGTACAAATTCATTGCATTTACCTCTTGGCCTCATTTGAAGAAGTCTTAATAGTGGTGGGTAGAGAGCAGAGAGGACAAGAAGCTTCACTGGAAAGAGAGGTGTGCTGTGGGTTTGCATAGCCTGCGTACTGCTTGGTATAGACATTTTACAGCAGGAGAAGGCCGTAGTTTGGAAGTTGAAGTTAGAAAGTGAAGGACAAGCAATGGCACTTCAAGTCTGGCAAAAGCAACTTTTTTATCTTTGCAAGAAGAGCCCAGGGAGAGGTGAAGAGAGCAAAACAAATCTGATGAGCAGAGAAACTGAGAGCAGGTGAGGAGAAGGAGAGATAGCATGCAGACAATTTGAGAAGGAGACGAAGTGCAGATAAGGACCTGTATCTATCTAATAGATATTCTTCCCCTAATTTTAATGGAAATTCTATCTCCCAGAGCCTGTCAATGGAAACCTAATCCACTTCCAAGGGATATGCAGCACTGCTCAAAGCAGAATCCAGATGACAGCAAGGTCATTTTCATCTCATCAGCTATAACGCACAGCCTGGCACCTTCCTCCCCACCTTCACTTCTCCTTCCCTGCACAAGCTCAGGAGTACAGGACAATTTGAATGACAGGTAACATTTCTACAACACACAGCAGGTTCCAGGGATGGCACTTCTGCTGCTGAAGAGAGTTTAACTTTGCTTCTTTGATTTTCTGAACAGCAACCGATCTGTTGTTTGTTTTGGGTTCTACAGGTGACCAAGGGGTTGCACTGAATGAACAGTTGCTGATAATGTAAAGTTTAGAGAGCTGGCAGGTGAAATACATTTACCTGCCTTCTTACAAGCCTGCCAATGGAAAGCAGAGTGTATATTTCAGCCTGGTCTCAATTCAGTGTTAACCCTACTTTGAGGGTGGACTAGACGACCTTCTGAAGCCCCTTCAAACTGAATAACAAATGCTATGACCTCCTTGGACATATAAACTATATATGCATATATGCATATGGATACATATATATATGAAGTTCTTTGCCTATAAACATAGATCACACAAGCATATGAACATACAATTTCTCTATCCCTCAGCCTTCTTGCCAGAGGTCATGATCTTTCCAGAGAGGCCACTGTCCATCCTGCCATGCTACCCCCACTCCTGGCTCCCCTTCCCTTCAAAACCTGCTCATGTTTGACATGGACTACATTGAAAGTGCAGAGATGACCTTATGTCAAAGACACAGACAAATATTCAAAGCTTGTATGATCAGAATGAAGCACATTTAGTCGATCAGTTCTCCATGAACACCACACTGTACTGCAGCTCTGCAACCACATAGTCCTGCTGCACCCAGTCAAGGGCTGGGACTATCAAACTCTGATATCAGACTGTCATACTCTGTCTCCCCCTAGAAATCTTTGAACTCCTTACTTTCCCAGTGCATGCATACAGCCATATATTAGTCATGTCTGGCCATAGATCATCAGTGCATAACATTATTACATCAGCTGCTTCCTTTGTTAGTAACCTCTAGGATCAAGCTCAGTCTGACAGATGCTGAAGGACTAGCCAGAGCGGTGAAAGAGCATTTGATCTTGGCAACCAGAGTGTGCGGGAGAAGAACAGAATATTACCCATCTTATTTAGATTATTAATAAGAAACCACAGATCTGTAACCATTATATTAATGGACATATCCATCTGTCTTGTTTAGGGAATCTGCTACTGAGAGAGTTCTTGCTAACAGCCCAATACAGTGAGGTCCAATGTAAATGCTTTGTGGTTTTCCAAGTTATCTCTTAAAAGGTGACCTGGGTTGTCTTCAAGGAGGCACCAAGTTCATACTGTAGTCTGAAGAGTTGACCTACCCACTAAAGCATGACAGCCCCAGTATTGTGTGACAAATAGGTGTTTAATATGGACACAAGTGCTCCTACATTTTTGGATACAGTCTGGTAGGAGGCCTAATAGGTCCTAAGTGTCTGAAAAATGCCTACATAATCGCAGGAGTCCAGAGGATTATCTCACCCCTCGAAGTGCTGCCCATTTTAGGACCGGCTTGAGTATGGCAGAGCAGCATGCTATGGCTGAGTGAAGAGAGCAAGAGTGTTCCTGAGGGCAGCTGTGCCACTGTCTGCTCTCCTTGCTAAACAGTTGAAACTGCACCTTCCTGGGAAACCTGAAGGTGTCAAGGGGAGCACTGAAAACTGCTGAAGCAGGGATTGAAAGACTGGTAGCAGTGGATACTTGGCTTACCTCTGCCAAAACCCTACTGGCTTACTGAGTTAAGAGCAGAATAGGAATAATGGAGACCAATCCTTTGCAACTTGATAATCACAGAATACTCCAGCTGGGTTTTTTGCACCACTCTCAATCTCTCTGATAAGCATGCAGAGAGCTGATAGCCTGTGGTGCCTTATAATCTGTAGTATCCAGAGCACAGTTCTCTCTAAAGAAGTACTTCACTCTGTGAAGAGTGTGGCATCAACCTGACCTAGTCACTCAGAACAGTGATTGCAGTAATTTAAACTTATGACTGTGTCAATGAAAAAAGAATGAAATTGAAAATATCAGTACTTCTATCTTTTTACTATTCCTCTCCTCTGTGGTTATTGTCATGCTCATACAGTTAGCATGGAGGTTAGAGAGATCATTTCCATACCTCATTTTTCATATAGCTTTTGCAGTGTACTGGAACTCAGGACACCCCAGTTCATACAATGTTCTCCATGAAAAAATATTGCTATTGGCCATAAACCAGAAATTCCTTTTTTCCTCTCATAGAAACTGTCCACTCAGTAATAATAAAAGATAAAATAATTTCAGTGCCTTCCTTGCTTGCCCCTGCGCTATCCATTTCTGAGTCTTTTTCTGCCATGCGGTGTGTCTCTGGAGAATTCACCTGTCAAGCAGGATCACTGGTGACTTTCAGGACTGGGCTCACTCCTAGCATCCTTCCTCAGTATGATCCTGCTGCCCTGCCAAGGCAGACACATTGGGCACATACAGAAGTCATGGGAGCCAGCCTCCTCTGGTCTTTGGATAACCTCAGTTCCCCTGAGCTTGTGGAGAGCAAACGCACAACTTTGTGGGTTTTTTCCTTTAATATTCCTTGTAGACAGTCTACATGTACATATAGCACCGCTAACCTCCCTGAGGTGGGATGGTAGAGCTCACGATTTTAATTCCCTGATAAATTATCTTGCCAAGAACATTCTCTCTGGAGAATATCAGTGATGTTAATGCTCTCCTATTGCTAGCTAGCTGTATACCCATAAGACTTCTCTTGTTTTTCAGAGCTGGGATAGAGCCTCTGCCCACAACAGGCACTACAGACCACAAAGAGTTAGCACCCAGTTTGGAAGTGGAAAGAAACTTCACAAGAAGCAGGAGAAACAGCTAACAAGTGTATAAGAACATTAGCATGAGCACAGGAACTTACAGAAACGTCAGTGTTGTGTCATGCTACTGAAAACATTATCACTTATGAATTTGGTGACTTCACACTCCAAAACATTCAGACTGGATAAGGGCCATGTGTCCCCATGGAGGGTGGAGTTGACCCCAGCAACAAATATACTTCCTGAGTGCAAATGCCCCGGTGCTGCTCTCACATCAGCTGCATCCAGCACAGCAGCATGTGGGAAGCTTGGTCTTCTGCCCCAGCTTGTCTGCATCTTTTTCTCTGCATATTCCTACTGTGTGGAAGGAAGATTCAGGCGCATATACCCTTCTGCATGGGGAGACATCATTACCTCTCCAAACTGATTTTAAGTCACAGCACTACAGTGGTGGAAAAAGCGGTATACAGAGCCAAGAATCTGCCTGCCAATCTCATTTGAAAGGCAGGATAACACTGTCTGATCAGCTCAAGAAAGTCACATATTCCTTCGAGAGTGACCAGCTTAGCTAATAAGAAACACAACTGTAATTAATAGAAATCACAGCTTAGAAAAAGATCCAAAGAGTGAGCCATGCTGATAGCTTATAACTTAGAAGACTCACCAACAATTAACAATGCAAGCATAGCAAAATTAAGTATATTTACAGCTGCAAGAGGCAGTATCACCACAAAGCTGGTCCTACCTGAATTCACTCTTACTTCTAGTGATAGCATTGGAGTGTTTCATATGAAAGGTGTGAATTCATCCAACCCAAACTTGCCTAGGTCTCATATCCTATACCTTTAGTTATGTTGCATAAATATACATGAAAGGTGGCATTAAAAATACTATGTCCTGTTGTTATGGCAACTGATATTCCAAAAAGTTATAAAAAATAAGCAATGGAAAGCTATATAAGAATATATGCATCATGTTGTTATAGCAACCTTTTAATTCTAAAGAGGTTGGAATTGCATGTCTGGTAAGCATTGCTGGGACTCTGTACCCAGGTGTGGCTGGGGCCTCTCCTTTTCAGCCATATGCCAGAGAAAATCGTGTGCTATTATATACTGTATATTGCTCAGAGTTTAACTGCTGTGATTATAGAGTATATTTTACTTAAGACAAGCAGCAAACATAAAGCAAAAATGATGGGTTTATCTCAGTCTTGTCAATTTACATGGTTGGTGTTCTTTAACATTTCTAATATTTTCAAACTGCTTTTCTTCCTGAAATGTTATTTTAGAAACACACTCGTGCAGAAGCCACAAGATTTGTCTTAAAATCATGAGATTCCCCTGGGGAAAAAAAAAAAAAAAATATATATATATATATTCCTCAATCTTGTTTTAACTCATCCCAAGTGCCAATCAATCTGTGTCACCTTTTCCCTCATTACTTCTTCCATCTCTCCTGGTTCTTTCTTTTTACCCCTATTCTCCCGAAGTTGTGCTCAACCTGAGATAACAAGCAATTTTGCGCCTGGCAGGGATGAGGCTAAAGTTACAGGAATCTTGAGCTCTGAAGGGCTCATACATTTACTAACAAATCTGGCCTTTTTTCCAATTTCACTCATCAAATGCAAGAAAACAGAGTGGGGGAAATGTAGTGCTGAGGACAGATGTTGTGTGAGAAGGAACCAAGCCAGTAATTGAACTTAAAGATATAATGAGGCTTCAGCCACTGTGTACAAGAACACCCTGGAAACACCCCATTAACAATGAAGTGATAAAGAAAGAGAAGCCTTGCAGAGCGCTCCTCAGTCACAAGCCACAGGATCATTACATTTTTTGTTTACTGCACCAAGAATAACTTCATCATCCTGTAAAGCTGCTGTGAGAGGAAAATTAGGGCCCAGGAAAATTAGGGCACAGATGTATTGGGAGAGTGGGGAGCATGGGTGGTTGTTGCTTCCCATTCTCTCTGCCCAGTGCACCAGTGGAGCTCTCAGGATACATTGCCCATTCGCAGCTAAGCAGTATCTTCTTATTTTTTGCTTTTAGCTGGACGACATCAATTTCTGCATCTTATTGACATAGCAGGAAACTGGTTATTCTTCCTATGCAGGTAGATTCTTGCTTCAAAACTGCAGCCTTTCTTCTTACTGTTGGTGGTAGGGCTGGATTTTTACCCTCCTGAGGGTTATGGAAGCTAGTGAGGATGAATTTCAGACCTAACGCTTCCAGGCCAGAGGGTCACTTTGAAGCAAAGGTTCAGCAGGAATACAGAATGCACCAGCTGTGTGTAGCAAATACAGCGCTTAACCTTCCTTCTTTAGAAAAATACAGAGGTCAATTCTGATTCAGCAAGTCAGTAGAGAAACATGGACATTTCCAAATCCAGCCCGCATGGGTGAACTGGGCCATTCAGCACAGAGGGGGTAGCCAATGGCCTGGTCTGTAGTGAGGGCATGTAGTGGAGTGCAGAAACGGGGAAGGATGGTTTGGACTCCTGCAGTCTATGACAATGCAAGGACTTAACATTGAGGGTGGGAGTAACCTCAACAGAGTTTTGCTGTGCAAACTATGTTGAGGCTTCTTAACAGGGCTTTCTTGCTGCTTGTCTTAGAAACTTGTTCACAGATGGTGCAACCCTCTCTGGAGGTTCTCATCTCATACTAATGGTAAGAAAATTGAGAGAATTAGGAAAGACACCCTGTTTCTGGAAGGTTTATAGCAGGAAGATGTGACCTTTAAGTACCAAAGGCATCACTGGCAAATGATGGATAATACCTTTGCTAGGCTCAGCTACAGCTCAGTTTTGAGGCACCTTTGGCTGTGCTGTGGGTTTCAGAGGGTTCATGAAGCTGCTGAAGGTCTGCACAATACCTGTGGTACACGTGCTATGCTCATCCAGTGCAGGGGCACAAAAAGCATCACTAGGGCTGTTCGCTAATGCCCAGACTGTATCCTGGGTGCTGATCTCAGCAAGGATTAGACAAAAGCTGGTCCAACTTCAGGAAGTGCCACAAAAAGAAAATCCCCAAAGTGTTTGAAATTTTTAATGCACTGTTGTCTGTTCTCATGTCCTGGCTTTTTCTATTAGCATGGACATTTTTGCGGAAAAGTCCATTTCCCATCAAATTACATGATTTAGTGGTGGCTTTGGCAGTCCTTGGGTAATGGTTGATGATGGCTGACTTGATAATCTTAAAGGCCTTTTCCAACCTAGCTGATCCTATGATTCTGAATCTGGAGGGAAACGGGGTCAGTTGCTTTTTCAGTTTTCATTTATTGCTTGTCAATAGCGACAGCCAGCGCTTGTTTAGATGTGGTAGGTGGTTAATTTTTTCAGTTAAGACCTCAAACAGTGATCTTCAGTCTGGGTTTGTTAATTTTCTACCAGAAAATATATGGGTAAAAAAAGCAGTTTTCCAATCAGCCCTCATTCTTGCTCCTGCATATTGATGGCTGTGATTCATTGACTTTGATACACACTTCTCTTTACATTCAAGACAACAGTGATTTTCCATTTGCACCATTTTTCCCTTCTCCTGCTCATCCTCTCCTCTCAATTTTCTTGTGTCACCCAACATCTCCTTCAGTGCCCTTACTCAGTGGAGGGACTTTGCCTTGTGACATTTTATTTATTTTTTTTTTTTCTTTGCTTCAAGTTTCCAAAGCTGCCAAAGCCCACCTGCTTTCCAGCCATGACTCCAGAAGGTTGTGATTTTCCCTGGGGAATTTTTGGCATACTTTCCAGCCCCTCGCAATGGTATTAGATGCCATTTTAGACACCTGAGAGGGATAGATGACCACGTTTAGGCAACTTACCTCTTCTCAAAATCAGCACAATGGTATCACTTACCTTATGGAGATATAGATATATCACTTTCCACATGCCCATCCTTTGTACAGATGGGAATAATCCTACCGCATTTCAGAGCATCATTACGGGCTTGTTCATTCTAGGGACTGCATTACTGTAGTAATTGAGTAAGAAAAATGACATTCACAAGCAAATATAACTAAATCATTACTGACACCGAATACAGGACTAATAAGTGGGTGGTAGAAATGATGGCACTATTTTGATCACTTGGCATCCACCTGCACCAAGGAGAAAATGAGCACCTAAATGCACTCACCACACCGAGCCTGTCTCCAAGATCAGGAGAGATTTCACTGGAGAAGAGAGGGATCCCTCTTTCCTTTTCATGTCTTTGCTAAGACTGAGAACACCCTTGCCTGGAAATGAAGGCTGGCTTAGAGTTTCAGTGGTAGGAGCACTGTTTACATTTCTGTTTGTTTACTGAGATCTTGAAATGCCTCTACAGAGCAGCCTACTCTCAGAGTCAGTGAATATATTAATTTCAACAAGATACCTCTTCTCTCTAATCAGAACTGAAAGACTGGCTTCAGAAAACAAATGGGATATTATTTTGCCATAATGGTGTTTCATATTTATATCACTAGGTCTGAGAGGAATTGCAACAAGAAAGAATTAAGGGAAGGAGAAAAAAAGAATATGTCCTAAATAGTTAATGATCCTCAGCAAGCAATCTGTCCAAAGAAGGAAAAATTTCTTCTCCCATCTGACAACTGATCTATAATCTTGTTCTACTTGGTTAGTGTTCCCATCCCCTCTCAGCTCAGCCTCGAAGAGCTTCTAGGAAACTCCATGGAAAGAGAATTCTCATTCTCACTGCACCCCCACCCCGGCCATTTTCAAGATAGAATTTAGCTGAGCACTCCTTGCACAGGCTGCTAATGCCTTCCAGGAACAACTCCAGCATGTTCAAAAGGGGCACAGATCACAGGCTACGTATATCATCAGGTAAAGTCCAGGGTTAGAAGGGGAATACAAGGGACCTTGAGAAACCCACTCTTGTCTTCCCACCGCTATTTAGAACAGTCTCCGCATTGGTGTAACTTTTCGCGGATTCTGTTGTGCATTTGTCTGCTGGGCCAATTCCAATTCTAATCCACTCCTGATACCAGCCATTTTTAATTTGAAGATTCTTTACAGGTTTCTTGATTCTTCTGACCTTTTGCATCGCTCCCTGAAGAAGCCTTAAGGGTTTGGGATCCAGTGCAAAGTTACTGCAACCATGAAATAAATATTCTTTCTATGTGGTGATGACACTTCTTTGGAACAATGAAGTGGCTTCAGGATGACTGAGTATGGATGAACCAGAATAAATCAGGGGAACATAGTCCTGTGCAAGCGTGGTATCTTCAGGGAGCTGCACGGCTGGGTTTTGTTCACGCCAAAGGAAAAATATTATTTTGAAGAAAACTGAATATCATTAATTTCATTTTAGTTTTGCACTGGTTGGATGGTCCTCCAGGTATACATAAGAAGATAATTTTCATCCTACCTATGTCTGTATCATCTTCATTTAATTCCTCCTGCTTTTGGAGCAGTGAATAAGTTCTTATTACCAAGTTGATTTTCACCTCTGACATTCAGTATCCCAATGGACTTCTGAGAGTGAGCTGCAGGATCTGTGATGCCTGTGTTCACATACATCTGCCTTGTTCCAGAGAAGTTCCTACTAAAAAGCAGTGGATAGCCTATTTGGCTCAAATTTCTCCTATTGGGCTGTTTCAACCACTACTGTAAAAGAAGTAGTGGTAGGGTTGCCTGGTGCTAGCAACAAGGATGTGTGACTAACCCTACAAGTCCTCCTGAAAGGGGAAGTGTCAGCCAGCATAAACATTAGATTAACCTAAGGAGGGAGTGCTGTGGCATTCAGACTGGAACAGCAGCATCACAGAAGCTTATACAAACGTTCTGGGATTAGGGCAAAGCTTTCCAGAATGGAACAAGAGATTTAATCAAAACTGACATTTTCCAGTATAACTGAATGACAATGGAGGAAATTGCTGCTGCCAGCAGTGGAGTTGAACCCAAACCAAAAGGTGTGTTTGTGGTGGATTTTAACAGCTGACTTTTCAAGTTTCTAAACTTCTTTCTCTAGAAGACTGAGGGGTATGTCAGGATGAAGGATCACCTTCTGCATGTCCTGTTGCTCCTATTCTTTCCATCCATCACAGGGCAATACTGGAGGTAAGATCCTGTGCCAGAGAAATCTTTGCTCAGTCTGTTCCAACCCAGCAGTTTTCTTAATTATCAAATTTACCAGCTGTCCCAGAGAGGATTCATTACAGTGGACTTCTTAGAAAATATCACTTAACTGTGATGAAAAAAAAGTCCTGGACTAAAGCTTCAGGACATCTGAAGGTGTACAACTGAACAGTAAGGAAAAACCCAGTCATAAAGCTTTTCATGACTTTTCCTCTGGCACCACTTCCATAGGCAAAGCTCTGCAGCTGCAACTTGTGTTCAAAAGCCGCCTTGCTCCAACACAGAGGTTCTCAGACTGTGTCCCACAGAGCACATGGGACTGGTTGCCAACAGCAGCTGCCTGCTCACATGGCTCTGGCTTCTCCTCTTCGTTTCCAGCAGCTAGAGATGAGTTAGAAATAGTTACAAATACATTTAAGTGCTCTCATAATGGTACTTTCCCATACAGGCGATTACTATCATCGGCACGGGGATGTAATGTGT
This sequence comes from Pezoporus wallicus, assembly GCF_028554395.1. Classification (NCBI taxonomy): domain Eukaryota; kingdom Metazoa; phylum Chordata; class Aves; order Psittaciformes; family Psittacidae; genus Pezoporus; species Pezoporus wallicus. Next base: position 2,221,111 of record NW_026640775.1, read on the forward strand.
CAGTGAATAGAAAAGACACTAGCTGTACGCTTGCAAATTGTAGCACTGATGGTCCTCAAAAGCTATATATTAAAAAATATCTCAGTATTAATGAAAGAATCCCTGCTATAAGGATATCATAATTAGCTGGCAATGCTTAGTCTTTTCAGGTCACTGACTCCTATCAGTGCAAATACCCTTTGGGTTTCTGGATGTCAGACAGACCTAATAAAAGCTCTAGGTTTATTAATTCTCATGTTAATAGTGTTTTTAATTTATTGTATTCTCTTCCTAACCAATATTTGGCTTCCAAAGCAGCAAATAAAATGGAGCCCTTTAAGATAGGCTCTGTCAGAGGAAGAAAAAAGGTGGCAGTAATTGCATGATTTGTAGATCAGCTTCACTTATTTAAAGAGAGAACAAAAGAGAAAATATTTGTCTTTCTGTCAATGTCACAAACTCAAGAAAAACATCTTAGAGGCAATCTCCTTGCTTTTTTTGTCACACTTGGCAACTGTACACATTCCACTCCTAGCTGTACACATCCAGGAGACTTAATGTAAATTATTTCCACCAAATCTTATCTTGCCTTACAGGCAACATATCCTTATTTGGGCTAACACTGAACTACATCTGTCACACATGGAGAACTGTCCAAGGAATATGTTTTTCAAAGGCTGAAATATTTCCTCAAATATTCTTCATCCTGAGATTTCTTTGCCCTATACACAGATTCGCTTGGAAAGTCTAGGACAACATTACAGCCTACATCAGCTACCAGTAGCTCCAATGAACGTGTGTGTAGGGCAAGAACTGCTGTGATGTAGGGATACAGCAACCTCTCCAACCTCTTCATCTCTTTGTTCTCCATGGTGAGGAGGCATGCTGAAGGAATGAGGCAGTTATCTCTACAGCATTGAGGACTGGATCCACAACACTGAATGCTTGCCAGCAAACATAGGGGGAGAATGGGTTAGCTGAAGGTAAAAGGATAATGATTTTTAATATAATTTAATATTTTACTTTTGCTGTTGGGAATAGAACTGTCAACAAATGCTTAACACAGTTGATTTCAAGACAGAGAAAGAGCAGTGATGTTTCTTTTCAGTCACTTTTCAGCATACATGGACTATAGAGTAACTGTATTTCATCACTGAAAGAAAAAAAAAACCATAAGATGATTTATTCTTTATTGCTATTGGTCTTTCTGCTGACCTTTACAAATAGAGGTAAAACCTTTTCTTCACTGCAATGAGATCTTCAGTGCTGCACTGAATACAGGTTGTCAGTCGTCCAATGGTGATACAAAATGCAAAACCCTTCCCAAGACTATACCTCAGTTCCAAACCCAGTTGTGTGGATACAAAAAAGAAGAGGTTACAGCTTTTCTTAAAAAAAACCCAAAAGCAAAAGTAAATATGTTAAAAGATGTCAGGAACATTCTTTTTCGTCTCAGACCAGGCCTGAACTGTTCAGCATAGTTTGAAAACCAATCTCCAAGGATGTCAGTTTTGTCAACTGGTGCAGCTCTCTAGCCTGATACTGCTGGAATAGATTGAGGAGCCCTAGATGTTGATTATAACACAGACTTGCCAAAGGATGGGTATTTATCATGGAGCAGTATCCTTAGAACAGTCCAGATGGCTCTTTGAAGAGCTTTTATTAGGCTTTGTTCCACTGCAACAACAGCTCTCAATGGCATTTCTGTTTTGTTTTGTTTTGTTATCAGGCTCTGGAGAGCAGGAAGCACATGATTCTGCTGTGTTCCTCGAATATATATATTTCAGCTACCACCCCATCACCCTCTTGTTTGCAGTGCAATGTGCTAAACAAGCTATTAACAGATGGCTATTACAGGATCAGAGAGAAATAACTCTGGAGTTCAGCAGCTCTAAGGGGTAGCAAATGGGCCCAGCAGGAAAATGTCAATGGAGCTTTATTTCCCTGGTGTGCCCAGGCTCTTTTCAGCCTACAAGTGAACTGCAGCCTCAGCAAATGCACTATCTGGTCACAGCAGAGTCCTCTCAGGTTTCACTAAGAATCTGTGTTTGCATCATCCTGGCTACAAGAAGCTTTAGCTGGTTATTCTGGCAGTTCTGAACACACAGATGTGCAAACAAGCTGGACAGTGCTTTGATGTGCATTTCCTGGGACCTTTTTACTCTGCTTTACTAGATTTTCTTGGCAAATCTAGAAATGGGCCCATGCCTGTACCTACAGATGGATAGAGCAATAAATTTTTATGTTTGTTGTTATTCAAAGTAGCATTCTTGTCAGCAAAAATTTGCAAATATTCCTAATGTTGGTATGAACCTCCCGCAAGAACACAGGCAACATTTGCTTGATCTGTGCACTGGACTTACCAGTGATCTATCCTTTTCTATTTTTTGAGTCTGGTTGGTCAACACCAGAGGATCTGCCAACAGGGCTGGCCCAGCCCAGTCAGAACTTTTACATATTGTAGAGGGGGACAGAGTTCCCGTGGTGCATATGAAGAATTTGCTGGGGAAGACAGTCTGGGTTATTCCTGCTTCAGGTAAAGGCAAACCCACTCGTGGGATTGCTTTTGCTCAGGGACCTGGATATACTTGGTGGGTAATGCGGGAAGATGGGGAAGTCCGATGTATACCTCAAGGGGATTTGATATTAGGGGAAAACAGCCAGTGAACTCAATTGTATGCTGTTGCCTGCTGTGTAATGCTTTTATAGCCCATCAACTAGATGTCTCCAGGTCACCAGCGACTGGCCCTGACTTCCCTCCAGCCATCATCCCAACAGAGAATGAACTTGGAACATCATGGACCGAATGGACTCGGCAGCATTATAGGGATTGGTCCATGCACTAAGAAAATGATTTTTTTCCTCTTGGTCTGTATGTATATGGATGTATATATGTGGGAGAGCGATGGTGTATTGAAAATGTGGGATCTGAGCACGACGTGAATGGTATGGAATAAGGGGTGGATAATGTCCTGGGTTCAGCAGTAGCAGTCATGTTTTTTCCTTTGTGTTAACTGGTGCAGTGCTGTGTTTTGACTTCTAGTTTTGAGAACAGCGTTGGTGAAGCCGATGTTTTCGGTTGTTGCTAAGTGATGTTTACCCTGACCAAGGACTTTGTGAGGCTCATGCTCTGCCAGGGAGGAGGGGAGGCTGTGAGGAAGCAGAGACGGGGCGCCTGACCCGGGCTAGCCGGGGAGGTATTCCATACCACAGCACGTCATGCCCGGGGTGGGGGGTAACTGGGAGTTACCCGGAAGGACAGGAGCTTCTGGGTGGAACTCGCTTTCTTGGCCGGTGGTATCGTATTCTCTTCCCTTGTTATTTTCCCTTATCATTGTTTTAGCTGATAGTAGCGGTGGTGATTTGTTGCTGGACTGTTCTTGTCTCAACCCGTAGGAGTTGCACTCTCTCGATCCTCCTCCCCGTTCCTCCGGGAGCGGGGAAGGGGAGAGCCCCGGTGCAGGGAGGGGGGGAGACAGCTTGGCACCACTCACTGGGAGTGAGTGAACAAGTTACCTGACTGGGTTTAAACCACGACAGTTGCCAATTCAGCAGATACTTCTGAAATCACATGAAGGCAAACTCCCCCCCTGCCTTTGCTTGGGCACAGCACTGCAAGATGGAGAAAAAGAAAGATGATGACCCAGACAGAATTATTCAGTGCCAGATCTGAACTTTGGGACACAATTTGGGCAACATTAATCTTAACTGTAAATCTCTTTCCCAAGCACTTACTGAAGATAGTTGTCAGAGCAGTTTACGATGTGTTGCTTTACCACTTGCCTGCACATCTGTCATTCCTTAATGTGTTTTCCTGATGTTGTTTTCTCACCGTACAATTTCATAAAGAGGAAACTTTGGAAGAACATGAGACAAACTTCCAAGCAAAAGAGGGGAACCAGTCTGGGAGATGGCACAAAGGAGAGGACATACATTATTAAGACTATTTCTTCGTTAAGCGGAGTAAAAGGTAAAAACATATTCAGAAATAAACACAGCCTGCCAGTTTAAACAGCAAACAAAAGTATTTCATGCCCAAATGAAAAGTCTTCTGTGATTTTTTAACATCTTTCTCTCTTTATTCTCTGACTTCTAATGTTAAAGTCAGGAACTTCAAAAATCACTACGTAGAAGTATAAGAAAAACAGGTCTTGCAGCTAGTTTTATAGTGTTTCTCACTCAGTGAAAGTAGTTGTGAGTGACTCTTGTATTTCCAATGAAAAATATTGTATTTCCAATGAAAAATACATTACTACTGAGAATACCCATTTTGTGAGTGAAAAAAAAATAGCTGAAGATGTTCCCCCGAATACAATTTGAGCAATTACATTCTTCCTGAATATTTTTCCCCCAGATTATAATGAGATATAACCCTACATTATCAAACTTGCAACACTGAATATCCTGCAGAGGCATAAGTTGTCTGTGGAGAGTTTCTTCGTTTATGGAGAAAGATCTAGAACGGTCAAATCTAGACAGAATACCTGAAGGATGTCTGTGAAACAAGAAATTCAACTCAAAAGAAAAATGTGGAGCTTCATGAGAAAAGGAGCAAACTTGAAAAGACCAGTAATGACTGTCATGTCTTCTTTGACACCGTGATGTATTACAGGAACAAAAGGGCAACTTCTACAAATTAAAACTCTGAAAGTTATGTGATGTCAACAACATCTCAAACAGCTTTTGAAACGTGGGGCTGAATAAACACTAGATTTATTTATGTTAAAACTTCAGCCCTAACATGTTTCAGAAATACAGTGCAGCAGACTAATTTCCCGATATATTCAAGCAGAGATACTCTCAGGCAAAGTAATTACACAGATACTTGTATAAATAGCTACATAAACTGACTATCCTGTCTTTTTCTTTCAAAAACCTGTTCCTCATGACTACTACAAAAAGAAAAAAAGAATGAAACTGTCTGTAGCCACTAACAACATAATTAATATAAGTGAAATCAGTTTTCTTCCTGAAAAATGAACCATGGACAACACCTTCACCTTACAGATATCATTAACAAAAGTTTTAACCTCCCTCCACTTACCACAAAATGGGGAAGTTACTTTCCCTTTTACAGATCTTCTTAAACAAACTCCATCTGGTTCTTTTTTCTGCTAGAAAATCGAATAAGTGGGCAGAGCCATGATGGTGTTTGAATGCAATAGGAGACAATACAAATAAGATAAAAACTGAAATTTAAAAGCTTATTAAAAAAAATAAGATCAACATGTAATTTCAACTTGCATTTCTTTGATTTAGCTAAGAATAACCTGCTAGCAGCTCTTGCCCTAAAACCAAAACTTATACCATTTGTTCTTAAGTGCAATCACCCTTTTGTTTTGAGATTTCACCCTGTGTCCCTGCTGAAAACCAAGATAATTCAGTCATAGCTTACAAATGGGTCAAGTGTGGGTTTTGCGTGTGTGGTTTAATGTGGAAAACAGCCTGAATGTTCTTAAGTCCCCAGTGAAAACATCAGGAAGTTTTGGGCTAGTGTTAAGCTGCTGGAATACTTGCACTTTCGAACAGATTCAGTCTTCTGAGATACTGAATATAATAAAAGAAAAAAAATGATGGGGCTCGCACACCAAGGAAAGCAGTGGATATATCCTTTATGTCAAAGCTCTGTGAGCTTTCATGAAACCCTGCCTCATGGTCCTACACTGACTCTGAGCATACCCTAGGCAGCACTGTACTTCGTTCTTCCCTATTAGCTTCAATTTTTCAGCTTCCAAAGCCATATGCAAAATCTCGGAGCAATTGATCTTTGGGGATCATTGGACTACACTAACAAGGGTTACATCCAAATGAGATATTATCTATCCATTTCTATGATAGCACTGTACAGTGTGTCAGAATATCAACAGTTTTGAAAAGCACTCATGATGCTCAGGCAGCAGACAAAAATGCAAATCTTTGAGAAGAGCCTGTAAACAGAGAAGGCTGTAGGATGACACAGATTCCCCACGCAGATTCATAGCACTAGCAGACCTCTGTGTGCTATAATATACGAATGTAAGGCATACACTTGCTGCAAAGACTCAGTGGTCATAAACTAGAAGTGGAAAATGAGAGGCATAATGCACAGCCAGAACACAGAGGAGACAAGCCATATAAATCATGAGGGAAAAGAGGAAGAGTTAATTTCTCTTTTTCTCTTTTTTCCCACCAGTGTCCAAAATGTGAAAACACATGAAAATTATACTTCCTTAGACTAGCAGACAATAAGAGAAGCAACTATCATCCAAAAGTCACAAAGTTTGTTTGTTAAACCTAGGGAAAAACAGAAAGAAGGTAAAAAGGGCAATACTATGCAGCAACATATAATTACATTGGAAGGGTCAGAAAGATTAAGAAGTCCCAAATCAGCTGGTTAGCTGCCTGTGTTGGAAGTACCACATATCCCATAGTTTTGATAGATCCCTCAGGAACCTGCCCCTTTTAAGCTTTGACAAGAGTGTGTGCCCACGTGTGAGAGCACCATGCCAGCACCATTTCGTGTAACAGCAGTCAGAACAATGAAGCTGTAAATAGACCTGATGGAATTTAGGGCATGCTTTCTGTCCTCATATCACTCTTTCACTGTGGCATCTGGCAGTGACTTGTAGTAGTTCACAGAGTAGAGGGAATGGCCCATATTGGAACCATATTTTAGTCTGATTTTCAGTGGAAGAAGGTTAATGTGGTCATTTGGGCTACAGGTGTGTGCCTCTGTGCTGCTGATTCTCCCCTGACACTTTGGAGCCATCAGTGGATTTTACTGCATTGGAGAAAGGGACAGAGGTTTCAAAGATCACCTCCAAGTTTCAGAAAATAAGTAGGCAGAAGAGGGAGTGGCATCCAAACAAAAACTTTTCTTTACAACTCCAGTTCTCTACAGTTCAGTTTGGGAATCAAGTGGTGGTGACGTCATCACCAGCACTCCAGTGGGACCAGCAACCTAAGTAGAAAAGAAATACTGCAAGCTTACATGGAGATAAAAGAAATTCCAAAAAGAATCCCAAACCATCCAATGAAAGCAAATTCTACTGAAAATTACCTTCCCTGGCTCCCTTCCTCATGCAGGTGCACATTTATTCTGTAGACTTGTGCCTGTTTTGCTAGTAACATCCTAGATGATACTTAGCTGCATGTTGTCTTCTTTTGTTAATGCAAAGGATGTCACCTATGTGACTTATCCAGACAGAGATCATCTCTAAGTAGTCAGCAAACTCAGCTCTCCTGCAACTCACCCACAAGGGTTGACAGCAATGCCTTTCTTGGAGCCTCTTGAGAGGTTGCTCTCTGTAAATTCTGTAAAGCTTTACGTTTGTTCCCCTTTCTCCCAGAAGAAAGCCATCAGGACAAAGAGGGAAAATAGGATGAAAATGCAGTGATTGCTCTGCTTCTCTCAACATACAGTTATTGGACCAACAAGCTGACTAGCAACAGGGTGCTGATCAGAGCAAGACATGTGGTTGCACTAACACTGAGTACACCTGTCAGCTCATATGGACATTTTGGAAAGGCACAGATTGCTGTTGTTATTACCTAAAAGCCACTGCATCACAAGTGCGCATGACAGATAGGTTAACACACCCATTTACAGTCATTTGGCCTTGCCTGCCACCACTTTTGGACTTCACGGTGCTGACATGAACTCGGAGCCTAAAGGAAGGGGAAACATAGCCCTCAGACTGACTGGTAATGAGCAAGAAACTCATACTGTAGCAGAAACAATGGGTACAGTGTCTAAGAACTTTATTCCACAGTACTGTCAGTCCAGGGCTTTTTTGTCAGCATTTAAATTCAGTCCATTTTCCTCTTGTAAGTATTGTTACGATCTGAAAAGTGAGTCTGTAAAATGAATTCTTAGTGTTCCCTATTTATTCTCTCAGTGACTTCCATCCCAAACATGCTTCATTTAAATCTCAAAAATAAGTCTTTCACCTGCTAGCAAATCCAAGTTCAAAGCAATATCTCACTATCAAGTTATGTTCTTTCTGTTTCACACGTCATCACTAACAATGATTCTAGGGTCAGAAAGGAGGAGGAGGTGTGTGTTTGCATGATGGATATGGCAACATGGAACAGAGCTCACTTTTGCCTGACTACAGTGCTGACACTAGTAAGATTTTATTTGTGTCAGTAAAAATAAGGGCTGCTGTTAAGGCAGGGAGACCTAGTGCATGAAGTGTCATTTTTATCACCACTTTCCTCAGCATAACCTCACTTTATACAAAAGCCACAAAACAAGAATAGCTCCCCAATGCTTCATCTTGTTTAATTCAGGTTGCCAGAGAGCAAGCAAATTTCTCATGGATGATGTCTGTGTTGTGCTACACTGGTGACTCATAATTCTGGTGTGTTTTATTCAAGGGTCCTAATTACTGGTTCACAGGATCAAAAGATCAAAGGCACATTACGCAGGTGTCCTTTTTGCTGAGTGCCTACTCATGCCCACCTATGCAGTCCTGAAGCTGAAAGAGTCCTCATCTGAATTTGGAGAGTCATGATTTGTAATGTTCCATTTTATTCATGGTGCACTAAACGAATGTTGGAAAAAGGTTTTCTTGTGTACTGGGTAAAAAAAGAGGAACGTTAATCCCCGTACTTTGTCTGGAAGGATTTAGGGACACAAATCTGGACTCAGAATCTTGAAAAGATTAACCTTTACATTTCTGACCCTTGGATCCAAAACAACTCATGCAGAGAAAGAGTCAAATCAAAACAGAAGAACTGGTTCGCTGACCATGTCAACCTAAGCCCGTATTGCTCACACTTAAGCTTTGGTCACAGGTAATACTGGAGACAGATGCATCCTAAAATTTGCACCCTCTTTGCATCTGTTCCACTGCAGATAATATTTTCATAACCTTTTCAACCTCACTGGATTCCTTAGAGCAAGGAACTTGAACAGAAATTGGAATTGAATCTTTCTAACTATGTCTAACCACAAGTCTTCTGGCTGTTCTGGATTGAGATGAATGGGGAAGTGACAAATTCATCACTTCTTCCACTGATGCCAAGTAAATGTGCAATCCAGAGGCTCACTGCACCAGAAGCAAGTAAGGAAGAAAAAGAGAGCATACTAATCCAATGATTCTGGCATGCTTAAGACAGGGGATATCCCACGTACTGGTCTTTACTCCAGAGGCAGGCATCCCATGTCTTTTTCTGTCAATTTTCTAAACTGCTTAAGGGTATGGGCTTTTGGGATCTGACCTTGTACCACAGATCCTGATCCTGCGATTCTTTTCATCCACTGATTTCACACTTGGGGCAAGTAGGAAAGGTGGCATAGTTATTGAACATGTGGGCAGCCATCCGATTCTGAAAACGAGTCCCAAGGCCCCTCTTGCCCCTAGCCATGTGAATACTGGCACTGTGCCTGTAAGACAGGACAGTGGAGGCATAACTGGGAGCTCTGCCCATTTTCCGGATCTTTAGAAGAAGACCCAATTCTTTCCTCAGGTTTATGGCAGATCAAGCTTGTGCTTCATGATCATGGAAGAACATAAAATGAAACCCTGCTTCTGGCTTGGTCACTGCTCCTTAGAAGCAAAGACTTGTCACAGAGTGAAGCCAAAGAAATGAACGAAGCCTGGCTTACTCATTCGACTCATGGTCTCCACATCCCTGCTTTTCTTTAATCAGTTTCATGTTGGGAAGTGAATCAGGCCCCAGATTAAAGCATGTCCACATCTGAAGAGAGTTTATGAGTGCGTGTATGGGCGTATGCATGTGGGAGAGGATTGATCCGTGAAGGATAAGGAGAAGCCAAAAGCGAAGTGGTTTGAATTACCATTCTCTGCACAAAAAGCTCTCTGCAAATTGCCCAAATAGACATTCCTAGATGTTCCATGACAGTTAACCTTTTTTTTAAAAAAGTGTCTTTTTCTTGAGCATGGCAATTATTTTGTACACATTTCAATGGCAACTTTTTCAAGAACAGGAAAAATCTGTTGTCCTGCTTTGACCTGCTAGCTCTTTCTTGAGAGTTTTTGTGATTTTACTAGATTACATGGAAAGTGCTCATGGCCTGCCTTTTGCCAGGCCTGAGTGGAAAACAGCACAGGAAAATTTGACAAGAATACAAACAATTCTTCTTTGTCAAAAACATGTAGAGATTTAGTGCTTTGCACTCCAATATATCAAGACCTAAAATATATCTTTTGAAAATTCAAACATTTTTTGTATGAAATGGTACTGCAGCTGTAGTTCAGGTGCCTCCTGCCCCCCCATTCTTACTTAAGACTGAGTTTTCCTATTGCAATGACATCTTATAAAATGTATGATGATCTCTCACTTGGTAGGAGCTGGTGAAGCCTTGTATCAGTTGCGTCATTATAGCAGAAAATGGGAAATGGTTCATCTGAGCCAGCCTAGAGGAGTAATATAGAGCATGGGCTCCTGAACTACATCTACCTCAAGTCAACATGGATGTTTTGGAGTTGAAGAAGTCTGTTTTCATTTAAAATCTCCAGAACACCAATACTTTCCCTCCTCTGCCTATTACGAAGACACATGACACAAGATTATGTGCAGAGAACTGGAAATACGATTTTCCATTGAAAAACTGTCAAGAAAAGCCCATATCTCATTCTTTTGAATCGTTGTATTTACTAACATCACAAATGGCCATAACAGCCACTGTTGCAACAGAAAAGGCCAGGGAAAAGAGAAGCTGCCAACTAGACACAAATTCCACAGCAGCCAAACCTTACATTTTCAAGCCATCACTAAATGTTATGGGTGGTATGGAGGAGATGGACCTGGAAAGACAATTTGGAAGAACAAGGGACAGGCTGCAGAGCCACAGCCTGTTCTGAGCTAAAGAGTTAAATTGAAAGCCTTGGCCTCCAGTGCTGCCAGCTTAGTGCTCGTAAAATAGCTTAAATGCACTTTACATCTTTCTTTAAAGCAGCAGATGAGCGTGAAATCTGGCAGAAAGGAGTTTTCAACTAGTCAGTTCCTTTGAATAACAACTATCTTCCTTCCAAAATTTAAATCTTGTTCTCTTTACTCCTCCAATTCATTCTCTCAGCCTTTGCATCATTTATTTTTCCTCACTGACTTCTAGAAATAGTCACTCACATGAATGATGAGCAGGGAAAGAGAAAGTGTGGTAACTCAGCTTTAGTGAGCTGTTGCTTCAGCTTCAGCTATTTTCAGTTGGCAGTTTCACTGAGATCATGATAGAGGAAGGACTTCACAGCATGTCCTGCTGAGCAGAGTAACTGTGGAGCAGCTCAGTCTTTGCCATGGAGACAGTGATGGGGAAGAGTACATCTAATGAAACCAAGTGACAAAGTTGTTTCACCTGTAGGAAAGCAATTTAGTAACAAAATAGTTACTGTGAAACACAGAGCTAATTTTGTGCTGGAACAATCTGGAACAACATACTGTAATTCATTGGGTGTCAGCTGAGTTACAGCTTCCCTCCATAGTAATGTATATTAGAAATTCATTATCTTTTTCAATACAAAGTGTTCTCTGGTGAAAGCCATCTTCCAGCTAAAGCACTAAGTCCTTTTAAGGTGGAAGCTCTGTTTTAGGGAAAATATCTCTGAAACTGCTCTTGTGAGCTGATATGCTCCTGTTTTCCTACATGAAAAGGGAGAGAACTAAGAGAGGGGGGTATCACCACCAGGGTATTTGGACCTTAGCACTGGTTCATTGAGATCCTCATTGCTTAGTATCACAGGCATCGTATTAAATAACCCCCTCCTTCAAGGCAAGGTTGGACAAGGCTTGGAGAAGCCTGGTCTAGTGGAAGGTGTCCCTGTACATGGCAGGGGGGTTGGAACTAGACGTTCTTTAAGGTCCCTTTCAAACCAAACCATTCTATGATTCTACGAATCTTCCAAGACACATTACATCAAGTAACATTTAGGTTTTCTATCCACCCTAATATTACTGGTTGCAGGACCCCTTTCTCCTGATTTCTGATATACATTGACTTTCTATGCATTATTTTCCTGTTGTTAGGTTCCAGAGAACCCTATGGAAAGAAGAAACTAGTTGAATTTGGCTTTATGTTAGATTAATAGTACATTACTGAAAGACAGATATGTTAGACAAGCTTCTTCTAAGGAGCATGACTACCATTTAGCCTGGATACCTTGAGCAAGATAGAAAAGGCAGTGGCATTTCCACATGCTGCAGTCCCCTTTCATGACATATTTAATGAAGGAAGTGCTTTCCAAACTGGTGTTCAAGAAAGACCAGGTCTTGGCATATTAGGAACTTGGAGAACCACCAAGTCAGAACCTGGGAGTTGATTTTATTTTTCCTCTTTTCCTCTGCCACTAAGCAGTTGGCTTTGTTTTTTTCATTTTGCTTTGCTTGCAAAAATTGCTTTTTCCTTATTAGTTTCCTTTTTTTTTTCACTCATCCACAGTTCCAGATTTATTGCCAGGGCAGGACTTCAGTCTCCCTGTTCCCCATTATTTATAAGAGAATTGCAAGTAGCAGATATTTCAATGTTTTCTGTCCACTTTCCAAGCTTAATGCTCTCTTCTGACACAGATGACTTTCAAGGCTGAGCAAGCTTCTCAGTACTGGTTTAAAATCAGAACTTTCTTTCTTTGGAGTAGCAGTCCTTGGCACTTCTGGTGCAATGCCTCTAAAAAGACACTTCCCAGTACCTGCTGCTGTGGCATGGATCCTTACGCTGCTCTACACCATTGTTGCATGCCTGAAAAATTCACTTAGAGCATTCAGGTTACTTCTTACTTTGTGAGGTGATCTTTCACAAACGTGGTGTTAGAGCTAGGGATGCTGCAACTTCTTACCCCAAGTCACTGCACTACTTTGAACTTGCAAACCAGGTAAGGCCCAAAACACTTCACTTGTGATGCTTGTTATAAGCAATGTCACAAGGCTTCAACAGAATCTTCAGAAATCAGCTGGCTGCTCCCAGCCATTCTGCCACCCCACCAATAAAATATGCTGCTGTAGCATGCACTGAGGTAGAGGAAGAGTTAGCTTTGCAGAGAGAAAAGGGATCCTGCCTACAAAAGGCTTTATGCCCTGAAGAATTATTTTCAACATCAGCAACGAACCGAGCAAATGGACCTGTTCTAATGTTTTGTCTGCCTCAGCTTTTTATTGGTATTTCAGAATCACAGTTTAACTCACTTGAAAAGGAAAAAAAAAAAATCTATATCTTTCTTTATAGTTTTCCAAAGTGACCCTTCTACTGTTCTTTTAATGGATAGGCTTATAATAATAGCACCATTTTCTCTTATTGCAACTTAAAGAGGAGGCAATACATGAAAGTGACAAGCTTCACAGTATCACTTGAACTATGGAGTATTGCTCTGGTCAGAAAGAATTGCAGGGAAAGAGGGGCAGGTTTCCCTAAGAGGCCTTTTGTGGCAGCTCAGTAGCTCAGCTGCCACTCTGCTTAGAGCATGCTGAAGCATAGAGATCAGCCCAGAAGTGACTATGAGCAAAAGTGAAATCCAGCCAAACGGGTTGAGGAAGTTTGTGGGGTGCCCTATTTCCCAGGCTGAGGAGTCACTACATGAGCAGGCAGGGTTCCTGTAGATGATGCTCTTTGAGCTCCAAGGAGCAGAAGCGCAGCAGAGTGCCCTGGGGCAGACACATTGCTCTAGAACACCTGCATTTTTCTTCCAGTTGGGCCCTCAGATTCCTTCTGGAGAAACTATATCAAGGGGACCACGCATGAAAAGCCATGCATAGTGCCTACATTCAATACCCTGACAGCACAGACGCAGAGCTCCAGAGTAGGGTTATAACAGATACATGATGGACAAAGATCTGCACAAAAAAGTGCCTGTAGATGGGCTTCTAATTCTTTATAAAGTTCCCAAATAATTGTCTGCATTTTCTTCCAAAAGAGTTCAGCACTGAAGAGATCCCATTCAGAGTCTCGTTCTTAAGTATGGTTACCATTAAGGAGGATATTCAGCTCCCATACTGGGAAGCCCAGATTAGCATAACCACATGCAAATTTTCACACAGCACAGAAACGAAACAATTTCAGAGTATAGCGTTAGGCTTTTAATAGCTTTTTTTGATCCTCATATTAAAAATCAAGTTCCCCCCATGAGCAGTAGGCTGACAAAGCCTGGGTTTCCATTGATTTGTGTCTTGTGACTGGATTTCCAGGAATTTAACAAGATGAAAGCTCCAGCTGAAGCTTTTACTGCCCTGGAGGGCATGAATAAGGGCACGCTTCTGTGAGTGGGACTCACGTGGCAGATTTTCTCATAAGGGACACTGAAAAGATCTTTCTGGACATGTATTTTTGTGAGGTTTGCAGGAACAAAACAAATTGAGCCCTCTCTTTTCTTTCAAAGTTGGATGCATTTAGAGAAAATGGCTCTGAAATTTCTGGAAATGAATGGACTGATGGAGTGATCAGAGAGATTTATTTAAGAAAGCAGGACAAAGATTGATGCAAGTTTATTTTCAAGTTAAAATTGGACAAATAGGAATAGCAATTGTCAAATGGCAGTAGCGGTAATACATTATTACATTTAGTTTGTCTGTGGTGTCTGTCTCACACAAAAGGGCAGATACTTTCTCCTCTACTCCAGTCACCAGCCTATATACATTTTTCTCTGTTGCTGTATATTGGAAGGCTCCTCATGCAACTTGCGCAGTTAAGAGAGTTTGCAAAGACTGGAACGCTCCAACCAGGATCAGCAAATGGAGTAAAACCCAAAGGTTTTCTTTTCCCTCTGTGTATTCAAACACAGCTTGGGGGGCACACATACAATTTGCTAGATTTTGTGACCAGCACTGGCTGCCTGATACCAGCATCTTGGAACACTTGTAACTGTGCCTCTTGCTGCAGTGCTGTGACCCATGCTACTGTGAACATTTTTTTTCACTCTATTCTCCAGCTTGCTCATGCAAATTCTGCTTGAGTAATTAAAAACACAGTCTGAAGGGTATGTTAATAGCCTTTGAGAACAGCCAAGCTTATAAGCTTTCTGCTGTTGACAAATAACAAACAGGAGTCCAAAGTAGTAACAAGCTTCTGGTGCTCATACTGTACTTCTGAAAAATCATTTTTTCATAACACCAAACATGCTCAGAGCACCTTCAATTACAACATATAGTGCAATAAATAATAGCTTATGTCTATCTACACAAATAAAGAACATAAAGTGACAACTCCTGAAGTGTTTGATGTTTACTAATTGAAGCAAACACAACTGCCTGTTTTGTTGTATCTTTCTCCACCTCATTCCCATTGTCTGCTTGCATCTTGTCAGAAACTGCAGCTTTCTGTCTCTGCAGCCGACACTGTTTCAGTGCTGTCCATTTGTACAGGACCTAGAATCACGAGGTATTTATCAGGGCCTCCAGCTGCTACCACAATATAAGTAATTTTATCAGCCTAATGTTTTATTTATCTGCACTAATGTTCCTATTTAAAGAGGAGAGAATGGGGGAATATTAATGGGAAAATTGGGGGCAGGGAGCTGAGATGAGTTATTAAAAGTTTCACCACTTGAGCTTTTAAGCTTCTCTGCATGAAGTTCCTCAGACTGATGTGAATGCGTCCATATCTCTCATGCAAATTGTCCCAGAGGCAGCTATTTTGGGCAGAGAGTAAATTCATTGTGGTGTCACAAAAGGTCGATTAGGTCTGCCAAAATTCCTGGTTGATGCTGATTGACTGTGAGTGACATTTAAGTCTTTCAGACTTCCTTATCTAACCCATTCTCTGCAGGCTGAACATGGATGCGTGCCTTATGCAACCTCACAACAGATACCCGAGCTGCAGATTTAGAAGCTTTTTAATTATCTGTGTGTAGGGAGGAAAAGAAACTGCTATTTTCTCTCCATGCTGAGGGGAGCTCTTTTCAGCCTGCTGCAGGAAGCAACACAAAACCCGGTGAGATGAGTAAATACGGCTCTGCTCCTGGAGATTGAACAGATTTCCCTCAAGCGTTCTCACAAAAACACATCTGTCAGCTAACAATGAAGTGGAAAAGCATCTTCACCTGAAAATCCAGCTTGTCGTGGAAAGCACTAACCAAGTGAAAAGAGAGGTGAAATGGAAACTCTTTTGAATCCTGAAGTCTGGTGTTTGACTTTGCGTGGACCCTGTAATTTCTACTCAGCAGAGCCAGCTACTCAGGTGCTGTGTATCTTTACTTCTGTAATCTACTTTGCAAAACTATCAATTTTCACTTCATCTTGCTGAAAAGAAGAAACTTAATTTCTACCTCTGAAACATAGTTTTGCAAAGAAAACTGATGGTCTGCTTGAAAACTGCACATTTTGGAATATGAGTTATGAAGAAAACATGACAGTGCTGCAGCACACACATACTCATATACATAGGAGTGAAGGGAAAGGGACACTAATGACTGCTCTTTGCTTTCTGAGTAGATTTTTACAGGTTAAACTATAGGGCTTGGGAGGATTGCTGGGTCCAACAACTGGGTAATTTGGATTGAAATTTGGGGTGGAGATGTTTGAAGATAAAAATGAAAAAGCTTCCAGCAATGAATATACTGAAAGTGGATGGAAGGAGCCCAAATCCTTTCTTCCTAACTTCCCACACACTCCTTTTGTGTGAGAAATGTGGTCATCTGTGGCTGTGTAATTTCCAATATCTCAAACAATGCCTGGAATGATAAGCACCTATTGGTTCTAATGACTGGTAACTTTTGGCAGGCATTTAAGAGATTTTTAAACAACCCTTAATCCCTCACAGCTGTAGCTGAATATAGACTAAAAGAATTGGCATTCCCTCTGCATCCTTTGACTTTAAACATAATCACTTGGTGACAGTGATCGCATACATTGTCTTTAACAGTGGAGGAAAATAGCTTTAATTTAACAAAGTGATTTCATCTTGGCTTTCAGAGATGCCTATTGCAAGTGCTATTCAACACATCCCCAGCCCCTAGGCCCAGAACAGCATCCTAAACAGCAGAACACTCCATGCACTGGGTACCCCCTTGGGTAGCTCCATGCTACCCCCTTGGGTAGCTAAAAGGCAGTTTTGACTCAGTGTCCCAGGAAACACGGTACTCCTAACAGTGCTTCTTCCCTCTTTGTCCAGGACTACCTGTGTGTGCGAAACCAGAATTCACTGTGAGACTTCAATGGGGAGTGTGATCGTGGAAATACGGGGAACAGGATATTTCATCTGAAGCCTGCATATAGCCTGAAGTGCTTTATCTCCACTGTCAATACAGCCCCTTCCATTTTGCTCCTGTTCGTAAAGCTTCCCTGATTTGGGCATTTTAAGTGCATGCTTTCCTGTAAGTGTGTGTTTATTTGCTTTCCTGAGCCAGGGGCCACAAACAGTTATAAGAAGAGTACAGGTAAATACAAGTGTGATTTCAAGTCAGAGAAACCTTTAGCAGTTAGAGTAAGATGAGAGCAAACATTATCATCAAACAGTCAGACCATTTTCATTTATAAATAACACCTCAGAGCAATAACTGGTTTGATGAGACTATTTAAAAAACATTACCCTACTATTTTCTGTATTCCATCCATTCAATTTCCCACTAAAGTTTAAACAACTCACTTGGAAGAAAATATCTTTTTATTAAAATAACATTTAAGAATCAGGTACTGAGCTTTTGAGGAATGAACTATTTACATTCGTATGAAAGAAGAATAGTAACAGAAAGAAGTATTTTTTCTTCCAGGCACTGAAAACACTACCAAGATTTAGAGAACCCCTTCTCTGCTGTAAAAGAAGCGTTCTCTTTCTCTCCCACATGAATTCTTCCTCTCACATGCACACTGCACTCTCAGTCAGAGACAGGGAGAGACAAGAAGCAAGCATCAGCCAAGTGAGTTTTTCCCTATTATACTTTCCAACTGACCCTGCAAAACAGCTAAGTGCAAATGCCTGTTGACTAGTTGAGAGAAACAAGTCAGCAAATGAAACACATTAAATCACTTTACATATTCACCATACTTAAACAACAAATGCAATGTGTAGTTGAAAGGAAAACAACTTGAGCTGACTCTGCAAACAATTGGCCTGGTATCACTGTGACCTCAGCCCATGGCAGAAAGAGCTGCATCCTCACAGCATCCCCTAAGCAGCCTGGTATGGGATGCATTGATGTGTGGCCTCATGAGGGGCTTTCTCATGGCACAGACACTGGTGGGTTTTAAGGAGGGATGTGGGTACACCTAAACCCCAAGCACTCACAGCTGCTACAGAGAAGGGGAACTTGCACAGCCCTTGTGTGATGTGGGATCCTACTTGTGAATGTGGGATTCTAAAATTTGGAATAGTTGTAAAAGGATGTTGCTAAATCTTTCAGTGTACAGTAATATTTTTTAAGTGTCTGGTCTTGTTTTTTATACCTTGTATCATTGTTTATTGATCCTGAATGTACAGTTGACTGATTGGCACTTAATTACATGCCATTAAGTAAAATGATAGACTGATTCAGTATTGATCTAGTTTAAACAACATGACCTGAACAGCTTTTCCCTTCAATACCTATTACATAATTGCCCATTTTTGCAGACACATCAAAGCTGCAGCCACATGCTGTACCTCACAGGGCAGACCAATTACATGTGTACAGTGGTGAGGTAAACTACAAAAAGCGTAATCCCCCTGTCCCTTTCCTCATACCCCAAGTTTGGGACAAAATATTTGGTTTTCCTTCTTTAGAATGGACTTTGTCTCTGTGGTAGTAACAGTGGGATAAGGAGGCGAGGGAGCAAGTCTGCCTCACGTCCCACCAGAATCAGTCAGACTGAACATACGGTGGCAGATCTTGAAGCAGTGACATGAAGCCTAACCATTCATTCCTATGTTGTCTGACCCCAGTTCCAGCTCTTGCTACACCACAGGGACCTTTGTAGCTGCCAGCAACTCCAAATAACTTGTGTCTCAAAAGGGCATGGCTGACTCTTAGAGTCAGAGCTCCATCCAATGTTTTTGGTAGCAGTAGGAATGTTTTTCAAGGTCTCTTGATTTCTTTTAGTGATACCTCATGACCCTGTAAGACATCTTCACAAGGCATCTTAATCTCACTTCAGCTGTGAGCAAGGCTTGTGGTGGGAGCTTGGGTTGTGCTTAGGGGTTTCAGCATCTCCGTATGCTTGTGCAAGCTATTTCCATTGCCATCTCAGGATGTTCTGTTGGATGACAATGTGATGTCAAGTCACACTATGTCCAGAGAGATATTAAAACATAGGCTTTAATATACAGTGCCACTTCTTTATCGTGCCCAGCCCCAGCTCTGGCAATTAATGCTCCAGCTCAGGAAGCTCAAATTTCCTTCTAGGACCACTGGGAAAATTGCACTTTGCGAACTCTGTGAGAGGGAGTCTCTCCTCTCCCACATCTGGATGCCATCTTTGTGCCTTCAAATGCATAAAGAAAAGGCAGGAGCTCCTAGCACTTTCAGTGGTCCTGAAATATCACAGATGCTCTTGCTCCCATGAAATGTTTCATCCCCACCAGCATCATTGCAGAGGAAGGGATGGGACATGGCTTCCTCCCCGTGGCAGAAATCCCCTCATCACAATCCTCCTGCTAAGACCCTTGCGGGGAAATTGCAAGTGACAAAGTCCACTTCCCTCAAGTTACGGACAGGCAGTGGCAAAATTTGTTCTCAAAAATGAAAGCAGCACATATTGTACTTGGCACTATGCTGCCAAATCTAGGGGCATCAGTGAGCTCAAGAAAGTGACTGAGAAAAGTGTCTTAAAAGCTGCCCTCAGGTCTGCAGCCAATCCATTCCTAAGGTAGGTACTACATCAGGATCTCATAAGAGTCTCCTTTCAGGTAATTTTCTCCTTCTACATTCCTGAAGTAGTATGACCTTCTCAGCTGCTGTCATTTCCCTATTTTTCTTACCTTTTTCAACTCTTGAGAAAGTAAAAATAATTTAAAAAGGAAAAGGAAGAGCAATATTTTTCTCTTGGCAGGGCTCATCACAGAGTGCAAAGAATTACTGTGTCTCAGCTAAGCTTCTCTGCCTGTTCTTGGTCCACTACAAAGGGAAACCTCTTCCTCTGGGGCTCAGGTTAGGACATTTTGTTTCCTAGAAATGATTAGTTGTCACATTTCAAACAACATTTGGTACTTGCTGCAGCAGCTTGTTCACTCACCCAAGGCACTCTGTGGGCAGCAGGCAGGCAAGCCCTCCTTTACAGGCATACATTGCGTCTGCCACCCTTATCAAGAGCATACTTTATTGCAGGGTTCACAGTTTAGGTCGCTGCTCTCACATGAGATTTCAAGCCCTATTTCAAGCTTTTCCTGTTATTTTATAGACCAGTGAACACCATTTTGTTTTATCTTCCTGCCTTATGGCAGACATTCTTTTGTCCTTAACAGTAGTTAAGCACAAGCTGTGCATGGATCTAAAAAATAACAATAATCACAGTCTGATGGAAAGTTGAAGCCATTTGTCTGAGAAAGAAAAAAAAAAACACCCCAACAACCACAAAACAAATGCAAAACCACAGTCATCTTGTTAGTCCTGGCTGTGATGTGACTTGACAGTGTGACAGAGAAATGTTGCTTTCAGAACTTAAGAACAGTAGTAGGGGCAAATGGAATTTCTCCCCAGCATTGTCTGTTGTCACAGCTTGACTTTCTACTCAGATCATAGACTCATTGAATGGTTTGGGCTTGAAAGGATCATAAGATCACCTAGTTCCAACCCCTCTGCCATGGGCAGGCATGCCCCACACAAGACCATGTCACCCAAGGCTCTGTCCAACCTGGCCTTGAACACCGCCAGGGATGGAGCATTTATCAGTTCTTTGGCCAGCCTGTTCCAGTGCCTCATCATCCTCACAGTAAAGAACTTCACATTCCTCTTAAAAACTTTTCTTTCCACCTAGCCTGTGCTAAGGGATTTCTCATTTTATACTAAACCCACATGCCCCTTTTCAATCCAAAAGCTTTGTTCCCCTCCCATCTTATCTGTTATAGACCAGTGAACACCATTTTGTTTTATCTAACTAGAAGCATCGCTGAAGTTGGTATACCTGCTTGAATGTGGACCTTCTCTTTAGGTCCTGGCATTTCTGGGGCTCCAGGAAGAACTGTGCTTTTCTGCTCAAAAATCATAGTGACTGCTCATAGCCAAAAGAGGCAGGGAATTGATGTGCAAATTTTGGCCCTAGGTCTTGCTTGGACGCAGAATAGGGACAGTAGGTTGTTGACAGGTCCTTGAGACTACTTTAGTGTCACTGGCTTTGCTGGGCCTAGACTGAACATGACACATGGCAAAGGATTATTTTAGCTAAGGTCAGATCAAAGCTGTTAAGATACTCTCTCATCAATAAGTTCTTATTCTTCATAGATATTTCTTAAAGTGATTTATTCTAAAGGCAAAGGGGGCTTAACTGCAAAGTAAGAAAATTCCTCCATCTGACACGTTATTATGCAATCTCATTTGCATAGGAAGCACTTTGATATTGCAGTGAAGGGGCATAATTCCTGCTAGGTTCAGGGCCTTGAAATTCATTTAGGCATTTTTGTCCTTGGAACCATTCATGCACTTGAATTTCACAAAGCACCCTTAGCACATACCTGGAGTGAGAGCAGAATTCTTACCATATGTAGGGTGTGAGTTGGTTCAACTTTAAAACTAATTTTAAATGTTGACTTGTGTAACCTTCAGCGTGTGCTTCCAGATGAAAATTTCTCAGTCTTACCCCAGTAGATAGATCTCCTTGGAAAGTTCATGCATAAACTGTATTTAAGGAAAATAGCTTCTAATTATGCAAAGATATTAACAACCATCCCATCTGATTGTAATGAGGATAATTTGCATTATTCCCAAACAAAAAGCTTCTTTAGAAGAGAGTTATGGCTGAAATGCATTTTGCTACAGTCCAGCTAATGATCAGAAAACCATTACAAAAGTTCTACTCCTCAAAATAGGAATGGCTGAAGATGAACCATTAATAGTCTGCCAACATATTCCCCATCACTACACAACCCTCCATCATTTGTCATCATAGTTTCTTAACTTGTTTTTCTTTTATAAGTTTCCTTCTGCACTTTGGTTCTGATAGAAATACACCACTGAATTTATATTGCCGATTTAAATACGGTTTTCTCAAATGTGCTGTAGAGGGTTTTGAACAGACTATAATCCCAGGATTATTTTGGTTATGTCCCCAGCATGGTAAAATCTTGTACCATTATAATGTGGTGAAGCAGAACATTTCAGCCTTTAGGATCAGAGTGATCAAACCATTTGTGATATGAAATGTGTAGATTATATAATCTAGGGAGACCTCGTGTATGGGATTTTGTGTTTAACATGGTTTTTACGAGCCTATATGGGATGAATGTACGCACTGCATAATAAATAATCTCTTAATGCTACAAGATGAAGTTTCAAAGCAGCCTAACAGAGTCATGTGTCTAAATCCCTCATGACTTTAAAACCCTAAACACAATATACTGGAAATTGGAAAGGAACTTGAGTAGCAATTGCAAACATATTTTGAAACCTATAGAGGGGGAAAAAATGGATTAATGCCATTGTAAATTAAAGAATGAGAGAATGATGAACTGTGTTTTTTGGAGCTAAAGGACCAATATACTTTTGTGGCCTTCAGAGTTTATATGAATTATCTATCTGTTGTACAGTATACTTCTAGAAGTGTTTTCTTTGCAGAAAGCTCTAACTTTGTTCAGGGTTTGACAGTATATTTCTTTTTTTGAAAAGAAAATTGGATAGAGAGCAGAGGGAAAGAAATGCATCTGGTGGGTATGTGGTTTTCTTCTTGTTTTGTATTAACTGAATATTATTTAAAAGGCTATATCCACCATAAGAGCTGTGATGAGGGATAATGAAGTCCCTCATCTGCACACAGAGAATCAGCAAAAGGAGGTAGCTTCTCTGCTAATGTTAATTGTCTTTGCTAATGAAAATCAGCAGAGAATCAGTGGTTTTCACTAGCTCAGAATCTCATCCAGGGTGCTTAAAAACCTTCTAACAATGTAAAATGAAAAACAACATAGTGCAAGGTTTGTGTCATCTTAGGTAGCAGTAGGCTGAAATTTACAGGTTTTATTGCAAATATGTATAATATAACTTAGTTGGAATTAACAGGTACAGTATGCCTACAGGTATGAATAGAAAGACCTGACTTTGAGTTTGTGTTAACCTGTATGTTCCTTTATAGTTAAGCATTTAAAGATATGTTACTTATGGTGTTATTTTACTGTCTACACATTTTGTATTTTTTCAGAAGACATTTTCTTTGGCAGTCCTAAATACAGATATGTGGAACTTCTTTTTGCAAAAACGGTAAAGTAATTTCTGTGTTTGAGGGAGAATTCTCGAGCTACACAGCAATTGCAAGGCCTGCGACACTGAAAGATATAGACCTTCTATTAACATCATTTCAAAATCCAGTTAGGCTACTGAAGCTGTCATTGATGATAACAAAGAAATTAACACCAGAATAAACAAAGCCCAGATTTTTATGGATTTGTGTAGTGTGCTCAACTGCAATTTCTGATTGAAGCATTCCCTGTGTTTGGGGAATCAATCCAGGATAGATTCCACATGGATTCCCTAGTCTCTTATAAAAAGCGGGCTCCTCTTCCAGTTCTCACATCTATTGCACTCAAATTTTCTTCTTCCTAGCCACCTATTTGCAATAGAAATTAGGATCTTAATTAACTTCTACATCTCTTTCATTTCTATTAAATTGGATTGAAACCAGGTAGCAAGTTCAACAGTCATTGGGGGTAGGGATTCAAAGTCACACAAGCAGGCTGACTGTATGTATACTGTGTACATAAGAAAAAAGAATGAAGCTCCCAATTCAACCAGCTGAAACTGCAATCATTCTGTGACTCTTCAATATCATTTCCCCCATCTTCCTTCCCCATAGAAGTTAGTTCTCTCTTCTAATTCTTTGTCTCACAGTTCCTACATTTTTACTGCAGTCCATTGCATGCATTTCTTTCTCCCTGTTCCTACGCCAGTTTTTCTCTTGGGAATGTCTTTCTTATAATTTCCTCCCTGGAGGTTCCTAGCTCAGTAGAGTTGCTTTTGCTCCAAGGTCACAATCTAGAAAACAAGGCAACAGAGGAATTTTTCTTTGAAATGCGAAGCTTGCTAATCACATCCAACCGCATTCAGTAGGAGCTCTTTTCCCTCCCCCCTTCGCTATGTACATTTGGATCTCTTAATTGTTCATTTCTATTCAAAGCAATTTCCTTGGCATACACATTTTCATTAAATGTAATGAAGGAAGGACAATTTAGCATCCCACCTGTGACAATTCACTGATTCAGATCATGATGACCTATTGTGAATACTTGGGCTTCAGTCAAGATTTTGATTAGTGGAAAGAAGCAAGCTCTGCATAATTAAAATTATAGACAGAATTTATTTATTCAAAGCCAGTTTAATTTAAAAGTAAAAGTCGGTTAATTAGGTAAAAGCTGAAGTAGTAAATGTGTGTAAATGTGAGCAACGTGAATGTAATAAAAATGTGTGTAAATGAAGTAGTAAAAGTGAATGCTCCTCCATAGCACTCACTGGCAGAATATCTGAGATATTATAGTTTGTCTCAGTCACTTCATGTCCTGAAAAGTTTGTCACGTGTGTCATCTGCAGGAGGGGATGATTTATTTGTGGGTACACTATAGGAAAAACAAAGAAGCAGCTTATAAAAAATGGAGTTTGAAAAATTTGGTGTAAATCTTATCTGGAACAATTTGAAGTGATTCTTGCTCAGCTGTCATGCAATAGCCCATGACTGGTTTGGCCTAGAAACTTCAAATATGATTTATTCAAATGGTCCTCATCCCTCCCACTCTGCACAAAAAATGGAGAGGGCTGGTGAACTTGGAAGCTATCCCCTGGAAACTGGAAACAGGACAGCAGCCTGATGGGATCTGAAATAGCTTATTGAGTTTGTCACCAACACTACAGGCTTCTGAAGCCACAAAATAGAAGAATGGACAGCAGCAGTCTGTTTTACTGTTGGAAAAGGAGCTTCAGTCTCCTTGCAGCCAGCTGTTCTTTTAGTAACACACTAAGTATTAATATATAGGGACTATTAATACTACTATCACCATCACACACAAACAGCAGTGTTGCATGGAGTTTCTAATTCTGTGACCCCTCTGTTAGCTCCATAAACAATGGTGCCCTGAGACACACGATCATTTTCTCATTGATTCTCGTTAGTCTTCCAGTCTCATATCATCATGAGAACATGCAAGAAACATTTAGGAGTGAAGAAAAGCAGTTTTTCCTTATGATGTATCTTCTACCATCACCATGTTGCTGTTGATTCCATCCAGGATTAAAAAACTCACTGCAACAAAGCAAACAGCATGGCAGTGACTATAAAAAATTGCAGCTTTAGCAACAAAGAGTACACAATGAAATCTGAAAAGTATCTCTCAGATAATTACAGAGCTTTATGCTGCAGGCTGAACATGTGAATTTCATACAATGTTTATTAAAAATAAGTACATTATTACAAAAAGAAATCTGATGTGCTTACATTTGCGAATGTATATTGAAAATTTGAAGAGCAAATATTATTCAAAAAAGCTTTTTAAAAATACCCTGGGCAGAGGACAGTGTTAAAGCAGAATTTACTCCTTCCCCACTCAAAAAACAGAGAAAGAATTTGAAAACATAAAGCTAGGGCTCCCCAGACAGACAGTAATGTTTTTGCCTTCTTAGTTCTATCCTTTACACTCTACAGCAAAAGTAAATACAAGCTTGTTATATGTATCCCAGCTCATTTGCATTTCAAATTGTCCTAGCAATTTGAATATGAATAGATCTTTGTGTATGAGAGGGATGACTCATTTCAGTGGTTGAAAATCATGGTCAGAAATTGTATATCAAAATGTTCTTTCTGCAGAAAAATGAGAGCTCCAATTGTAAGAATGCTTACTTCTGCTTCTCCATCCCTAGCAGTGTTCAAAACCAGGTTGGACAAGGCCTTGGGTGATATGATTTAGCGTAAGGTGTCCCTGCCCACAGCAGGGGGGTTGGAACTAGATGATCTTAAGGTCCTTTCCAACCCTAATTTTTCTATGATTCTATGATTCTGGGAGTGTGCCAGGTATGTGTATGAAATACCTTGAGACCTGAATTCGCTCATACTTTGCTTGGATAGTTTGCTATGATATTTCATGCTGTACTTGGTTTCCTTTTGACATCATCTTATTCATATAACAAGTTTGCAGAAGAAGTAGAGCTTTCACACAACTACAAACACTAGGTAAGTAAACTTGCTGCACAGAAGCCAGAGAGATCAAAGAAAGACTGAAACTAACCGTCAGGTTACTTGGCAGAAGCAGTATTGAAAAATCTTATTGTTTGGTTTTGTATTAACTACTTTGGTTTTTGAATTTTCCTCCCCATTCCTAAAGAAAAACATGAGGATTTTTACCCTTTTGCATTTTTAGAAGAATTTTTACTCTTGTCTAGTCCAGAATATAACCAAGCCTCATGAACTTCATTTCAATGATGAAAAGACAGAAGGCACAAAGAAGTTTTCCAAAGTTTTTATTTGATGTGAGATTTGAACAGAAGACAAAGCATCGTCAGCCTTATCTTACGTATAATCACGCTTCCATCCAGCAACCTGGAGGTGTTGAAAACTGCCAGTAAATGAACCACACTGGAGTTAATTTTTTTCTACTCCTGAGTGAAAGAAAGGGATGTTATTATTCTTTTCTGTCCCACTTAATGGTTCTGTGAATCTGCTGATGTGCAGGTATGTTTTGAAAGCCTCAAATTACACACCAATCTTTAAGTGAAAGGACAGCCAACACTGTCCAGAAATGAATAGTAGGTGCTGTTTGAAGCAGTTAATCACTAATTTTACATTGATGTTATATGTTTGTATTCCATTGAGTGTCAACTGATGCAAAACAGCATCCATGGTAGTGAATTAGTGAGAAGTGACCTGGTAGTGAATTTGTGTAAATTCTCTTTATAAGGCCAGTGATTATTTTGGTTACACATTAAGCTTAAAAAAGTGCTGGTAATCCTAGCTAAAATCTCACTACATATGTTTCACAGAAAGCTTGAATTCTCAGGAGCGTGTTTTTATTACTGGAGACTGGTATGTCAGATTCTTGAGCCCTAGGCAATAACTTGCAATTTTCCTGTAACAGATTTCTTCTGGGTTTGCATTGAAATAGCTGCTTACTATGTCTTCTAAATCTACCTTCCATTTCTTGAAAACTTGGAAGCAAGAATTAAATGCTTTCTTTTCACTTTGCAGAGCTGTCAGGGAAGGGGGTTAACACACATTTATTTCTGAAACTAGTAATGGTGAATAGTACACATAAGTATTTGTGCAGTAGCTCTCAATCTGTAGTCTGTGATGTCGGGCCTATTTTTAGGTGAATAACCACATTTTACGTTCCCTGTACAGAGGCATTAACTAGATTCATTTAGGGATCACAAATACATAGCTTGAAGAACATAGTGTCTGAGGAAGTGGATGAGTAGAAGGTACCATCTGTAGGTCTAAATAGCTTCATGTAAACTGCCCCAGGATGCAACCAAAAACCAAGGCAAAAGCTCATGAATCCTCCCTTTTCTTCTGATACTGACTAGTTTGCCTCCTTCCCTACTTTCCTTCAAGGAGGCCAATAGAATCAAACAATTTCTTTTATCTCTTCCAAAGGACCATGGCCACATCCTCTTTAATCTCCCCCCTTAAAACCATCTTCTGCTATTTTGAGGGGCAGCTTATGTCAGCACCCAAATTAGCTTTTTGCTTGCTTTGTAATTCCTACAGGCAAAAGATAGAAGAAATACCCCTTACAAAAGACCTGGATAGAAGTGTCTCCTCTGCACCTTGCTGTGCTGGGTTGGCCCTGTCCAACTGTGTCTTTTGCTTCCACCTTCTCATGAGACAATGCAGGGATGTGCTCGAATTTCTCTTCACTGACAGAGGCTTTTAAGGCCCCTGGGGTTTTCAGAGCAAGAGTCAGAGACCCTGCAAGACAATGCCACCTGGACACCTGCTTTCGCTTGGGAGCCGCAGCTGGTCTCTGTAAGGAATGTTTGAATGCACTGTATGACTAGTGTGTACTTCTAAGTTCCGAGGCTTCATGTGTGTTGGTGTTTCTAATCTCAAGTAACTGATTTGGTTTTGTTCATGCGTGAAGACAGATAGTGACATGCAGCTCCTTCCTTACATAAACACATGCACAAGAAAAGGTGGAGGGAATAGAAATAGGTAAACAAATGCACAAAAATGGTAAGCATAAATATTGCAAAAGTTGATAGGTCAAAAATATATGGCAGGTAGACCTCTAGAGAAACAGATGGCTAGCTCATAGCAATAAGCAGTAGTTGTCTATGAAAGATGGGTAAATGCAGTGGTAAATGACTTGTGGCTCTTCAAAATTTAATTTGCCATGAAAGCCCATCATGAATGATGCAAGGGCAATGCTTCATGGAAAACTATCCCGTACTACTTCTTCTCTTCTTCACCTATGGGATGGAAAATTATCTGACGGATTACAAACGTGAATGCAGATAAGCAGAGATACCTCAGCACTTGACAGCTTTCAAAGTTTATTGTCAAACCAAATTAGCAGAAGTCTGACAAGTATGAGCAGGCAGAACAGCAGGCAAGATGCTAAAATATCTTCAGTGAAATCATTGCCTTCCATGGTATTCTTACAATTCTCTCCTTCCCCTTGACCTCTATTTGATAGTTCATAAGATATAAAGTTGTGAGCAGCCAAAAGCAACTGCTGGGGAAGTTTACAAAAGCCTTATTTACTCCTCAGTCTCTTTCCCACATAATTTGTTGGTACCTGTCAGTTGTGAAATGCCTGAGGAAAGGGCAAGGGCTCTTCTATTTTTATCAATAGGTCTTAAAGAACACTTTTAAGCACTATTTTTAGTCTCTGATAAGCAGACTATACTTGAAGTTGTAGCACAACATGTGGAATGGAGATAAAGTGCCCACAGAAGTCTGGCTATCGTAAGGCTGTGGAGGGACTGTGAGGAATAGCGATGTAAAGAATTGTGCAGTTACATATGTGTGCTGGTCGTCAGAGACTTCCTTGTCCTCAGTTTGGAGCCTTTGTCCTCCATTTACCTTTATTATATAATGTTTTGGGTAGATGGACACCTGTAATACACAAGTTTCCCACAACGTGCAATGGGAACTGCCGTCACAAGGCAGTTGAACCTGACCTAGAGCTGATGTCTCCTAATTCAGCTACGAGCTCCTCACCTGTGGTCCTTTTGCTTTTTGTGTGTCTGGTGTTCAAGTGCTTTGCTAGATTGTCCCATATGAATACTTTCAAGTTAAATACACATTTCTAGTTGTTGGTGTTATGCAAAAAACTGTGAGCTTAAGTCACACTTCCCAATAGACAATTCCAAAGCTCTCCAGGCAAAGTTGTCCCTTTCTGTCCTTGTTTCACTGCATGTCATCAGGATCCCCCTCCTCTCAGCATTCAGTGTTTCTCAATGTCCTCAGGGAAGTAAGAAATTAAATAGAATGTATTTTCTAAAGAAAAGCAAGGGAGCGCTACTGCTGGAGCTGGATAAAGTTGAGACAGCTCTGTCAGCTGCATGTCTTCTCTTTGCAGGGAGCTGTCAGTAAGATCTTTAAAGTTGGGGAACTTATGCAGGCAAAACAATTGCGTGTGTCATTTGTAATCTACATGTGCAAATTGGCCCATGTTGAAAGCAAGAAAATTCATTATTATTTATATAAATAGATCTTGTAGATTTCATTAAGATTAGGTCAGGCGGTGGAGTTGTTATCGAATAGGCTTGTTTGCACTTTTGTTAATCTTCGTTTGCAAATGCTGATTAGTGCCACAAAACTCTTGCTGTTTACTGCAAAATCCTGCTTCTCTTCTTTTCTTCTTGTCAGGAAGACTCAGGAGGAGGGAAAAGGGAGTGTGAAAGAGAGAGAAGGGGACTTCAAAGCCAGTAGCCAGAATGAGAGGGAAAATGAAAGTAGATTTGCTTGAATCAGGAAAGGAAGGGACGGCAGGAGATAGAAGCTCACTTGCTGTCTTAACATCCTGGATGGAGCAGGCTCAAACAGGACCTCCTGATAACGAAGCAGTGGTACAAGAACTGTCTAGTTTAGTGGGGTCAAAACCCTAGGGACATAGAAGCTCCTGAACACTGAGCAAGTGGTGCTTCCCCCTTGCTTTTCAGTTCATACAGGTCTTACATCCCTCTGAACAGCAATACACAAATCCTTCCTTCAGGTGCATGCCCATCAGATGACATGATGAATGCCTGCTATCTGCAGTTTGCTCTTCACCCATTCTCTCCAGAACAAAAGGGTGCATACTGAGCATACTGTATGATTTTGGAATATTTTTGTTGGGCTGCTAAATTTTGTGCTTTACATGGATGTGACATCTACAGTGCTGTAATCAGCTAACTTTCAGATTTATCTGTTTAGTAAAAAGAAAAAAAAAGAATTAGAGGTTATTTGATTGATATAATTCTGTAACAGCTACTTGTTCATAGTGCTAACTCATTTGGTGAAACTGGGAATCCAGGATGGGGATCCAGAGAGATGGAGGGCTGCAGGAAAAGCCAGAAGCAACAGAAGTGGAGTGCCAACAAAGTGTTAGGCGTATTGAAGGAGGAATACATGTATTGCCATGGGGAAACAGTGAGTGATGCTATGGGGGATCTGTACATGTGCATGCACAGCAAGTGCTCTCACACCAGGGCTGGAACATAACCTTAGCTTGGACAAGCTTGCCTATACTTTTTTTTATTACATCTTTTTCCAGTCTCTGCTTCCTGCTATGCTGTATCAGAATCCCATATGAATCACAAAAAGAGACATCCTATCTCCTTTTTCTCTTTCCTAAACCTTTCCTTTCTTGTAGGTACACCTTAACATCTTCATTTAAATGCTTACTGCTCTTCAAACTCCTTCCCAACAGTACCTGATAACTAGGTCAGTTTTTTACCATCTAATTGTGTTACCAAATGCTGAACAAATACATCAGGGCATTAAAAACACATGAGGGGCGTGGATCTGCATAGTCAGTATTCAGTTTTCCCCAGACCCTGGAATAATGGCCCTGTATTGCTCTTCATTGAAGAAGCCCATTACTGCATGGAGGAAAAGCAAAACTGCTTTCTAAAGATCCCAATGACGGAGGCTGTGGGAAGCATGTGCAATGTTTTCTCAAAGAAAGTATTCACAGCAGATTTTATTTTTATATATTATAAGTAACATGTTCCAAGGAATCGTAAGTAACAATATAAAATTAAATTTGGTGAATGTGCTGAGGGATAATCCTTAGAGAAACCTTATCTATCTTGAGTATTCAAATATATCAACTTGTTGGGCATGATGGCAATTACTGCACTACATATATTCAATTTGCTCTTGTATATACAATATTATCTTCCATAAGGAACGGTAAACTGCAGAACATATTTCAGTAAACACTATTCTGAGCAAACAGAAATGGCTTGAGTGTGCACCTCCGTGCATAATAATGTAGCAATGAAATATTTCTGTGACAGAGTTGCTGAGTGTAGGAGACATTACATCCTCTGAAAAGTTCCTCAGTGTTAGCAGGTTGTTCTTTATAGTCTGGCAGAGACAGCCTTTAGGAGTTCTGGCGTTTCCTAAAGTGGGGTGGGAATGCATGTGTTCCTTTTGGCCAGGTAAATTAAAGCAAAAATGAAGGTGGTTCCATCATTCTCATAGACATTATGCTACAAATCCAGAGACAGCCTAATCCATCCATATATACCCATATGGATGCATGTATACATATGTATGTATGTGTGTGTGTGTATATGCAGATCTGCAGGGTATACTCAACCTGCAAAAATGCTGTCTGAAAGCTTAAAGCAGAGGTGTCTCCTAGCTGACAATGGAGGTTTGTAGAACCACTTTGTTAGTTTTTTTTCTGTATTCTTTATGTGACTGAAATCGTATGTTCCCTTATATTTCAAATTCATGTTCAACCATATGGTAGGTTGTGCAAGCCCACCCTTCTTACGTGCTTTATTACAGGAGCACGTAGTTAACCATCAGCCAATGCACCCAGCAAGCTGCATATAATCTGCTGTATTAGCTTTGAAGAACACATATTAAAGAACCAGCATTCAGGCCTGGAGCAGAACAGGAATATTTTGACTAAATACTTGTTGTCAGGAGATGCTGATTCATCGAAATGAAGCTTTTTGACAAAAAGGGCTAGCTCCTCTAGCATTTTCCTTTGGCATTACATGTTGGTTTCTTTTCAATTAAAATGTTTTATCTGAGAGGTCAGAATGACCTTTCTGTTTTAGAAAAGAAAATAAATTCTAGCTTAAAGCCAAGAAAAATAAACGTATCTGTTTACAAATGTGGTATTTTGAAATATTCGGGAGAGACCAGTTCACCCATCCAACTGAACATGTGGAAAACTGAAATATCAGCATCCTCACTTGAGATGGGATTCTTCTTAATCACTGTAACCAGTTCTTGTGATGTTGTTAAAATTCTTCCCTTCCCAACTGCATGTGTCTCTCTAGTCACAGCACTCTTCTGCCTGTGTTTCCTTCCTCTCTGCAGAAGTTCTGTGCTGTATGCAGTAGTATTTTAAACCATAATTCAAGGACATGGGTATTATATCCCCTCTGAAAGGGTACTCCATGTTTTGGAGGAAAAAAAGCAGCCAGAGAACATGCACATGCACTTTTGGATGCATCTGGTTTTGTCTTGGCTTCCTCTCTCCGTGTACTTCATGTGGGACATATTGAAGGTTTCAATACCAAGTTACCTACTGATACAAACAGGTTAAAGTTGACTATAATCAAGACACCTGCAATTCTTTATAACACTATTAAGTTTTTTTATATGCTCTGTTTTATCTTTTTTTTTTTCTAAAGGTGCCTTTTCCTAGTTCTGCCCTCCAAGCTACTTGGGCTGAAACCCTTCCCACTGCTCTTTTTGATGTCGATTCACCGCAGAGGCCAGCAAGCCATGGAGTCAGTGATGGAAGAGCCATTACTTTCCTTTTTAGTTGCAATGTAGTAAACTGAAATACCTGCAAAATGTTGGGGTGTGATGGGCTGAGAGGCTCAATTCCAGCTGAGGTAGTAGGGTGTAGGGTGTGAAATTTCCCACAGAAAGGACAGTGGCCTTCATTTGAAAAGACAATAACTTCCTGATACACTTTAACTCAATCTCTTATGACCATTTGACTCTACCTTTGAGCAATAAGGATAAAAGTATCTCTTAAATTGACTTAAAGTCCATGTAAAAGGTTGCACCCATTCAGTTAAATTCATTTTAAACCTGATTATTTAAATCAATGTCACGTTTGTGTGCAGACAAGACCTAAGTATTAGTCTTTTGTGGATGTAGTGAGTTCTACAGAGTGAATTGAAATGGACATTTTTTTTCTCACAATCACACCCCATTGGGACTGAAAAAGGAGTTTTAAAAGATTGAAATTTGGCTTTCCTGGACACTTTCCTATTCAAGGTATTCCAAAGAGCTTTTCAGTAATAAGCTGAATGCTGGTGTTACAGAGACTGCGCAGACAAACACAGAGACTGTTAATTCAGCAGCAATAGATCCAAAAAAGCTATGGAGGTTGAAGTCTCTATTACCAAAAGGGATACTGCTGGCAGACTGCCTTCAGAGTCCCTTCTCTGGGACACTCCTGTGGATGACCTTCATCCTCATAAGCCTGAGTTTTCACCTGACACCAGGTGCCACTGCAATATGTATGTCACTTTGTAGGAAGCTGTACAGCAAACCTACGTGCATGGGATAGGTCCTGGGAAATAGATAGAAGCCAGGAAACAACTAACATAGCTGGCATGGGGTGAATACATTACAGTTCCTGTCAAATTCAGGCAGCAGTGAAGGACTTTCAAACCCTTTTTCTTGGTCTGTCTTGGTGCTTGGCAGCTGGGCAGAGACTGAAGGCTGCTGCTGGGTACATACGCAGTCAGAACCAGCCTGCAGTTGTCACACACACACACAAGCATCATTGCATCACCTGGAGGCATCCCAATTAAATGGAATTACCATCCCCACCAAGCCATAGTTATCACTATTAAATGTCATTAGGCTTAAATTAGGTTTGCTCCAAGAGATGTCCTGATTAAATGAATTTTTGATTAAGTCCAAGTGGCATGTATTTTAAAGTACTCTGTTACCATACACATGTGGTTTTCCTAATTTCATTCTTTCGTCACTCCAAGTTTTTTGGTTGTCATAGCATTAAGTCCTCAGTTAAGCCCACAAGTGCAAAAGCACTTTCATATTTGCAATGACATTTTCCCATTTTATGAAAGGGAAGAGAGCTAGTTCGAAGAATCAGGGCCTTGGTCATGCTGGAAGAATGGTATATGCAAAGATAAAGCTAGCACAGTTGATTAGGGAATCAACTGAATCTTCCGCAGACTGCAAGCTGTTGAAGGGGTGAGTGGAGACTATGTACAAACCATCAAATGAGTATGAGGTATTTTTAATTTTCCCGTCAGTGTTCTTGCTCATTCACTCACAGATGAACTTGAATAAGCTCAGCCTAAATTTTCTTCCTATGGATGGTCAGGGATGTTGCAGTACAAGTTCTTTGCTCTGCTGAGCCTTTCCTTTTCTTTCCTCCACATGTTTTGTAAATTAACAAAATAGAAACCTGAAAACTTCTGGCATTTGGCCATTGAAAACTGAATGGATTTCCAGTGCTTCAATCAATGGTTTTAAAACATTGAAGAAAAATGTCAGAAATCAAATATTTGTAAAAAAAAATGTTTATGTCAAGTAGGTGGGAAAGAGGAGTGGAAGAGAAAGTAGAGGGAAACCCCATTTCCCTACTGGTGCAAGAAGAAACAGGTCAGCAGTATGACCCAGAGCAACATAGAAACATTGTGGAAAGCAGCCAGATTCAGAGAGAACTTGTTATAGGTCAAGGTAACTCATCACAACCTTTTCCTACTGTTTTCATACAAGACAGTGGTCACTACTAGCTACAGGCCACCTCATTGATGAATCCATGATGAATCTGGAGTCCTGGTGCCTGACCAGCTGTGGCTTATGTAACACTCTTCTGACCTGTACACATGTGACTTCCCAGTGACAGGACGCAGCCTGGCAGTGCACAGACATGTGGCGAGGAAGAAAACTGCTTAAGTCCTGATTTTCAAACATAACTGGCAGTCCCATCACTCTGAATATGCCACCTGATACCGACTAAATAAGTGTGCAAGTAGATATAAGAGGAAAAATGTTAACAATTGTTAACTTTGAAGTGGTGGTTAAGCATCAGAACAGGTTTCCTGGGTAGGTTGTGCAATCCCCATCCTGGGAAATCTGCAAAACTTAACCAGACAAGACACTGAGCAACCTAATCCAACTGGTTAGCTTTAGTTACAAAGTTAGACTAGAGACCTTCACATGCCTTTTCCAAGCTCAGTTATTCTACATTTTGTGCAGCTCTTTTCCCCAAGTAATAGGTATCCTTTTTCTCCATCTTCTGTCAAAATTAATGGAATGAGATATGTAAACATCCTGGAGATCCCAACCCATGCTCTCCAAGCATCTGACCAGAAGTTTCAGACAACCTGTTGCTCTGAGGAGTTGCGCAAAGGAGCTACTCACTTGGCTCAACTTGGAGCCTGCTTTTACTCTGGCTGAGGCCCAGTCCAGTTCCCTAATCAGTGCAAGTTGAGTACAGAAAACACCTCTCTCTCTTCTCTAAGCAGTCCCTGGAGATTCCTATGTATGTGTCAGACAAAGGCTGCATAAATCAGTAGCCTTTCATCAATGCAGCTCAGTGAAGGCACTGAACAGCTCTGTTGCTGTTCAAACCTGAATGCCATCTGAAGAAATAAAGAAAATAAGAATGTCATAATGCATTGAAAAACTGAATAATAAAAACTTGCTTCCATCATAGCTCTCTTCCATCAAAGATTTTATTCAGATAGCATTCCCCATTGTACAGATTGAGAAAGTGAGGCATAGAGCGGTTTCACACAGCATTTTCTAGAGCAGCGACCTGAACCTCATTTGCTTCAGCCTGATAACTGGAGAAAGTGCAAAAAAATTAAAGCTGATCTGAGTAAATAAATTTATCTTCTTGACTTAAGCTGCCATAGCAGTTATTTAGGTTTAGAGAAAGCAGAGCAAACATACATTGTCTTTGTCATGAGTGCTGAAAGCATGTTCTGTGTCACATCACTGCATGGAAGACACTTGCCTGGACTGTGTGTCTGGCCCTCATCAGAGCTGTCAGTCACAGACAGACTGGAAATTACAGCTCCTTCTTTGGATCATGCTGCCCCCATTAGTGTGTTCAAAATGAGCTTCTTATTTATTTTAGACTTTGCACCTAAAACCACAATCTGAATGCTTCTCTGAATGCCCTTGTACAACATAAAAGCCTTTCTCATCCTTGTGATTTTTCCACAGCTGCCTCAGGTGTCTGTACTGCTGCAAAAAGCAATTAAAGGACAAGGAACTTGTCTGTCAAGCACAGATCCGTAGAGTGTTTTTGCTTTCTCTTATTTGCCTTCTAGCCACCACAAAACACCGTGATCAAGGTACCCACTTTGCCTCAGGACTCCTTTTCCTCTTATGAACATAAATATTGTTCATACAGAAAATAATTGAGTCCTCAAGCCACTCATTTGAGTGGACAAATACAGATTGAAGGCTGCATGCTGATGCCCTAATATGTTCACCCAGGTCTTGGGACTAGTGCTTTGTTTGACTGCCTTTAGGCTGCTTTCCTCTCAGTGTCTTCCTCAGATCCTCTGAATCACTCTCAGAGACAATAAGGCTTTCTCCGCTGAATGGGTCTAGATATTTCTCAAAGATGTAGTTCATTCAGGAACAACAAACAGAGCTACAAGAGCAATGCTTTTGGCTATGAAGGCTCAGGCACATTTTACTCTTGAAGTAGTACTAAATTGCAGTATGTGTCAGAGCTAGATCACAATACATTCTCTGTCCAGGGCATCTCATAAAGTACTGTGTATACCACCTGTACTTGTGAGTAACGACACAAATGATGGGACATCCAGCTCTGTTTTCCATTAGATTAAAACTGAGAAAAAAATTGTCCTTGGCAGGACAGCATTTGAAACAAGCAAAGTTTGAGGTGTCCCGTTGTCTTTGAAAAGCAGATTAAAATGTGCTGTGATTTCTTCCTGATTGATACTACTGCAGTCATGCAGTAGCATTGTCTTTATATATAGTATATATTGTCTTTATGCCTGGAATACATGAGTATATCATCCCTGTTGCATTGCACAACTCACGGCATGTGTTTGATCAATAATATAAGCACATATTGTTTTCCTAAGAAACAAGAGCTGAAAGCTTTCTTATGTTCACTAACATCATCTACTATTGATACAAAAAGCACCAGGGTTTTTTTGATTGTATTTTCCACAGTACAGCTTCATTCTCTGCTTATTTATGTCCACCACAAGCAGAAAATACAGCCAAGTCTTCTTTACCAGTATTTCTATATATCAAGAAAACAGAAACAGACTCTTCACAGTGGTGCATGGAAGATGGAAGCACAGTGGATGATATAAACTCAAACAAGAGAGGTTCATCTCACATATAAGGAAAAACTTGTCACATTGAGGACAGTTGAGCAGTGGAACAGGCTATCCAGAGAGACTGTGCATCTAATTCCTCATCCTTGGAGGTTTTGAAGGCCTGAAGGGGAACAGACATGAGACATCTAGTTTGACCTTAGAACTGACCATGCTTTGAACAGGAGGTTGGACTAGAAGCTTACTGAGATGTCTTCCAACCTGAATTATCCTATGGTCCTACAAAATGGCAACTTTCTGTATGCTAGAACAGACAGACAACAGCAAAAGAGACAACTTCCTCACTATATGGTTGCATGGGTTGTGAACAGCAACAATACAAGGGGAATGGCTGGTTATGATGCTCATGGACTTCTTTTTCTTAGAATTCTAGTCCAAGGAAACAGACACAATGTCTTTATGTATTCTTGAAAGCCTATATCCAGCCAAGACTGAATAGTTACTGGCAAACGTCTTGTTTGTGAGTTGAGTGTCAGCGTACTCTCCTGTTAGACAGA
Source organism: Pezoporus wallicus (assembly GCF_028554395.1). Lineage (NCBI taxonomy): Eukaryota > Metazoa > Chordata > Aves > Psittaciformes > Psittacidae > Pezoporus > Pezoporus wallicus. The sequence goes on from NW_026640775.1 coordinate 2,259,107, forward strand.
CAGAGCTGTCACTGTCTGAACAGAACTTCTATGTTCAGACATGGATGGTACCAAAAAATCCTCATATCCTGGGTTTGGAAGATTTGGTGTTCTTTTAGGAGCATTCTGACAGATTTAAAGATATATAGAATCATCTTACACTGCTACCATCACGTGGGCCACATATGCGATTTTACCTTGTCTGTCTTGTAGTAAAGTAAATGCTATTAAGCCAAATAGCTTCCAGCTGAGATATAACAATGTTTGATATAGTAACATGTTGCCACAATGCAAATGGCAAGCCGCTGTAGGTAACTAGCAGAGCTCACAAACACGAGAACAACCTCAGCTTCTCTCCACAGACCATGCAGGGTTTAGCATCTTTGATAATAAGCAAGCTGAATATTGCATCTCTCCAGTAAACTTCAAGCTGTATTCAGATCACCTGGCACCTAAGTTCATTCCTTGCTATCAGATAGAGACAGTTTTTGGTTTTGTTCCCCTCTTTATACTTGCTTCTCCAGACTGTGTTCTGGAGCTGCTCTTCACCTAAAAGGGATACTGTCTAAACACTGTGTGTGACGACTGCTTAGCTATCTGAGCTATCCTCTTCTGCTGTCATCACTCAAGTCCCAGCAGTAGAAAAACAAATTAGCTAACTCATTCTGAGCAAAACTGCTCCAAACCTAGACCAGAGGAACAGGGCTATTCAATATAGTTAGATGATGGAAGACATCTTTTTGTCATCACCAAATTACTTATATATCCAGCATATAAAGGAAAATTAAGAAATTTTTGGCCTAGGATACTAAAGAAGAGGTATGGCGTGTGTTTTTTTGGAAATAGTACCAAGTGATACCCTTAGTACAGGTAATCTTGAAATCATCCCTCTAAAATAATCAAAATTGTCTGTTTTTTTGAAGGCAGAATATGAACTGCATGACCCTACCAAGAGCGAGAAATATACAGTGTTTATATGGAAACAATAAATTGGTTACTTCCATCTAAAACAAGAGTGGAACACAACTACTCCAGGATATTTTTCATACACTCAGTGAACACTGACTTGGGGTCTCACCAGAGTACAACAGAGGGGAAGGAATCACTATGTGTGCTGAACATACAAGTGTGCTGTGTTAAATTAAGTTCTGTGGGAGAAGTATGCATGTGTGTACAAGGTATGCTTTTATCTTAGCAAGAGTAGGGGCATGAATAATATACAGGATAATATGTATAAATGTAGCAGCATGTGTGATTGAATGTGGATGCATGAGGCAGTTGTACATGTCCATTTAGCTCCAATTTGCTTTTTACCTGCCTTAAATAGCATTTTTGTCACTGTTTGATGAGTGAATGTAGCAGCTAGCATTGCTGGGATGATGTTTTTAAATGCTGTGTCTACTTCAGACTCATATACAGTGTTTATCTTGTCGTCTGTGTTGTGGTCATTACCCATGGTTGAATGACTCTGCTTCTGGAAAACCGGAGTCTGTCAGTGCTTATCCTCCATTCCTTTCAGCAATTTCTGTTTCCTACCAAACTATTAGTATTTTGTGGACTTACAAAAGACGTGAAAATATTGTGTGTTCCACGACTGAGCTGGCACATGTGAACAACAGCCCTGGCAAGCCCTTTGCCTCTCCAAATGGCCCTGTTGACAAAGGCAAAAAGATGCTTATGCTGGTAAGATCACAATAAAGTAGATATGGGTCAAGATTATCAGTGCTAAACAAAAGAAGTGAACATGTATCACATAATTTTTGTGTAGAACATCACTGCATTCTTTGTTATGGAGATCAACACAAGGAAGTGCTCAGAAAAGGAAAAAGAAAAATCTCAAGCTCTTTCAAAACCTCCAACCCCCCCTCCCTAAAATCACATTTTATTTCATTTCCAGGAAAACTCAAGTCAGATGCAGGTTCCCCATGTAATGATATTGCTGCCTTTGTTCCCCAGTTTGCTGTTGGGGATCTCCAGGAATCTGAGGACAAAATTGACTTGGGTACTGGCATTTAGCAAAGTATTCCAGATAGAAGGGGCTGTAGAGCCTAAAGGCTGGGGCAGAGCCTTTGCCTAGCCTGATTGCATTGTATGATCTGAGACACATAAATGAACTTAGCATGGTGTCCTTGTGCCCGGTCCAAGCCCCAGTTAGAGCCTCTGCTTCTGCTGGCACTGAGCATGCTGCCCTCTTCTTCTTCCTCCCTCCTATGCTGCTGTCCCTCCTGCCTTACCCTGGGAGGCTGCAGTCTTTCTTCCTGAAGGGAGCAATTCAGCATCCCGCTGTCCTGACTAAAGCCTCTGAGCCCAAGCCTTTTCTGGGCTCAGCATGACCACATCAGCAAGGGCTTTTCTGATAAATGTTTAACATTACAGAGCTTTTTCCTCCATGAAAATAAACTAAGGCATAAATGTTCAATTCCTTTCTGCTCTGTGCACATTTATGTTTTCTCTAAATGAGGCCACATACCCTAAGTCTGTTCCCCCTCCTCCCCTGGAAGTTCCTACCCTCTCATTATTTCAAGGCATCAAACCTGATTTAGTAAATCTCTTCCTTCAGAACTGTCATGTTTTAACCTCAGAACACAAACACAGTATTTGTTCCTAGCATGCTTCCTTTTTAATGCTTTAAAAGCTGTTACAAATGTCTTGTTTCCTCCCAGCCACAACTGTATTAGATTATCTGTTCTGGTTTGGTTTTGTTTTTCTATGTTTGTTTGGGGTTTTTTTACGAAGAAAAAAATGTGAAACACCTGATTCAAACTCAGCTTTTTGGAACAGCAACTGATTTATAACTTTGTACTCCCCAGACCAAAGGTTAACCCCTCTTGTCAGTTATTAAAGGTTGTACTGAATGCCAGGAAGGAGCAGCATTTGTCAAGATTTCTAGGAGCAAAATTGAGGCACAGTTTCTAGAGTGTATCTGAAATAAGTAGCCTGTGGGGGAGAAAGCAGGTTTGTTAAAATTGCAGAAGGATGAATAGGGAAGGCAAAGGGAAACTGACTGCAAAGGACTAAATGTTTCTTCTCCAGCTGTTGCCCCAGGATGTGATTGGAAAAGAGAGCTGCCCTGTGGTCTGCCTTTGTAGGTGGTAAAAGCAAAGAACCAGCAGAAAAAGTTACCAGACTGAGGAGGAACATTGCCTACCCATTAACCCCAAATTTTAAATTGTACTAAATTAACTTAGAATCTGATTCAAACACTGCTGAAAGAACACAAAATTGTGTTGATCTGCTTGCTAATAAAAAGTACCATTTCTTTTAAAAAAACTATTTTCCTGAACTCCAGGAAAATTGACAGATATATGACCTCAAATTTGGTTTTGTTTTCTCAAAAATAACTCAATGAGATCCAAGAAATTTTAGGCAGATGTGCCTTAGTGCATTAGATAATAGCTTAATTATTATGGCTAAAAATATAAGTATGCCTAGATGATGACAGTAGGAACCAAGCAAGGTGACGTCTGTCAATGTAAATCCATCCTGTTTAGCTTACTAGAATACTGTATAAAAGTGAACAATAGAATGGATAATGGTAGATTGATTAAAAGATAGAAACCAATCCCCTCCCCCCCCCCCAAATGATAAAACTGCTCACAGGAGGGTAATTTAGAGAAGCTTGATAACCACACCATGAATGGAAAGCTGTCATAGATTTAAAGACTAATTACGAGGAAAAAATTTGGAACAAGGAGACAGTACTTTCAGTAATTCCTGAGACTGTTGTAGCGCCCATTCCTGACAAGGCATTTCCCAGACTCAAAGCTGGAAAGCTCCCACCTCCAAGAGCACCATGAATGAAAGAATAAGTCCCACTTCAAAGTGAGGAGAAGGAGCAACCTGAGGGCAAACCTGGATTTAATCTACGCCAGTGAAGAAATATGTTCTACGGACTTCAAGAAAGAGTTCCTTACAAAGAGAAGTCTTTTCAGAAATACATGATCAGCAGAACCTGCACTCCTAAGACAGACAGAAGTAAGAACATCAACCTACTCATTACATACTTTCTTGACTGATGCAATGTGCCAGCCCTACCGAAGCAGTAGTGGGCAGGGGCTGACTCTTCCCTTCTTTGTGAAGACTTGCTCTGGGACATGGAGGAGTGGAGGCCAATTGCTTACAGGGCCCAGTCTCCTACAGAGCAGAGATTGACCACAGAAAGGCTGGGCCACACCAGTGGGGTGTATGAGAGCTGCTCTTCTGATTCCTGCACTAACTTGCTCTGCTTTCTTATCACCAGTAAGTGCTTTCCTTTGAGGGAATGACGACTGCTTTTCCCTTTTTTTCTGCTATATCACCGACTCATACATCTCATAGCTTTGTAAGCAGGCATGTGGTAAAGAAGGATGTTCTGAAACAAACTTTTTCCCTGCCATAATCCCAACATCCTTTCTCTAATCCTGAGCACAGTGCAATTCACTAGCAACATGGTCCAGCATTTCTTACCACTGGAGTGCTCTGGAGGCTGCTGCTGCTGCACTCAGCAGAGTCCAGAGCAAGTTACCACTTGATGAAAAACTGAGGAACTTTTCCATGCTATAAGGAACAATAGAGAGAAAAGGAGCTGGTTACTGTAAAGGAACAGGCAAAACTGGAGAGCAAAAATCTGCATCTATCTGTGTCTGTAACACTGCAAAGATATTTCTTAATAATTTCTTATTTTCATGGCCCACTGTCTTTTCTTTTGGTTCCTGGGTTAGATACAAAACAGGCATGCCCTCTGCCTCCTGCTAGTGTAGTTTAAAATAAACACTGTGATGTTAGACCTAATGTGTACGCTGGGGCCTTTGTTTTCCTCAGTTTGAAGTGACTTTTATTTAGGTCCTCTGCTTGTTTATGATTTATGAAGCTTTCACTCTGTCTATCGCATTTAACAAGCACTGTGAAGAAAAGAGAAAGCTTTTAGCTCCAAGGCGAAAAGAGAAAAGCAATGGTTTCTCCTATTTCTTTAATGCAATTTAAAGGAGATTGGAAGTTAAAGAAGACAGAAAGTGAAAGATGGGATGGCAGAGGGTGAACAGAGAAAACCCTCTGTTAATTTTCCCTAGAGAATATTAGGAAAGACAAAGATGGCTTTTCCCATCCAGCTCCCAAACAGAAGTGGGTTTTAAACACACAGATTGGATTTGCAGCTTCCCCAGATCAGCCTGGCAAGGTAAAGATACCTTGTACTATCCTCATCGTCCTTTATTATCTCTACTAAACCAAGTCAAGGGTTATTTAATTAAAAGGGACGCTTAAGGATAGTTCAGGCAGCTCAAACAACAAAGGCAGACACCCAAGGCAATTCTTCAGTTTGGTTGAGCTGCTACAGCGCTTGGGGGCCGGGAAAGAGGCACTGCAATAAATCACCTGTTGTTTAGAAAGCTACTCTTCATCTCTTCATGGGGAGTGGAGGAAATGGATGGGACATCTGGGGTAAGCTGATCTGAGGCTGCAGATCTGGATCTGAGCAGAGGCTGTTTGAAAGGCTTCAAGATAGTCTGTAGTTTTGTTTCACTGACATAAAAGGCATTTTATGAACCCTATCGGAACTCAAGCTATGTGCCCCCCCATTAGTTTTCTAGCAGATTTCTTCCTCCAGAGACATTTTCTACATGCAGTAATATAAAGTCAGTGAGCTAGGTTCTTGTGCTGGACACCATCAGATCTCAAAGAAAAGATGAGATGCCAGCTGATCCTTGGAAACATAGGTCATCATTTGGTCTTTATGATTAGAAGTACCCATCCTAAAGCTCCTTACTTTTGCTGGAGGCCTCTCTATAGAATGAGAGAACTAATACAACATGACTTTGAATCTTTACTGTGTCCTAAAAAGACAGATGATTTCACCTAGTCCCATTGACCCAGAATCTGGGTTAAGCAGTCATGACATAGGACCTGAGGCTTGCTGAAATCAACCATAAAAAAAGCCTACCAGATAGCTAGTTGTTGATCCAAGACCAAAATGATGAAGCTTTTGTGGTGGTGAAGAGTCAAACCCTTCCAGTCATTCTGCATAAAATTCACTTTTTGTTTTGTTGTAGGTTTGTTATTGTTTAAATGCCTCAAACTCTGAGAAAAAAAAAATGTATTCCAATAACTGTAAAAACCAAAAAGCACAGCACATTTATTACTGATGAGATATGCTCCTTCTCACCTCTTCAGTCGTCTGAGAAGCCTTCCCTAAACATCAGTAGACATAGAATCATAGAATAATTAGAGTTGGAAAGGACCTGAAGATCATCTAGTTCCAACCCCCCTGCTGTGGGCAGGGACACCTTAAGCTAAATCATATCACCCAATGTGATATAGTCCAAATAATTGTGAAGGTAATAAGGAAAGAAGAAGGAGGAAAATTATTATTTCACATCTTTTTGCATGTCAAAAAAGGGTGGGAAAGGCCTCATACACAATTGTTTTCCACCTCTGGGTCAGCTTTGATCTCTGCAAACATAAGTGTTAAGCCCAGAGGTTATTATTTTCTAAAAATTCTAAGCACCTGCAAATAGAGGCTTAAGATGAAAGTACCTTCTCAACCATAAGCCACTATAATTAGTTCATGAAAGTGACCAAAATATTTAAATGAGTTTTAATTGTACAAATTGAAGAGATGACTTCAGGAAAGAAAATCCTGATCTTCAGAATTAAGACAGAAATAAAAATCCAGCCAGAACAAAAATACAGTACTTGAATTATATGTGGACTTGTTGGAGCAAGTTCAGAGGATGGCCACAAAGATGCTCAGAGGGCTGGAGCACCTCTCCTATGGAGACAGGCTGAGAGAGTTGGGCTTCTCCAGTCAGGAGAAAAAGTGCAGGGGAGACCTTAGAGCAGCTTCCAGTGCCTAAAGGGGGCTGAAAAGAAAGCTGGAGATGGACTTTTTACATGGACATGTAGTGAGAGGACAAGAGGGAATGGCTTTAAACTGAGAGGAGATTTAGACTGGATATAAGGAAGAAGATCTTTGCGGTGAGGGTGGTGAGGCACTGGCACAGGTTGCCCAGAGAAGCTGTGGCTGCCCCTTCCCTGGCAGTGTTCAAGGCCAGGTTGGATGGGGCTTGGAGCAACCTGGTCTATTGGAAAGTGACCCTGCCCATAGCAGGGGTTGGAACTAAATGAGCTTTAAGGTCCATTCCAACCCAAACCATTCTATGATTCTATTATTTTTCCTCAAACTGGTTGCAGAGGTATAGGGGTAACAATCATTGGACACACACTCAATTTGGAATGTGACACAGGAGGACTTTCGTACCAGGAACCCATATTATCCTGTGTGGGAACACCAGAGGCCCCAGTAAAGTCACAAGCACTGCTCCCCTTGATTTCCATAGGCTTTGAGGTGTGAAGGAGGAAGTGATTAATGAAAACTTCTCCATTTTATTCATAATTTTTCCACCTGGCCACTAACTAATTGCCCAGCATTGTTAGCACCTAGGCTCTTGTTCCTATATACAGTCAGGATTTATGGATTTCTTCATCTTGGGTCTCCTACTCACTCCAAACCTTTGGTTCTTTTAGTGCATTAAAGGTCAAGCTTCAAGCAGTTTTCTTATCTAGATACTTCTTATTCAGTCTCAGGTGTTTCATAATTAGATCATACAGCACCTTGATGTATGTGAAAGGTGCTTTATAAATCAGTACCTAATAACAACATAATGATGCTGCATCTATTTGTTAAAGAAGACGGAAGGTTTTCTGACTGTCCAGAACATAATTTCCCCAAGGTGAACCTCAGGCAGGACATCAGGTCTAATGAACACCATTGCTGTGGGTAAATTACCATCCGTATCTTTAACGAGATAGTGTTGCAGAGGCCTGAAGCACAGAACCAGGCACTCTGTCACCCCAGTTTTCTGTCGGGAGTTGCCACTTCCATTATGTGTGAATTTGTAAAGTCACTTGGAAGTTATAAGGCAGACTTTCAAGAGTTTCAAGATGTCTGTAGGTAATCAACAGGCACCAGGGATTTTCACACCTATCTCTAACTGCAGTGTATGAGAGAAGGTGCTTAAGTGCTTGTTAGACACCCTAAAGCTTCTCAGACCTGGCTTTTTTTGTTAGTCTTTGCTCTCTGCTTCTCTGTGCAGCAGAACTAATGTTTCCTGCCTGGCAAAGGGCTAAGGGTTTTCACCTTGTCATGAGCATGTTTAGATCTGTGTCAGAAAGGTGCAGTTTAAAAAGGCGGAGGTGTTACTGTATTTGCAGTAAGTGTTAATGGCTACCACATTTGGCAGCCTTTGGCATACAGGTGACAACAAACACAGCTACAGCCGACTGGGGAATTAAATCATCCTTCCCTAGGTAAGCCTACCTGGCAAGATGCCACACTAAGCATACTTAGGCATGCCCTGAAAGAGCTAACCCTGGCACCAGGAGCAGCCCAGTCTCTCCAGGACCCAAGATGAAGGCTCACTTTGGTTCAGTGTCTATATATGGCCCCAGCACTATGGTCAGACTAAGAGAAGTTTCCCAAGCTTTTTCAGGTGTTGAGGCTTTAGGGATGGCCTCCCAGCTTTAAGCAGTGATAATCCCTTGCTGCTGTAACTATTCCTCTGCTGTGGCAGCAAACAGATGCAAAGTGTTTATTTGATCAGCTGAATGGGAGGGAGAGTAAGAGTAGTCATAGCCAAGGTACCAATCAATCTTGAAAGCCTTGGGAGTGAAAGGAAGATGTCTACCATTTCTAGTACACATACGTGCATATTTTTTCTCACACACAACATGGTATTCCTGTGTTCAGTTCTGTCCTGCTCCATGCTTTTATCTTCATAACACTAAGAGCTCCAGTGACAGGGTACTTCCTACCCTCAGGCTGGATGCCTAGTGTTATGTGCTGAGTTACCCATGTATAGTCAAGCCAGCTTAACTGCCTGAACCTTCAGCCTTAGCTGAGAGATCAACTGCTGACAGTATGTCCACGAGCCATGAAATCTGCCAGTTATAATATTCATCTTTTACCATGGTTTTAAAGGAATAAATTTAAAGAAGATGAATTAAGATTTTAATGCTTTAAAATGTCATATATGAATACTCCTAATTATAAATAAGGTACTCCTTTGAGGCTGGAAGAGTGAGGATTTCTTCAGGACTGCAGCTGAGTACATGCTGGGGTCCTGGTCCTCATTCTCCCTCCCCACAACATACAGACATACCCATAGTAAGTGGGCTGGCTGCCACAAATGTTGTGCAGGGGAGACTACTTCAACTGCTTATCCCCTCTGAGGAGAGCTGAAGGAGAAAGTCCCACTTTTCCTCCATTACTGGCCTGCATTCTGGTTGTACCAGAGGACAGAGACACACAAGGGGTTGGTCTGTGCTGTTATTGCTCCGTGCTTGGGCTAGCTAAAAACCAGGCCAGGTGCTGCTAACAATGCAGGTACAACAGCAGAGGGCTTAAAACATGGAATAGAAACACATGGCTTGCTGTGGTATGGAAACTGCATTGACTCCAGCCTGGGTTCCATGTTTCTAAACTCTGCTGAAGGGTGGTTGGTATACATGATCTTTGTCAATTTTAAGCCCTATCACATCCCCAAAGCTTTGATACATTTATTCACTAAGTCACAAAGAGTTCTTATTACTTTTGAGTTCTGCAAACATTTTATGGCTGAAGAGCCTGTGTAAAAGTAAGACGTGCTTGATATGCGATGCTCAAACATGAGATCAGAGATTGCATGGAGTCTGGACAGTGTCAGCTACATCTTTCACATAGGCAGCTGCATTTCAGCAACTGATTAGATGTTTTGGACAGAGACATGTCACTGCTGAAGTCACACAGAGGAGACAATAATTAAATCTTTGGTGAGAAAGAAATACCTGTGCAGATTTCAGAGCTGTGTTTAGCTACTGGGATAAGCAAGAAAGATTTCCCTCCATATGCCTCCTACATCATCTGTTCTGCCTCCAGAAATCACACTTCTAGGCAGAAGATGGGCTAAATTATTTTGGTACAAGGTGCTAAGTACAGCATAAGTGTATATTATGCACTATCCTACTGCTTTCAGGCCAAACAGATTATCTTCACCTAAAAATGTTTCTAAAATATATTTAGGAAGAGACATTAATAGACTTGGTTATGCTGGGCAAAGATTCATAGGAAAATGCAAGCCCTTACTTAGAGTTTCTCAATGAAGCTCCTTCTTGCCTGGTTCACATGAATAAGCTTTGTAGGAACCAATAGGTTTGCATGGGGAAATAATCAGCAGAGAATAATAGATCAGAAGGAGGAAAACTACATACTGAGGGGTTATGTTTAGGTCACCTAAGAGCTAGGCATCTGCTCACAACAAATGCTGTTTCGAGGCATGCATGGTATGCCTCAAGGAGGAAGAGAAAGCCTGCACTTCATGAGCTTCCTGAACAATGGGCTTGGAAAGCTTCACTATTTTTGTCTCGTGCATAGCACCCAGACACACCCTTATAAATAGCTACCCTGTTTTGGTAAGTGCTTCTTAACAAGAGAGTCCCCTGCAGCTGCATATTGTCAGCTTCCAGATGTGTACCCCACTACCCAGCACTGCAAGAGATGACTGAGCCCCACATCTCTTTTTCTTACCATTGTAGTGGGTGGGTGGTCAGCTTTGGTCACCACAGAGCTGGCACCTCCTGACTGTCACTGTTTCGTCCTCAGCACCTTCAGAGATGCTAGGAAGGAAGCAGCGCAGAGAAAAGATAGGTTCAGTATTTCCAGGGTCCAGCTTGACAATTAAGCTTCCTAAGTGAAAGTTTAGAGCCCCTTCTCACCTTATTCATGGCATATTGACATGCTTTGTTGCACTGTGAGAACATGAGAAAGCTTCCAGAAAGGAAAGAGTACACAGCTCCCTTGCTAGGAACCCAGCAACTAATCATGTGTGCAAGTATGAGGAAAACCAATTTTCACCCTTCACTCTGATAATTCTCTTGACTGTCCCTCGTGTATCACCTTCTTAACAGCTCTCTGCATGCTGAAAGATTTATTCATCGCCTCATCTCTGACTACATCAGCTCCTCCTTGTTTTCAAGGATTGCTATGTATTTTCTATTTCTCACTATTGTCCACAAAGCAGCTTCCCTGCATGCTCCAGCTTATTACCTCTCCCTACCTCTAGTGCAAATGGCCTTCTGGACCTTGTTAATGCTTCTTTTATGCGCTTTTTTCAGAGAGGAAGCCTATTCAATGATCAAATACACCAGGCTCTACACTTACAGTTGTCTTAAGAGCCACTAAAGAGCTTTCATACTTCCTTGCTGTCCTGCTGCCTACACAATTATTCCCCATTTTGTTTTGCCATCCATCAGCTTTCCTTTCCTATGTCTTTACTGATTTACACTTGCTGATTTCACATCAGCTCTTAAGTTTGCCAACAACCTCATCATTGCATCTCTATCAAGGTGCTTGCAACTCTCCACTGAGTAGTCTGACTCAACCACTTTATAGCAATTATATAATTTATGAAAGAACAATTTATAACATATCCAGAGAAAACAAGCTTAGGAAGGGCCTCTAAAAGCTGTCTTGCCCATTCAGAATTCATTCCTAGGATCAAAGCAATTTTTGATGGATGATAACTCGATACCTAGTCTGCTTTAAAAATGCCCTGTGCTGAGCACCACATGGCTTCAAAAGGCAATATCTTGGTCCCTACTCCACCACTCCCTGGCACTACATTCCTTGCTGGTTTTACTGTAAGAAAACATTTCCTAGTATTTAGCATATGTTTCTCATTTCCTTAGTTTGACATGTACTATTTCAAACAAAATTTCTAGATAAAAGAAACCCAGAAATGTTAAAATTGATTATTGTAAGGTATGCCTGTAGCAATGTCTGTAAGTCACAGATATGTAATGTTCCCTTTAGTTTGGCTGGACACAAAACCGGTCTGACTAAAGAGCCATAGAGCCACATTTGAGAGATGCTACATCCAAAGTTTGAAGCTTTCCTGAGAGATGGTGCATAACCAGGCATAAGTAGCTTTTATTTTGCTAATTGCAGTAAATATGCAGCAAGAGTATGTATGCACTAAATGCCAGATGCACCTACATGTAAACATGACTGTACCTGCTGGACCAAAATATTGATTGTTTAGTGTATGTACTGTTTGTAACAGTGCCTAGAAATGGATATTAGGGAGACTTTAAGAGCAGGAAAGCTACATCTGCACTTTGCCTGCTACAGGTTCAGCTACTACTTTCAAACTCGGGGACTACCGTAGAAATGCCTCCCATAGAGAGTGGAGTGACATTTTACTGGTGTCTTGCCCCAGATCTACACTTTGACTTCTGAACAGAAAGAACAATTGAACAAACAAATCTCTCTTTTGCTAACCTTGAAGCAAGGACTGATAAACTGTGAATTTCCAGGGAACTGTTACTCAGTTGAAGTCACATCATCTTTCGATTCCTGCCTGCAACATCCCTGAGGCATACAGAGCTACGAAGTCACACTCATGCACACTCCAGAAGTCACCCAGTTCCCTCTGATAGCACATTACAGTGCTCCCACTTTCTGAAGACATTTCATTTCTGGATGCAACAGCTATGGAGGGCACAGGGAGGACTTTGGCAAGTGGTGGGAGGTGGAGATGCCTGATGACTACAGAAGGATGGAGACCTACCTTATGGTTAAGCACAGGTGAGATAACCCCTAGACATCCCAGATGGTCCCTTTGTCTCTTCTGTTTCCCAGGATTGCCAAAGCACATTACATGGAGCTGGAAATACACAGCATCAACCTCCCAGGATGGGAAGTCTGTGTCATGAAGCCTCATTTCTCCCCACCACAGGGACACTATTACTTCCGTGTTTCTCTAGAGGTGGGGAGGGACAATTTTATGTGTAGCCATTCAAACCAGCAAAAGAAGCCTGCCTGTGCTACAGAAACTGAAAACCTGACCCTCTGAGACCAGGAAAGAAAAGAGGTTTGGCAGGTGTAAAAAAACAGTCATTTTAATTAGGTGAAAATCGGAAGACTTTTACCGTACATCTCGCTCAAACATTTCCAATGCCAGTATTTACACAAGGTTGGCATCTGGCACCCTTCAAGTTATGAAGGAAGGTGCAGAATTGACATACTCCGTTTCATTACAACAAACTGCTGACATGGTGTGTCACTGAAGGAGGTCTGGTCTGAGAACACACTTAACCAAGCAATGCACCTTTTGCCCTTACCCTTTTGCTGCTTTGGATAGTTCTTCTGCCTTATTTGTTCCATTTTATTACCCAGAAAAAAAGAATTACTCAGAAGACATTATGGTCAAATTGCTGAAATTTGTTGAAACTTTCCCATTTCTTTTCATAGAACACTTTTCTGTAGTTTGTCATCCTTACCTGAGAGTTTCTTCTGTGGATAGCAATGGAGTTCATAACAGTAATTAAACTCTCAGTACATGAATGAAACCTGAAGATGGGCTGTCAGCGATATCAAACTGGTGCCTATAATCCCAGGCAAATACTTAGATTTATCTCATTAAATTTGTATTTTTAATTGAATCTACTTCCTTTAAGTTTCTCCTAGGCATTCAGGTTTTCGGCTATCTTTTCACACCTGAGGAGGCTGGAGACATTGATCTTTTAGCCTCACACTTTCCACATCCCTTAAGACTCTCAGCAATTATATAGACTATAGAAGCAGCTGCTGAGCTTTTCTGAAAGTGTGCAGTATCACCACAGGTTTGTTCCCCCAAGCCCAACTAATTTCCTATAATAAAAGATACATTTTCTCCTGGTTGAAGGGAAAACTGTGGGGTAGGTTTTATGTTTCAAAGTGGTGGGAGGTGTGGGTGGAAGAACAGGCTATAACAGAAAGAAAAGATCATGGGTGTCTCAAAAGTTTATGTAGCTGAGTGATTCATGTCATTTATACTTCATAAACACTAATCTTAAAAATTAAAATTAAAAGAAATCCAAAAGGACATACTGCTACAAATGGAAAGTCACTCAGTGGTAGAAAAATTCACTTTAGGCTGCTAATTTGTAAACTAATGAACTCTTTACGAACATGAAAGCTACATTAAGCATCTATTCAAGTATTAAGGAGAGAAGGCAACCAAGTCAGAGATGACATTATGTCTTTGTTCCCCACACACCAAATACTATATGTGCCTGAGAGTGTGGGAGAACGAACGATGGTACTGCCGTGCTATAGGTTATAATGGAAAGGAAATGAGATATGAAGGCATTTCTTGACTTAGCAGTCAGAGCAACAACACCATGAACTGGAAAGCCTGAAATACTAGAAATAGTGCATATGAGCCTCTCTTGAGAAGCTTGGAATAAAGATATGGCCCAGGAGGAACCACACACACAGAAAGAACCAGCTAGTGCATGATGCATCTGTTTCCTGCAGCTCTGCCAAACCATGTGTGCCATGGGACAATTCGTACAGTTGACCTTTTTTTTGCACTATTTTGGCCTCTTTCTCAACCCAGGACTCCCATGTACAGACACAGTCTGCAGCTTAGTGAGCAGGGAGAGATGCTGTGCACCCAGGTCAAGGGACTGAGACAAACTTCCATGTATAACAGAGCAGTCTGAAAGACTGCTTCTCCTACCGAAGCTTTCCCACAACACATGCACCATAGCTCTGGATGCAGTTTTGTCCCACTCTTCTTCTTCAGCTCCAGGCAGCCAGAGGAGGTCTTATACAGTGCCTCAGGGAGACAATAATATTACCAAGAAAAGCTGCATGAGAACAGGACTCCTGAAATTTTACTGTATTGATGTTTTTCTTAGTAAAATCAGTAGTGCTTCCCTAGTCACTTGAACATCAGGGTTTTGAGGTGCCTGGAGAGCTCTTCCTGGCCTGAGCATTTTCCCTTTGAAATTCCCAGAGCTAGCAGATGCTTGGTCCTGCAGCATGTCATGGGTGGGTGGCCAGAAGAAAAGGAAGTTGACAGGAAACCAGTTTTTCTTCAGACTGTTCAAATAATCAATACAGTCTCCTGACACACTTTTATTTCATTAGATGGACAAAAAGCAAACAAACAATCTTCTGCTGAAAAAATTCTGGCCAGATTTTGGTAGAAGAGGTCTGTGAAAGGCCACTGGGTATAGGACTTGGCTGTTATCTATCATATGATAAGATGAAATAAATGGAGAGGAGCTTCTACTGTAAGAAAGCTGATCTGATGTTCAAAATATTGTCTCTTGGCTGCAAGCAACTGCTGATGAAAGATTCCTTCAACTGGAGCCATCCAAAAGGTTTCTTTCTTGTCTGGGTCTGCCTCTCCAGAAAGTTTGTGATAAGGTCAGGCTTTCTGCATCCTTGAGGAAGCTGGCACTTCGGAACAGCCCAAGGAGTAACTAAGGCAGCTGTTTGCAGCCGGTGGGCTGTGGTTCCCTGGGGCTCACTACTGTTTCTAAGGGACTGGTGAAAGCTGGCTCAGAATAGAAAGGTCAGTGCGCTTGAAGTGATTTTTCAGGAGTCTGCAGCTCTGCTAGAAAACTGTAGGGAGTCAAAAGTTATCACTTCAGAAATGATTATGGGATTAAATCATGGGACTGATTCAAGCATTGAGGCTTGCGCATGTGAGCCTTGTCACCCCAACAAGTTTAATGTCTGAATCAGAGCTGGTCACTCCACCAAATACTGGTGCCCAATCCCCTAGCAAGCAGATCTCCACATATCTCTGTGCCTCTGGCAGCTTAGCTACACAGAGACTGAACATTTCAGTGCTCACTATTTGACCCTTGACAGCTTTCTTCCAGGGCTCTGCAGTCACTGAGACGATATTTTTTTAAAGTCCTTCACCCACATCATCCTCATCAGACTTTCAAAGACCTCACCCCTGTCTCCTTGGCCAGGTCTTCAGCAGAATGCTCTTCGGCACAGTGTACACCAAAGACCTTGTTGCTATGCTTGTGCCTTGAGCACAAGCCAAGAATTGCTGCAACTCCAGGTACAGCAGCTGTAAAATCATCTTGGTCTATTTAAAACTACAAGCATCCCACCTGTGGTCAGACTATGGATGACAGGATCATCAAGTATCCATGCTTGGATGAGGTCCCTCTAAGGACTTCTGTGAAACTGATTAAAGTTTTGCTACTGATATCAGTAAATGCAAAATTTGTCTCTGTAGCATCTGCTGTTGAGGAGCATAACATGTGACTACTCAGTGGTTGTATTGAGACCTCTTATCAGCACTGTTATATAAATATTAAATAATAGCACTAAAAGAGAAGTGAAAGAATTACTCAAATTGGACAGTAGCAATAAAACAAGGAGTAATGCATTGAAGCTGAAAAAATTAAATTTACATTATTTAAATCCGTAACTGTGTGATTCAACTCAGTAAAGTGCTTAAGGGTCCATTTCGCATGAAGACTGCTATAAAAGCTGAGCTTTATTGTCTCCCATTTATCTTGGTGCTAAGAAAAGTTTTCAGAGGCACAAGTACAACAGAAGAGTGGAAACTTTGCCTAGTAGAGGAGTTAGAATTTAGTCTGGGATAGGTCTGTGTGTCCTCTGCATAGTGCAGGTGCACTGATGACCATTTAAGACAATTATCTGGGAGTAGCATCTGCCTTAGGAAGTCACAACACATTCACTAACAGATGTGAGCATCACTGTGTGCTGACTCTGTTTCTTTTATCCTGTGCATCCTCCTCTTGGGCACATCAGATAAAGGAGGCTCAACCAGGCTCAGTGTTGCTCAGACCCAGCCTAGCTCTTCTTTCATTCTTCTAAGATGTTCCTACATTGTGTGAAGAGTATATTGACTCTCTAAGTTTCTTTCCTATGTCACCTTCAGTTACCTTGAAGAGACATTTTTGTCCTTTTTTTTGTGGGGAGTGATTAAGAAAATTGAGAATTAAAAGCATCAGCACTGGAAAGACTGGAATCTGTGTTGCGAGTGGCTGTAGCTGTTGTGCCCATGTCTTCCAGCCAAAAATCACTAGGATAGGTAGATACACATTGCCTCAAAAACCTTACACTATTTTGCCCATCCTGTGAGTAATGTTACTCACAGACACTTTTAGCTTGCTTCATTTGGTGAAGTCCAGAGCTTTAGCTTTCCAAGGACTACTGACCTTATGTAAGATCAAAGAATCCTGACTTCAGAGAAGTTGGAGATAGGGTTGTGGTTATTACCCTATGTATTTCCCAGAAGGAGCATTAATGGGTGTGGGGGAAAGGACGGGACAGGGACAGGGACGTACTGCCTTTTTGTCTGTGTTTGTCCAGTGCCTAGCCAGATGAAACCCTGATCTCTCAATTTACTTGAGCTTTGAAGTGTAACAGTGTTAGCAGTAAATAGTAATGGGTTCAGCTTGCCTCTGCCTTCCCCTGTGTAGCTTCTGATGCTGAGCTAAATTCACTTAAAATGTGAGTAAAAAATTATTCTATCCAGGTGCAAACAGTGCTCTGAAACAAGAGTGTAAGATTATTGCCACCAAATTATTCTTTATTCCAGGTGGAAAATGGGCACTCAGAATTGTGCCTAAGGATGTCAGTGAATTTCTGAAAGTTACTGACTAGCATATCTCTTTTACAATAATCATGACTTTGCTGTTTTCTGATCAGGAATGACTTTGAAATCCTTCAGGATCCTACATGCACTTGCAGTATATAGTCACTAGAGGACTCTGTACAATCCAGCTTACAAACACCCCTGGTCTACACGTGAGACAAAGCAGAAGCTCAATGGAGTAGGATCTGTTAATATTTTCTATTCTTACAGCTATTTTTTAACAGCTATCTCGTTTTAATACAGCCTGATTCTCCTATATTCTTCATGGTTTCATGAAAGATAGGGAACTCAATGATTTATTAATATTCAGCGGCTAAAAATATCTCTTTTTCTGGCTTCGCAGCAATGCTTCTCCCTCTGCATAAAAATGTGCAGGACAAAACCACAAGCTTGCAGTATGTGCTTTAACTTCCATCTATTCCAGAGGCAGTAATTGCTTTCAGTATGTTGTCCCTCTAATGAGGAACTGGTAAAGTACATAGGTATCTTTGAACAGAGTACTACTTTAAAGAAGGCTGGGATCAATATCGTCAATGCACAGTTAAAAGTAAAAAAATGCAGTTTGGGTAATGCCTAATGAGATGACACAGCGTTTCGTGTTTGTTTTCATTTCATTACTGGCACTTTTTATTTCTTTAGCATCACTAAGCTTTAAACCGAGACCAGTATCAGGATCTGGCTTTTTTTTAATCTCCTGTGTAGGTTCTTTTTCTTCCCAGGTCTCCCTCAGTTCTTGGTAACAGATCATTAATATTTCCTGAGTTAGGTCTTCCTCTTTTCTTTAATAATACCACCACCACCAAAACCAACAACAGTAATAGTGGCATTGAGCCCTAACTCACAACATGCAAAAGACATTCCTCAAATCATGATTTTTAACTTCCTTGTCCTATTTATCTGTTGCTCACCTGTCTGAAGGATGATTCTAGTTTGCAAAAAATGTCATCAACTCTTTGGTATACAGCCTTCATCCCTGCCTGGCAGCTGTGATGGACACAATGCTTGCCCCCACCTCTGCCTCCAGCACAGAGGAGCTCTTCCCTGCCACAGCCTTGGCTGCTTCACCTTCTGTTTGCCTCCTCCTCACTTTTGTCACATTTTTTTACACTTCCCACTTTTCCTGTCTTTTCTGCTCTCTCATGCGGTGTGTTCACCTTCAAAAATCAGACAGAAAGAGTCAGGACATTGCTTCAGAAAGCATGCAGGTGTTGGTCTCACACAACCCAGCAAATGGCAGGGGAGCAACCCCAGCCAGCTCCCTTCCAGCAGCGTGTATAACACCAAAGGCTAAGTACGTAGGGTTTAAGACTAGAGAGACTAGAATACTGCTAAGCTGCTCCTTGCCATAACAACCCCCTCAGCCCAGAGTGCAATAATCATCTTTCTAATCACAGGATATCATCTTTCATTTTAGCAAACTGCACTCAGCACCTCGGGAAATTTCTCCTGAATGAATCACAAAATATCATTTCATTTCTAAATTACAAATGAAACAAATGATAATCAATTGAGCAAATAGATGACTCTATCACTGCCTCCCTCCTGCCTGCGGACCTCCTCCAACTCAGGCTTCTCTTCTTTCCTTGCCTTGGGATCCAGCTTGTTCCCCTCAACCAGCTGCAGCTTTTTCTCAGTCCCTTCCCTTGCTGATGGAAACATTTCTATTCCCTGGGCCTAATGGCAGTTTTCTTCTCCTTGCTGTCTACCCTGGCTGTAAGCTGGTGCCATCATAAGGAAGGGTAAGGGGTCTGCAGAAGTTTTTCTCAAGACCAAGGCCGATAAAGCTCCTACAAGTGGTTTCACAGTCTGTGGCTTCCCAGAAGCCACCTAATGCCTGTTGCTGGGTGCTGAAATATGTAATCCATTCTCCTGACTTGGTCCCTGCTGTCTCTTTTATCTCTGACACCCAAGCAGAGTGAGTGGTAAGGTCCTCTTTTTTTGCTCAAGCTCCCAAAAACTGGACATTGAACTGAACGTTCCCACACTGTTAGTAACAGTGAGGAGCTTCTCAGAGCTGCCCGTGAGAAGCAATGGCTGACGGAGTGCAATAAGGAGAAATGGAAGTGGTGGAATTGCCTGGGAGAAAGTTTGTTGCTCTTTGGGTGAAAGACAACACATTAACCATGTCTTTTCAGTTGGAACTACAGGCTTCCTCCAGCCCTTGCTCACTTTTTCAATATCTTCTGGACTGTCATTTTGAAGTTTCTGAGTTTCCAAGAAATACGTTCCCTTTGAGCTTTTCCTTCTCTCAAAATTGATTCCAAGACCTTTCAGAAAAACTTCATCTGAAGTTTCTAGGACAAGCTGGCTTGAGGATAAGATGTAGTTAAAAAAACCCACAATGCAATGGAAAAAGAAATCAGGATGCCACATTGGTGAGGTTTACATCTATTTGGAGACCCAGCCAGAGGCTGTATCAGATATTAAACCTCCAGTCAGACGCACCACCTTTGCTCCCTGGCGAAAATAGTGGTGTCTTGACAATAGCAAATGGCGAACAACAAGAAAAAAAAGCTAGTTTATTTTCTTTTCATCAGAGAAGTTATGGACAGAATCCATTCTGAGGAAGTAGAGAAATCTCATTCAGAGGCTTGTGTTAATTCCGAGAGAGCACATAAATCCAGTTTGGGGTTTTGTATTTCACATGGCACTTTTCTCCTGAGATTAGATATTGGTAAATCTTGAACTGGAGCTTTCTCTCCAGCTCAGATAGATAGATTTTTGCAGAAATGTAATTGGAGCCAGAGCAGAGACACCCATGTGGGAAAGGAGAGAGCTAGAGTTATAAGAAAAAAAAAAGAAAGCAAAGGCACTAACTGATGAGGAAAATGGGGTATTATGGGATGCTGGAATCACACAAATCCACTAAATGATGGAACATGCCCCCTGCTCTCAGAATTAGCCGCTTCATTAGCAACGGCTCTGCTCAGTCAGAGAAGTTAATTAAAGTCTGCAGCCAGGCATGTATAGAGAGAGCAGCCACTGCACAGGGAGGCTGCCGCTGCTCCATGTAAGCTGGCAAAGCAATTTTGTCCTCTTTCACTGCCATGTCTGGAGCAGACATGCTCATATACCTCCATTAAGGACATGGAAATCAGTTTCTGCACCAATTACCTCATCACTGGCGGCATGTGCTGTGCCATGCGTTCTGCCACAGACGGAGTATCACTGATGCAAGGGCATGTGCAATGTAAGTGTGAAGCCTTGTGTGTGGTGGCAAGCTCATAAAGGCACATGATATATGTTTCAGTCATTCAGATGGGCAAATATGGTCAACTACAATGTTCATGCAATTTCTCCAATTTTGGTACTGTTACACTAAAGGAAAATATAGCCCAGAATATCTGCACTGTGGGAAGACAGTGTCAAGCAAGGCTTCATTGCTCACAGTAAAAATGGATTGTTTGAAAAAAAAAGCTGGATTCACACCACCATCTCTACAGCAGGAAAGAATCCAGAAGCTGGAGGAAGCAGCAGGGCAGGACTGGGTTTCTAGAGCATCAGCTGGTGATGAGCTCAGAATTAGCAGCACTGGGGTTTAACTATAGATGGAGGATATGGCATGCTTTTTTTTTGGTAGCTCAGCATCAGGCCAGTGCTTTTCATGGACATGTATGTTCACACATACATAGACAAACGTCAGAAATTTGATTGACAATCTTGGCTCTGGTTTACTGGTGTATCAATAAATAGCTCTCCCAGCCTTTCCACTCTGCCTTTCTACGAGTGAGCAGGAGACCAGCAGCAGGTGTAAGAACTTATCATTTCAAGTGAATGCCGTAATTTTTAGCTGCCATGTTACCTAGTCTACTCTGAGGCTTAGAACCAAAGGACTCTCCAGCTAAAAGGAGTGGAAAATACAGCAAAAATTCCCCAAGATTATAAACCAACCTCAAACCAACTGAACTGGCTTACTTGCAGGATTTGTAAAAATAAATAAATCATGTGTCCAGGGCTTTCAAGCTTTGCCATACTTCGCTTGAGCAACTCAGTAGAACTCAGCTGTGCTGGAATTAAAGAAACAAATCCCAAGCCAGCAGCCTCCAATATCTCAAGGGATTGCTCCAAAGCTGCCAGGGCTGCACTAGACTTAGCAGTGTGACATGGCTCTGGTTTGCTGGCTGTCCCATTGTGTTTAGAGGTTCACTGAGCAATGGCAGGGAGTCAGATGCCTCTCCCTTTCTTTCTTGAAACCTTCCTAAGCATGGAGCCTGTGCAGGCAGAGAAGTGCCTCCTGCATCTTCAGAGAGCCCAAAGGCAGCCACGGTGTTCCTGCGATGGCCTGGGCCCAGCTGTCATTATTGAAAAGTATGAGTGGATAAATTAATACAAAAAGAAAAGAAGGGTGGATTTATATGTTGGGTAAATGAATAGAAAAGCAAGGATAATGTGGAGGGGTGACCCTTCAGAAAGCCTGTGGACAGTCTGTTTCAGCCATCCTCTGCATGACTTGGAGTCCTGAATCACTAAGCCAGCGATGGGCTCACACTGGCATTCATTTTTTTATCACTCTCTTCCTTTTCCACTGACATCCACCTTCAATCTTCAGACCAGCAATGAGATGAAGGACTGGGCAAAACAACACTGCGGCAGTCCTGGATGAATCCACCAACCGCTTTCCATTGAATGCCTGTTTGTTTCTCCCCACCCTTTTGTCTGTGTTTAAGATTCTTTTGGTGTTTGCTTTCCAGAAATATTTTAGCAAAGCAGCTCTGCCAGAATGAATGCTCATGAAAAATGAATGTTGAGACTGAATCTGCAAATATTCACTGAGAGCAAATTTCTCATTGTGCAAGCAATTGTAAAATTCATAATTTGCCCTGTATTTTGTTATATAAATTATACAATCAGGGCACAGTAACAATATGAGCTGAATTATGTATCTAACCAACATTGCATGCATTCCAAATATCCTCAACAAATTACTGGTGAACAATCTACAGGCTAAGAATTATTTGCTAGCAAAATGTATGAATCATTTCAAATAACACAACATTTGAGGAAATCCTCATCCATTCCCAGACAATCTGTAAATAGAAAGAGAGAGTAAAAATGAAAAAAATGATCTATTGTGCTTAACTCACTCAATCCAAGTCTGTAATTGACCATTCATCTGATTAAAAAGCCATCAAGGACAGGCTCTTGAGGATGGAGTACCTGGTGCAGATTTCAGACTGACAAAATCAGAGTCTTCATTTGGATGATCACATGGAGAGCAACATGCCAAAAAGTAATTTTGGTGTGAAGAGCTTTCTGAAGGGAGAGAATCAGAGATCTTAGCAAAGTTCTGCAAGGCTTCCTTCAAGTTCTGCCTCCTTCACGAAGAAGGTAAGACGCAATTGCACAGAGCCCTTTGCAAATAGTGGCCTTTGGGCCACCTCAGCCTGAGTAAACTAGCTTTCATATTCACTAATCAAGGGATATATTGTTTGAATCTCCAGTTGAATTGGTGACTCAATTCTGGGGTAAGGGAACAGGAATTCTGAGTTCTTCTTCCCCCTCTACTAGGGCTAAGTAGAGCTTCACCCTCTCTATTAGGGCTAAGGGCTGACTTCTCCTGAGGTGAAAAAGGCCACACACTAGAGCTGATTCTAACCTGGGAATCCTGAGACCAAAGGCACCCAAACCAAGGTTCTTGTTTAGGTTGCTACAGTTAATGGACAGAGGCACTCCTAGAAGAAGGCACATCCCATCTTTCTGAAATATGCCTCCCAGAACAGGTTGGTTTTCTGTTGTCTTATGCTGTAGAGAGAGCCCTTTCAACCAGCTCAGCGCAGGTGCATCACTTTCAGACGGCTAAAATCAGAGATTTTAGTGAGATAAATCACTTTCCCCAGATTCCTACAGCACCTTGCACAATGCAGCCCAGATCTGCCTTGAGACCCCTAGACATTAATGTGGTACAGATGAAAACCAATGAGAGAAAAATTAATTAAAAATTGCCCATGGGGACTGCCTTCAATACTAGGTGTTGAAGGCTTCTATTTTAAAGAACAGGATGAATGAATCTTCCTATCACATCAGTAAGGTAGATAATCACCCTTAACATTTCTTCTAGCATGAAAATTCAGGCAGAGACAGAAAGTACAATAGAAACACAGGCTCTAATGCTGCCTTCACATCCCAACAGTCACTTTTAAGAAAGATATGATAAAAGCCTGGTCAAAAAAATAAGGTAGACAGATAGTCTGTAAAAGGAAGACAACCTCTCGAAGTAACTTTGAATAAGTATTCAGAAGTGTTGTTCCACAAGAAAGTAAAGGAACGATGGTTTTGAGATATTATGTTCACAGACTGGTGACTTTTGATGTAACTCAGAAAACCGATGATGATGAGTGGTCACTCAGTTCTTATTTCGCTGTGTGAGAAAAGCAGAAGTCCTTTCCTGCATAGACACTGCAGTCCCCCCCCGAAATACACCCATTGCAGGTACCATCATGCAATCCTAAAGGAAGCGTAGAGGTGCTCTACTTTCTGGGTCCTCCTGGCAGAATCCACTGCAAATCAGTGATACCTTCCCAGGGAAACAGAGATACCCGAATCAGCCCTGGATGGCACTTTGCTGTCACTGTCTGTGGCCACTTTCCAAACACCCATTCTCAGCTATGGCCAGCTGCCAGATTTGTAACCATTATGCAAGTGACTGTAAGTCAGCCACTTTGAGCTGAGCTGCTCTTTCCTTCCCTTAAAGGACGGTCCACGTTTCATGTCCACAGTGCAAAATTATATCTATCTGACATGTAATTTAAAACCCAAGCCTTACTCCAGTAAATGGGATCAAACAGAAGGGCATTGCATTTGACAGAATGGATATTTCCAGTTTTAATATTACATTAACTTTTCCTCTCCGTGACTCACATGGATTTTTCATTCTTAGGCAGCAGTGCCTGGCTGCTAACCAGAGTCCTAAGTATGAACTTAGGGGGTTCCCGAGGATTTAAATAATTCTCTTGTGGTCAGAGAGGGTTCCTGGATAGGTGACATCAGTTCCCTGTTATTGCCCACATCTTCCTTCACTTGTGCTTGGTGAGAAACTTTGCAAGCCCAGAGCCTGTCTGTGGGAGCTGCATGTTTAACCTACCAAATCCAGTGTGCTCCAGAGACAACGGCATTCCTCTTTGAAGGCTCATCACTCAGTGGTGACATCATATTAATTTGCTGATAACCACAGCACCCTTAGCAGTCTCCTGCTCTCCAGCTAATGCATCTTTGTAAGAGGTCTGCAATATGACCTCAGGTCTGGGGTCCTAGTAACACAGTTGCAGTCCGAGAATCAGAGCTGACTTGTATCTTCCTAGGTCAGTGTATGGGCAAATGTCAGTACACAGTAGTGTATGCCTACACAGCAGTCTAGACAAAACCTCACTCGTTTTCCCTTGTGACCCTCGAAAATTCTGTAGTCACAAAGAGAGCATCCAGTAGAAACTTCTTGTGGAGCTAGCGTTAGCATCACAGTGTTAGCAAATGTGAGGTTTTATTCTTGCCAGAAGGTGATTAGCTATAATATGAATAATACAATACCTATTCTAGACAGTCTGGATGACAACTCTGAATAATCACTCCAGCATGATGAAGTGCTCTAGTTAAATGCCTAAGTGCCACATAAAAACAATTTTTAATTAAAGTAACCAAATATATCTTTAATGTTGATTAAAAGAACTGTAGATTTGAGTATTCTGTAATACATTTTAGGAACCAGATAAAGATTTATCTTTAGTCAGAGACAAAGCATGGAAAACTTAGCATGACAAGTGAATTTCAGGAACACAATCACAGCTTCCAGATGGAGAGTTTTGATGGAAACTGTGGCAGAAAATTTACAAGCCCAACACACTAGGAGCACCAAAGCACCTCTACTAGAGGGACAGACCCCCAGAGTCTTTGTAGACCCCCTTACAGTGCCAATGCTGTGTTACTTGACACTGTCAGGAGGGTGAATGAGGACCTTCATGTTAATAAAAGCCTAGCTGAAACAGAGCTGTATTGACATGCATCAGATAAGAACTAGCCAGCACTGTCTCAGATCCCTTAACGTGATAGATTTTAATAATTTAATCATGTACCAGTTGTTGTTTTTCTATCTATCAAGCCTGTTGCTGTATTTCAATGTCCAAAATGATACAGAGTGTTTTCTGTAAGACTGTGTGATTCTTGACAGAGAGTAATGTCAAGAAAAATGCCTTCTAACTGTTTCTGCCAAAAGAGGGAAAGAGAACAAAAGAATTAGCACAGCACTTGCTGTCTGTGGGTTTATGGGTGAAATTCATGCTCCAACTGGGCTGTGCAGTGTGAAGACACTTCCTCCTCTGTAAGGAACCCACACAACCTCTCTGTCTTGCCAGCAATTCACCAGCTGACCTGAAATGAATACCACTTGAAATCATCACAGTAGGTTTGTTCAAATGATGTATCCTGCCCACACAGATCTCATCCCCCAGGTTCTGTCTGCTCTTGCACCCCTCTTGAAGAGCGTCATCTGCAGCGACATTTACAGTGAATCAAGTTTACTTGAGCATAACTCAAATTTCTCTCAAATGTCCTTATGTATTTTTCCTTTGCATCCTTGGATGGTCTGCCTCTTATGAAGGCTGTTTTCTCTGAAATTCAGAACTCTGAGCCAGTACTGTGGAGGTGGTTAGGCTCACTTTTAAGTAACTTAGGTATTTGAGCAGTAAAGCATGTGTTTCACCCACCAGACATTACTTTGGTTTCTGGTCACCTATAGTAAAGCCTATGTTAGTGTGGTTAACTTGGTAACTGTACTCAACCAGTTATTTTGCTTAGTGCTTTTATACTGCCTGTTCAGATTTTGAATGTATCTGGAATACCACAAATCCTAGAAAATGCATATTTAATCCAGATTAATAAACTGTACCACGTCTAAGGTCTTTGAATAATCAGCTGGATTTTTAAGTGAAAAAAAAATGCAGTAGTTGCAGTAATAACCCTTTCTCCTTCAAAATCACTGAGGGGAATTGGTCTCTCTATAGCAAAAACAGCAGCTGATTTGACATCCAACATTCTTCCAATTTGTTTTTTACTACCATTTCTTTGTTCTTTTAGCTATACAGCAGTTCCTATTTATCCCTTAAAGTTTTCCATGAAGGCAAGTCCCCTTGAAAACTCACATCCCTACAGGGTTTGAAGAAAATGGGCTGTAATTAAGCAAAGTTGAATTAGTTACAAAGTTGTCATTTGCAAAATACCAAATACATAAAAGCAGGGGAAATGCATCAGTAAGGACATAAATCTTCAACCCACCTAATAAATAAACACATTATTCTTATCAGGTACAAACTACAGCACACTTCATCACAGCTCCATGAGGGTAACCCCCAACAAGTTCCTTCAACAGCAGCATTCCAATGAAGCGCAAAGCTTTTCTTAAAAACAAACTCTCAGATTCCTACAATGTGTAAATCAGTATAGTTCCTTTGGCTTCAGAGATTCCATGTTATTTTATTTTAGTTGAAGATGTGACACATGACATGTGAATTCTTCATGTATTTTTTTATTCCACTCCATAATTCTCCTTCCCCTTTGGAGCTAATATTCTCCTTTGATTACATGCTGTGGGCTTGTAGGATCCTATATCTAAGTCAAAACTGGTGCCTTCTTAAAGATGTGCTCTAGCTCAAACATGGATTAACTCAGGGCAGTATTAAGCTGTTGATCAGTCTCCGTCATCTTACTTGTTCCTTTTCACCTTGCAATGAGTGAAGCTATTTGAAGAGCTCAAGGGCAACAGAATTTTATTCTTCCCCAAAGCTTATGCAACTCAGCAGGTCTTTCTTTCCATTTATACCAACGGGTTTGGTTGAGAACTTTGTTGTGGCAGGGTGATCCAGCCTTACCAACACTGGGGTCTGCACTGCAGTTGTGGGACCATCCTGATGGAAGAGCCAGCACAGTAGTAGCAACATCAACGACTTGCAAAATCTCAAAGCGAGGAAGTGACTGGTACTGTGAAAGCAGAAGAAGCTAGATTCAGATTAAGACTTGGTTTATACGTGATTTGTCAGGACAGAAGGAGGTATCCATATATCCAGGCCATGTTTGCTTCCTGAAAAGCTGTTCACAGACATAGGGGAAAGATGACTGGAGAGACTAGCTGTGGTTAGGAGGCTGAGGGTAGAACTGGGGTGTAAAGGTGTTTCCCTGTGGGTATTTTTATGGGGTGTTCTTCAAGGGTGCTTTCCCCTCTTCCTGCAGTCCCTTAGTGACACTCAGTCTCTCACTTTTTGCTTGCTCCATGTCTGTACCAGGAACCATACCTGCAATAGCGATCCATGACTGATCTACTTTCTGGTCCTGCTGCTGGTAGTAACCTGACTGAAGCTTTATCTCAAAGCCACACTGTTCTTGAGGAACATAAACAACAGGTTTCAGAAACTTACTGGTAAAGTGGGTTATAGAAGATTTTGTCCTGTGAACCTGAACTGCTGGGAGACCGTAGGTTTGAAGAGAAACTCCTGAAGTTGCCCCTTGCCTTCATTTCTGGATCTTGACCACAGGCCATGTTGCAGGGCAATCTTGTTAAACAGACAATGAGTGAGGCAGGTGAACTTGGGAACCGTTCTGGGCTCCTGCTGGCATGGAGTCCAAAGCTGGCAAAGCTGCTGGCATGTCAAGGGGCACAGAAAAGAATTGACTGCAAGGCTAATACACCTAGTCACTATGGAGCTAAATGTCGTGGACAGGGAGTGGCTTCAGATTTTGCCTCTCCGTATGAAGCAAACCGTATGTCATTTAAGAACCTCATGCAGTTGTAGTATCGCTGTGGTTAGTGTAGGTTTCTCTGGTTTTCCCCCATTTTCCTTATGAAAAGAGAAAATGCCCCATTCTGTGCTTCTGAAATCAGCAGGAGTTACACAAATGACTTGAATTCCATAGTTACAGCACAGAACCAGCCTGACTGACCCAATGATTTGCTCTTATTTTCTGCTACTTGCATTCTTTGGATCCTCTGCTCTTCTTGGGCTCCATGAAAGCATTTCCCCTTGTGCAGTGATCAGTCCTGAGCTCAGATGGATACACCTCTGCTAGTTCTCTGGTTTCCGCAATAATGGGCAGGTATGGGTGATACCTGGCAAAGACTGGATGTAGTGCTCTCTGCCTAGCTGACTGGCTTCAGAGACCTTTGCTGACTGAGGGAATGATCCTGGCCACATGAGAGGGTGGTTATATGACCACAAAGGAAGCAACATTTCCAGAATGCAGCTGATCTCTGTAATAAGTTCCCCAGAGTTTTCGTGGACATATACGCCAGTACTTCCCTGTAAATACAAACTGCCTGGCGGAGCACACTTCAGACACAAACAGCAAAATAAATTCTCAGTCCCAGGCAGCTCATAGCTAAGGAATGCACATAACAAATCAGAGCCAGTGAAAGAGCATGAAGACATTTTAAAAAAGAGCAGTGACTATTATATTTAATCTCAGTCAAAGGAAATTACTGTATTTCTTAAATCCACACCATAAAGTTTTGTTACTGAGTAGTCTGAGCCAGGCTCATAATTAAGATAGAACTTTCATATACAGCAGTTAATTTATGAATATTAGAGGAAAGATTCTGAGAGGAATAGTCTAAGATATGAATGTCTTGCCTTCTTCTGTGCCAAGATGTGGCTCTATGAGTCAAAGGAGTCTTGTTAGAAAGATTCTGGGGTTATACAGGGCAGAACAAGGCTCTTAGTAATGTCCTTAAAGATTCAAATATAATTCGAGAGACTCAGATTTCAGCTATTGATTAACTTCTCCTGAAGGATGTGTAGGAGAGGGCTTTGATTAAGATATTCCCATCAAAATCTCACCCCTACAGCAAATGAACCAAAAATTCAGGCTGTGCCTTGGACTTGCAGACATGGCCAGTTTTCAGGTGACAATTTTTAATCAAATTTGCAGGCAGTCTGGAAATGAACTTAGTCCTCCTCTCCCCTCTCTTCCTCTTTGTTTTCTCTGCCTCTTGAAAGCAGATTGCACAATTTACAAGCTGGGCTGACTGTGCTGTTTTTAAATGAGTGTCTTTTTGAGTTTCAGATTTCAAGTGAAAAGAAAGATTCTGACAACACCTGGAGATTAAATTCATGGATGTTGAGAGAGGCCTGAGCGCTCATCAATATGGTGTCTTTTTAATTGTTATACCCATTATATAAAAATCAATTAAAATAAAACAATAGGGCAACTGTGTTTGCTTCATGTTGTAGATTATAATGAGATTTTGAGCAAATAAACTCTACTTCAAAACAGGTGTTAAAGAACAATAACCACAAAATCCTATACAAGAGAGACAACAACCACTGTGACTTGGGGTTTCATTTGCACATGGGAAAGACAGGCTTGCAAAGTGTCATTTAATTGGACTTTTTATTATTAATACACTCTGGCACTAACAGCAGTATTAGAGGAGACCCATGCAGGGTTGAGCTGATTAATGGAGTTGACTAGCCCATTGAGAGCATAGAGTTACTTGACAATACAGCCCATTAATTAGCAAGATGTCATATCCCCTCCCACTGAGCTCTGCTGCACTGAACTCACAAAAGCTTGCAGCAAGTATTTCAGAATTTCTTCTAGGAAGTTTTTCTTCTTCATAAGAACATGCTTGCCAAGTCAGATCAAAGGCTCTATTACCACTAAACGTAGTCAACAGCAGGTCCCAAAGGGTGATTGTAACAACCACCTAACTACATAAAAGCTTTTCCTCAGAATATGCTTTCTGTTTCCAGGATCTCACTGCTTTTTCAGCTTGTGCAATCTTTAAGCATCCATTGTTAACTCCCATGAATAATCCCACTGCTTGCTTACCCTTTCTGTGAAAAAACAGCTGATATACAGGTTGCTTGCAATTTTAGTTTTCCACCCCACAGAAGGGGAGAATGGGAGGCTGCTGTGATTAGGTTGGTCATTTGCAGTTTTAACTTTCCAGAAGAATCTTCCCAGAAGCTGAATATCCCAAGAATCAGGAAGCTGCAAAATTGGTGTAAAGCTCCCTTTGCATGGATTCAGTAGCTTCAGTAGCTATCAAAGATACAGACCTTTATTTATGCAAGTTCATTCAATCATCCAACAGACTAAATCTATCACAGCATAGCAACTGTGCATTAGCATCTTCTACAGAGTGATCCCAAGGCATACAGGAAAATTATAATTTCCTGTTAGATTGCATAGGGAAGTTCTATAATCATTTATAAATTAAGCTTGAAACTGCCAAGCATATTTTCATTGTCCTGCCAGAGAAAACTGTCAAAAATAAACAACACAGACTGGAATAGAGATTAAATCTTCTGGGAAGGGTCTGGAAACTGCTGACTTTATTTTCAAAACCATAATACAAAAGCATAACACAAAGACTCAATAATAATATAGAATGAAAAAAAAATTGAGCCCACATATATTTTTTTGTTTTGTACATGCACAGGATGAAGTTGTCTTGCAGTCTTGCTCTACACATGTAGAACAATAAGCAATCTTTTTCTATTTTGCAAGGGTGATGCATGCTTACACAAGCTACAAATCAAAGCAACATTCTTCATAAACATGCTCTGAATGGACACTGATTTCAGCTGCATACAGCATTCGAATTTATAAAAAAATAGGGTTTTTTCTTTCTAGTGAGTTCCTAAACTCCACAAAGCAACTGGCAGGATTGGTGGAGGGAACTGAAAGCCGGTGAGAGCAGGGTGGAAGGGTGGAAAGAATAAGTCTGCCTGTGAAAAGGCAGATGAGGAAAAGCCACCCAGTCCAGTCCATGTGCATTCTGCATAGCGCCCTCAAAAGTGACAACAGAGATTCAGTCAGCCTCCTCAGGAACGTTTCTGTGTGGAGCTGGAGCAGGAAACTTTCCCGCAGAACTGGTTCATCCTATTTGTCTGGCTCTTCTGTCTCAAGAAATGTGAACAGTTATATAAAGCCCATGCTCCATGTTCGGAAATAGTCAGAGCTTTGATCGCATATGTCAGGTGAAGCTGGTTTGTCCATCTGCTGTCTATCCCCTGCAAAACCAACCTGCTGCAAACCTAGCCTGCCACTCCTAACCATGACAGTGATTAGTGAGACAGTCTCAAGCTGTTCAGAGCTGTGAGACCCTTGCATGATGCTATGACAGCAGCACTCTTGCCCATAACAGGAGGGTCTTACAGTAAGAGGTCTGGGAGCAGCCCCTGCTCCACTCCTGCTTCAAGCTAAAACACCACAGCAAGCGTCTCAATCCCTCTTTGACCATAACTTTAGGCAACCTATATATGCCCCCTACAGTCTTGACAATCTGGGTGGGATTCAGACTCCTAACTGATTTAACGCCTCATTTCCTAAACATTTTAGGTGTCTGCAGGTGAAGGTAAGCACTTAATGGGGTTTTGTACACCATCTAAAGAGATGGGTGATTTCAGTGGGATGTAAGCACTTCATTTGCAGTTTTGATAGCACCATTAGGCAGTAGTGTGTATTTTTAGGTGTATAAATACTGTGGGAAATCGGGTTTGGAATGCAGTAGAGCACATGGTTGATGGGAGATCATGTCAGCTGTAAGAAATTCACTGCATTTTCCTCTGCTTAGAAAACCGGATACACATAAAGGTTACTCATAATCCTCATGCAATTGTTAAAGCAATGCAGGCACCTGGCCCCCACCACTTCCACGGCCCAGCCTACTGTACATGGCTGATTACTCTTCTGTCTCTTTCTTTCATCTTCTAGCAAATGAGATCCACACAAATGAAAGGAATTCCAGCATCTTTTAATTCTCTACAAGCCTTTAAACACAAGACGCTCAATTTTAAAAATTCCCTCTGCTTCTGTAACACCAAGCTTTTTACATGATAGGTAATGCCTTCAAAGCACTTCATAAGTGAGTTTAATAGCCCATTACTCTTTTAAATATGGGGAAACTGAGGCATAAAGACAACAGCAATGCGTACAACTTCATTTATCAGGCAAAAACTGAGAAAAATGTTCCAGATTTCTAGTCCAGCGCTCTGGGCTAAACTTTATTTACATTGATTTCTCTACATTTATCAGGTGGTCTGATTGATGTAGTCTGTACCACAAACATACAGCTTTTAAAAAGATACTTCTTAAAAAGAATTTGTTGTTCAGGTTTCCACCTTATTAAGAGACACTTGTGAGCATACTAAACACAAAACCACGGTAAAATAAATAAACAAATACATACATACATACA
This sequence comes from Pezoporus wallicus, assembly GCF_028554395.1. Taxonomy (NCBI): domain Eukaryota; kingdom Metazoa; phylum Chordata; class Aves; order Psittaciformes; family Psittacidae; genus Pezoporus; species Pezoporus wallicus. The sequence goes on from NW_026640775.1 coordinate 2,291,699, forward strand.
TAAAGCAGTCACAGCAAAGGATGGCTATTTCCAGAGAAAGAGAAAGCAGCACCTTCATGAAAGAGTTAAGTCCCTGCTGAGGTCTCCTGCACCCATAGGTGTTTGAGTCCCAAACCAAGGTGGAGTTTGAAGTCCTAGTCAGCAATGCTAAGACATACCATAAAAGCAGCTGCTGGCCCTCAAGCATGTTTTATGGGCAGAAGGTTGATGGGGGATTGTAGGCTAGGCTATGGATAGCAGGAAGCAAGCTATTAGAGACTTTCTTACTTGTTAAGGGTTTGTTCTGTTTTGGTGGCTTTTTTTTCAGTTGCAACATCTTCTGAAAGTTAACTCTTAACTGAAAGCCGACTGGTGTCAGCAGCTACATGTACGATATTTTTATGGCTGGAGAGGCTCTGAGCAATCCTAATTCTCTGGTGAAGCTGGGGAAACCCTCCTAGATTTTAACTGAAAGTGTATTCCAGAATACTTCTCTGCTTCTCTAGTCCTTTAAAGGCACAACTTTGGGTTGATGGTCCTCTCCTCCTGTGTGAATGGAGAAATGTATGAGAAAACAGATGTTGATTCCAGCATTTTTATTGCACTACGAACTAAAAAGATGATTTATGGGGAAATGAAAGGTGAGATGTCTATGGTCTAGATAACTAGAATCCTGAAATAGCTGGGATGAGAGACTTTTGCAGCAGTTTTCCTCTGATAAACTATAGATTGAAACAAATGGCTTGGGCTCAGGTCTCTGGGTGTGATTCTGCTCTTGAGTTCCATACATCCCATGGATAATACAAAACTGAAGAAAGCATTGTAGATAAATATACTATACTCTGTTCAGAGTGATTTGTGGTGTGGTGAAGGAGGGACCAACTGAAACTATGAAGGGCAGGAATTACAGCTGTATGATTGTTCTCTCTTTGGGTTGTTTTTAAGCCTGGTTTGTTCTTGGTATTAGGTTTGGTGGCTCAAATTAGAATAGGCCTTCAGGTGTGTCCTTATCTAATAATTCTGGTAATGTGTCGACAGCTGTCACCAGCTTTGGTGATTCCAGAGTTCATAAAGAGTTAGTTCCATACCAGGTTTTCCGCATGTACTTGCTTGCAGCAGACCCCGGAAACTCCTCGACTGCAGGGGGGACTGGGAGGTCAAGCATAACCAGGCCTCAGAAGTACTGTGGGGCAGATCTTCATGTCCCAAGTGCAAAACTTCAATTGCAGCTCATGGTTTTGTTGCTATGAGTGATAAACATGAAGGAAAACAAAATATGAGATGATAATTTCTGTAATTACAGAATGATAGTTTTTCCCTTACCGTGCTAAAGAGAAAGTTACTAAAAGGGGCTTGTCTGAAGAGGAAGAGGGCTTTTATGCTACCATACCCCTCTAAAAAAATGCAGAGGTTGTCTGTCCTTCTGAGACCTCCTGTCTAGAATTTTCCAAAGCCACAATAGCAAAAGCTCCCCTCCTTATCAAAGTCAGTAGGAAGAAAAAAGGCAGCAAAGCATATTGTTGCTCCTAACTCTCTCCTTGTGACTTACAGAAGGCATCCTTCTAGTCCCCAGCCTTGTCTTGTGATGCTTGTGACCATGGATTTCTTTGACAGCTTTTATATACGTATGAGTTGCAATGGATGCTACAAAGAAAAGTGTCTGTGGCTTGTTGAAATGTTGTCATTGCTAAAGAGTCAGGAACTATGGTAATGGCACCTTCAGAAAACACCTGGCAAAGGTCACTGATCACTGTGCTTGTGTGGATGGTATTTACCAGACTATGCTTATGGCTATTTCCAAGGATGACTGAACCTAAGAGCTAGTTGAAAGGCTTTATTCAATGTGTTATTTTCTGTGGTTGAAAAAGAGCTTTTCCCCTTTTCCGTATGAAAGCACACTTTTCAACCCAGTGCTTCCCTATTTTGGGCAGTACAGGAGCCCAACCCACTGAACTGATGCCATCAAGGAAGCAGGGAAGAGGCACTTGTGTTTCCTTTAACCCCCTTATGACCTTCTACATGACATATTGAGGGATGAAAATGCTTGTCTTCTCCCTCCTTGTTTTCAAAGCTGTTCTTTCAAGGAATGTTCATGACTTTTTCCTTTCCTCCCTGAGTCACCTTAAGTCTTCAGCAATGGGTGAACCTGTTCTGTTTGGCATGCAGTGTAGTGGGAACTGTATGAAGCTGAATCTGTCAATTCACAGTCCTTGCTATTAAACCTATCTTGAAAAGGTTGACTTACTCACATAACACTGACTTTCTTAAGAGTTTCAGACCTGGGGCAGTTTTGGGGGTGGTGGGAAATTAAAGGATGTCCTATACCTGGGGGTCCAAACTCATCCTGGTCCCCCACTAACCAAGTCTTCTGTGGAGAAAGTAGGTTATTCTCACCCTTTGGGGCTGATTTGCCTCTTTTTGGTGATGACTGCTACAGGAGTCAGATAGCTTCCTGAAGTGGACAGTAGTTCATTTCTAATCTGTTAGGTCCTTGTCTAATGTACAGTTCAGTAGACAGCCATCTGTTCACACTTCACTCATTTTAAAACTTGAAGGGTTCCTGGCTTCAGTTTTTCACTGTAACCAGGGAGTGCCGTTACAATAACCATTGTTAAATTATTGCTGAAAGGGAGGAGAAAGCCGTGCTGTAGTTTTGCAGATGAGGCGGGAAGACCTGAACTGTTTGGCCTTCTGTGTGTGGGAAGTGCTTTTAACAACACACCGCAGAAAAAATCTGCAAGAAATCCTCTAGGAAATGGCGAACCACATCATGATTTTGGACCTGGCACCAAGGATGTGTTCAGCATTTTCCCAGCCTTCAATTGTGTCAGTGGGGATTTGCCTCTCCCATGACAGAAAGTACATTAGAGACAGGATGACTGAATCTTCATGGGTGTCCGTCTTCCTAAAAAGCCTCATAGATTTTAACTTGAGACAGCATAGCATATCTCTTTCAATCTGTGTACTAGAGAAACAGCACAGCATGTGCACCTTGCCTTCCAAGATGACCATTCCCTCCACAGATCTTCCTCCTTTTTGATTGTACTGTCAAAAGGAACTTCATATAGTCTCACTTAATCACATTTTCTGCAACAGTAATACTGAAACTCTGGGATGGATTATTGTCTACCTTATGTTGATCCTGCCTACTCTTGAAACACTAAATCTATGGATGAGCGCCTCGGTTATCTTTTCTTTTCAATCAAATAATGCTATTTTTAGCATGGACACCTTATATACTAAGATAATGATAACAGCATTCTTTTTAACTGCACTGGCAGAGGCTTAGAGATTTAAGCTCTACTGCTGAAGAAGAATCAAGGGCAATTGTGGTAAGGAATAAGCATGGGAAAAAATTCAGGGAAGGGCTTATGAAAGAGGAGAAAAAAAGTAAGGAGGAAGCAACCTTAGGGAGTGAGGGGTTGAATGGTTATTTTTCCAGAGGGGATATTGCTTTCTAGACCCTGGAAAATTTGTAGTCTGAATTAAATATAGAACAATGTAAGCGAGGGAAGGGTTGTGGGGAAAAACAGGAGATATAGCAGATGGTAGCAGGAAAGAAATTCTGGAAAGGAAAGAGAAATAAAATGAGAAAAAGCAATATTAAAAGTAATAAAGGGACAGTACTTTCTCATCACTCTCTCTAAAATGCATGAAAATATGCATATTTCATGCCTCTGTGTATATGCAATTGTGTGTGGCTTTTCAAGGGCCTTTGTATGGAGCAGCAAAGTGTGAGTAAGTTTTCTGACATATCTGGAATACCTGCAGTGCTCTGGGCCAGTAGGCAAAATAGATAGTCTAAGGTTTATTTAAATTTAAAAAAGATGAAGTTTAATGAATTAAATATGAATATGAATAATACACATTGTGCAGTAGCCCTTGAATTTGCTTTGATGTTAAATGCAATTTATTTTGCATTCATTTAATTTTTCCCCTTATACTTGCAGGTTTTTCTTTCTTCATAATACAGAACCCAATGCAGGAATTGTCAGGAGGTAGACTGGAGGTTTTTAACTGAGAAGAAAATAAAGCAACTGTAATCCTACTATCTCAATCTGTGACTGATTGCTACTAGTAGCTTGATTCCACTTAGTTTTTTCAGCAATCAAATAGACTGAAAGATGACCATATCAGGGCCAGAGTCAAGCAAAATTGTTAAGAGGTAATTCATGTTTCTGGACTGTGACATTTGTACCAAAGTCAATGCTTCAGGATAACTGCTGATGGAAGAAGTAATACTGCATTTAGCAGTGAATGTGTTTCTCCTCCCATAATCATTAGGCTGCTTTAGTCCTGGTTGTACATGTGGTTGGTCAGGAATCTCTATTCTGCAAGGTGGACATATTGCAAGGCAAGCACAGTAGCTGTCCAAGGCAGAAATTATAGCCATCTGCATCTAAATAAATGTCTGAATGTAGAATCCCCCATTGGATTTCTGATGCCTGTGGTTTTCTAGAGAAGTACCTTAGTAAACTGGGATTGTTACGAATAGAAAGCTCCAAAAATGGGCACATGAATGTGATAATGAAGTGAAACATTCCTTTATGTCTTCAACCTATGACCTTTCTCCTCCACTCAAATTTTCAAATCCCCAGAAGTTGTCTGAGCAGGCATTAGTGTCTCTTGATTTGACATCACCAAAGTGGTGCAGGCCAAGTTTTTGTTATTGATTCTTTATTTCTGTATTTCTTTGATCTCAAACACTGTTCAAAGAGCTCCATTATTTTTAATAGTTCAGAAGCTGTCAGTTGAAGAAAAAAAAACCCATCCTGCAGGTTCTCTTCAAGTAAATCAAAAGCAGTAGTAATTGCCTTTCATATTTTATTTCAGAAAAATACTATCTTCAAGACTCAGCATGGTGCTGTAGACAAATTAATATTAAGGGAAATGCAGAAGAAGCTACAAGAACACTGAGAGAAGAAAGCATCTGGAAGAACTTTTTCTTTCTCTAATGAACAGAAAAAAGATGGAAATGCCTTTAGGAGAGGTTCCTAAACAGATGTGTCAGAGCTCTATTCAAGCTACTTCAAAGTAGGACACAGATGTTGTCTGAATAATTTTCCTAACACTTTTCCATATATGTGCATGGCCAGCTTGGAGTTGCTGTAGTTATCGCTGCCAGTGGCAGTGCCAGGACAACTGCAGTTGGAAATTCCTGCCTCCAAACTAAGGTTGGTAGCCAGGAGTTATGGGAAATAATGCTGTCTTTAAGCTAACCTTGTGCCTGTTACTTTTCAGTATATCATATATACATATAAGGTGATTGCTTAAATGCTGGCAAAGCCAGAAGCCTAGGAAGGACTGAGCTGTATCACCACTCTTAACATGAAGGCTTACCAGAGCAAGTAATTCTGTAATTTGGATTAAATTTCAATTCATCTGCATTTCAACTAAGTGTTTTTAAAGGCATGAGTCAGCTAGCCCAAGTTACATGTCCCTGTGTAAGCAGCGTGTCTTCCCAAAGTAGAAGCCTGAAGCTTTTACAAGGAATTCAGTTTCCCAGTTGCTTCAAGGGAGAAGCAACTATGGAGACAGACCTAGTGATTCAGTTCAAAAATGCTTTCAGCAGGAAAACTTGCACAGAACACACAACTTGAATGCAAATAGCAAGTATGCTTCTTGCCTGCCCTCCCCCAGTATTTCTCTACATGCTTTTCTCTCATAACTACAGTAGTTACTACTCATATCTGTACAAAAAGATGTTAAAACAAGTATTATTCCTTCAGCAAAGACCCACGAAGAACACAAAGTCCATGGGAAAGTAAGCCCATTTTGCAAATGGAGGGATTATGTATGACACAGAATTCTTTCTCTATGCAAACAAAGCCTTTGTTCCATGCTGTGTGCATTTGTGCATAGTCATTTTAATTGTCCTGCTATCACCCTAATTTTTCTTGAAAGAGATCCTTTTCACTCTATCATACAGTGCCTTGAGCACTCCATTATAGGCACTTACCTGCACCTCTTCTCTTTGCAATTCATTCCGCCAATGAATGTGGCTTATTTTTCCTTGCCAGGTTAGAAAGGCTGTTGGCAAAGATGTTCTCATCCTGCTTTGTCAGGTGTATTCCATGTCTCTTAGTCCTTTGTTCTCACTGGAGAGCCCTGCACTTACAAAAGCTGAAACCCTGCCTGCAATCCGAGCTGTACTACCAGTTATTGACTTGCAAAATACCTGCTCCTACATTTCTCTTTCTCCTTCATCAGCAGGATTGAGGAAAACACCAGGTCGGTGTTTAAAGAATGTGTAGATGTGGTGCTTAGGGACATGGTTTAGTGGTGGACTCAGCAATATTAGGTCTACAACCAGACTCAATGATCATAAAGGTCCTTCCCCACCTAAATGATTCTATGATTCTGTCTAGAAATATGTGCATCAGAATAGTTGTATCTGGCTGACCTAGCTCTTATCTTTAAGGCTATTTCATCTGATAGATTATACATACCTCCTTCACTAAATTATCCTCCTTATCACAATGTTCTGAAAGGATACCTGATGTCTCATGTGAATCTTTCTAGCTTTAGTCAGTGTCATGGCTTAACCCCAGCTGGCAACTAAACAGCACACAGTTGTTTGCTCATTCCACCACCCCCCCACCCTCCCAATGGGGTGAATGAGAGAACCAGAAGGGTAAAAATGAGAAACCTTGTAGGGAGAGATAAAGGCAGTTCAACAGGTAAAGTCAAAGCTGTGCAAGAAAGCAAAGCAAAACAAGGAATTCATCCACCTCTTCCCATGGGCAAGCAGGTGTTCAGCCATGTCCAGGAAAGGAGGGCTCCATCACTCAGCTGTCCCTGCTGTGTACTCTCTCAGCTTCTTGCACACCCCCAGCCTACTTGTTTGTGGGATGGTATAGAAGAAGTAGGGATATAGAGACTATAGAGAAGCAGTAAAGGCCTTGACACCAAGTAAGCACTCCTTGGCAATAGCAAAAACATCTCTGTATTACCAACACTGTTTTCAGCACAAATTCCAAACATAGCCCCATATCGGCTACTATGAAGAAAATTATCTCAGCTAAAACTGGAGCAGATATCTGGAAATCTGAATTTACCTCTCACTCTCACAGCCTTTTCCCATTCCCCAATCAGGTAGTTTTGGTTATGATGTTGCAACTTGTTTAATGCCTCAGGTACAACATATCTTAGCCTTTTACTAGAAAGCAGCATTTCCTGTCATCAAAATAGACTTGCGTTTTTTTCTCTGAATCCTTTCCAATTTGTCAACAGGTAGTCACCAGAGATTTCTTGGAGAGTGGAATTGGAAGGCTGTGATTGCTATCTTTTTACATGGCTAAGCCTGGGACTTGCCCTTGGGTTCTGTTGCATGTGCCTCAGGATCAGTATGTCTGTTTTGGCAGGCAAATTATTTCATCCTTCCTTTCATTGTGCTGATGACTGATAAAGAAGTTATACATTTGGTTAACTGGAAGCTATTTACTCTTTGGATCGTCAAGGCTACTAAAAGATAAATGAAATGGAATTGGCAGTTTCAGTCTTGTGTTTCTGTGACCTGAAGGCCTTATGCCACTGCAATCATCTCTCATAAGAAGTTAATACCTCTTTTTTAAAATGTTAGTCTGACCACTTTTAGACAAGTGTCAAACCTTAATTTTTCCACCTCTTTATTGCATTCCACTTAGAAAATGCTAACTCAAAAGAGCAAAACTTAAATTGAGTAAGCCAAGTGACTTATTTATTATTGGGAAAAAATATTTTTCACCTACTGTGTCTACCTACACATACAAATGAACTGTGAGTTGCCCAGTATGAAGCATCTGTACCCTCTTTACCAAGGTATGATACACTCAAACTTCTGAGGATACTGCTTCCAGGTTTTACCTCCTTTGCAAGGGGTCTGGTTAGAGTCAGAACAACCATATCTAGGAACTAGCTGCACAGCCAAGGCTTGCCAGGGAGTGGCTTGCTTGACCATTTATTGTCATAGACATATGCTCTCTGGAGCACTGAACGTTCCTGGGCATACTTGAACATGCTATTATAGCCCTAACATAACAGCAGGCAGGATTTCTTGAACAGAGACCAGGGTCAGGCAGAAAAGAAAGAAGGCTGGCTCTTCTTGCACACCAAAGCACGTAATTTCTCCTTTGGGAAGTAGCCCATAAAAGCATTGAGCACCTTCATTCCATCTATAGAAAATTAAGGTACTGGGAGACTAAAAGCCACGCTGAGGCAAGGGTCATGTTGCCCATGAAAGGCTTCAAGATTTCTTAGCACACTTTCTTTACCCTTTCTTGTTTCTTTTTTCCAAATGAAATGAATTGTATTTGTTGAATTGAGAAACACAACTAATCACAACTATTAAAAATGGATTGACACAAGCACCCTCTCTTTACAGTGAGAAAAATGGATGGTGCTCTAAAGCCCTCCAGAGGATGGAAATTCAATTTCAAGACTTGAAAGCTTATCTCAGCTCTAGTTACAGGAAGGAAGCACAAATATTTCAAGGTGCTTTGCAGAACTTCTGGGTAAAATGTAAACACCTGCCACTTTAATCTTGATGCTTTAATATCATGCTTTTGAAGGAACAAACTTTACCCACAGATCTTCAGGAGACTCCCTTTATCCTTTTGACATCTTTGATCAGTCATGAAATACTGAATATCAATGCTGTCAGAATAATTCTTATTGGATGCCTAATTTCAGGCTCTAATGAAATTAGTATAAGCTCTTTGCTCCCCTCCAAAGTGGGTATCAAGTTCATTAGCAAAGACAGATGTAACTTGTATTGCTTATGCTTATACTGCATTGTATAGGAATAAATTTTCACACACCTAAACAAAAGATCTGCATTTGAGAAAGAAGGGAATATATTCCATTCCAATAGATCCCTCTTTAGTGCAAGCCTTGACTTTTTTTGCAAGGAGAAAAACACTTTTATTCACTGAATATATAAATCACAGTAAGTTATTCTCACAGCTGTAATGGTTATCTTGTTCAATTTCCATTCCGTGTAAGCTAAAGATAACAACCAATTTGTTTTGTGCAGGTCACCAAGCAATTGTTAAAGAGAAATAGGCTTTTGCTTGCCATCAGACTGACAAAGCTGAGAATCAAAGTTTACAATATGAAAACCAAAGGCTTTATGGACATGTTGCTATTCAGTCCTCTCCTTATGGTGCCAGAAAGCCTTTTAGCTTGATTTCAGAGTAACCTACTGAATTGGTTTTTAAAAATTTTTCTTCTTTCCCCTAGGGGAACCATGTATTTCAAAGTCTGGTGGTCACATCAGAATCCTGAATTCAAATCCAAGCTGTATTTCAGATTTGTTATGGCTTTGGATCAGGAGGTTTCAGCTCTTGTGCTGCTGTTCCTTCTTCTGTAGGATGGGGAAACAAAGGGGTACTCACCAAATTCAAGAGTATGTAGGGGTAATTAAAGTCAGCTAATTAATTCACATTATTTTGGTACTTCACTTCTATAAGGTACTGTGTTTCTTTCATCCGTCAGCAGCATAATGGCTGTCCAAAATACCTCATAAAACTGTCACATTTCTGGCCAATAAAACTTCCAGAGAAAAATGAGAAGTGATGAGTTTGTTTTTGCTGGGTAAAAAGGAGGAAAACACTGTAGGCCTTGCTGAATGAATAACACAATGGGAAATGTCTTCATGAATGGAAAGCATTTTGAAAATGCCTTTTCATGCCCTCTCCCCCTTAATAACAAACTCTAGGACAAAGGTGAAACATATTTTGAACACATGACAGTAGTTTTTTTCAAGTTCACAAGTTTGCACTATAAATGGGGCTATTAAAAGAGATGTGGCTGCAATTATTTATCTAGCTTAGTAAGGATCTACATTAATTTCTTTGGTAGATCATGTGGGCTGTCAATAACCTCAGTTGTGAAAATGGATTTTTAGCTGGAAAGTGAAATACTCTTAGATTTCACTTCAACCTGATACAGTTAGTTTATACTTTTCCATCACTCAGACAGTTCCAGTGCAGTGGAGTAATTGGGATTATGCTTAGCATTGAAGGTGAATAAGAGGAGTAAGGGGAACCATACCAGAGGGAAAGTGGGGCTCAAAAAAGAGCGGGATATAATCAGAAGATGATACCTTTCCAATTTATTTAAAAGATTAAAAATCTTTCAGTCTTAACTGGAGGCTAAAACTAATGTCTCTGCTACTTACATTTGAACACCATATTCTGGAAGTGATTAATATCTCTAGAGTGCATTTTGGAGCTACTGAGCCTCCATGATTAACTAGTGAAGAAGTGGGGGAGTTGGTTAGGTTACCCACTGAGAAGAAAGGTTATGAGCTGGCTATTCAGCAAGGTGGAGGAGTGTGTTTTATAGTGGCAATTTGCAGCAATGGATGTGTATGAGAGACACTGTAAGTGTACTGTTATTTTTCTATACATATGAGACTTATCTCCCTCCTGCTGTCTTTGGGAATGGTTCTGTAGGAAGGCATAAGGCAAAAATACTCTGTACATTACTTCAGCACATGAAGCTGATTTTCTCCTTGATGGCATTGGAAGTTCATTATGAATTCAGCTTTCTACTCTCAGTGCATGCATAATTGAAACCTCAAATCCACCACAACCATTGGATATGAATAAGGTCTGGATAAAGCTATGCAATCTCTCTGGTTGTTGCAGTTGGCATAAGAAAACAGTGACTTCACTGCATGCTATGATTAGGGAAAATTTAATTTCTAAATCCAAAGTGGGCCAAGTAAGCTTTTTACCATTATGACTTCTTCTCATACCTGTTTCTTCTTTATAGCCCTTACATCTTGGAAGGTTTACAAGTAATTACTGGCAGAAATATGAACTAGTACCCAAAAGGATTAGGGTGAAAATAAATTTGGAAGACAGTTTTCAATACTTGCTAGTTACTTCTGACATTTTCTTTGGAAGAAAACTACGGAAGCAGAGTGTACCTGTAGATCTGATTTTTTTCAGCACAAGTTTGTAGCTTTTGACAACTTTTTTTTGTCTATTTTTGTTAAAGATCACTTTTCTGATGTGTGGGTTGTGGTTTTAGTTTTAGGCTCCCAAGTGATGAATTGAATGGTCACAGTTTTAACCTCTGCCCTCAGTTTTCCCAGTGTCTGTTCCTTGAAATGCTAGGAGACCTGTTGTTAGCAAGCAGAGACAAATGCATTACAAGGCACACAGCAGACAGGCACAGTGGCATACATGGATCATCTCTGTAGTTAACACTTGCTTGAGGAATAGACTGGAGATGAACGACGTAATGGGAGGTTAGAAAACTTATTCTTGTGTATAAACCTGCAATCCTTTCAACTTCTCCTACATCCTATAATGAAAAAAGTCAATGTTTTATAGTTATTCTTTCAACTATGCTAAAGCTTGATTTGTAATCAGTTACAGGAAGAGATGGGAGAGGCCTGCATACTGTGAGACAAATTGTCGTGAAGATTTAAGCCTGTTCATGTATTGAAAGCTATCCAGTTAAAACCAATGTTTCTATTGATAATGAGTGAAAGCGCTTGGAAAGCAAAGTCCTTTCTACAGCTCAGCCTCCTCTGAATTTAACCCTCTTTTGAATACTCTTTGTTCTGTAGCTACTTTGCCGTGCTGAACCCTCCTATCCAACTCTGAAAGACTGAGGAGGTTTCTTGCACCCCCCCACTGAACTATAAATGAGCTAAAATGTAGGTCAGTCTAATTTAGAATGATGCCTGTAGAAAAAGTTGTTACCTGCTGGATGAAACAACTTAAATGACTGCTTTGGCACACTTCTGGGTAGATCCTCTACCGTACCTCTGATTCTGCCTGTTGTTTGAAATTTTATGTTAATACATATAGCATCCTATCTAATGCTTCTTGCAAAGTGTCAGCACTAAAGAACTTGAATCCTCAGTGTTGCCAGCAGCTATGAGGTGAGCACTGATATCCTGAGAAAAACATTGCAGGACTGTATTGAAGTCATTTGTGACGAAACACTGTTTTCTGCTTTATGTTTAGACTTCTCTTGGAGAAAATATTTGAGAACACCAACCTCCCACAGCCCCAACAGATGAAATCACTCAAACAGGCAAAACCAGGAAGAACTCCAAATCTATTATTTTATCAAAGTGTCTTTTTTTCTTCTTTCTCTTACACAATGGTATTAAGAAGACATGGCAAAAAAAGCCAGCTGTATGCTGACCTAAGGCTTTATTTATGCTTAGTGATATTTGCCACAGAAATGGTCTCCCAGATTTCAAAAAGCTATATCCCCATTAGGCAAACAAAATCAACCTCATTCTTTGCATCTATCAAACAATTATTTTTTCAAAATCATGTTTGGGTTTTTTTCCTTGCTCATGCCCTCTATTCTTTCCCCTGCTCTCCCAAACACAGATTCTGAAATGTGAATTCATATCTCCATCATGGATCTACCCTTCCTTTCTTATACTTCCTTGAAGGTACTTAGAACTAATCTGGGCAGGGCCTTGAGCAGCCTGGTCAAAGTTGGCAGTGCTTTAAGTAGGGATTGGACCATATGACCTTCATAAGTCTCTTCAAATGTAAGTTATTACATGACTCTATTAACATTAATAATTAGACAGTGGTAGGGCATTTAGAGTAGCTTAACTAACACCTATGAGCATTAGAGGGAAACTGTAACCCCAGGTCTGTATGCCACAGCCCAGCTTTCACCATCCACAACTGGACCTTAAATTCAAATCTTGCACCTTTTGAACATCAGCTCTTGGACTATCTTCATGAAGTGACAACTAAAACCTAACTTCCAAAGTCCAGTGTTCATGAGCTGTAAATCGGGCGTCAACATACCATGGTTTGGATTTAGCACATAGACCTTGTTGCTGGTGGTACCAATTTGGAGAAAACATCTCTGCACCCATTTTCTTCATGTTCTCTTCTTTGCTGGACATTGCCATGCACACTTCTGTATCTACACTGGAAACAGGAAACTTGTAGAAAATGTCTCTCTTTTTTGAACCTTGCCATATTCAAAGCAAGGAAGAAATCTGATGTGGTTAAAATGTAATGCCATATCTAAAGCATTTTTTGCCTAAAGTTTTTACCCTCAGAGGTCTAAAAAGAAGGTTATTCCATCCAGCTCAAAGCTCTCCAGTTGCAGGCAGCTCATCCCTGCCTCACAGGTTTTCCTGAATTGCTAAGTTTGACAAGGCACCCTTCCCAGGTCTTACTGGGCCTGTTATCCCCTGCATTTTCTGTATGAATAGCTCATTTGTGCTTGCTGATAAACTTGTTCTGTGTTGCAAAGGGGGGCTTGTGGGAGAAGTGAATATCCATAGATACAGACATGAACTATGGCATTTTCTTGACTTTAATAAAAATGGATAAAACTATTAAAGGTGTTCTCTGAATAATAAGTTATTAGATGGCTGTAAGTTACTGCAGCTAGGAGGAAAAAATATCCACAGTAAGTCCCCAGGCTTGCTGTTCAGAGAGGTATTTAAGACAGTTCAGCCTGACATAGAATCAGAATCACAGAATGGTTTGGGTTGGAGGGGACCTTAAATCTCATCTATTTCCAACCCTCTGCCATGGGCAGGGACACCTTCCACATGTTCTAACCCTCAATGGTCCTATATACTGGGCACAGAAACTCCACTCTTACAGTCAAGAAATTATCCCTTTTACAGGGAAGAAAGGATTTCAAGTCCCTATTTGCAGCTTCAACCTTTGATTCTAGATTTTGGGTTGTAGTGAATTAAATGCTATTTGCTCAGGTACAAAAAGGGCTGCTTATCTTGGCAGAGTATGTCTATGGTATCTAGGAAGGGCAGCTGTGTTGATCTGTTTTGCTTTTTAAATAATTGGAGAGAAAAAGATAGAAAATGGAGCATCACATACACTCTTTGCTTTGTTCTGTTTCAGAAGAAAATCTTTAGCCCTGAAATGGTGCTCCCTGTGAGGCAGAAACAGAAAAAAGCTTGGGTTTGTTTGCTCTTGGATAAGCTGGATTGAACTGGACAAGTTTCAGGATCTGACTGTTTGTTAGTTTTTGCTCTTTTTATATATAAAATGGTTGAGAAAAGCTTCCTGTCACCATTGTGGGAACAGAGCTGCTGAGGAGAGAGAATTTGAAACATGGGTAATGGGGCATCAGAGCTTTTGCTGTGCTAGTTGAAGCTATGCAGAAAGTCTAGAAATGACCACTTTATGCAGCAATTTCACTTGACCCCTTTGCTTGACTGTTTTGTGAATTCAGCTCAATTTCCTTTAGCCTTTACTATATTATATGTCATGGATATTTTTTCTCTCCCCTGCAGAGCAAAATAGGTCTCTTCTTTACAAGAAGTTAATTGCCTAGTATGAAGTTGAATAAAAAAAAAATATCTTCCTAAAAACAGGTTGCTTTTTTTTCCTTTTTTTTTCATATAATTTTGGTAAATTTTAATTTGTAGCAAGTTCTGGCACAGCAGCACTTTCACACACGGAACACCCACAGAACATCCACACAAATATGTTTAAAAAAATAGGAGTAGTTAATAAATGACCTACAAGTTTACTTTCTAGTAAAGGTTGCCTGTCTGGTTGTTTCTTCTCCCCCAGTCCTGTCTAATTCTTTATCACACCATCTCACCTCCTTAAGGGTGCACAGCAGCACCAGCTTGTACACTCAGGCAAGCAGCCCATCCCAGAATGTGGTTTGTACACTCAGGCAAGCAGCCCATCCCAGAATGTGGTTTGACTCTTAACTAACATGGAATCCCAAGGTGGGCATTGTCTGCATCGTGGGTTGGTGAGTTTCTCGTAGAGACATTGAGGCATAAGATTGGTCCACAAACGCCCCCTGTTATTTTCCTGATTGAAGCAGAGTATTTGCACACTTGGTAAGTTACAATCAATCTGTCAGAAGCCATCAGGAGATATTTAAATCCTTCATCTCCTTCTAGAGGACTTATACATTTGGCTGGCTGACAATCACCTGAAGTCCATATGCAGTGCACCAGTGAGAGTCAAGTGATTTTCTAGCACTGATACTTCACCAGTGACCTCATATGGCTTCTGCTCACTAATAGTAGAGTAGTAGTCCCATATCCTTCCCAAACATGAACTTCTCACCTGCCACCGTAGCAATAGGATTAGGCTGCACGGTTTGCATCTGCTATGCTCTTCCTGATGGCATGGCCCAATGACCAGGATATTTATTTATGACTCTCTCCCTCTCTCTCTTTTTTTTTTCAAAATTTATGGTCACTACAAAAGCAGTATCTGTCTTTGTAACAGGACAACCCCTTAGTAAAGCAGAGACAGCACAACCACTACCTCTTTTGGGTATCTGGTTATATCACTGGCTTGACTTCATCCTTGCTGTCCATCAGGACCAAGTTCTTTTCTGCAAGGCTGAAAAGAATTCAGCCGGTCAGTCCCCAGCCTGTCCTGTTGCATTAGGCTGTCATGTTTCAAATGCAGAATGAAGCACTTGCTCTTACTGAACTTCAGGAAGCTTCTGTCTGACCATTCTTCCAGTTTATCAAGGTCCTTTCGAATGACAGCTCTCTTCTCCAGTGTTTCAAGTGCTCTACACAGTTTACCATCATCTGCAAACTCAGCAAGAGTGCATTCTGACCTATTGTTGAGGTCATTAATGAAAGTATTACACAGCATCCGACCCATTATAGACCTTCAAGGATCATAGCTGGTAACCGGTTGTCATATTGTCTTTGAATAATTGACACCTAAACTGAACTCAGCAATCTAGGCAGCTTTTTACATGGTTTTTAAGTCATCCATATGAACCATATTTCTCTATAAAGATGTTGAAAACTGTCAAAATCCTCACTAAACTAAAGGTGACAAATGTCTATGCTCTTCCTTCATCTATGGTCAGTTATATATCATCAGAGAAAACAGTTTTGTTGGGATAACTTGTCGTTGGTAAATCTGTGCTGGCTGTTCCCAGTGACCTTGTTTTCCTGTGCATGGTCATGGCTTCCAGGGTGGTTTACTCCATGATCTTTCCAGAGACTGAGGACAGAGATGCAATTTCCTAGATCCTTTTCCCCCTTTTTCTTAAAACCCCAGGTGTTTCGCTTGCCTTTTTGCAATCTTAAAGAACTTATTTTATCACCATGATCCTTCAGGGGCAATAGATGGTAGCGTTGAAAAAGTCAGCCTGCTCAGCAGCCTTGGAGGTACACCATCAGGACCCCCAGCCTGTGTATGTTCACTTCACTTATGGGGCCTCTATCTCAGTCTCCCTCTGCTTTGAATAATGCTACTCTCACTTCTTCCTCCCCAGACTGCCCTGGGCCCAGCTCTCTGGGAAGACTCAAAGAAGAATTTTCCAGTAAAATGGGGTTCTCCAGATATGTTGACAATTTCAGTTTCTGGCAAGTTTTACCCTTCTTCATCCTCTCTGCACACCGTTTTTTGTATCCTTCCTGGATTGTTTGTCTCCATTTTCACCTTCAATATGTTTCTTTTTCTAGTTTGGCTCAGTCAGAAATTCTCACTGCAGTCAGGCCACCTTCCTGCCATACTTGTTCTTTTTCCTTTGAATTGGAATGGACCATTTTTTGGCTTTAAGAAGCTGTCTTGGAAGCCCAGACAGCTATCCCAGGGCTCTTCACCCTGGTAGGCTGCCCCACAAGCAATCTTTCTATCAGTTCTCTGAGCAAGATGAAGTATGCTTTCATGAAGTGCAGGGTGGTAATGCTGCTGCTTACCTTCACATCACTTGGCAAGCTGCACATTATCACCTTATCATCTTATTACAACTTTCATTGTAAAACTGCTTTCATTTTCCCAATCATTTGTTCTCTACCCTTGATTAGGATACAAAGCAGAGCACCTTTCCTGTTGGCTTGTCCAACATGCCCATGGATAAATTATCCCTAGCAATTCCAGAAATTTCCTCAATTGCTTTTGTGCAGCAACGTTTCCCTCTAAGCATAGTTGCTCCCCAGCTAGTCAGTCCCCAGGCTGTATTGTCACAAGATGTTATTCCTTTTTGAATGCAGGACTTTGCATTTGTTCTCATTGAATTTCTTAATGTTCCTGTTGGCTTATTCCTCCAGCCTGCATAAGCCCTTCTGAAAAGCAAATGCTTTTGCTTCAGAGATATGTGCTTTCCTACTCACATGGTATACAAATGCTCTACTAGCCATGGCTTCTGCCTCCTTTCACACATAGACACACCTCGCTGTCACCATGCTTCCAAAGCAGTTGAAATTGGGATAAAGGTAAGGCAATTCCATATGTTCTGATTACATATGACCTCATTAGCACACTTCTTCCTGCAAGAAGATCTCTTCAGATAGTGAAATCTTGTTCTGGAACAAATAAGTGGTTATTTCATGAAAAAAAAAACCCAAACCCAAAACTAAACAAACAAAAAAAAAATAGCCCCAAAGCAGCATAGGAGAAAGGCATTTAATTTCAGCAATTTTTTATTGTTCAGTTTTTCTCAGGAAAAGAGAAAAAGAAAAGGAAACAAGCAAAATGACAAGGAAAAATAAAACAAAAGAAAAGCAGTTGCTGTATTTCAAAGCCAGTGAAAATTAGACTAAGCCAAATGGAAATCATAATTCTTCTATTTCACTGGCTGCTCTGACATGTGTAATAGGCTTGGCAAAGTGTCAAGGAAAACAAGGGCCAAGCTGTGGTGTGTTTAGAAGAATCAGAAGGCTGCTCGTTAAGAGAGGCAGATTTCAGCACAGATCAGAGGAGTTTGAAGCTCATTTGCAGCTTATTCCTTAGAAAGAGGATAGAGGAGGGCAAAACAGAGTGCAAGGACACTTTTCAGCTTTGGAAAGAAAACAAAGGGAATAGTGCAGTCTTGCCAGGTGTGTTTTGTTTCCTTTGATTTAGTACAGTGTTCTTTAAGCCAAAAGCACATGGCAAAACTAAAAGCACGAGCAGGGTGACTAGCTTTTACACCTGTAAAATGTGGACTCAGCTGGGTCATAGTGAAACACAGCCCATATAATAGTACCCAAAATAGAAGTCAGAAAACCCACTGTGAGTCCAATTTTCTTACAGAAAGCGCCTGTCAGAAATAAAATTGGCAGGAGTCACCAGGTCTTTCATAGTGCTTGCATACTCCAAGCAAAGGAACTGACAGGTCCAGAAATTTAACATATTTCACTTGCTTTTTGAGAGCATTCCAGGCTGACAGCTTTGCTTTTGATTTTCAGTCAGTGGGGTCTGAGTCCCAGTGCTTCATCACTGATGTAGTTTTAGCTTCAGAAGTAGAAGGACACTGTTTCTGTGGTCTGCCATAGAGCCTCCTTCCACTTTTTCGAAGATTATTTCACAATGGAATAGTATTGTTGCCTTTCTGCATGCTCTTCATGAAAAGATGTTGCAAATGTCAAAAGTCCCTTAAAGAAAGCCATAGAATGAGAAGGCAAAGGTCCGGAAGCAGCTTCCCACCTGGGAAATCCCTTCGCACCTTGTCACACAAAATTGAGGTGATATACTAGGAGAAGGATAATAGTTTATCCAGTAACTCCACCTTTTCCTTCATATACCCAAGAGTGGCAGTGGGTCAATGACAGGTTCCTAGGATCATTGCGTAAAGGTGCTCATGCATGTAACAAAGTTCTCATGATGGAGCTAAATAGGAAGTACCATCTGGAATAGATTAACTTCAGAGGTTGAAAGTAACCTTGCCATTTTCTAGCAGTGAGGTCAGCTAAATATTAAAGTAACTTATTGGGCAAAGAAACAGGATTGTCTTTGCTTGGGCTCTTTCAAGGCAGATTTGATACATTTTAGAAAGATGTCCTACTTGTTTGTTTGGTTTTTTTAATCTACTTTGAGGGAAGGAAGAAAGCTTGAGTATTTCAGAGGTCAGAATAAATGATGGAAGGAGTGGTCCTTCAGTGCTTAGAGGATGGGAACTTAGGGTCCATGCCAGATCATTGAGGGTTACTTTTAGAAGCCAGCTTACTATTGTTACTATGGGCATAGTCAAGAAGTGGTGCAGTATAGTCCAAACAGTGAAGCAGTGACTTCTAGCTGGTCCTGGACAGAAGGTACAGATTGGGACACCAGGTTCACACAGGCCACATCTGTAATGTTATTTTTCTATCAGGCTCTGCAACACCACAGCCAGGACCCCATTCTGTCCTATTTTCTAAATGTCTTCTACCATTTTGCTTTTGAGCTCTAATCATCTCCTGACCCTGCACACCTGGGAGACTTTGTACAAAACTGATCTGTTTAGTTCAAACCCTCCATGGTATCTTAAAAAGTCAGTTCCTGACCACTGTTTTTTTCAGAGTGAAAAAAAGCATTACAATTTGAGTATGAAGAAGATTGTTGTCTTGGTATAAGAGAAATAGCAAGAGTTTGCAAATGAGCTGCTGAAAACTCACAAAAAGGAGACAGGAGGAGGAAAACATAAATATTGTCTTTCCTTTTATGACCTTCCTCCCTTCCACTCCTCCCTCCCTTTCTCCCTTCCTCCTTTTTGAATGATCTGCTGTATAAACAGCTTTTATAACAAACTTTGTTGAGAATGTTGAAATTGTTCTTGCTTGACACATAACAACCTTCCAACAGGAAAACTGCAAAACCCTAAGAAGGTGCATTGGGGCTTGCTTTTACTTTTGAAGTTCTGACCTCTGTGATTGTAATATGTAATTCGAGAGTACCTTTATTTAATGAGCAGACAACTCATGTTTGGAAGTGACCTCAGAGGTGAAGTGCCATGCAGAGGGTCTTACACTGGTCTGTTCTCAGGGTGTGAGAAGGTTACAGGCAACTGCAGAAAGGTCTGAGGCACAGAGGAGAGGTCATTTGCTCCTTACCAATGGCGTAAGCAACTGCTGCTGCCTGGGAAGTTGATGAGTCTGCTAAACTTTGAATTGAAGTATAAGAAAAGCCAGATGAACACCCTTGAACCATTTTCTGCTGTAGCCCCTTCACAAAACTCCTGCAGTTGAAAAGAAGCCTGATTTAACTACTTCCCTAAAGAAAATTGCCAGCACTGCAGGGTCTGCTGTGACCCAGCTACTCCTGGCTGTGCAATGGCCTCCAGAGAATCTACCACTGAGTCCCTGGCAGGGTGCTTTAACCATGGGCTGAACTTTTGCAAATTACCATGTAAGTTGCTGAAATTCACTTTTATTCCATTGTCTCTTCACTGTGTCAGCTCAGTTTGGGGTGAACAGGAATGCCATCTTCTTTAAATAGAAGAAAACCAAAGAGAGAAATCAGGGACCTGTTGGTCTACAGAACACTATTTCTACCTTACCTATCTCTTCTCATAAATTACATCCAGCCTTCCATTTGCATTCACTGCAAAGGATTCCTGACATAAACCCAAGCAGTGCTAGGAGGCCTATGTTAATTTCATTAAGGGCTAGCTCCAGCTGCAGTGCACTGGCCATACCCACACTGCAAGGCATCTGTTCCTAGCCTGTGTACCTCACATCTGCCTATGCTTGCATGTGAAAGCACCACAGCATTTCAACAAAGATCCACATTGCACACTCTGTCACTCCTTTGACAAGGCACTATCCACCCATACTGCACCTATTTTTGGTGCTTATGACAATGTTCTTTGGACAAAGTAGACTCTCCTGTATGGCTTCTTCTTTGACCTGGGCAAAAGCAGACATCACCTGCTCAATGCTTCATACTAGGTGGCCGGATAATTTGTCTGCAGACAAGGACAAGACTGCTATCAAAAACAGGGGAAGTCAGATCAGATCACCAAAATTAGATATACAAAATTAGACATACAGCTATTACTGCCCCTCACCAGTCCAGTTTATTCTGCATAGGTAACCTACAAAAAATGGACTTTCAGAAATGTTCCTGAATGTCATTTCTCTTATTAATAAGCTGGACTGCAACTCCATCTCCAAATATTTGCCAGGTTTGTCAGCATGGAGTATCACAGAATCACAGAATGGTTTGGGTTAGAAGGAGCCTTACAAGTCATCTAGTTCCAACCCCCTTGCCACAGACAGGAACACCTTCCACTAGACCAGGTTGCTCCAAGCCCCATCCAACCTGACCTTGAACACTGCCAGGGATGGGGCAGCCACAGCTTCTCTGAGCAACCTGTGCCTGTGTCTCACCACCCTCATAGTAAAGAATTTCTTCCTGATATCTAATCCAAATCTCCTTTCTTTTAGTTTAAAGCCATTTCTCCTTGTCCTATAACTACATGTCCTTGTAAAAAAGGCCTTCTCCAATATTCTACCTCAGAGCTGATAATTCTGTGATGAAAGATGAGGTGCAAAAATGCAAAGTGACTCTTTGGGGATTGAACAATAATCTCCTTTGTTTGTGTATTTCTCAGCTTCAAATTCCACACGTGCATAATTTATACCAGGACAGGGAGGCAGCTTGAGAAAGAAAAACATAAATAATTTATAGTAATAAACAGCAATCATTTCACACCTTAAATATCCTTTGTCATGCACACAGTCATACAATGGATTTATTCAAAACCAATTCAAGGCCTGACACAAATTCTTGTTTATCACTGAGGATTTTCCCCCTTCCCCAGGCTGTAACAAAAGTCTGCTTGGTGGGGAGATGCTGTTTTTATCCGGTGTGCTAAGTATCGTCCTCTAAATCCATGCTTACACAAAAGAATCTCTACAGTCTGGAACTCGGAACTTTGTGTTGACCCCAAACACACACATACAACTGTTTACACTGGAGAAATCCTTTAGAAGACAATAGCCACAGGTAACATCAAGCTTTAGTATGGATGGGCAGGGGAGAAGGTATAGATTCTAAACACATGCTGTTTTTTCCTGTAGCTTCTCACTGCAATAAAAATGTTTGGTGTGTACTTGAATGGAAGTATGCAATGCTACGCTGTAGTATATTTTGAGCAAGAATAGCTAGAAAGCCATTATGGCTGGTAACTGAGGGCAGTCTCAGCTGTAGATTTTTCTCCAGCTGAATTTCCTACTACTCTCTCATAGAATCACCATGTCAAATACAACAACATTCAATTTCATCAGCAGGTTTTTTTCTGTTGTTCTGGTGGGTTTCGTCGTCATTGCTGTTGGGTTTTATTTTTTATTTTCCCTTTGTTTTCCTTCCATCCCTCTCCCTTACAGAAAAAGACACATTTATCTCTGTCTAGAATTCGTGTATTGACTCTGTGTTTCCTTCCTCTCTCCCTGCTTAAAATCTGCATTCTCAAATTAAGAGTGGCATGATCTAATTAAGACAGACATAAGAGAGAGAGAATGCTTCAGAGGAAGCCTAGAATAGGAGTAACAGGAGGAGAATTGTGATTTTTTTTTTTTCTTTTAATTCCTGCTCAGGCAAAATCTTAAAGCCATGAAGCAACACACATGCCTACACAAACAAGTTGTTAGCAAACTAATCGTGCATTACAAGACAGCAGAGCCACACTGCTCATTAGACACTGTTTAAAGATGGTTTTAGTGCAATCAGAAGGCAAATCTAACATGTCTAGAAATAAGGTCAAATGTGGAAGATTGCCTCTTTCCTTTTAAAAGGCACAGGAGAAGTCATTTGCTTTGGCATCAGTCTGTCTTCATAAAAGACCAGAATGCTGAGCCTGAACTGCCTATCTATCTGCTCAACTCAAAGGGGCCTTTGAAGAAGACACTTCTGTTGTCAGTTCTCCAGAAGAGAACACAAAGAAGGACTTTCTCAAGCAATCCATCCTTGTACTTAGATAAAGTGGCAGACAATAAACAGCTAAAGGCAGTTGGCCATGCTGATACTGGATATTTGCAGCAAAATAAGTTGATGGATAACAAAAGTAAGAGATAGTTTAGTATAGAGATAGTATATCCAGGGAGAACTTCCATCATTATTAAACATTGACTCAATGTGTATGAGAAATGGAAGGCTGAATTGGCTGTGTATATGGTTACATCTTATGTATGAATATTAATGATAAGAGGTTGAAAGGAAGGTCTTTTACATCAGAATATACTTCTATTCTGATACTAATAGCCTACATATATCAAAGATTCAAACACATTTGTCCATGAACAGTGGACTTCATGTCCAGTCCCTGTGATACAGTTATTCTACTCATTTCAACAGAATAGAACTGATTCTGTAGGTTTGCATGACTTTGTACTGAAATTACTTCAGCCATAAGAAGTTTTAAAATTTCTTTAAAAAAAAAAAAAAGGAAAAGTATCTTTGTGATCCTACACAAGGATATTCATAAAAAGCTCAGCTTTATTCTGTTAAATTCAGCCATGAAAGAACTAGATATGTCACTGTAAAATGTGGCTCTCTTAAATATCTTACTATATATTCTTTGCTATATGCATGATGGTTTTGTAGTATACTCAGCAGAGACTACAAAGATCCCAGTGAGTCTTCCTGTAAACTGTATGATAAGGTGTGATTTGTCCCTGTAAGTGTAGGCATTTAATGGTGGTTTAGACATTCTAAGGCACGAAAACTTTTATATATAAGTTTTTTTTTTTTTTTTTCTTAATCAAGCTGTCCTCTATCCAAATATCCACATCCCTACAACACTGGAATATGTAGGATGTCTTTTACGTAAGGTTCTCCATGCAAACTTCTGTGCTTACAAAGGCATTTGCATTCCAGTTTGTTTATATACCATGGGAAGGCACATGCCACAGTAGATCTCTTGTGCTGTCTATGTATGCACTGCTAGCCAGGCCAGGACCATGACTAGTCTGCACAGACCTTGTTAAAAACAGTGAGATGGGAGATGAACTGGAGATAGAACTGCTGGGATGAGGGTGAGCAGGGCTGTGTTCATCCTGCCTCAGTGCCTCTTCACAGCCTTTCCTTGGTACCCCAGCTCATTACCCATGGGGGAAATTCATCTCCTTTGTCCTGATTAATGTGAAACTGACCTTGTAAAGCTACATCATGAGGGTCATAGACCGATTTCTTGTGTCTCCTGCAGAGGCATAAAGAAAGGGTAATAGCAGGCACTTGGTACCCTTTCTTGCATATGCACCTCTTCTTTCAGACCTGTCTTATAGGAGCCACTCCTTTCTCTTTACACAGAGGAGGGCTTTTGTATGGGAGGAAGAAAGCTGTTGTTGCTTTGATGGCCACTCAGAGGGGACCAGTGCATCTGTGAGGAAGAGCCAAGGGAGAAACCTAAAAGCCTGTGCTTGCTTATTCCGTGGTATGTATGCCTTACTGAGCTAAGAGTGAGCTGAGTTGTTTCATCTGAGGTACAGCCATCCACGTTTCCTGCTCTGTAAACAAAAGGGGTAAGATTCTTGTCCAGGCCTGAAAAATGCAGGAAGTAAGCATAAATGTCTACATCAGACACTTAACAAGAACAGAATAGCATAGCATAGCATAGCTTGGTTCCAGTTGGAAGGAACTACAATGACCAAATGTTTAAATATGGAAGCCTGCAACATAGTCTGTCCTGAAGCATTATGTGTGTGTCTTCCAGTTTTAGCTGGTGTTCACTAGAGCTGGGAAGTACTTATGGCATTGCAGACTGTGATGTAAGTGGAAGTAGTCTATACACAAAGACTGGACTTGCACCCACTGCCTCTCTTCCACTGAATTGTATTCTTCAGCCTCTGTCATTGTTGACATGCACTGAATAGAGTACCATTAAAGTACTTAAAGTACTTATGTATTTCCTTACATAACAAAGAGAAACACTGCAGCAGTTTGTGTATTTTCTGTTTGCTGACAGCAGGAGGCAAAACCATTTCATGGTAGCCTCCAGGGACAGAGGAAGGTTCTTTGTAACAAACCTGACAAGGACACTGTTTCCTCACCTGATTCCCAGACCTCAGCACAAACCGAGCATGGACCAAACACCACTCCATTATAATGCTATTCCACTGCACAGTCTCTCATGATTGACGGGGGATATCTTACTTGTCAGTGCGAGTATTCAGAGAGACTACATGATTGATGTCCATAGCCTAATAAGATTCAGTACATTTGTTTTGTCCGTTATGTTATCTTTCAGAAGTTCTGATCAGATTAGCAATTTCAGTCAGAAAATAGGATATGTCCTGCTCTGTTCCCTTCCCTTCCCCCAGATGAGTTTTTAGCATAACAGTGAAACTGAATTTCACCAAAAAAGCTCCCTAAAAAACAACAAAGTAGATATTTGAAAACTTTTCTGCTTCCCTGAAGCTTTAGCTTAAGGGACCCAGGCTGCCTTTCAGTCCTCTCCATGCTGGCAGAGATCCATAAAGCTTTCTCTACAGAACAGATTATAGGTGACTGTACAGTGTGAGTAAATTTGTAAGGAGCTTATCATTGTGGTTATCAGAACTCCTAGAATTCCCAATCAGCATCACAGCTCAACAGCATACAAACACATGATAAGAGTGCTTTCCTTCACAGGACTTGGCCCATTCTCACCATGATCCCTCTAGCAAAACCTCACCTGTGGCATTTGTGACAAGCTCCTGGAGTCTGTGGTGCACGGCTGCCAGTTCAGCTGTAGATTTACCTTTTTCTGGTGATTTCTAAACTGCCAAGGGCCAGATAAAACCGTACTGGCAACTTACTTGCTCTGAACATGCACATTTCCAGTTCTTTACCTGCAATCCAGGCAGCAGGCTCAAGCCCAACAGGAAATGTTCCCAGTCTCAGATATTTCCATGCCAGTCTGATGATATGCTAAGCAAAGCCCATTTTTAACTCCTGTCCCTCATTCTTTTCTCTTTGCAGACGGTGCTGCCCAACCCCCTCCAGCTAAAGTCCTTCACCTTTGTAGAAACCTGCTCAAGCACTCACATAGTACTAGCACAAGCGCACCAAATCTTGAGACAGTCATCCTGCATCAGCTCAGGCTGAAAGGGTGGCTTGTCTTGTGTCCTAGAGACAATAAGCACCACCCTCTGGTTACACTGCATGCAGCACAATTTAAGACACCTTTTGAATCTGCAAGAGACAGAAGAGAGGCTTGAGTTGTTTTATCTGCCCTGGTATATCTGTTCCAGACATTTGACAGTGAACCACTGATCAACAGCATGAGTTTAAACAGTTTGCACTGAAACACAGTCTTTTCATGTGACTGTGTCTCCTTTTTTTTCAAATATGATAAGGTGGTGGAAAAATGTGTTGTTGAAAAGGCTGAAAATCAGTTGATCTGCATCTAAATTTGAGATCACAAAAGTGAGTTTGGTACTGTGGGTTATCGTGTGGTAACATCTGATTTCTAAAAAAAAAAACACCAGGTGTTACAATTTTTAGGCATTTTTCAAACTGCTCAAAGTCATTAGGTACTGCAGGTATTTTTAATGAGAGACAGGTTAAATAGCACAAGAAGCTTAACATAATATGGTATCCTTGGCATAAATATTTCTTAAAAGTATTGCACATGTCCACTACAGGAAACATCTTTTCCTGAATGGTTGTGAGGGTGAGAGCTACCTTGGTAGTCACAGAAGGTTGTCACTACATCCTAGACAGGCACATGCATGTGAAAGAACATGATCCTTCTCTTCCTGGAAAAGTGGAAGATAGGAAGTGTTTAGTTTGGGGCAAAAGGGATTAGACACCAGTACACTACAGCAAGTGTAGTGGTTAATGCAGCCAGCACCAGTGGCAGCTGTTATGTGAATGTCTCAGGGGAAACTCCCAAGCTCCAGTGACCACAAATGGCACTATGAAGACACCTAAGCTTCTGTGGTTAGTAAGGTTAATTGATTCATAATGAGTTCTACTATGTTACTTTCCTGTTTGATTGACAGATAGGTTTGGTTGGAAAAGGATCAGTCATTGAGCCATGCCTTTTCACCAGATGATTAAACAAGCTACTTGAGTCTTGTATTTCAAGCAGTTTGTGTCAAATGCAACAGACTTTTCTTGGTTTCTTTGGCTTTGAGTTCTTACTGAGCAACACGCTGTCTGGTGACTATGAAACTGATTGGTTACCTAGAGAAACTGCTGATGCCCCGTCCCTGGAAGTGTTCCAGGTCAGGTTGGATGGGGCTTTGAGCAACCTGGTCTAGTGAAAGGTGCCCCTGCCCATGCAGGGGATTGCAACTGGGTGATCTTTATAGTCCCTTCCAACCCAAACTATTCTGTGATTCTTTGATTCTATGACCAGGTCAGTCACACAGTACAGGTCCCCTGATTAACCAGTCCCTCCTAGAAAACTAAAGGCAAAGATAAGAAACCCAACAAGAAACCAAGTGCCTAACAAACAACAGAATATGCATCTGTTCAGTGCCAGCCACCTGAGTGCAGGAGTAGTGCACACGAATGGGGGAAATAGTGTTTGTAAAGGGCATAGGAGAGCCCAGATGGAAGTAACTGAAAGAGAAAACAGCTGAAATGTATGTGCAGATTCTTCTTTGTGCCATTTCAAACATCTTTCTTCACAGGGAAGGGGGAGTCTGTGCAGAGTCCTCCATGCTGAGCTGCTAAATGAATTTTTCCTCATGAAAGCTGGGGGGAGAATGAGGCTGCCACTGACTCCCAGCCTTAGCTACTGGAGTGTAATTGTGCCCAAAGCCAGGCAGCTGCTGCCTCCTGCACATAAATGGAAAGGAAGCAGTGCTTGCAATTTTAAGGAGGATTGTGAATGAAGCAAAATAAAGCAGTCACAAAACAAATAAACAGAGGTAAAAGAGAAAGCTCTTGATTCTCTTCTTCACATTGGAAGGACAAGGAGAAGCTCAGAGACAGACACCCAGTTGCAGCACAGTCTTGCTGGGAAAAGTCTCAATGGGGCTGGAGAGCTTGCAGTAAGCTGGAGACAGGAAGGGTAAAATTACTAAAGCTAGCAGATCGCACACTAATTGCATGTTAGGAAAACAGGGGAGCCCATATCCTATTTCTTCTCACTTTTAGTCACTTCTGAGGTCTGCCTGTGCCTTTCTTCCGCTCTGAGGCTTGACCAAGTAGTGTCATCAGGACACCACACTCATCCTTACTGATCAGGTTAGCTGTCTGCATGAACAAGTATCTGTCCCTAAAAGTGTCACACGGTTTCAGTAATACTCCGTTTAATCTACTTTTACAAAGCCAGGCAATTTCTGTTCTGTGCCGCCTTGTGCCATGTGTCCATTCTATAGAGGCTTCGAAGCACTCTGGGAATTGTGCTAGCTATACCTTATCTAATGTTTTCTTTGCTCATCTGTTATTCCTGATTCATCTGCCTCTCACCAAATCTTTGCCCCTTCCTGCTCTTTTCAATTCTTCACTAACACAAACAGTGAAGCGTGACCCTTAGGCCATAGCAAACAGCTTTGTAACACTGACCCACAAGCAGGTGTGTCCTGAGCTACCACAAACTGTGAAGAATTCCACAGAGATCTTTATGATACTGTATTGTAAGCAGATAATCAAATAGCAGCTTAAACTTGCATCACCTCCCAGTGTGACTGAAGCTGACAAGACCATGACCAAGGAAATGGCCTTTTATAATTGACAGCATGAGAATGATCAACATGAGTATGCTTCTTGCAAGTATTCACAAGGCTTAAGACTTTCCTGTATCCAATGTAACCCCTCATTTTTGTGGGTAGTAGCTTCTGCTCCCACAGACAGACAGGGCAGCTATTTGCTATGTACCTGGTGACACTTTTTACTGGGGGCTTCCAATGGTAGGAAGTCTCAGCAGTTGCATGAGAGTGCTGAGGAATGCATGGGATTGCAAGGATTCAAGTGGTCACTGGTGAGGCTGGGGAAGGTGGGCTGTGTATTGGCATGTCTGTCTCACACACAGGATGTTTCATTTAATGCTCTGTAGCCATCGGTGTTAGCATTTATGAGGACCGTCTCAGTTTCACTCTCAGCAGCAGGGAAGGATATAAGCAGGTGAAAAATTCTTCATTTAAGAAAGTACATAGGGAAATTATTTCTGCTATGGCTTGGTGAAAAGCAAAACAATAATCATTTAATGTCTAATGGTTTTAGCCCAACTACACAACCTTTTCTTTTCTCATTTATCAGCACTGCTGAGTGAGGAATCAAGCTTTTTATTGATGCTATTTAATAAAGTAAACAAAATGCAAACTCTTTAATAAAGAGTTTTAAATAAAATATTAATACCTCCTAGCAAAGTGGGCTGCCCTGATAATTACAGGAATTGTCTTATTGGCACATAAATTTTCTGCACCAGCAGTATGCCATTTATTCTTCAAATCCAAGAAACACAGGCTGTTCAAAAACAGAGAGCCAAATTCACATTTTAAAGGAGCTGGAGGCAAAAGGATTTCTCATGTTTCTTTTTATTACGTATCATTCACGCACTTGTCCTAAGCATGGAAGCTGGAAGTCTGATCAGCTCAAAAACCTCTAAGAAGGAAGAGACCTTACCCTCAAACAAAAATGGATCTTTCTCCATGCTCCATGATTTATAATTCTCCCTACTAAAGTGGTGGGTGTAGTGGGTTGAGAAGATGCTGCCCAATATCATCTAATACAGTTCTAAGGCATCTTAAGTGTGGTAGTCAGGTGTGCATGGAATGATCACTCTCACTGAGATCAACAACAGGTTCTCCATCCTCTTCCATTTGTGGCCCATCACCTTACAAGTTTCCCCACCACTCTGCCTTGTTCCCAGCATACCACAGCAATTTTCTACAAGAGTAGAACAAAAGCAATTGTACTTGCAAGTTTTTGCACGTTACATGGCAACATCATAGACCAGTTTGTTACTGTAAAACACAGTGAGGAAGATTTAGGGTACCTTAACTATTTTTATAATTATTTGTCTAAATATGAATGTTACTGGAAGTCTCTCTACCTGTGAAAAAATACATATAAAGTCCTTCTGACAATCTTTGAATACAACATTTTTTCTTACTGGGAATTCTGCACTGAAAAAATAAATCAGTACAGAAGTCTACATAGCTGCTTCCCTTTATACTTTGATATCAGACATGTCCTAAGGGGGAAGCTGTCTCATTCCTGTCCTGGCAAAACCAGTATCTCCTTTCCCTTCACTCTTTCATTTCTGTGGCCTTTTTGTTGACCTCTGATTTTCAGGCACAGAGGGTAGACACAGCAAAAGCTTGAAACAAGTTTTAAAAAATACACTGCTATGTCCTGCATTAGGACCAAAACCTGAGGCTTCTCTGTAGCTTCTCTCTTGACAGGCTCCTGGAGGGGCTGCTGGAGCAATAACCTCACTGTCAAGGCTGTGGCTTCCTTCTGTGTTCTGAGCTTTGATAGCTTTAATGGGAATGTGAGGAGACCACCAGGATCTCCTGCAGAGGGTAGGGCTGCACACGAAGAGGCTTCAAAGTTTTAGGTCTCTTCCCAGCATGCTCTTTCTCCTGATGGATTTGTGTGTGACCTCTCCTCCCAGACCAACATCCATGTACTGAATTCTTGGCCTAACTAGGCAATTCCTTCTCCCCCTCCTACCAGTTGCTTTGTTTAAAAGGTCTGCTGACATGAGTGGATGCCTCTGTGACAAGGATGGACTGACCTGACTTGCTCTTTACATTCAGATGCGCTTCTGCTTTCCTCATTCTGACTTGCTGAAGAACTAGCAGTTACAGGCCAATTTTATCCTGTTCTTCATCTGGTCTTCAAGCACTTAACATTTGGAAAGAGCTAGATTAGACCTTTCACCTTTCTCTACAGATCTCAGTTCTGCCTGATGGAGGAAGATGGGAATTAAATTAAAAAACAACAAATCAAACTATGGACAGGGAAGATTAGCATTTAATTTCTTGTGTCACAATCCACTGTAGTCATAGTATAGCCTTGTCTCATGGACTGTCAGGCAGAAGGAGCCTGGCCACCAGAGTGACCTCCTGCAGCATTCCTTTCTTTTCTATATTAGTATTAGGTATATGTACTTTGACTTGCTATTTCTTCCACCTAGCAAAATGGAGACAAATTCAGGTCACAGGGGATAGCAAATAACTCATTCATGTGACTACCATGATCAACTATATCTTTAGCAACAGCTTAGCTCCTTCTCATAGGTTACTGGATAAAAAGAAATTCTTCTTGTCTTCAGCCATTCTGTACACACCAGCCTTTTTTCAGGTGCATTGGCTTTCCAAATCACCATCATGACATTTACAGAGGGAGCTCCCACAACTCCCCATTAATTTATGTATTTGCCTTCTGTGACATTATCCCAGACCGTCTCCTGGAACTCTTCTTCTTTCTCCTCTGTTCCTATTTTTTTCTCCAAATGACATTGGTCATCTCTCTGTGCCTAATTACGCTCAAGCTACAGCTGTTGTGAAAGCTTTTCACTCTTCTATCTCCGAACATCTGAAACAGTATTTTTTCTGTTGTTTCTTTTTGCCTCACTGTTTCTCTACCCATTTTCAAATCTCATCTGAAAATATGTCTGCTCCCATGCCTGTGCCTCTTTATTTCTCCCTTCCTCTGCTATAATATATTATTTAACTTCCATAAGTACCTTGGGATGCCTATTTGTACTAAATAAAGCTGTACTCTACTGTCGGCAGTGCTTAGCCATACTATTTGCTTTTCCACTTGGTCTTCAGTAAACAGTAGAACCCCCTGTACTGATGACAAACAGCATTATGCTGATGACCCCCAGTAACTGGAAAGAGAAGGGATGCAGTGCTGCCTTACAGAGCTGTGAGCAACAGAGGGGCTGATCTGAGCCAGAGCACATGAAGTGGAGCACATCTCACAGGAGAAGTAGGAACAATCCCTGGGAAACTGGTCCGAAGACAGGAGAGCAATTCAAAATGTCATGAGATTGCAAGGATTATTAATTATCAAGGCTCACTGACTAGTTCTGCTCTTCTTAGATCTCATGTGCATGTGTAAATAGCTGAGGCAGACGCTTGACATGAGATGCAGATCTGAGGCACAAATGGCTACGGTAAAATTACAACCAAAGAGGATGTGGAGTCTCCTTCCTGGAGATATTCAAGAGCTGTCCAGACACAGTCCTGAGCACTGTGCTCTCAGTGACCCTGCCTGAGCAGGGCGATTGGACTAGATGACCCCTGGTGGTCCCCTCCAACCTCAACCATTCTGTGATTGCTGCAAATAGGCTCAAGGGAAGATAGCACAGTGTAAAACACACAGCTATAACCTGCTCACTCTAAAGTGCAGAGACAGGAGAGGTGCACAGAGGGCAGGTCTATGCAGTTATGTGTGGGTAGGGGTTTTCTCGCCTGTTATCTGCTTTTCTTTAGCTGTGACCTAATAAAAACCAAACAAATAAACAAAACCAACAGCACATGTTTTGTTTTGGAGTCCTCTGACAGTGAGACAGATGCCATTTATCAGTGGACAGTTTATAATGATTTTTCATACTAGTTCTGGATCCTGAAGCAAGCAATACTGCATCTCTAATACTCAGCACCCACTGCCTGAAAGCAGGGGGGTGGGATAATTATTTATATGTTTCATCACAGTAACAGAAATTCTCAGTCCTAAATTTGCCTCAATCTTCAGAGCATTGATCACTTTCCTAGGCCAGCCTTCACAGACAGTAAAAGTTGTGGGAGGACGTGTGTCGTACCTTCCTTCAAGGACACTGGGAGCAAGGGGAGCTGGGTTGCCTTTGGTGAAACCTAAGTCCTGACTGGAAACTTCTGCAAAAGGGTAACACACATCAAAACAAGGGAGGCGATGGTGCTGTCTGGTTTGCTGATTTAGTAAAAATTTGTCTACCCAGAGGATCTGCAGAGCAAGAAACATTCTGATAAACTGATTAGAAAGTAATTCTGAATAATAACCACTCTTTTGAGAAAATAATAAACTTGCTCCTGAAAAATTGAAGAGTAAAAGAGGCTAAATTTATTTGCTATGAATTATTCACTCAGCTTTAGTGCTTACAGCTATTCTGTTAAAATATTCCCCTATTTAACATACAAGGC
Source organism: Pezoporus wallicus (assembly GCF_028554395.1). NCBI lineage: Eukaryota > Metazoa > Chordata > Aves > Psittaciformes > Psittacidae > Pezoporus > Pezoporus wallicus. The sequence goes on from NW_026640775.1 coordinate 2,324,379, forward strand.
AAACTAATAACAATTAAAGTCAGCAGTGGTGGAATATTCTCAGTGAGACACACTGAAGATTGCTATGCAGTTTAGCCACAGTGGAATAGCCATTTATTAACCCTCAAACATGTGCAGCCTAAATGGCTATCTATAGCCATCAGCCAATCAAAGTACTGGGATTTATACAGAGATAATGCAGTTACTTCTCACTGTTATGAAGGTTCTGTTTATTCTGGTCCTGCATGATGCCCATGCCAGCCAAGCCACTCCTTGCTTATAATTCTCCCAGCCATACACACTGAGTTAACCCTCATGTCCACTAAAATTAGCAGTGAAACTCCCCTGGACTTCAGAAGAGCCAACACTTCACCTCAGGTTTCATCCCATTCTTAGATGATACAAGATGGTTTGACCAAAATGGGCCATGACATAGATGAAATGTAGACCTGTTAAGCAGTGGCTTTGATTCACTTTTATTAAATGTATATAGTGGGTCTGACTTCTTTCAAAGCTAATTCCCTTCAACTAGCTTTAAAGCTTGTTAAAAATAGTCCCTCTTTGGGCAGTCAGACAGCCATCAGCCTCATCACCCCTTCTTGTCTCCAAGCAGGGCACATGGACACCCTGCCAAGCTGAGGGCTGCATTCCTTAAATCCTGTTCTGTCAGGTGAAAAATATTGTTGCAACTTATGCAAAGGGAAAGCCAAAACACTTCCTAAATAAAACTGGCTTGTTTCTTGCCTTTTTGTGCGTCAGTGTTTGGAAACAGTGTGATAGTGAGCAGAGCTGTGCTGGAGCAGCCATGAGAGCATATCTTTGTATACGTACAGTGGTGTTCCCTGCTTAGCTTAGTTTAATCATATCCTGAGCTAACAAATGCCGAGGCTGAAGGAATTTATTTCCCATTAAAAATTTCAGCCTTCAGGTTCCAGGTTTATTTAGCTCAAGATGTGGTAATTACCAGCACATAGCCAGGAAGTATATCCTCGGTACTGATCTACTTAACAGAAGTTTATTGGACAACATTGACCGTAACACTAACTAAAACAGATGAATAGGCCCATTACATGAGGTTTAGTCTTCTATATCCAATAATCTATCTATCAGCTTCAGTGTAAGTTTTATCCTTCCTCTTCAGTACTTTATAGACTTCTATTCTTTCCTGACTCTTCTCTAGATCCTAGCACTTTCTGTGGTGATGTTACAACAGCACTTTAGTTATCTAAAAATACAGCACTAATAAAAGTGTCATGAATAAAGCGAGCATTAGCTCTCACTTCATCATCCTGGTTTCTTGCCTTGATCTCTATAACTACTTCACATTCTCCTTTCTGAGTACTCTTTTGCTTAGCAACCATCCTTCTCTTCAGAAGCAAATGAAAAATACTTTTCTTGTTGATAGACACAAAAAATAATTGCTATAATAGTCAATTTGGACTACCTGATCTTAAAAAGAGTACAAAACAGTGACATGGGGAATAGACCTTGGGTACAAAAATCAGTTCTTCATTCTTGCAGCTTTGTGGGAAACCACAGTAACTAGGTCCCTAAACACTTCTGAGGATCACAGCTTTAGTTTCTTTCCGCTTTATTCCTCATTCTTAAAACACAAACCATTTTCCCACATCCATGAGTGGATTGCGAGGATAAACGTACAGAGATTGTGAGCTATTCAGATACTGCAGTAAAGGGGATCAAGAGATTGCTATATGTGATTTATTATTGTGGGTTTTTTTTTCACTGGCTAATACCATATTCTTCAGACAAACTATTTAAGAGGAAAATAGGTATTTTTTTCCTATGAAAGCTTCATCCTAATTTTTTGTTGTTGTTCATGACCTGAAATACAAGTTTGGATCCCTTACACTGTTCTTGGTGTAAAACCTGGATGTTTTCCTAAGCTATAAGGGTAAACACTTCTGTCTTTAATTTCATCAGTTCTCATTAACCTCCTCTAGCAATGAGATCTATCGATTGGTTTTGTGTTCTGCAGGAATAAGACTTGGGCTTCAGCAGTGTTAAATGATTTACCTTCCAAATTTGTGAAGTATCCTTTTATCTTTGTACAGAGTCCTATCTTTGCATCTCATTTACTTGGCATCTTTTGTTTAGTTTAGTCCAATCCACTTTGTGAAGACAACTGACAACCTTTCCTTTGTTTAAACTTACTTTTGCTTAGCTTTATTTACAAAAAAAAATATTACTGAAAGTTTTAAGCAAAGCTCTATTTTTGTTCTTTTTACTCTGAGGAGTTCCAGTCTTCCACTTGCTCTTAAATGCCATTAGTTTCTGAGACAAGTAGTATCTCAGGTCTCAATACATCGTTTCAGACAGAGCTACTAGAACTAAACCATGTCCAGAGCGGAATACACCATTTGTGCAAAGAAAGAGTACTGTAATAGCTCCAGTAATATTTTCTGTTCTGCACTTCACACCCCCTCATGTCTAGCTTGGCTTTTATAAATCACTGCTCTGTTGGGAAAAGAACTCTTCACTAGATCATCCACAGTAACACTCAAACACTCTCCATTAGGTGGTTCTAGTTTATTTATCCAGCAGCTTCTTCTGACTGTCAGTGGATTTTCTGGCTCTGGTGCCTACTGAGCTTATCCACATGTCTCTGCAGCCTCCATCTGCAGCAGGAGAGGATGATCACGAGATCCTTGCTCAGCACATGCACGTGCTCCTCTCTCCCTTTGCAGAATCATGGTGAGAGGCAGTTGCTGCTGAGGATTGTCAGTTTTCCTTGAGCAAGAAAGGCTACTAATTACATTGTTTGCACTAGACAACCAAAAGGGAAGAAAAAAAAAGAACTGCTCAAAAGGGGCATGAAGAGGTGAAAAAGAGTTCATTAAAGCAAAGTAATATCCTAAATAAAGCTAATGTACTCACCCTTTCCAACAAACTTCATGAATAATGGATAAACAAAGCTTCATCTGCTTTGATTAGTCTGGTTTCAAAATTAATTTGACCCAACAGAAAATTAGCAGTCAGTTTAAAGCTTTGGTTGCTCGACAGGTTCAGGATATGCAAAGAGACTGGGTTAGCAGAAAGAGCTGCAAACAGCAAAGGCCAATATTTTATTCCCTAAAGTAAAAGGCCTGGTTGATTAATACACAGGTAAGGTGGAAGAAGCATTTTCTTTGCCAAAACATGACCTTATTCTGATTTTTTACTTGTGAATTTAGACTCCTTGGCTCAGATCTTACCCGTTCCGGAAAATTCCTGAATTTCCATTAATGGATATTTACCCTTTTTTGGAGAGTCCTGAGCTGATGCTGCTGTCTTCTTTTAGCATCAATCCCTTCTGGACAGAGGTGGCTGAGGGAGGTGGCTGACAGAGGTGGCTCTGACAGAGATGGCTCAGGGAGACACATCTAACCTCTGTGTGGCAGAAGCTATTTCTCAGTGTGGAAGTGGCTTGCTCCCCCCTCCAGGAGGGAGACTTGCTGACACTCTAAAGCAGCTGCCAGTCTCCTCTGTTTTGACATATTTGTGACATCTTCTTTCTCTGTCACCAGCAAATGGAAATAACAGCGCTCCGATGGCTTGGATCAGCTTCAGAGCCCTCCTCAGTCTTCATCCCACTCAGCAAAACTCTTGTGGCTGTTCTTCCAGTACAGTGGTGGCTCCACTCTTTCCCCAGCCATGTCCCTGTCATGGATGAACTAGGAAGACTGTAAATCCCATAATTTTTTCATGTTTTTAAAGGACTCCCCATCTAAAGAAGAATCATAGCCTGCCTTTAGATTAACTTTGCCCCTCAACACAGGCATAAACTCTTTCTGTGAAATAGAAGGCCCAGTAATTGTACTGGTTAGGGCTTGCTGGCATTGAGGAGGTGAACTAGCTAATGCATAAAGACTATTAGTGCTAAAAAGTTTCACACATTTGTCAAGTTTTCATTAAGACTGGTTTCTCAGCCAGTTACTGACTTCATCCTTTAAATTGTCTTCATGCAGTCAATATCAAACTTCAGTGATAAAGTTTGGAGAAAAGCTGAAATTCACAGAAATGGGTTGCTTTAGATTAGCAGTGGCATAAGCAAGCACACAAGAATGACTTGCTTTTTCACATCTCAAAGAAATACTTGAAGCTGAATTACAGTTGTTTGCCAACATGGTTAAACAAGGAACTGCTGGGCAAACTCATGCGGAAAAAGAGAATTTATGGATTATGGAAGGAGGGGCTGGCCACTTGGGAGGAATATAGGACAGCTGTTAGAGGATGTAGGGAGGCAATTAGGACAGCTAAGGCCTCCTTGGAACTTAATCTGGCAAGTCGGGTTAAGGACAATAGAAAGGGCTTCTTCAAATACATAGCGAATAAAACTAACACAAGAAGCAGTATAGGCCCACTGCTGAATGAGGTGGGTGCCCTGGAGACAGAGGATGTAAAGAAGGCAGAGGTGCTGAATGCTGTCTTTGCCTCTGTCTTTACTCCTGCAGACTCTCCCCAGGGGGCTCAGATTCCTGTAGCCCCGGAAGGAGTCAGGATAAAGGAGGAGTTTGCTTTGGTAGATGAGGATTGGGTTAGGGGTCAGTTAAGTAATCTGGACATCTATAAATCGATGGGTCTGGATGGAATACACCCGTGGGTGCTGAGGGAGCTGGCGGAGGTCATTGCTGAGCCACTCTCCGTCATCTTTGGTAAGTCGTGGGAAACAGGAGAGGTGCCTGAGGATTGGAGGATGGCAAATGTCACGCCGGTCTAGAAGAAGGGAAAGAAGGAGGACCCGGGTAATTATAGACCGGTCAGCCTTACCTCCATCCCTGGAAAGGTGATGGAACAACTTATTCTTGACACCATCTCTAGACATATCAAGGATGAGGGGGTCATTAAGAGCAGCCAACATGGCTTTACCAATGGGAAGTCATGTTTGACCAACCTTATAGCCTTCTATGAGCAAGTAACTAGGTGGATGGATGATGGTAGAGCGGTAGATGTGGTTTTTCTTGATTTCAGTAAGGCATTTGATATTGTCTCCCGCAGCATCCTCATAGATAAGCTAAGAAAGTGTGGGCTTGATGATCAGGTAGTGAGGTGGATCAAGAACTGGTTGGAAGGAAGAAGTCAGAGAGTTGTGGTCAATGGGGAAGAATCTAGCTGGAGGTCTGTGACTAGTGGAGTCCCTCAGGGGTCGGTGCTGAGACCAGTGCTGTTTAGTACTTTCATCAACGACCTGGATGAGGGAACTGAATGCACCCTCAGCAAGTTTGCTGATGATACTAAACTGGGAGGAGTGGCTGACACACCAGAGGGCTGTGTTGCCATTCAGTGAGACCTGGACAGGCTGGAGAGTTGGGCAGGGAGAAACTTGATGAAATTCAACAAGGGCAAGTGTAGAGTCTTGCATCTGGGGAAGAACAACCCCATGTACCAGTACAGGCTGGGGGCTGACCTGCTGGACGGTAGTGAAGGGGAAAGGGACCTGGGCGTCCTGGTGGATAGGAGGATGACCATGAGCCAGCAATGTGCCCTCGTGGCCAAGAAGGCCGATGGCATCCTAGGGTGCATTAGAAAGGGTGTGGTTAGTAGGTCAAGAGAGGTTCTCCTCCCCCTCTACTCTGCCTTGGTGAGGCCGCATCTGGAATATTGTGTCCAGTTCTGGGCCCCTCAGTTCAAGAAGGACAGGGAATTGCTTGAAAGAGCCCAGCGCAGAGCTACAAAGACGATTAAGGGAGTGGAACATCTCTCTTATGAGGAGAGGCTGAGGGAGCTGGGACTCTTTAGCTTGGAGAAGAGGAGACTGAGGGGTGACCTCATCAATGTTTACAAATATGTAAAGGGTGAGTGCCAGGATGATGGAGCTAGGTTTTTTTCAGTGATGTCCAGTGATAGGACAAGGGGCAATGGGTGTAAACTGGAGCATAGGAGGTTCCATGTGAACATCAGGAAAAATTTCTTTACTGTGAGAGTGACAGAGCACTGGAACAGGTTGCCCAGGGGGGTTGTGGAGTCTCCTACATTGGAGATATTCAAGGCCCGCCTGGACAAGTCCCTGCGTGACGTACTCTAGGTTACCTGCTCTTGCAGGGGGGTTGGACTAGATGATCTTTTGAGGTCCCTTCCAACCCTTGGGATTCTGTAATTCTGTGATTCTGTAATGGTCAACTCCACAAGCCCTACTGTCTTTTAAGTCAGCTGAGCAGGCTTGAACCATTGTATCATAGATATAGATGCTGCACTTCTAATGAGCCTTTCGTGAAAACAGATCATGAAGAAAAATAATTCACCTGCCAGTGTTCTTGTCCTTGGTGAAAAATTCATGAATGCATTTGAAGCAGCATCTGAGCCCTGGTTGGGCTTCCTGGCTGAAGCAAGCAGGAAAAGGACTGGAGGAGAGAGATTAAATTGTGCAAGGAGATGATGCTTAAGGGATCCATTTCCTTATTGATTCATTGTTGTCATCAAAAAGATGGGTTGCTAGGGAAAGGAAAGTTGATGGCTTCTCCTCCACAGATTTATGGAGCAGAAGAGATTGTCCAATCAGCTGTGTTCTTCTTGAACACACACATACATGTACACACACATATGTATACATACACACTGGATTGCTTCTGGTAGAAATGATACTCCATTCTACGTAATGTTTGTTTGATGCTTTATGTGCTTACAGCCAGTCCCTGCAGATTTTCCACCTGGAGAGAGTGTCCCCATTGGCATGACTGTGGCTGAGAGGCATGGAGCACATTGGGAAGGAAAGAGGAAAAGGTAGAAAGGATTCTTCTCTAAACATTAATCATAGAATCATAGAATCGTTAGGGTTGGAAAGGACCTTAAGATCATCTAGTTCCAACCCCCTGCTGTGGGCAGGGACACGCTACGCTAAATCGTATCACCCAAGGCCTCTTCCAACCTGGCCTTGAACACTGCCAGGAATGGAGCATAGACACATTAGACAGTGTGTAGGCACAGACAGCTCCTTGTAAGTGGAAATTACAAGGGCTACTCTATCATGCTGCAGCAATCAGAAGGCTATTGCAGTAGCCAGTGATCAGCAATGCACAGGGAAGCTGTAATTCCGCAACCACTTGTTTCAAATGAGGACTATCTTCACACTTGTTATCCCAGCTCTGTCCACTAAAATATCTCCCTTTCCTGGAACAGAGCTAACATAGCAAGTAGAACAATGTGAGTAAGTGCTTGGAGGGAGTATTTTGCAACAATAGACTTATGTAAAATATGCTTCAGCCTTGCTTAAGAAATGTCTGAGATTCTCAGGATATGAATCAGACAGAATTTGACCCTACTTGGCAAAGCATCATCCATGTCCACTTCCTAGAAGGACAAGGTAATGGTAAGCTTAAGGACTCAGCTGGTGTTTGCTAATAGTCTCATCAAGCCCAGTTTAAAGTGATCTTCAGGGCATGCTCAGTTTATCACTGCTTAATGATGTAGTTTTGTTGGCTTGTAAGGGAGCTATGGTGCCAGTGCCTCATCCTGTCCTGGTCTTGCTAGGAGCTCACAAGGTTCAGTAAGCAATCAACTAGGTAACATTTTCAAAAACTCTGCTTTTTCTTGGCATGGGTACCAAAGGTACAGGAGGAGATAGTGTTGATCTGTTATTTGAGAGTTTTGGAGACACCTGGAAAACTCAACAACCTTTTCCAAAGTCCAAAGTATTTTATATCTGGGTATTTACAAGGAATTTCATAGATTCAGGTATCTGTAAGCAGCTCAGTTTCAAAAACTTAGTTTTCATCCATTTTTGATGATTTATCCAAATCAGTGGCTCACTTGAGACTTCTCTACTGTAACATTTGACTTCCTTCTCTCATCTTTATCCCTGAAAAAGTACTTACTGATGACTATTGACAGTTGTCGGCTTGCCTTTATTTTTAAGTGCCTAAGTGGAAGTTTTCAGTTCCATGAAGAAGGTAATAGCATTAGATGATCCCTTGCCATGGTCTGTGTGCATGGTTATCTTGAAGACAATGAAAGATAAGTTGAGCTTTGCCTCAATATGGGAAGGCTGAGAGATCACACATTAGCTCACATTTACCACAGGGCAGGAATACACATGAACAACTACTGTGACTCAGCTAGTGGGCACCCAGCTACCTTCTTTTAAAAACTTAGAAGAGAAGCACAGTGCATTCAGAAAAGCAGGTTCGTGTCAGCTCCCCCAAATGGGTCCTCTTTTCTTGGTTTCAGGCCTTGATCGCTTACAACTAACCTAAATCTTTGATGATAACTTACCTATGCCTAACTTGCACCTCTGCGTCAGAATGTTCCCCAGGGTTTTATGGTTATTTCCAATCTGTTAAGGTCACTCCCTCTGAAATTCTCTGAATTAACTGGAAGTAGTCCTTGGTTTCTTTTTGTCTGGGTGGATAATCCTGCTTCTAATGACAGCTTCTCCAAGGCTCATCAAAGTTTTTCTTAAAAATTTTTATGGTTAAGTATTAAATAACACTGGTATCACAAATGATGAAACTTAGGCAAAACTCTCAGATAGGAAACCAGGTTTTAAGGTTATGTAGGGATTTCCTGGGGACATTTTGGATACCTAAGGAAAAACAGTACTGGAGAAAAGGCTAGGTTTAAAAAACTAGGTTTTGCTGGTTCATTAAGGACAAGCCAAGGGAAAAAAGCTACTTCATGTTTCATGTGTGGCTGGTAGGGAAGATACTGTTAAAGGAGTCGCTCAAGCTATTCATAAACTCCACGTTGGACTGTAGGAAGAAATTCCCTCATGGTCTATCCACCAAGGCTGGCAACTTCTGTTGGGCTTTTTGTTAGCCTGTTTGAGCAGACAAATCATCCCGGGAAAGGAAGGTGGCAAAGCAATAAAGATGTAGAAAAGCTAAATAAAGTAGGAAAAGGAAAACTTAAACCCAAAGAAGTTAGTGTTTTAGATAAAAATATTATGTATCATTTTTATTTTACCACACCTGAGGGCATGTCAAATGTCTGTACAGTACAGCAGATACCTCCAGCTGAACAATCTGCCAACTTGTCCTTGACTAGGACAGACAAATTTTACCAAGTAGTTGGTTCCTGGCCTCACGCCTTGCACTGATTCCTCTCGGGAAGACAAAGCAGGTGATTGACAAGGTTGAGAAGTCTTGAAATTTCAATTCTTGAAATTTCCAAACTTTTTCTGCTAATATAGCGCTGGGTTTGCTCTCATATGCTCTCATACTGAGCTGCTAAGTCAATCACTGGACAAACAATAGTTTGTCAGGCTACTTGAACTTCTCGACACTATTGCTAAGACAAGACCGACAGAATATTGCCTAGTCCTAGCAGTTGAAGATGGGGGAAGTACTGCAGATGCCAGCAAAGACTGAGGCAAAAAAGTCATTGAGTATCCCAGCCTTCTCTATGTCCTGGGTAACCAGGTCTCCCATTTCTTTCCAAAGAGGGTCCAAATTTTCCCTGGTCTTCCTTTGATCAGCAACGTACCCACATAAGCTTTTGATGACCCTTGACAGATTTAATTCTATCAGGGCTTTAACCTCATCACTGGCAGCTCAAGAAACTTCTCTGTATTCCTCTCAGGCTATGTGTCCTTCCTTCCAGCCTCTGTAAGCTTCCTTTTTGTGCTGGAGTTTGTTCAGAAGCTTTTTATGGCGGGGGGGTGGATGACCAGTCTTCAATGCTATGTAGAAGCACACCTTCCCTGTGACCTGGACAAGTCCTCCAGACATTCTCTTGTGAAGTCAGAGTCCAAGAGCAGCACTTGTCATTCTGGAGGCATTTTAGTCTCCTAAGCATGAAGTGGTGCATTAGGCCTTCCTGAATTGTAGACTTAAAAGCTCTAGTCCTAACAGAGGCTATGAATATTTTCAGAACTATTTCCTTGGTGCTCACAGACCTAAAAACCCTGTCTTTGCTTTCTTTTATCCACTATCTTCTTTGTTTGGTTTTGGTTTTGGTTTGAACTGAAAGTAGGACAGCTTGTTATTCTTCTGTTCAATTTAGAACAACATGTCAAAATTAAGAGTACCTCCTCTTCTGATACCTAGCACATGATATCATATATGTATACCTCCATGAGTTTGCTTCTGGCTTCCTGCCTGCCTTTGATGTGTTCAGCACTGCAAACTGCTGGGTGGGAAAGACTGGTGTTTGTTTCAAGCTGCCTGGCACCAACTTCACAGGGCTAGGCTCCAGATGGCTCTTGCAGTTACCTCCACTCTATGTTTTGGAACATGAGAGCATCCCACACACACTAATTACACATAAGACAAATCACCAGAAGCAGTGCTTTTTCACATGGTCCTTGCAGGCCACACTTAATGGGTTATCATCTGACAGCCTCTCTAAGAATGGTCCAAGAGGGATTTAGTTATTCTTGTGATAGCATTCATGTCACTTGAACATGGGACTCTTAATTTGCTTCAAATCTCCTTGGCATATGCATCATGCTATTTGGTGACAGATGGATGAATCTACAAGAGGCTAAAAGAGAAACCTTTTCCCTACAACTCTCTTCCTAAAATATGTCAATCTAAGTAAGTAATACAGAAACACCGGTACTTTGGGCCTTGCTCCAGTACTGTAAATGTTTTGGATTAAGTTTCTCTTCAGTGACTCCTGGCTGGATCATTTCATATTTTGCTTATTTGCCAGGCCACATCGAGAAAATTTCCGCCAATATAGCCCACTGGGTATTGTGGGCTTCCCTCTTACAAGAGACAGGGAGTCATTTGGGAAAAGCTTTGGATAATGTATCTCAAAAGTATAATTGAGACAGTGCTCCTAGTCATGCAGGTGCAACTGTGCCCATAATGTTTCTTTGTAGGAAGCCAGCCCAAAGAAGTTGGATTCTATTATGCTATTAATTAAAACAGTTAAGTTGTTAACTCAGTGAACTAGGAAAAACAGGGTAGAAATAATGCTTATATACAACTGTCTTCCTGACCACTGTGGTTTTCCAGCCAGGAACTTGCTTCAGTGCTTGGTTTCAATCTGCACAATAACTTCTGCATTAACATATAATTCTGCAGCATTTTCTGGTCCCTGGGAAAAGTCTCCTTCCATCGTGTCTAAGGCCTGGTTGTGCATCTTCCCCATGCTCCTCTCAGCTGTCTCACTGTCTCACCATGAACTCTTTCCTATGATCCTTCTTTTCTTTTTCTACCACACACCCTTCTCTAAAGCATCTCTTTCCTGAAAGGTGAGATGTTGTCTCTTGTCCCAGAAGGCTTCACCTAACTTATATTTCCATATTTGAGTGGGCATAAAATGCAAGCATTTGATATACTGAACACAATGCTGTCACTGTTCTTGGATGGGTTTTCTTTTTGGGGTTGTTTTTTGGATGTTTTGTGTTTGTTTGGTTTGGTTGGGTTTGGTTAAAAGTCCTCTATCCTAGTGGTGTTATTTTGCCAATTAGCTGACAATAAGTAAGAAAATCACAAACATTGACAAAGGTCATGTAAAAAGACATACTCAGGCACCCATTCAGCACTTGAGGTTGAAGGTATTAGCCAGCACAAGCCCATGTAGAGTGGTCTCATATGTGTCAGAGATCTGAGTATCTGTGCACAGATCTGAGTAGCAGAGTTTTTACTGCCGAGGAACAGAACAATACTCAGTGGAATCCCTGGTTTTAAATTTCTTTCTTGAGAGAAATCCACAGAGTCTGGACCATTACATTAAACATTTTCTTAGGACAAGAGGAGAAGACTGTTAAGACTTACAGATACCCACTTCTGTCTTTAAACTTGTCCTTCAGGAAAGGCATTTTAGATTACTACAATTTTAATTCCAAGCCTTGTTGAAGGATCCTCCCTAAAATAAATCTTTGTAGTCCAAGGCTTGTGCTCCTACTCTGCTCTCTGGGGACTGTGTTTCCTGGTAACCAACATCCCTGTACTGGGAGCTCTTGCACATTTTTCACTATATCTTGAGAAGGGAAAAAATCAGTTTTATTCAATAAATGGATTCTGGCAGCAAAAGTGACCTGGGCATCAAAAAAGCAAGCTAGGAAAAAGTGTGCATACTATTTCTATAAAGCCAAAATGAGGAGGATTATGCAGGGGTAGTTTGTCGAGAAAAAGCTGAAAGAAATGTCAATTATTTTGGGGTAAATATTTAACACAGTAATTTTCAAAAGGACAAGATACCAGGACCATGGCTTACAACTGGAACCCTGTTACAGTATTAGTAAAAACATATTGTTAAAGCAAATCTTAATGGGAATAGTGAAATTACTTCAAAGTCAGAAGAAAACATTTTCCCAAGGTCTGAGAGTTGTTAAAATGGACATTCTAACTGCATTTTTTGTTTCTCCTCTCCGCTTCTAAAATATTTCTGGGAGACCAAAAATACAAATTTTGAAAACAATTTAGAACTGAGATAAGACATTGACTGATGGCTTGGCTTTTTCATCTCTTGGGTATTGTCTCTGTTTTGACAAGGTGTTCTGTTTGTCTCTGTTTGTCTAGGTGTTCTGCTAAGAAGTATAGATCATCTCCCTATTCCTCCTGGTGGAAACAGAAGGAGCCTGGGTCTAGATTTTCATGTTTGGATGAGATCTAGGTCAATCATGCAGGAATATTAAACCACTCAATTTACTCCAACCTAAGATACTGACAGGTAATTCTGAGGTGCCCCAAATCATCAGCTAGACACTCCATCAGAGAAAGACACTGAAGTGTAGACTTTGGAAAGTGAGCATCTCCACTGTTTGTTTTTACCATATCTAGGATTGTGGGCACAACTTGAGCTCTTACATACTACTGTGATTTACATACTCTGATAATGGCAGTGTTATAGCTGTTTATAATTCCTTTGACAGTCTACTTTAAATGTCGGCCAATAAGCTTTGTTATAAAAGTTCTTTTTGAAGACACTTTTTTTCCTCTAAAATGGAAGAGTGTCTCTGCAGAAAATGTATGTTTCAGTTCTCCAATTTAATCATTCTCTATTATTGCTTGCACAAAAGTTAAAACTATGGTCTAAATGTGAGCAGTAACTCTTACATTCAATTCCCTTAACTTTAGGATTGTTTTCTAGTCATAAGGCATGGCCACTTGAGAGGAGAAGTTTAACTTAATCTACATTTGAATAATACACTACTGCTACAGATGGATCACAAAAAAAAAAAACAATCTGAGTGCTTTATGCAGACAAAAAAGAAAAAGGTTTGCATCTAATTCAGTTTATTCTACAGGAGGGATTGTCAGTCTGTTCTGTACTATGTTCCTGTTTTGCAGATGGATGATTGCTTCTGTTGCAGTGGGTCCTAATAACTTCCTCTATAGATGTCATAGGAGGTGCTGTATGGGGAGATGTATATTTTTTTAAAATAAGCTCTTTGAAGGCAGACGCTGAGACACTGAATTCCAACTAGAAGGCATGCCTCTCTGGTCTACTTACTGGTCTTATAAAGTGTCAGTAACGTAAGACCATACCTGCCTTGCAATCTATCTCACACTCATCTTCAATCAAAACGGCATTCCCTAGGTCTTCAAATCCACTTGACAATATGTAAAGCACAGGGCCATTTCAAGCTCCTAACATTTCTCCACAATTCCACCTTCTTCCTCCAGGGTTTCCAAATGTTGTGCTGTAAGCACCTCACCTTGCACCAGTTTCTCTGTCATAATGAGTTTAGGCCCATGAGGAGGTGAACTATACCAAATAGTTTTGCTTGCTTTTCACAGAATCATAGAATATTTAGGGTTAGAAAGGACCTTAAGATCATCTAGTTCTAACCCCCCTGCCATGGGCAGGGACACCTCACACTAAACCATCTCACCCAAGGCTCTGTCCAACTCAACCTTGAACACTACCAGGGATGGAGCATTCACAACTCCCTTAGGCGACCCATTTCAGTGCCCCACCACCCTCACAGTAAAGAACTTCTGCCTTATCTAATCTAAACTTCCCCTGTTTAAGTTTGAACCCATTACCCCTTGTCCTAACACTACAGTTTGCTGGTTTTGGAACGCTCATGCACAAAACTGATTTAAATAGATTTTGAACAGAACAATGCTGGATCTGAAAGGAAAAGTTAATGACAAATGACAACATACTTATTTACATAATGTGGCTATGCAGTGTGCTTACATGTCTTCAGCAGTTATGAGTAGGTGACAGCATACTCATGAAATTTACATCAGTCTTTGTAATACAAGCTCATACCTCATTTGTTAATGTCAGAAAGACCTGTGCAAACACTGGGCAGCACAACCAGAGATGCTGCGCTGCAGGACAGAACTAGAAAACTCTGGTGAGGTGCTGCTGAGAGTATACTGGGAATACTGACTACTGTTCTAGACATCTTACAGGGTGGATGCAGACAAGTTGCTTCAGTCTGTTTTCATGGGGATGCTCTGGAACTTTATTATTATGAGAGAGAATCAAAATGATATAAATGCATGAAATACAAAACAGATTAATTTGATCTGCCTTCTAACTCTCCTCCACTTGAAGAAAAACATGCCAAATGCCTAAGGGATATGATAACTGTCTACAAGCTAATTGTGAATGCTGTTTTTACAACTCCCTGCATAATGGGGCTCTAGCCCATAACTGAAGCTGCTACCCAATATAAACAAACAGACAAAAATGCTTCCTCTATATTCACAGCTATTAAGTACTAGTCAAGGAGAAATTATCCACCACATTCAAGAAGAGTATGATTAGACGAAATGGGGCTGGATGATTCTCAAAATGTCCTAATATAATGATAAAGAACAGTTCCCTTAGCAGTGAGCTCAATTATCCCCCTTCAGAGAAACGTAGAGGCAAATGTTGAAGATGGTTCTTGGGAATTTCCAGGAGGTTTTGGAAATGGTATATACAGAAAAACAGGAGACTGTTAGTATATAAACTGCCTTTGGCAACTCTCAAATCCTTAGGATCCTTCAAAGAATAGTATTTCCTCTAGAAACACAGATATGGCTACTTCTCCTGACTACTATCTCTGGGCTGAATAGGGGATAAGACTACAGAGGCCAGGCTTCCATTTTTCTTTTTCACATACTCTGGACACTATGGGTTCACCCAACTGAAGGGCTTTCTATGAAGTCCCAGAAAGCAGAAGCCAGAGAAACTCTTTTGCTTCCCAGGCACATTCCTACCACACAGTAAAGAATTCTCCGGGCCTTCGGCAGGATGTTCAGATGTCTTAGCAGGTAGCAAATGATTTCTACTTGGGGCTTAGAGCAGAGGGAGAGTTGTATCTAGGTGGCCTGAACAGTCTGCTTCCCTCTGCAGCCAGTTCTGCGTGCAAAGAGTTATCACTCTTGAGTACAGTCACTGCCATCTGCTGCTGGATGTGCACCTCCCATTTGCTGGTCTCGTGATCATTGATCAATGCTTAAAAAACTTGGCCAGAGCAGCTGCTTAGGGAAGAAGGCCAAAAATGTTACTCAGGCAGCCCATTTATGTCTGTGCTTGGGGACAGCACTGTGAAACAAGCTGAGGCCAAAGCACAGGACTAGACAGGGATTCAAGTTGCAATGTTATTTTTCTGTGGTTTTAGAGGTTTGTGGTTGATGATTGTCACAGTCTGATAATCTTACAGATATGTGCATTGTTGTTGGGTAAAAGTCAAGGGGAGAAGGAGAAGATTGTCTTGGGTATTTGCACTAGAAGCAATGTTTTTGGCACCTTACAATACACTTAGAATCATCGAATAGTTAGGGTTGGAAAGGACCTTAAGATCATCCAGTTCCAGCCTCCCTGCCATGGGCAGGGACACCTCAGACTAAACCATCTCACCCAAAGCTTTGTCCAACCTGGTCTTGAACAGCGCAAGGGATGGAGCATTCACAACGTCCCTGGGCAACCCATTCCAGTGCCTCACCACCATAACAGGAAAGAATTTCTTCCATATATCCAATCTAAACTTCCCCTGTTTAAGTTTTAATCCATTACCCCTTGTCCTATCACTACAGTCCCTGATGAAGAGTCCCTCCCCAGCATCCCTATAGGCCCCCTTCAGATACTGGAAGGCTGCTATGAGGTCTCCACGCAGCCTTCTTTTCTCCAGGCTGAACAGCCCCAACTTTCTCAACCTATCTTCATATGGGAGGTGCTCCAGTCCCCTGATCATCCTCGTGGCCCTCCTCTGGACTTGTTCCAACAGTTCCATGTCCTTTTTATGTTGAGGACACCAGAACTGCACACAGTACTCCAGGTGAGGTCTCACAAGAGGAGAGCAGAGGAGAGGGGCAGGGAGCAGAGTAGAGGGGCAGGCACTTCTACTTTTCCTGTCTCTCTCTGGCTTTCCTCAGTCTACTGGATGGACTTTAGATCCACATATTGAACACGGTCTTTCTTTTCAAGGGTCTGAGGAGTACACTGGTCATCTGGAATCATAGCTACCACACATGGAATAATGAGCTATGCTCTGTGTATCGCTGCAGGAGAAGGATAAAAGGGAGAAGGATGATGTAAAGATGTCATGTGTTCTTCCACCATGCAGGTAGAACACAGTTGCTCAGGCAGCACTGTATGAGATGTTTAGTCCCCCCTGAAAGGCATGCACAAAGAGATAGCACCCAGCATTCCAGCACACTTCTAA
This sequence comes from Pezoporus wallicus, assembly GCF_028554395.1. NCBI lineage: Eukaryota > Metazoa > Chordata > Aves > Psittaciformes > Psittacidae > Pezoporus > Pezoporus wallicus. The sequence continues at coordinate 2,340,853 of NW_026640775.1, forward strand.
AAACACCAGCCCTGCAACTGCACTGTGCCTTAGCTTGTCCAGATGAGAAAGAGGAGGATATGTGTTCATGATTGAATTTAATGTATTCAGGTTTTTTGAAGAGTTGCAGTAGAAAGTTCTTTGATTCTGTGAAAGCTTTGAATGATAGAATTACAGAGAATGTTATTTGATCTCCCAATCTCCTACTTAACTATGAAATTTCTCCTTGCAATTCCTACAGCAAGTCCATAACTACTTGGTTATCTGGAGGGTACTTCTTAGAAAGGCTTTTGAGTGCGATTTAAAGTCGGCAGATCATCAGAGACTCTACCATATTTCTTTTATAAATACTTTAGGGGTAAGTATTTAATAAGTTAATAAGTTAAGTGGAAAGCAGTTAAGGGTTAATCAGCTGCATTTCATAATGCCTTAAAAATGTTTTATTTCCAGTCTGATTTTTATTTCACCTCTGAAGTACAATTATCATGCATTAATTTTCAAATTTTCTTCTAAAAAATATGTGTATATTGATAGGTAATTAGAAATAGATCTGTTTCTTAAACAGGAAATAGGGGATTTTACCATGCTAAAGTGCAAGATACATCATTGTACATGCTAAAAATATCCCTCTTGCTTATGGTAGCTACTATACGATACAGTGAAATATTAACTGGAAAGTTGCCCATACACCTACGTAAGCCTACAACACCCTATAATCAACACATTTCAAGTACTCATTTTAGCCCTCACCATAAACAAGTTCTTCACCAGCTCAGCACACTATGATAGAACCTATCACAGTCTGACATAGCTTGATGTACCCTGGGACATGTTTCTTTCAAAATATGTTCTACACACTTAATAAACAATGTATAAAGTCAACAGCAGAAACCCAACAGTGCATTTCCATTACAGCACAAAACAAGAGGCAAGGGAAAGGCTGTGTGGGAGGTGTAAACACAGTGATAGTGAGTGATGGAGAATCATATAGCACTGGAGAACGGGGCTGAACCTGTTAACTCTTTCTTTCAGTCTTCTGACTGAAATTTGGTTTTTTTGTGTGTTTTGGGGTTTTTTCTTCTCGGAGAAGCATCACTTGCAAAGAATGTGTAGCAATAGTCCTGATTCTTTTCTATTTAATTACCACTTTTTTTTTTTTTTTTTTTTATAATGGCAATACTTGACACCTTGAATCACTGTCTCCCTCAGGAGTAGTTACTCAGCTGTGTTTTGTCAGTGGTGTAAATGCGTTACTCGGCTGTGTGACTGCTTACCAGTGACAACAACAGATTCTGGGTGAGCCTGCTGTAAAGATCAATGGATCAAGGGCACAGTCAATGAAGAATTTATCTTAAGTCCTGACAAGACCTGCAAGAAATAACTCAGAAAGGACTAACAAAGAACAGAGGGTGGTTTTTTTTGTTTTGTTTGTGAGTCAAACAATGTTTTTCTTCCCAAAAGCTTGGAGAGAAAAAGGAAATAACTGCATAGGGACTTCTCACCAAGTTTCATACAGAAATTCTAAATTCTGGTGGCTGGGAAGCAAGGCGTGGGTACAGTCGGGCTGAAAATAAGATGGTAGTTTGGGAGATTGAGGGTCATTATCAGCTGGGAGAGGTGGCAAAGGCTGATGGCAATTTCTTCACTTCTGTAAATTTTTAAAAAAGCTCAATTTTTTTTGCCTCAGTTCAAACCAGAATTGCTCAGAGAAGCTCCGCACCTCTAATCTGATGTCAATCAAGATGTGGTCACCAGGATTAAAGCAATGATCAGAACATTCCCAAAACCATTCTCCTTTGGCTTCACAAATTCATTGTGCTCTTTGCAAAGGAGTAGTGTTCTTGGGTGACTCTTTTGACACATGAAGATGAAAAGAAGCCTTTGGCTGGCATCCTTACTGCAGGCCAGGACCAACAAGACTGCACGAAGGTCTAAGAATAGAAGTGCAAATAACAGAGTTTACCTTGATTTAGCCTCAGTGGCAGATCCACGTTTTGTCAACATAGTGCACACCATCCTACTACAGCCATATAGGAAAGGCTCACCTGCTTTCTGCTTGGAGGTAGTCATTGCTATTTGTCTTTCATTTCTTTATGGACACCACATTATCCATAAATCCAGTACCAGTATAGGTACTATGGAAAAAATAAAGGATGGTATCACTTAGAGATCCCACACAGGAGAGGATGGGTGTGATGTGTAGAGCTAGAGTAGTAGGAAAGCAGGAAAAGAAGGAGCAACAGCAGAAAAACAGCATCTAGCGCATAGGAGTCCAAGTCAATAAAAGCACAGACTTGTCTGGGTTTTGGTTATTAAAATTTTTAATGAAATGCTAAAATTCCCTTTCCATATCTTCTATGCATACCTCTTCAGTAAATCAAGTTTTGTTAAGTAGCAAACATTGTTTGAACAAAAGCTCTCAGAGACAGAATTTATACAAAGTATAAATTTCTCAGTAATGGAGATGAAAAAGCACTCCAGTGTCTTTAAAAACATGCTGATAATGCTTCTTTTTCTTCCCCCCTGCATAAAATCATTAATTGTGGGGATCTGTAAGGGAAGCAACATAAGAAAGTTTCTTGAAAGGTTTCCTCATGGCCCACAGAAGAGCACAGGGATTCTCTTTTGTGGGGCTTGGGTTCAAATCCACAGGGCATACTTGAGAGAGGTGGTTATCACCCATTCAATCTTTCCTTGTTCCCTTCACAGAGATGAGTATCCCAGATGGTAAGACCTCCTGCTTTTTCTGAGATATTCAGTTCTGGTTTAAGGAGGGAGTTGTGGACATCCCAATGGACAAGTTGAGCACAAGTCAGTTGTGTTTCCTTACAGAAAAGGTCAACCTGGCACTGGACTGCATTAGCAAGTGTAACCTGCAGGTCAAGGAGGGAGATCTTTCCGCTCTCTTCAGCACTGTGAGGCAACAAAAGAAATTCTGGTTACACACTGCGAAAAAACTCCTGGTGGAATGACAGTAGTCAAACATGGGGAGAGTGACCTAAAGAGGATAGTGGGTGACTGAGAAGACGTGGAATAGCAGAGACTGTGCTTAATGACACCCTGCTAGAAGTTCCCCACTTGCTGCCTTGCGCCTAGCATGCTTTCATGGCCTGTAGCTTGGCACACTGTCATCTCCCAAGATGAAAGGACTGGTAAATTAGTAATGCCATCGTAGGATTTTTCCTGTGTTGATTTGTTCACTCCATTGAAAACTGTGGCCAAAGTGCAAGGGTGCCTGACACTTGCCTTCTGGAGGTCTTTCCTTCAGGGGTGACTGCCTGTTTTGATGTATTGCCTTTTGCTTTTCCTTCCTATTTTCCCTCCAAAAATCAATGCTATGTTTGATGATTTTTTTTTTTTTAAATAGCACACAAGATGTGCCATGAGATCAATAGCACAAAGGAAGCATGTAGGAATTGTTAAGAGGAGTCTTTATACAACTGAAACTATCTTTATCTGCCTTCACCCCCTGGTAAGTTTTATTTTTTCCCTAGGTTCCTTTCTTTCCTTGCATCTCAAACCTGCATCTTTCAGTGCAAGAGTGGTCAGGAGATCTGACTGCAGCTCAGCTCAGGAAGCTGCCCCTGCAGCAGTAGTACTTCAGCAGCCAGCACAGAATGCTTTGGGACCCAGGGTCTGGCAACCCAATTCGACTGCAGAGCAGCAGAGGTACACCAGCATGACAAGTCCTGAAAAGGATACACAACAAAGTGAGCTACAGGCTCCCAGTCCCCTACTGTCATCCCTAGAAACGCATCATCTCAGTCTCTCCTTCTAAAGGGTGCACATTTTATTGTGTTCCAGCCATGGGGAGGGAGGACAAATTCATAGCCAAAATCATGGCTGTGCCTGCTCCCTTTGGGGAAATTCAGAATGACTCTGAGCCCCATCACAGTCTGCTCCATTACTTTCTACCTTTATGGGGCAAAACCCAGCAAGGCTTGCTGAGCCCTCTTTCTTCTTTCCACTTCTTTATGGGAGAGTCAAAATCAGTGCTTGCACATCACTTGTTTCCTTGCTCGCTTTGCTAATTTGCCTGCCACTTTTTCACTGTGCCACCACAATGATAGGGGTCTTGGCTTCCCTAGGGCTTGCATCCATCTGTATTCTGAGGATCTGCTTAAAAATGACCCAGAGATGAAATAACCACTAGGATGCCATTGACCTCATTTTATGAATTCACTAAATGCTGTGAATAAAGATATAGATTTTATTGTCAGGCTGCACAAATAGGGGCCCTCCCTGAGATACTGGAATTGATGCTGGCTGAATCTGAAGTGGCTGGAGAAATAAGCAAGCATGGAAAGGATCTTGCATTTGTTTCAGAGGTATGAGAGGAGACACTGGTGATAAATCATGTGTTGAAACAAATGTGAATTAGCGAAAGCCAACAAATTGGCTCTGATTTTTCTCTCAGGGGAGGATATAGATCTTCTGTGATTCTTAAGAGGCCCAGAAGGTCTTTCTCTAGATTTTCTTATCTCCACCCTAAGAGCTCCCCATTGTTGTTTGTCATGGGACCCATATTTTGGGAAGGATAGATACATATCAAAGAAAAGGTGAGGAAGTTTTGTATGCAGTAAACTTGAAAACTAAAAAGGAAAGCATGCATCAGAGAGAACCTGTTGAAGTTAAAATCACCAGGAAGAATAGTGTAAGATACAAAGTCACATATTAAAGTCACGATAACGATGGCTTGATTTAAGTTGGAAGAGGCATAAAATCAGTTTGCTTAAACACAAGAGGAACGAACACTGAAGGCTTCCCCTGAGTAAGACAGCTTGGCTTATTTAGCTCTTATTTAGGGCAAATGGATATTGTGATGGCTGCATAGCAATACTTCATGTGGATAAACATTGTAGGAAGGGAGACTAACTATCTGCCTAATCTAAAAGTGTCAATACAAGACCAAATTAATTTAGAAGATGGTCCCTAGACAATAGTATGATAGGGGAAAGGAAAAAAGTCAACACCTAAGAAAGATGGTACTTGATCATTCAATCTATAAAAAGGAATTATGGCCTGGTTGCCAGTGATGGATGCAGAGCAGATGAGACAATCCAAGCAGCTGCTTTCTTTATAGCCTCCTCTCTGTTAAGGAAATCCAAGAGAAATACATGATACTCTCTCTGATCTTCATGCAGTATCAGCTAGTTCATTCAGCTCCCAACCTAGAGAAACCACTTTCTCTAACTGGGGCAGAAATGGTTTTCTAATGGACTGTTTTCCATTAGGAACTTGATTCCCATTTCTGTGCTTACTGCTTGCATAACCAGCAGCACATGACATAGAAATCTAGTGGGGTGATCATGTTGTATAAACATGACAGAAAAGCATGGTCCCCTGACACAAAGAATGTGCAAAGCATGATAAGAGTCAACAGGATTTTCACTTTTGAGGCACATTTCACCATGGTATAGACCATCTGAATTCCAGAAGGAGAGCTTTTCATGCATATGAACAGTGAATAAATGTATGAGATTTTCCAAAATTCACCTATGGACTTTAGGAGCGCTATCTAATCCGTATCCCCAGAACAGCTGCAAAATCTTGAAAGTCCCAAGAACTGAAAGTCCTAAGAACTGAAATTCCCAAGAACAATAAGTCCCAAGAACTATTACAGTTCACTTAAGGTGGGTACTCTGGTGAACTAAAAACCTAACTGTAAATCATTACCCTCAAAGTTACAAGGAAGTAAGTGGGTCTCTTTTTCTTTACTGGAATCTCTCCTATTGCTTTGTCTAGATAAACATGGCACTCTCTGGACTTTAATTCTTGAGTTCTATCTGCTCTTTCCTACATTAGAGGTTGAAACTAGGGTTCATGAAAGCATATTTCTAAAAAGAACCTTTTAAGTGAACTTGGCATTGTAAGAACTCTGAGAAGGAAACCGTGTTTTAAAGGGATTATTTAGGGTTGATAGCAGGAGGGTGAAGTGCTGTGATTGCGAAGACTAGCTTCTGCTACATCAATTCAGATAGATGCTTACAACACTTGTGCCATAGTAAAGGAATGTGCTTTGCATAGTGCACAGTCAAAGGCTTTAACTAAATGGCTTCCAGCAGAGTAAGAAAATATGAATTTTACAGTGGCTGAGAATTTGTGGTCTACATTCTTCAGCATGGCAGGAATGATAGTAAGGAGCAGTTCTGAGGAAGAGAGAGCCCTGGAGAGCTGGGACTCCTGCTGCCACTAGCACCACTGACTGATGCGAGTTCTGCCTCTGCCCATCACTGCTGACCCAGCCAAAAATGTCAAGGCAGATATTCTCTCAGCCCCAGGAGCTGTGCTTTTCAGAAGCATCATTCACTCTTGTGGTATTTGCATTAAAATAGAAAGCACAGGTTTTGATTATTCCGTATGATCTTTACCAGTACAATGCTAAGCAAGTAAAACCAGTAAGGTATGCAGTCCTTCTCTTGGCACAAAACATTTCTCAAGGAGGTGGCAAATCTCAAAAAAAGCCCCAAAAGAACAAATACTGTGACTGCCCTGCATACCTACACACTGTGTAAGTGCACTTTTTCTTCCTCTTCCCACTAGGACTTACCTTTTTATCAAATGCAGCCCCTAGATACCTTCATTACTCAGAGAACTCCAATTTAGTGTATTTGTTTTGTACTTTAAAAAAGAAAGGATCTCCCTGTGATCCCTTTGATCGAAGCATGAATCAAAACCAAAGGAAAAAATAATGCAAGGAGAAATTCATAAGAAATAGCAATTAAATTAGCTTGAAAAGCCCCAGAAATGCTCAAAGCTTGTAGTATCCTCCAGCAAATATATGATCACTAAGTCTCTTTTGTGTCATGTTTAAGCTACATGTCTTCATGCCAGCTCAGTCTCTTCTCACCTCCAGTATAGTGTGCAAAGGCAAATATACACACAAGCAAGCTGTGCAAACCTTGTCAGCATACGCATCAGTGCTCACAGCCCTCATAGGCGCAAGGTGTCCTTTGTATCCTATGCAGGCAGCTTTTCAAAACCTCATCAGTTATCCTGTAAATCTGTCAACAGTGCTTGCTTCAGAACTCGCCCCCATCTGTATTCCCTTCTCTGCTAAACACACACTTCTGAATGTGCTCCCCTTCTCCTAGAATGACAATTGGCATGAGAAGAAAATTAACATTTACTTGCAGATATTTTCCAGATTAGAAAAAAACACACACAGACTTACCCATGTTCAACAATGAGTTTTTCCAGCCTGATGTTATTGACCTGGAGTCATAGGTGTAACATGGAATAGTTGAGACATTTTCGGCAGCAGTGAAATGTTTACTGATTTTAGCTTAAGAGATCTCTAATGAAAACATCATACTTAAGTGCATTCTTTATTGCCTTTTGTCTTTGCATTCTTTTAGAAAGCACATTTTGTTTGTTGTTGGAATCCTATACAATGTCTATCCATCAGGTGGTCATTACACTTGCCTGTTCACTACGTTTTCTCATTGAGTTCACTTTCTTGTATCATGTACGACTGGATTTTTGCCTGTATTTATGCATCAGTATAGCAGCCATCTTCAGGCTATTGGATTTCAATATTTGAATAATATTATTGATTTAAAGTCTTAAGTAAAAATGACTGCTTTGTATGCTGTCCTGGATACTTGATTACAAATGCAGATGTTTTAAATACGAAATACATAAGCTTGATGGAGAGTCTGAATTTCCTTGAATTTACTTATATTTCCAAATGCATCAACTGGGTGCTGGGCATGCTGACTTTAGGGACCATAGATCAGTCCAGTGTGAGCTCCCTTTAATAATAAGATGGGAAGACTTCAAAGGGATTTAGGCACAATCTTGAAATTTTTAGGACCTTTGAGGAATGGTGCATTGACTAAAGATGTCATGGGAAGGTTGGGAATCTAGGTGTTTATGACTGTCTGACTGCAACATGCAGGTCAGTAACTGGTGTGTAATTAATATTTCCATCAGAAAAGCCAGGACTGAGAAGGAAATGGGAGTTTTCCCAAGAATGAGAGACTTGCTACCTTTTGAGAAGCAGGAGTTGGCTTTGGGAATTGACAGTGCAAAATTTGCCTTTTCTGTGGGAACTGTTTATAATGTTAAATTAAAATGTTATCTAAAACCTTGCTCTGTCAGAAGTCTGTGTGGTGCTCAAAGATTTCCTCTTCTGCTATAAGACACGGACTGCTGTTTGCTCATCTGAGGGCTCTCTGAAACAGATGGTAAGTCCCAGTGTGTCATGTAAAATTAGAGATGAAAACTGTCTCTGGAAAAGAATGTGTGGAGAAGGAAGAAAGGTCTTTGTTATGCTATGTTGTCCTTCTCCTTTTCACTGTAAATCTGCATAAGCTTCTGTGGGAGAAGATGGAGGTACATTGCTCTGCATTTTTGAGGAGGTGGAGGGCTAAGGAGCAGTTTGGTTCTGGGATCCAATAGTGCTAAAAAGGATGTACCTTCCTGGAGTAGTACTTGTCTATGAACTGAGAGCAGATCTACTCACACATAAAGCTGGAGACTGCTGCTAGGGTTGGGCATTTCTGAGGCTTCACTAACATACAGCCTGGCATGCATACAGCTTCTGAGTGTGCACAGGTTGGGAATATCACCAGAGTAGCACAGCCGGGGCTCCAGGACAGGCCAGTATAGGCACAGTATATATCTTCATGCAAGAACAAAATCCATGGTCTTGTACTTTTTGCCTCTGCACATAACCAGGCTTTACTCCCTCCAAACCAGCAGAGCTTTATATTTCTTGCCACACAGCTCTTTGCTGTCCTCTACAGCCTGACAATGATGCTCTGAGTGGCTGAAGTAATCTTTGCCGTTCTGTTGCCTGGGTTGGTCAGTGTTTGTGCTTAGACCTTTTGACGTGTTCTAGGCAGGATGAAATGACCCTCTGTAGAGATGTGGAATTTTTTCTCCTGTAAGGGCTACCCTTTTAGAGCAGATGAGAAAAGCGCGTACAGGATAATATCTGCAGTGTTTTAAAGATGCTGAAAGAGAATGAAATTAGCATCAAGCCTGAATGCAGGATTATAAACAACATATGGAGAATAAATCTCTATTAAGCAAGGTTAAAGGAGGATGGGGAAACCTAAGGGGGCAGCTAAGTTCAATAGCAGGAAAGATACAGCTCTAAATGCTCTCCAGGACAAGCTCATATAGGCTAATTAGCTACTCCACTAGCTGGCTAAAATGCAAGAGCTGGAACTTTTAAGCATAGTCGTAGAAATGTATTTTCCTTCCTCATCCCATGACTTATTACTGCAAGTCTGTTTTTACCTCAAGCTATATTCTCCTACTCTCAGCCTTAAACCTGGTTGAGTGCCTAAATAATCTCCATGTGGTAGACACAATTCCACACTGAAAATTGAGTGGTAAATTCAGAAAACAGCCAGTGACATGAGATCCCCAGGATACACGTGGGACAGGCAGTAAAGGTACCAAATTGTGCCAGATATGTCTTATAACTTCTATTGTCTTGAGTCGTTACAGCAAGTGGCAAGATGGTGTGATAAGGAATTCAGGTAGCCACTGTGAGTTCATTACAGAGGGTAGAACAGACCTGCTAGCATGCAGAAATGCCTGCTTTCCTGCATATCCCTGCTGTACAGAGAAAAGCAATTAGCACAGGGAATTTGCCTTAATGCAGCTTTACATTTTAGTGCCCAATTTTGCCTGGGGAGGGGGCACCTAGGGATTTTCAATACATCTGTTCTAACAGGGAGGGCAGAGGGAAATGACTTTAATTAAAGTAACAGGAGTACACTTTGAACCTTTACAATCTGATCAAACTGGAACAGAAGGAGGGGAGCAGGGGGAGCAACAATGGAAAGGATTTATAAAATATAAATCATAGAGCAGAGAGGAGAGAACATAACAAATGGCAGGCCAGGTGCATCTTTCCTAAGCGGTGCTGAATTTAGCCCAGATCCCTCATGCTTTTTTTCCCCTTGGCCATCCAAACAGATGTCTGAAGCCTTCAGATAAATTATAAAATACGGAAGGAAGAATTCTGCTCAGTGCTGTTGCCTTGCAAAACAGTCCCTGCTGATGATTTTTATTTACTATGTTTACTCCCACTGCTCAGGAACTAGAGGGAAAGAAGAAGGTGAGCAGCTGGGATTCGTAGCTGACAGTGGGCCCTTCCATCAACACATTTGCTTTCCTTTCACCTTCTCATTAACCTCCCAGCGAACTACGAGTTTTTCTCCCCCTCATATTGGTTTTTCTATAGGTAGCAGGGAAGAAATAAACACTCTTCTTCTTATGAGTGTTTCCATTTTCCTACCCCCTACGCTTACTATCCTAGAATGTGAGACCACAACTCACTAGAACACTTACAGACAGACTGAATTTCATGCAACACCCTTAGCTGATGTCTTCTCTAGGCTGCCTTGGATGATTTCCTGCTTAGCACTTTCATTTAAGCCCCTTACATCTCTCTTCAGTGGGACTTGTCTTTTTGAAAGACTAGGCAATGAGGTTTATTTGGAAGTTGAGATTCTAAGGACTGCAATTGCGTAGCCTATCAATGCCATTGGGCATCTAAATGCCTTTGTAAAGATGAACTTCCGCAAGTTTCTTTATTTCCTCTCTGACACTATTTCCTCATGGACAGCTAGCTTACAGTTTATGTCTGAAGGGACAAAGCCTTCAAGTTGAAGGAGACTGTATGATGATTGATACAGCATCATCAAGACAGGGAATATAGGCTTTACTGTCTGCAGGATGAACGCCTCCTGAACTGGGGCTTTGCAGAGCAACCAAGCACCTTCGACTGAGGGCAAGGGAAAGGGGAAGAAAGGCCATCACATTCTGCAAATATAGTTAAGCTCAGGCATGAATCTAAAGGTGTTCTGCACCAGGTGTAAACTACTATAGCTGCACAGATATACACAGTTTCCTAACTCAGTTAATAGCTCTGCCTAAACGCAAAACTTTCCTGCACCCCATCCCTCTTCACAAGCACAGGAAATGACTGCAACTGCCTTCCAAGCTATGCAACGATATGTTGGTCTCTTGCAACATCAGAATAAGAAAAACAATATCTGCACCTTCCACTAGCTGCACACTTAGCAGGAGTTTTCTTTTTAGGGTTTGAGAGCCACTTGCCATGGCACTGCATACTGGAGCCCTTCCTGCTTGTATTTCTGGAAGCCCTTGTTTCAATCCGTGATAACCAAAATGGAATCTCTTACACATACACTCCACAGTTTAAGTATTATTGAACTCTGAATTACAAGAACATATAACAATGATTTCTCTCAGCCTGGTATCTGTGCCTGTCAGGCCATCTGGCAAGCAGGTTGCAAGAAGAAAGAATCCTTCCTATAATACTACTTTCCCTAATTTTTCAAATTAGGCTTACTCCCTGCCCCTGTCTTGTCAAGAGTGCAAAGCAGATGAAAAATCAATCTGGAGCTCTTCACAATATTCATTTCAAATGAGCTCTGGTCTATCCATTTATGCTGTGAAGGATTTATCAAACAGAGAATGTAAAGGGGAGAACATAATAATGAAACTTTAATTATCAAAGCCTTTACCTTGTTGCTGTCCTGCGCCCCAATGAAAACCAACAAAGGCAGCTTCTATTATAAATATTAATCATCTGTAGATAATTGGATGCAGTTAGCTCTAAATGGCTCTGACCTCACTTAATAAGTGGGGGCAGTGGGAGGGAGGCAGGAGAAGAAAGAAGCCTTTTAAAAATGTTTAAAAAACAACAGTAAGCAAGTAAACTACAAATTAGCAGATTTGCCAATGGTAGCAGTATAGAAAGTAATACAGAATAGTAGTATAGAAAGTAATATAGAATAGTAGTATAGAAATTAAGAAGAGATACCATTCTAGAAAAAAAGATGCGTGTCCTAAATTTCAACAGTTTACATCATAGCAAACTAATATAAGTCTGCATTTTGGTCTGGTTTTGTATTAGAAGTTTGCATTGTTGTGCTTTATGCAAGCATCCTCTCCTCTTCCACTTCCCAATAGATTCTGAATACAGTGCTGAATTTTAGCCCGGTCTGATGGAGGTGCCAACAAGTTTCACTGAAATGGGTTACTCTGTACTAAGGTCATCTCCCTTAGCATCTGAGACAGAGACCCTTTTGTGTCCTGTGAGCTGAAACCCCAGACAATCCACATGGAGATGAGTGTTCATGGGACAGCTGGCAAAAAGCTTTAGGCAGACTTTGTTCTTCCTTAAACACCAAAGTCAATGGCCAAGGAAAGATACCCTTACAGACATGATGCTTTACTGGCACCAGAGCTCCCAGAACAGCTCATTCTCTTCACTCACAGGGAGGAAAGAAGCACTAGTCCTCCTCCTCCAGCTCTGTGAAGTGCAGTGTGACCAGGAGCTGTTGGTGGGTCATCAAAGACCATGCTCCCCCACATGGGTGCTGTATTCCCTGCATTACTGTGGTGCTGCTGCCAGGGCACAGGCACAGGAGAAGGCTTATGTGGCAGCAGATGGGAGGCACATCCTCTGTGCTGCTCCCCAGGCTTGCCCCAGCCCTGTGACTCTGCATTTATTGCAGTAACTCCTCTTCCACACCTTCCTCCTTCCACAGCTGGATGCAGCTTTATAAGAACAGCTCTACAGCTTCCCTCTTGAGCTTCAAACCCTTCAAAGGAAGACAAAAGAGGCTGGAATTTTTTACAGTCTCTGGTAACAGGCCGTCTCCCACGGGGGATTGACTTATCAGTGCTATCCCTTATAGTGAGATCAACAAGCTACTGTGTATATGTTTTAGATGATTCCTTTATGGCCTTTTAAATCAACATGCTCTCAGATCTCTCTCAGCATCACCTACGGCACAAATTCTTTTTCTCCAATTTTTTGTAAGATGCCATAATTAGATGGATTAGGGGAGTAAACAATATATCATTTACCTTCCTGAATGTAGTAGATGAAACTCTGCTATACAGCATCACACCCCATTAAAAGACTGCCTCACTGAACACAAGCTATTTCACAGTGGCGGAGGTCTTAATAACCGTGCCTAAAGCAAAGTTATTATTGGAAAGAAATATCAGGCATATAAGCCGTGGTAAATGCATGGATGATGTTAGGGCTGGAAACTCACATCGTCAGGTTGTGATCCATACCAGCAGGCAGCAGAGCAAATACACTACTGGACTGCTGTGCATAATCTTAGAGTTCAGCACATGCACTCCATGTACACCTCTGACTTGTGTCCTGCAGACATGCAGAAAAGAACTGAGTTTCATTTCTGCATGTAGTGCCTTTTGCCACGTGCCTTTTCTTATTTATTAGTTTTAACCCACTGCATGCTACACTACCAGTGTATCTCTGCAGTACACAGTATCACCTTGCAGTCATTTTGGTTCCATGTGCACAGATATTTTTGCCAACCCTCCCACTTTTCGCTTCTTTTTGTTGTTCGTGTTTTTATTTTATTTTTTCTTTTTGTTTGGTTGTTTTTTGTTTTTATTTTTTGCTTTCACTTTTTTTTTTGTTTCTACTTTCTAACAACAATGTGAAGCTCAGTTCAATAGCACAGCCATGCAAAATTATCTAGCCATTTCTCTGGTACGGTTGACAGAGGAGGCATTCTTTAAAGAGGCTATTTGAGCTGATTGAGTTATACCGAGAGAGGCAGTCCTAAACAAATATGCAAATTCTCTCTGCTCTTATTCATAGGATCCTCCCATTCAAGTCCTTGATTTTTTTACTAACTTATTCACAGAAACGACAAATACTCTCTGAATGTTAGTGTGGGTGTTTACCTTTTGGCTCCAACAGCCACCCAGAAAAATATTTTGTTCCTTCTTGCTTGCAAACACCGATTTGTGGAACTTAAACTTCAAGGAAATTCATTGCTTTTGATAAAAGTTCCTTCTGGAAAGACTTAAATCTACGATTAAAGCTATATTCCTTAGGTGGGTGAGACTATACAAACACAGAGCAACCCAATAATACCTTTAGCTGGATATTCATCTGGGATGTAGCACAAAGAACTACTTTTTGCAAAAAGTCTAAAGTTCATCTCTTCATTTGCCAGGTGAATCATTTGTCTATGTGAGCTCTAAGCTTTAGAAGAATAGATCCCAGACATCCTAAAAACGGAGTATGATCTAGGAACACCTACAGATGTCTCAATGTTAGCAGAAAGCAACAGAATGACTAAAATATATATTGTCTCCTAGTAGTTACAAAAAAATGCTGGAACTTTTAATGAAGTATTTCTAGAAAAATAAGCCTTTTCAGAAAGCACACAAAATTCTGGGCAGCATGAGGTTACAGCCTTCCTGGAAATGGCATCTTTGTCTGTGTTAGTGTGGCCTCTGGACCCACCTTTCTTCTGATTCAGGAGTATATCTTGAGTTTCCTAAGACTGGTCAGAGAAAGAAGCCAAACCACAGTAAAATTCACAAATGCTGAGGCCCTAGATGAGGTAGGGCAAGTTAATATTTAGACATGATGTGCACAAATGTGCATGACTGCTGTTTGAGAAGCAGAGTGTAACGTGTTATGTGGCATGTTCACCACGTCCTGCACAGTGTATGGGTATAAGCATGAAAAGTTCTTCAGTTGAGAGGGAAGAAATGGAGGGAATGATGGAGCTGAGAAGGAAGGTAGAGGCAGTTTTCTCTGCGCTACTATTTTCAGCACTGCTGTAGCTAATTGGTGTTTAGATATGAGCAGCTGTCATCTCTGTGCCTTTTACATCTCTGTAGAAGTCAATCATGAGCTGGCATATCGTCCTACTCTCCCCAGGTCTGCTGCTGCTTCAAAACGTTGTTTCAGCCTAAGTATTGCGTTTCCTGGTGTTCATAATTTTAATGTGAACATTCAGCAGTAATTTAATATCCTTTCTGTTGCACAGTTTTGCTTTGGCTCATCTAGTTTTGAACGCTGTTTTATGAAGAATGCCTTTAGTCAGTATTTCAAATGTATAAAATGTTTCCTTTAAAGCCCAAGCCCATTCGAGGTTCATCAGGCCAAAATAAACACACAATGACCTGTGAATTGCTGACATGATGGACAAAGACGCAATTTTAAGCTACATGGATCCCACACCAGAGTGAGCCCATATCCTAGCTGAGGCAGAGATAACACCTGCAGAAGGAAAGAAAAGTAGCTTGGCAGCACACCAAGGTATGATGAAATTTCAGTGGGAGGAGAGCTTGCAGAGCCTCCATGATACTTAGTTTGAGGCTGGAGGGGATATGAACCTCCCAGAGTCTTTGCAAGCTAAGTTTTAGCATGCAGCAGGGGAGGAAGGCTGCAAGTAAATGGTGTCATACCAAAGCAGCGACTAAGTGCTAGGGTCTGGGAAGATGCTGGAGCAGAAGGAACTAATAAGAGTTGGAGTGCTGGACCTGTAGATCAAGCAGAGCTTGTCATGCTCAGGAAGGTGAAAAAGGGAAGCTGGAGAGCACCTCCATGATCAAGCTCCCCTTCACCCCATCTCTTCCCCTAGATGACCTTTTATTTTTAGTTGCCATAACTCATGTGCCACTTCTCAGCCCAAAGGACCAGGCATTCAGTTTGATTCCAGACAGAGCTTTTCTTGAAATATATTCGTAATACTGTCAGTTCATAAAACAGTTTCTTGTACTCCTCAGCATGGAGCCTGCCAGCATTACTTTATAATAAACAGCATCTCTCCTACTTGCGAGGGCTGGGATACAAAGAGAGGATTTCACCTTCTGTAGTCTTTTTTATTTACTGAAGGGTTCTTTCCAAAGCACTTCTAAGATACAGAGTAGTCACAGGGTTACTGTGCTAGCCAGCTCAGTTGCCTGTAAGCAGTTTCTCTCCTGGAGCTTTTAGCACTTGTTTCATGAAGGTGAAAGGTGCAAGCCAGAGCATTTATGCTGCTTTTTTAGAAGGTACCTTAGTGTCTCAGGCTTCAGGCAGGTCTGCCAGAAGGAAAAGCGACCTCAGGCAGGAGGACTGAAGGACATATCCCAGAGCACTGCCTCCAGTCTGCTCATGTGATATCAATAGCCAGTATAAATGCAAGGCAAGACCTTGTTCCTCAGGTGGCAATTCTTGCCATTTGAGATTAACCCTATAAATCACAAGGGCTTTGTATTGATGCCATTGTCACAGGACTTGAGCTTTTCTTTTGTTTTTAAAACCTAGGTCCTAAAGAAACCCTGCAGGGGAATCTTTGTCCATGTAGGGCAGTTACTTCAGAAGAGTTTATTATAGCACAAGTAAAGTTCCTTCTCCACCCACATTCCTTAATTAAGAGCAAATAATAGAAAGGATTAAAGAACACTTGTAGCATTTCCTGCTAAGCTGTGCACTTAAGCTGCTCAATGAATCTCTCTCAGGGTTTCAGTGTTTCCATTATATATATATATATATATGTATATCCTGGCTGCAATGATATTGAAAAGTAAATCTTAAAGATGCACTCAGTGTGAAGCAGAGCCATGAATCATTGTTTCCCCTACAGGTTGGCTCTCCATCTGCAGTCGTGCCAATTCCCATGGTTCCACACAGGCACAGACCCTCTGTGCCACTTCCCACCATCTGCACACAAACCCAGCCTGTTTGGGGAAAGCAAGCGTACTTACTGGGTTAGATGCAGGCTGAACATACATTGCTTGGAGAACATATATTGCTTTCCTAGGCAAGCCTTTTTGGGAAAATCAGGTGTCTAGAATAAAAGCAGACAGCTTGGCCAGCCTCTGGTGTTTGCTCTGCTTCTCCCCTTGGAGAGTAAAGTGATAGCTGGAAGTGTTCCTCTAAAATAGGGTCAGGAAGACAATGTAGGGGGAATTAAAACATTTTCATTCCCTTGAGAGTCTAGGGGTGCATATGTTGATGCATGCGTGCATGTCGCTTCTGCCCCCTTTCATCTCATTGCTTAAAAAACAGGAATTTGGGAGAAGTAGGAGGATGAGGCTTGTCTTTCCACCCTTCCCCTTTCTTCACTGAAAATTCTTAAACAGGCCCAAGAGAGTAAATTGCTTTTTCAAGTTTTATCAACAAAAAAGCAGCCCAGCAAAGTTACAGTTCAGTGCTCAAAGATTGCCTTCATGTTTAGCAAGGAGCTTTCGGGCCAGAAAATAAATAATTATATATAGGGAGGAGTGACTCCCTCCTCATGATGGTATAGAGTTTGCATTTTGTGAGTGTATTTGTGGATGCATCTCCCTGCTGCATTTCTAGGTTTCCAGTCTACTCTCAAGTAAATTGCCTTCTGTATTCAGGGTTATAATAAGACCTATCCCCAGTCGGTACATAGTTGGGATGTGATGGGCCATGGAGACAGCTTCACTTAGTACAAACTATTCCACTAGGCATTACCCAAAAAACAACAACTTTGACTTTTCAGATATGCACCATTTCGTTGAAAAAATAATTTTTTAAGCCTGCTTTGTGCCAAAAAGTTTCTTACTTCACCAACATCAGCTGTTGTTTCATTCTTTCATTCATTCACAATAGCAAAAGTGAAAGATAGGGAAGGCTGAAAAGAAGACATTACGTCCACATACATGTACATGTCCTAGTTTCTGACAGAAAAGTAGAAAGAAAAAATGCTGACCCACAATGTTAGAAAAAAAAAAAGGACAATTGCCTTGAAAAATAAAACTGGGCATTTGCAACGATAGGTTTTGTCTATTCCACTCAAATTTACTAGGTTCTGAACTACGTTGTCCTTTCATAGAATCATGGAATGGTTAGGGTTGGAAAGGACCTTAAGATTATCTAGTTCCAACACAAGAACTGACCCTCTTTTCAGAAACCTGAAGAGAGCCAGGATGAATCTTATCTGGTATTGGTTTCAAAGATGAGCCTTAGGAAGAATTTTAGCCTCCCTGTGATAAAGGTCCATTTAGGGGGTATGTCATGGCAATTTCTGTATATTGGTTTGCCTCCCCGCTGAAAGAGTAGAAAAGCATTTTAGAAGTACACAGTAAAGCATAGCTCGTCATCTCTTTGAAAGAAGAGCTTTCTTTTTAGAAAAGAAACCTTGATATTTTTTGGATGAGCAGGTATGTTGTATTACCACCCACTCTTCTTTTCCCATAGCCCTTTGAGGAGCCAGGTACTAGACCCTTTTGTGAGACCGCAGTGCTCACCATGCTGTGATGCCTCTGGCTAAGCAGGCTGTGGCTGAATCCTCTTACGTTCAGCGGTCCATCCCTTGAAAGAAACAGACTGCAATGGGATTTAATTTGCAGTAACATTCCCATGTAATTAAGATTAACAAAGTTCTCCCATCTGCCCTAAGGCTGTAGGGTTGGCATTACATTCTAACAGCTAAGTTCAGAGTCTTCCATGTTGCTGGTTTAGGATGCCAGTGTATACAGGTTGACATTGCTATGCCAGTTTTAATTTTCATGGAGTCACAGAATCATTTTGATTGGAAAAGACCTTCAAGATCATTGGGTTCAGCCATTAAGCTAGCATTGCAAGTCCACCACTAAATCATGACCCTAAGTGCCACATCTACATGCTTTTTAAATACCTCCTGGGATGGTGACCCAGCCACTTCCCTGGTCAGCCTGTTTCAACGGTTCACAACCCTTTTGGTGAAGAAATTGTTCCTAATATTCAGTCTAAACCTCCCCTGGCACAACTTGAGGCCATCTCCTCTTGTCCTATCACTTGTTACTTGGGAAAAGAGACTGACACCCACTTTGCTACAACCTCCTTTCAGGGAGTTGTAGAGACCAATAAGGTCCCCCTTGAGCCTTCTCTTCTCCAGACTAAACACCAGTTTCCTCAGCTGTTCCGCATCACACTTGTTCTCCAGACCCTTCACTAGCTCTGTTGCCCTTCTCTGGACCTGCTCCAGCATCTCAATGTGTCTCTCGTAGTGAGGGGCCCAGAACTGAGCACAGGATTCATGGTGCAGCCTCACCAGTGCAGAGTACAGGGGAATGATCACTGCCCTGCTGGCCACACTATTGCTGATACAGGCCAGGATGCTGTTGTCTTTCTTGGCTGCCTGGTAACAAGTTGGCTTATGTTCAGCCATCAGTCAGCACCCCCAGGTTATTTTCTGCCAAGCAGCTTTCCAGCCACTCTTCCCCAAGCCTGTAGCGTTGCATGGGTTTGTTGTGGCCCAAGTGCAGGACCCAGCACTGAAGTGTTGTTGAATCTCAACAAGGTCCTTACCTCAGTCATACAGGGAAAAAGACTGATGGAGCTCTTTGATTCCAGGAACTAGGAGCATAAGCACAAACCCATCATCTCTAATCCAAAACTCATCAAATTAATAGTACTCAGTATACTCAGTAAGGGTGAAGCCCATTTTCCCCATGCCTTAGTCCAGTCTTTATTATATCATAGATCCATCAGAAGGCCTGTCATTTTTGTCACTGCCTGCTTACACCAGTTCACTAATATTGCTATATAAGTGCTTATATAATAATCAGAACTTGCTGAATAATGAATAAGCTGAGTAATTTATTCAGATATATTGCAAAACTCAAGCAAGTTATCTGATGCATATATTTAATAACTCACACTGCCTGGTATCTTTGTGAATTATATTTTTTAAACTAGATGAGCAATTTGGTTTTTAAAATGGTAACATTTGTCAAATAAATTATCCTTAGAATATTCAACCAACTCCAATAATATTGAGTTACCAGCAAGTGTATTCTTAAATGGTCACTGGAGGCCCAAATAATATGTCTGAGATTTCTGAGAAGACTTTTTGCTTACCTCTCATAAAATACTTATTGTGATGAAATATGATCTTTCTATCTCAAGAACTCATTTTTACTTTTTAGTGGAGTAAAGGGAGACAGAAGCAGTAGCAAGAGGGAATAAGGATGTCCATTCTTTATTCCTGAAACCATAGCAACATGCCAGTTTTCAGATGTGATGAAAGCTACTACACATGAAAGTAGTGCAGGAGGACTGAAGTTTAATTATGCCTGCATTCCCATCCCCTCTCCCCCAGTGTAAAACAAGGACAAATAAAGTACTGAACTATGAGCTCATCTTTGTGACCCTCACTGTAACAGTGATCCTGCAAGAGGGTTTTGTACCAGGGGCTAGCAGGTTTTCAGTGTGTAATTGCAGAATTAGTATCAATTCAAATCAAGAGAGATTTCCTCAGTTGGCATCTGAAGAGGGAGAACCCCAAGACCCAAGTTTCACATAAGCAACCCTTCTATCCTAGGACACATCCACAGCAAAAGTAAATGGACCCACATTAAGACTAAGAAAGCAGCAACTGTTACTGCTACCTGATAATCATCAAAGGTCATGGGTGACAGATTTTCTTCTCTATTGATCTAGCACACTTTCCCCCCACACTGGACGCTTTTGTTCAGCTCTGATTGATAGATGCTCAGACCCAAGACTGAGCTTCCCCAAAGAGCCATGCAGTGTACATGGTAGCAATCCAGCTTTTGACACTGAAGATAGTATTTATTGCTCAGGAAGACAGAGCTCATATTTTTTCAAATCCTACCTGGACTGACCTAGTTGGATTTAGCCTTGAAGAAGAAGAATGTAGCAAAGTGCCCTTAAAGATTAAAATTGATTTTACTTTTTACAGCTTTGCTGTAAAGCCTTGGGCAGAAGTACATTTGCAGTTATAATTATAGTATTTTAAACACACAGTTCTTACTTGTAGCCTTCTCTATTCTAACTCAGACACCTCTGGATAAGTGACCTTAGTGTTGCATTCAAGTATTCTCTCCATAATAATCTCATTTACATTTGTATCATATGAAGCTCACATTCCTTCTTTTCTCAACTACCTGCAAAGTCTTTTGTACATATAAACTCAAGGGGCCAAGTACACAGCCTCTCCTAGGACTGCTGGGCACTACCATGCAAAATGACAGTATTCACAGGTTATTCTCGTTATAGGATCATAGAATAGTTAGGGTTGTAAAGGACATTAAAATCATCTAGTTCCAACCCCTCTGCCATGGGCAGGGACACCTCACACTAAACCATGTCACCCAAGGCTCTGTCCAACCTGGCCTTGAACACTTCCAGGGATTGAGCTTTCACAGCTTCCTTGGGCAACCCATTCCAGTGCCTCACCACCCTCACAGTAAAGAACTTCCTCCTTATATCTAATCTAAATCTGTTAACCAATCTGTTTAAGTTTTAACCCGTTACCCCTTGTCCTACCACTACAGTCCCTGATGAAGAGTCCATCCCCAGCATCCCTGTAGGCCCCCTTCAGATACTGGAAGGCTGCTATGAGGTCTCCAGGCAGCCTTCTCTTCTCCAGGCTGAACAGCCCCAACTTTCTCAGCCTATCTTCATATGGGAGGTGCTCCAGTCCCCTGACCATCCTCATGGCCCTTCTCTGGACTTTTTCCACCAACTCCATGTCGTTTTTATGTTAAGGACACCAGAACTGCACACAATACTCCAAGTGAGGTCTCATGAGAGCAGGGTAGAGGGGCAGGATCACCTCCTTTAATCTGCTGGTTGCTGCAGCCCAGGTTTGGCTTTCTGGGCTGCGAGCACACACTGCTGTCTCATGTTCATTTTCTCATCAACCAACACCCCCAAGTCCTTCTCCGCAGGGCTGCTCTGAATCTCTTCTCTGCCCAACCTGTAGCTGTGCCTGGGATTGTTCTTCTGAATCTTCTCTTCAGTGTCCTTTAAGACAGTTTTATTTACTTTGGTCACCCACTTGTGAACACCAGTATAAGACTTTGACCTTAGGAACAGCTGTCTGAAGAAAAAGGGCATGGTGACTTTTATAAGCTTTAAGAGCTGTGTGAAGTCAAATGCCTTGAGGCACCCATGTCAGTACTGCATGTGAAGACGTAAGGCTAGAGGGCTGGAGCACTCTTGAGCTTTGCCTGCATTTTCTTACCTACAGAGCAAGTTGCCTGTAAGTAAATACTGTCAACCAAGGAGTTAGGGTTCCAGTGTGAGTCCAAACCCTGAGTCAGATGAAGCCTTTACAGTTAGTAAGTCAGTTGTCTGAAGATCATATTTCATTTGAGATGCTCTGTGTAAGCACTGGAAACCCCTTTTATATATCCCCACGTATAGAATTGTCTCTCAGCAGTTGGAGTTGCACGTGCATTCAGCTTAGCTGGTACTGAATAATTAAGAAGGACTTGGAGAAAGAACAGGTTCTGTATCAGGCTTTGTTGGATATTTCATAGAGAAAGACAAAGTACAAAGATGGAAAAGGCATATGATGAGTTAATAACCATGCCTATGCTGGATTTATAGGTATTTCCAGAGGGCTGAACAAGCAATTACAGCTGGGAGAATGTGGAGTAGCCATAAGTAGTACTTTGGGAAAGGTTGACAAGTCCTTCCAGCACAGATGGAAAGTCCACAGACAGTACTTGAACCATGGACCCTGGAGCCCTTCTTTCCTGCTGCAGGATACCAAGTCAATCTCATTGGTATAAGTTGTTGCAGTGGTAACCAGCAGCGGGATAATGACTTTCCCTAACATTCATTCCTCTACCTATAAAACGATGGGTTTAAAACATGGATTCCTGTAAGAGCTACCTTGTGGGAGGCACTGTTTTAGGGCAGACTGACCCCGGCCTCCTCATGCCTATTTTTCATAAGCTCACCACTCCAGCTCCCTTGCCTTAAGCCATTGAAAATGCTCTTGCAGATATCATTCATATTTTCAAGTACCTTAAAAGGTTTAGTTTAGCTGGAGCTGCATTTGTGTGCATGCCCTATATATCCTACCTGCTATTTGACCACAAGACATATAGCAAATTCACCCCAGGAATCAGAAAACACCCCAGACTTCCTCTGCTTCAGTGCATGTGTGTTTTTGCACTAGCGTTTGTGTGCATGTGCAGAGGCATATTTTTCTGTGGAAACTTTAACTGGACTCTCAATCCCCTATAAACAAGTATAGCAAATGGTCTTGTTTACTAGACTCGGTCACTGAATATTTAATATTTGAAGAGCCCATTTCAAGCTATACACTTGCAAAACCGTGCAATGAACTGTACAGGCATCTGCTAGCTTTCCTCAACTTATACTGCAATAGGAAGCTCTGTAATGCAAAGTAATGTTAAACAAACTAGTGTAACATGGGCCTTAAGTTTAAATTGGCAACCTGGAAAGTTTTCAGCTCGGCTTGGCTAGACTTTCAGGGATTCAGCCTGTGAACTAAGCCAGTGCAACATACCACCTCCTCCTACAGTGTTGCTGAATGTTATTTCACTCTGTTATTCCTCCCAGGTAGGCAGTCAAATTTACTGCATATATAGACATGTGTGGGAACTTACTTAGTAATTTGTCTGCTTTTATGGTATCAAATCATGGCTCCTAGGCATATACAATGTTTTCATCCCAAGTGGTTCTGCAATATTTCATGTCAATTCTACTGCAATGGTTTTATTACTGGACCTTTTCATAAGTTCAGTGTGCAGCTGATACGCACCAAGGTTGGAAAGATTGCATCATAAGGTGTAATACTTGTTTGCTTTCTACAGTTCATAAGCTCATTGTCAATAAATGGTCAGGACTTCTCCATGCTTCCTGTGTTTAACAAATCTACAGCATACTTTTCCACTACTGTCTCTTCTCTAGGTTGAAGAGTCCTATCATCTTTTGTATAGCTCATAAGGAAAGCTATTTGATGCCTTTCATTATTTTGCTGACTTTTGTGGCACCTTCTCTGATTCTGCTGTGTTCTTTCTGAGACCAAGAGACCAGACTGCACTCAGTCTCTAAAGTACAGGTACATAATGGATATTCTAGAGGCATGAAAATATTTCCTGTTGCAATTTTTATCCCATCCTCAAAATTTCTAACATCTTGATTGCTTTTGGATACTGCTGTACCCTGAACTGACATTTTTGTAGTGTTATCTATCATTACCTGAAGATCTCATTCCAAATAGTAATAGATAGCTCAGAACCCATCATTATATATGTAAAATTAGGACTTTTTCCAAGTATGCATTATTTCAAATACTGTCACTTTACACCCAGTTGCTTGCTGTAGTGAGGGGCTTTATACAGTGTTTTTCCCAGTCATGTCTTTTGTTACTTAGAATGATATAGCTGTTGTGAGCTGAAAGTTATTTAGGACTATGTCCCTCTGCTTAGGACCAGCTACCAAGTTTGTGATACTTCTGTACTGAATTAAGGTGAAATGACACCGACCAACCATTTGTGATTTATTAATAAAAAATACAAGGCATGTGGCTAGATATAACTCAACAATGATTGCTTTAACTGGATCAGCAAGTACTGGGCCACACGTTTTCACTTAAATCTAGTCAACATTCAACGAAAAAGAGAAGAGGGAGAAGAGAGAGGGAAAGAAAGGGAGAGAAGGAGACAGAGAAGAGGTGTCACCACCTGTGGATCCAGCGATGTCTCGTTGGTCCTCTTCACCCAGGGTATCATTGGCAGTGGGAGCTCTCCCTCTGACCTGAGCCCTGCACTTTTATGTTCATATTCTTTTGGGGTGCTATCCATAATTTGCATAGAGAGGCATTACTATGATAATGGTGGGCACAGGTTAGTGAGCAACTGTGCAGTTCCAAAGCTGGGGTTCCCCAGTGTGAAACCTCCAGGTGGAGGTTGTCCCTCATATTACGGTGTCTGCTTTTCAACTACAACTTCTGAGTCAGCTCATCCTTGAGTCATCCTTTTACAGTCCTGTGGAGGTTCATCAGCTTTGAATAAAGGGGTCAAACAATCCTCCCTATGCAGTATCAATAGCCAACATCCTTGTTATTTTTGTCAATTACACTCAAGGCCTCCCATGGTCAAATGCAAATGGTGCCTGAGATAAGCTCAGTTTCATGTCTCTGATTCACACTATGGAATGTAAGCAGTGTTTGAGACAAGCTCAGTGTCCATGTTCTCACAATAACCTAGCAAACATCCCACAGTTAATACTTTTTCTAGATCATTTATGCAGTCATGAATAGCATGGGTCTGAACATAGATGTGTGTGAAGCTCCACTGACAACCAGCTTCTCCACAAGATTTATTTACTTTTACCCATGTCTTAAGACTAGTTACATTCCTGCATGAGGACATTTGCTCTTATCCCATAACAAGTTATGATTTTTGTCACTGAAGACCTTGTAGAATGACTTTCAGAAGCATACGTGAACTATAGCCACCAGGTATCAACTGCCACCACAACATGGAAAGATGAACCCCGAAAAGAAAAGTTCTGTTGTGGAAGTTTACCAAAGTTCTTTACATTTAGTGAGGTCAGCCAGATTTCACTTTTTCCTGCTACATTTCTGTTGTCTTTGAAGCCTCCTGCTCCTTGATTTTTCCGTGGCCTTACAGACACTCTATAGGTCTCCTAGTCCCTAGACATAGCAACATGATTTATAATTAGTGTCTCTGCCTTTTTGCAAGTTAAAGCACAGCTCATTTTTTTTGCCTTCCTTCCTGAAGATCAGCATACTTGGCCTATTGTTCCTTTGGGGTTTTGGTTGGGGTTTTTTTGATGTTTTTTTGAATAACATCTTCTTATGCCTAAGCAAGCTCCCTTACACTTCTTTAAGCCTGCTATCTTTCTGTCTTTCTCAAACATTTATTGATAGCTAATATGTGTTTACTCTGATCATTCAGCATGATACCTTTGAACAGCCTTAGTACTGTCCAAAAAAAGGATTTTGTACTTAAACCACTGGTTTTAGCTTCTTTGTAACAAGCCCCCTTTGTTTTTGTGTAGTTTGTCTGTTCTAAAATTCATCACTAGTGGGCCTCTTAGCTCTTGCAAGAATAATAAGGACATTGGACTTGACTTAAATACAGTACTGCCACTGTTCCCAACAGACTGTGACAGTCACCAGGTCCTTCACATTGGTCAGGACTTCTTTTCTCATTTCCCTGTCTAGTACATCCATAAGAAACAAATTGGCAGTGTTCAAAATGTCAGCCTACACATCACACTGAACAGAAATGTTTACCCAGCAAATGAGTGCAATTGTAGTCTTCTTTCTTTATCCATTCCTGCATTCCTTGATCTCCCTCAGTATGCCAATCTCTATTACCATCTTCATCGGGCAGTCCGTAATGCAGCCTTATTGCTGTGTTTTTCCTACATGGGACTGGAGTTTGACTCAAAGGGTTTCTATTACTTGTTGATAAGGTTTGCCTGATTGTTTATCTATCTGATTTGACTCAAAGGGTCTTTTAGGTTATAGCACCACCCTTTAATCTTTAGAGACCATTTTGCCTCTCCAGTATAATTTTTCAAACCGGTATTACACTGTCCATTTGCTTCTCCTTCCACCAAATTTCCAATATGTCTTTTATGTCTTTATATTCATTTAAATCAAACACTCTTATCTTCCTAGATTTCCGATATTCAGGTAGATATATGCATAAAATTACTTTTAGCTTTCTTTTACCTATTTGTGCCATTGTGCATTTGTTTGTAACTTGGCAATTTCTTGGTTTTGTCCTGAGCTTCACCTGAGGATGAGCAGTTCTTGTAATGTCTGGATGTGTCCTCTAAATGCCCATACTCCTCCTCATCCTCACGTGAGCACCATCCCGGGCAGAGTTGGCAGCTGGAACTCCCTTGGGCAAGCTCCCTCTCCTTCAGACACCTTTCTAGTCTTGATGCTTTTAAACTCTCTTAGACATGTAATTTTCCCAATGGCATTACCTCTTCATGCCTGCCTGGCCAGCATATGTTACCAGGACTATTTTTGGGAAAGCTGTCAAGGAGATCCTGCAATTTTGCCTGCAAAACCTCTCCCCTTACATCACTGGGCTCACAGGGATGGTGGCCACCAGCTCCTTCCCAGCACTTTCCAGAAACCTGTTGCTTACTTCTCAGCCTACAGGCAAAGCAGCAATGTTTGCTGGAACCACAAGCCCAGACAGCTATACATTTCATAATTAATAACCACAACACAGCTGCCCACTCCAGTCTCTCATACACAAGGCATATAGAGGCTGTGCAGGAGCAATGACAGACAAATAATGAATACAGCATGAAAATGGAGAAGCAACAGTGACAGTCATAGTGGTCTTACAGCTGGCCACAAGTTTCTGAGATGGCAGGCTCTCTTGTGTGCTTCAGGAGCTGTTGTTACACCATATGGACACTATATTAATGCTGCATGTTTATAGAAATTGAAAGGTAGAAGCACATTCTGGCTCGCACTAAGTACTGTTCTGTTTCTCCTCATAACCTTGGAGGAAGGGTATGGTGGGACTGTGAGGACATCCTGGGCCTTCGCATATGCCCTGCTGAGCTGCTTAAATTGGCGTATCTTCAAGACTTGTGTACATCATTGTACAGACCAATTTACTATCCCTTTCCTTCTTTGCCTTTTCTCCCAAGGTAATGAGCATAAATACATTCCCTTTTCAGTTATTTTCTCTGACAGAAGGGGAAAATAGGTCACATTTGGGAATATAAAATCTGGAAGAAATGAGGAAAAAAAGGAGACAGGAGGCAGAGAATTATCCTGGTTTGGCCACAAGTACTTTCTTTAGGGGGTAGAATGGTTTTATTAAAAAGGGTTCTGAACTGTTCTGAACTGGGGAATTTTTCTCAGGTTTTACAGTTAGGTACTTGTTGGCAGAAAGACCTCAACTGTGGCAGTAAAAATCCTACATTTGTGAGTTGTCAGAAACTAGCAGGAGTCTCTCTTTCATCTCAACAGGAGTGTCTCTTCTTTGATTTTACTATCTATCTGCATTACTGTGTAGTTTCTGCCTTCTTTATCATCTGTTTCTATCCGTAACAGGGAGACAGGGATGCAGCACACCATTAAGAACAAGTAAACACCATTAAAACAATTCCCCTTCATTGTCACTGCATTGTTTTGAGTAGAATTATTGACTCCTGAATAATACCAGGGTTTGGGAGAAGCAGGCTGAAACTAGCTTTGAACACCTCTGGGTAAACCGCCCGCTTACAGCATCAAAAGGAATAGGCTTACTGTAACTGCATGCTCTAGTTGGGAAAAAGTTAAGAGCTTTTCTCAGCTGTAGCTCACACTAAGATGTTCCTATTTTGGTTCCCTCTACAGAAAACAAACCTGAAGTGAATCACAGTCATAGACTGGTTTGGGTGGAAATGGCCCTTTAGAGATCATATAGTCCAACGTGCCTCCTGTGGACAAGGGCATACTTCACTAGGCCATGTTGTACAAAGTCCCATCCAACCTGATCTGGAACACTTCCAGGGATGGAACATCCACAGCTTTGCTGAGATCTGGTGGTATGAATTCAGTTTTAGATGCAGAAGCCCAAGTCTACTTATTGGGTATAAAGCATAAAATAAGGTGTAACCTCCTTTGGCCAGTAGCCTGCACATAACTGTCAGCAGATGGGAAATCAAAGGTAGTTGTTGTTTAAAATGAAGGAGTACTAAATATTTCCCTTTATATTGGAGGAGTAATAGAGGTAGAAACAAGCCATTTCAGGAGTCAGGATGGGTTAAAGCTGAGGTCTCATTCCCACCCCAGCACTAGCCCAGAGCTCTAACTCAGGCAAGATGCTGCTGAGTAGCCAAGTTTCCTCAAGCAGCATGAAGGAGCATGCCATCACAGCACTAAGTACCTTGTTTAAGGAAGCTACTCCATAGCATTTGTAGGAACACAGTGGGACTGGGAACCTTTGTTTCCTTGTTCCGTGACAGATAAAGGATCTTTAGATCTTCGGAGAAAGCTGATTTTTGACTTTTTAAGGCAATGAAATCACTTTCTCGGAACAGTGAGATGGGACTCTTCCAGTAGCACTGGGAAGACTGTTATTGAGTGAGTGGGAGGGTAAAAGTAATTTGGTCAGGTAGATCCAGGTTTAGGGCATAGGGGAAAAAAGTTCCTTCAAGCTCTGCTTGCTGACCAAAAGGAAGATTCGGCAGTGTTTCCTTGAAATATTCTCCAGCCTGAAGTGCACTCTCTCCTGAGTGAAAGGGAAAGTGGAGTATGTCAGGCACTGTTACCAGGTTGTTCCAGGAAAGGGAATACAGGGAAGATTATGAAGAAGCTATTATCTTTTATTTAAAAGCAAAAAGGGAGGGAGGGTTGTGTGTGGAACGCAAGGAAATTGTAAGCTTACAGGCAAAGTGCTTGCTTGTGAGTCTTCCAAAGACCAAAGCTGGCACAAGAGGTCTGTTCACACAGTTTATCTTCCTTGGACTCAGGATGTAACCAGGCTTGCTCAAATACCCATTGCTCTCCTTCTCCTTTTGAATCAGTGTCTTTTCAGTTTGGCAGGTAGAGGCTTTATTTCTTGTATCAAGAAGCACCATGGCATCTTTTAAAAATCTGTCTTTGGCATTTTCCAGCACAGGCAAGATGGAGTCTCAGTTTCTTGAGACATGATGTGCTCCTGCTGCTTATTCCCTACTTAATCCTCCAAGTGTGACATCAGTCATCTCTATGTAACTTACTGAGACTTCTCAGGCACAGGATTATCAGCGATACAGACCCCAGTGAGGAATGCACAGCAGGAGCAGATGTGTGGTAGAAAAAGAGAGAGAGAAGCCTGTTTTCAAGCAAACATGACTCATAATAAAACGTTTTTTGAATGAGACAAAGTGGAAACAGCAAATACGCAAAATATAGAAAATGCACCCGATTTCCTAAAAAAAAAAAAAATAATAAAAAAATAGGAATTTTCAGTGATCCTGGCAATTACAGTTCCATTAATTTAAATTCTATCCTTGGGGTGAAAATGAAGCAAATGTGAGAGACAGAATAAGGAAAGAGAATCAATAAACAGCTAGAGATAAAATTTTAGTAATAAACATAACAATGGGTCTTCAGCCCAGTTGGATTCTTCAGGCGCCACTAAAATACAAATAATAAAAGAATAAATCTTCACAAAGAGATATAAAAAGCTTTAAAAGAATTAAAGCAGTAGTGCCTACTGGAAATTCAGTTGGCATATGGCATTTTGGGTTTCCATAAAGTATTTGATACTGCATCTCCCATGAATGCACTTGAAAAATTAATTGAGATTGGCTTCAGTAGGAGTACTGCCACAGGGTCTATAAATTGGCGGAAAGAACATTAGCAAATGGTAATGATAAATGGCAGTGTTTTAATTTGGGGGAGGTAGCTACTGGGGTGCCACAGTGATTGGTGATATGTCCTATCTCATTTATCATCCTCATTAATTGGTCTGGAATAAAAATAAACAGCACCTAATGAAATTCACATTCAATGCTGAATTGGAGGGATTTTCAAATCCTAGTAGGAATGAATGAAAAGGAAAAACAAAATTTCAGTGAAAAGTGAGGTGCAAGTGCAGAGAATTCTTTTTTTTTTTAAAAAAAAAGAAGTGATGCAACTACTAGATCTTACTTGCAGTATTTTGGGGGAAAATATTGAGAAAGTAAAACTGATTTGGATCTTAAAGCCAGAAGATGCTATATTGTTCGTTTAATTTCATTCCCTTCACAATACAGGCGCAATTTGATTCCTCTAAGAAGCTAGGTGTTCTAAGTTGTGTGAAAACGTATCGCTCAGAAATGCATCCAGTCTGACAGACTTCAGGTGATGAATGCTAATTGTTTGTTAACAGTTTGAAAGCAAACCTGAAAAAAGCACACTGACCCAGCAGAATTGGTTTATTGACTACAGCTACAGCACTGTGTAATCAGTCATTAGGCAAAGTATTATATTACCTGTGTTGTGGCAACTGTCTGCATCTGGTAGTGTCAGCACTGTGAAGACAGAGAACTCTGAACCCAACTTTAAACATTGCCTGTACTGCTTCTCAGACTTTTTCTTCTATCTCCTCCTTTCAGCATGTTTAAACCTCAGCAAGCCGGAAGGGTCTTTTCATATTTTTCTTTTGTCATTCTCTCATTTTTCTCTTTTATCATTTGCCTACGACTTCTGTCTGTGATTCTCTTTTTCTGATACAATCTGCAACTAGTGACAGAGAATCCGCTTCTTGGATAGATCAACTACTTGATAGATTGCAAACCTTGCAGAAGCCAAAGACGTCTGTTGTTCTCTCAGCCCTAATAGAAAATTGTTTGTTAAATTGTGGTGGAAGTGTAATAATACATGTTTGTATGTTCTTTTTGATAGCTCTTCCTATAATACCAAACACATTTTGATGCTAAACTGAGCACATACTTAGGTTTTCAGGAGTTTGGCTTGGTAATTGAATGCTCTGACTGAAGTATGAATCACAAACTTATTTCTTATTCGATTACATACTAAATAAGTAAATCAGAAAAGATTTCATAATGTAGCTTACAGCTTTAAAAAAAGCCAAAACAGTTTTTGATTTCTGCACAAAGACTTCACATCACTGACTGTTCACGGCTCTGACATGAAAACAGAAAGTTCGACCAAAGCAAAGAAGCAGCAGCTAACCCATATTCAGAATGATGTTGTCAGTACCCTCTTGGAAATAGGCAACACATGCTCCCTGAGGGGTGTAGTACCATTTCTTAGGAGGAATACAGTATAATGTATCCAGAGGAACCTTCCATTGGTTTGACAGCTCCCCAGCACTGAAACCTGCTTCCCCTTGGCTCTTGGAAGTGTTGCAAGGATAGGTGATAGGACAGGTAGGCAAATTTTTTTAACATGTTCTGCAGCAGAGCAGATGAACTGAGCACCTTCTCTACACAGCTGCAGATGCAGCTGGCATCTCTTGTGCTGTTCAAGCGCTATGCCACTGGAAAGATATTGAAAAGCTGGAGGGAATTCAGAGAGGAGGCACAATTATTATTAGGTAGCAGGAAGGCTTGATTGATATGGAAAGATTAAAAGAGCAAGCTATGTACATCTTGGCAAAGCAACAACTAAAAGGAGATATGATAATCACCTCCAAATAAATTCAAGGAAAATCCCAAGAGAGACTTTGTGCAGGCTTAGCGCAACGGGGCATTGCAAAATAGGATGAACTTTAGGGAAGGAAAACTTGTGAAGTTTGAATGTTAAGAAAAACTTTTTCCTTTCTAATAATGTGTGGAAGAGGACTCTTGGGGAAGTATTGCTTCAGGACCACTTAAACTATGCTTGTCGCATTACAAGAAAAGGGTTAAGCAACCATTCTACATTGATCAAAAGAGGGAACAGACTCCTGAGGTCAGATAGCCTCTCTCTAAAGCCAGAAATGATAGGCTGCTCTGTACATGCTGAATTCTCCCTAAATAACTTGCTGCTGTTTTTTGCTGAGAGAGGCATCATCTAGTCTTTAAAGCTGTTGTGGTGTGTGTCAGTGAGATTATCACCAGTGCTATATGCACCAGCCTGCTAATTGTTTCAGGGGGAGGCTGTATTCTAAGAGAAATGCTGTCTGCAGGATGTGTTCAGCAGGGCTTTTTTATTGTAGAGCTGAGATACATTGATACATAATAAGGAACAAAGGAAACAGAGATGGCATTGCCCAGTATGTTACAGTAAAGCTATTGAATTGCTTGCCAAAGGGGGATCTTGAGTGAAATGCTGCCGTGAGGAATTTTGAAAAGCATCTGCTGATGTCACAGCCATTACCAGTGCTGAATTAGTAGCCATGCAGAGTACACTGCTGATTACCAAAGGTGATGATTTGCAAGCAGGGGCCAGGAGGGATGGGTTTTTTTTCATTTATGCAGAACACTTCATACAGGTTGTTACACCACATAACTGACCGCTGCAGGTGGAGAAGAGCAGGAAATAGGTTTTCAATAAAAGAATTTAAGATACCTCAAAGACATCACTCACTTGGTCATACGTCTGTTTCCTTAGATGTAATAGCAGTAACAGGGAACATTTTAAGCTGCTCTGCAGTAACTCTGATACATGTGAGGTAATTTACTTAGGAGTGACCTTACAGGGGAATGGAGGCATCTGTAGCCAGCTCTGCTAGATCCTGGCACAACTGAACTCAGCAGCCTGAGCAGGCCGGTTTCCCCCTGTGCTTGAGCTCTCCCAGATTACCTCACATTTCTTCAGGGATGAGTGCGGAGGTAACCGGTTACCTCTCTGCCAATTATTCAAGTGTCCATTACCCAACCAAATGCCATATGTTCCTGGAGGAACCAGACATTTGCATTATCTTTTCATTACTTTATTCACCTGAATATTGACTCCCTGATTTTATTCCTTCATCTTCTTCCCTGGGCCTGTAGAATAGCTGTAGTATTAGCAATTATTTATGGGAGAGCCGTTGATGCATGTGACAAGAAACAGTATTAATGGTGATGTCTTTTAGCCTGTAAAACAGCTCCCCCAAGTAAACTGGTGGAAGTCTCATCACTTTGATGTTTTAAAACCAGCTCGGACAAAGCACTGTAATATACTGCAGGGAACAATCTCGAAGTGACAGCAAGATTAAATAATGGATTGCTCCCTCATTCAGCCTAGCAAAAAAACATGTGAGAGTATTCAGGATACTCCAGGGATGTGCTGGTTTGGCTTGTCCTTTTGGGAGTCTCTGCTGGCAGTGCTCCTGTGCAAACGCTAGGTTAGAGTTGTCTTTGGGGACACAGAGAGGGAGGGAGAAAGGGAGAAAGAAAGAGTGTGAGAGCATGGTATGTTGCGTAGATGGCCCTGACCGCTCTGTCTTTAGGACATTCCCCTTAGCTGCCCCTGCGCCAGTTATCACGCTTTACAAAATGTTCCACTTATTAAAACCCTTACTCGTTCTGATCAGCCTCACATTTGTTCGATAGTTCTGGCAATCCTGTGGCTTTCCTTTTTTTACCTTCACTTCCCCGTATGTTGTTGCTGGAGTCACTGATAAACCAACAGTTGGCTACTGAGAAAAGGCTGGCATGTTCAACCCCAGCAAACCACCATGGTGGTTTTGTACAGATGTGGCCATAACTGCATACCATGAAGAGACTGACAGTTCATAGACTTATGCCACAGTGCAAAGAGTGAATTATGGTGACTTTTCTCTGCTAACCTGTCAAAACCTCTGCTCCCCAAATACTTGAAAGTGAGGAATTAAATACAAATGCTTTCTGTAGAAGTGAAATTCTAGGTAAGAATCCCCCACATTTATGGTCTTTAGAAAAGTTAAACCAGGATGTATTATTTTATTGTTCAGCTTGCTGACTTTCTGCCCATTAAAATGGTTCTTGTTGATTCTACTGCCTCCCTGAAGACAGAAAACAAAGTTGACAAATGCCTGTCAGGCGGGCAGCTCTAAAGCTGTCATCCACATTTTCTCAGAGGAAAATTGGAATTCATTGTCAAACTTGCAATATCTCATGGCAAAATTTCAGTTATGCACAAACTATTTTTAGGCAGGACATTCCTTAACTAGCTTCTTATAAGAATACATCCTTTATTCTTTTTTCCCTTGTACCCACTTAGCCCTTAAATGATTATAGCTCTTGTCATAAACTTACCAGACAATGTAACATAATGGATCTCCTGTCACAGCCAGGGCATCTAGGTTTTCCCTTAATAGTATTATTTAATAATAATGATCGAAGTGTGCAGTAAAAGGCAAGTGGAAGCTACTGCTTATTTCAGCTGTGGCTGTAGTTTGGTCCATCACTAAAGGAAAGCTATTTAAAATTGTCCTTTACAAAATAAGAATACCTTTTTCTAACCAGGAGAAGAAGCAGCATCATCTCAGCCTGAGTCAGCCTGAGGTCTGAGTCAGGCACAGTCTGCAGCCCTGGATGCTTCTGCCCTCCTCCTTCTTCTGCCCTCCCTTGGTGGGAAGGCATCACTCAGCTACAAAAGGTAATGCAGATAGGAAGGTAAGGTCGGCTGATGAGAGTTTGTTTTGCTGATTTTGCTGCTGTCACCCACCAGCTTGTTGCCCTTCACTCTGTGGGATCACTTGAATCTCTTACACCCCATGAAACCCAGCTGCTGTTTCACTACATCCTGGACTCTGCTGCTTCATGCCTGATGTTGGTGTAGTTGACAATCACTTTCCTGACTGTTGGAAAATTGCCGAGGCAATGGTCTCCCTCTTGCCACCAGCCTCCAGCAGAAGCAATATTGATGACAATCTTCCTCCTGTTATGAGATAGCTTGTGCTGACCAAATCTGAATCAATTTCCAGGAATCCACCTCATCAATGTCCTCTGTCAGACCCCAAGAAAGTGGGGTGTCATGGTCTTTGGAGAGGGCCGTGAAAGCTCAATCTTGCTTTTCATGTTACTAAAGTAAAGCATAGAAATGCTTCCTATGTTAGAGGGAGGTGTTTGGGGAGGTAGGGTTGGGTGTGCTCCCCTTCTAAAGCCATTCTGCTGAAACTTTCTTTTGTTTGTACTTCCCACCCCAAATCCTCTTCCTATGGAAGCCACAGGAAGGAAGTGGGTCCTGGCATAGCCTGCTCAGACTCACAGAGGAAAAGGGTCTACCTGGAAAATAGGCATAGGCAACTCTGAATCTGATATTTCAGAGACAAACTTGAGACTCCAGTTGAAATGCATGTGACGGCTGCAGTTCACCCCTATTCAGCAAGAATCCATGTTGCAAAGTGAACCAGATTTGCACCTCTTTTGTCCCAGCTGGCATCTCCTGCCTGAGAAAGTCCCACTGCTGTGCTACAATGTAGTATAATAATAATAATAAACAACAATAATAATAAATCAGATCTGTAGAAGCTTTTGATCAAAGACCTTTCTCATTCCCTTTCTTTATTTGTTTCCTTCTTTTTCTCTTTCATTCCTTGCCCTCTTTACTGCCTGATTATTCCAGAGAACTGTGTCTGATGGTCTAGGGAAGTTGACTGTGGTTGTAAAAGCCTTCATGAGGCCGATGAGTAGGAGCACACTGGTCTTACATACCCTGATGCTGGCTTGCAGCAAAGTGAACATCTAAGCTGATTAAGTACAGCATAGCTTTGGTCTGTGTGCCTTCAGTCCCTTCCGACTGCTGTTTTCTCTCCTTACTCTCAACACCCTGCCCACACCCCTCCAGCAGCCCCTGCATGGGACTTGGAAGATCCATGTTCAAGCCCTGCTTGACCGTAACCTTTTTGTTTGCTGTTTCTTGGTTTTTTTTTCATCCAGTGCCATCTGTGTGTCAGCTCTCCATCTGTACAGCTGGGAAGTAATGATGCTCGCTCCATCCTCCTGCGGGCACCTCTTACGACAAGGTGCTACCTCCAGCTCTGACCTGTGCTCACCTGACTCAGCCCAAAAATGACTCACACCCTGCACCTCACAGCAGGCTCCGATCCCACTTTTCCCCCCCTCTGGAGACATGCCTGGATGGACTGGTCATCACACTGATACAAATAACCCCAGCTCCCAATGCACTTCATAACACATAAGGAATAGGTGGTGTACAGCACAGCATGGTTTTTCTTTTTCCTTAGTGCGGAAGTACCTCTGCTGCCCTGCCTCAGAACCGTGCATCTTGTCCTCCTTCAGAAGCCTGCTCTGTGATCAAGGGAGCTTTGTGTCACATTTCACTGATGCCCAGTTGAAGCACCCAGACTGGGATCACTGAAGAGAAAAACTTCTGTTTGTTCTAAAGGCATCCCTCCAAATCTTATCACAAGCAGTCAGACAAGCTTGGCAGAGTGAACCTTTCCTTTTGTGTTATAAACAGAAAGAAATAATATACAATCTAAGCTCCTAACCATGCTTAAATCAGTTTATTCTGATTTATTCACTCAGCATGTCATCGACAAATGATCTGTTAGAATATTTTTCTCTGACTAGCTTCCTGTCTATTTTTAATTATAACAGAGTTAAGTGATTACTGCTGTAGATTAGGTTTACCTGAAGAACATCCACTTTGATGACTTTATTTTCATACCTTAGCATAAGCCTTTTGGCTTGGCACAACATTAACATCTTGAAATCCATTACTCCAAAGGCAAGATATCCTGAAAAATAATGATGTGTCTGCAACAGCAACTCATCTGCACCTAGACATCCTCTATATTTGATGGTAATGTATTAGCAACAGCTAGAAGATGACACTCTTCTGTATAACAAATGAATCTGGAATGGGAAACAGTTAATGTGTTTATACCCTTGGTAATATTGTGAAATGAACTTCTTGTCTGATGCTGGAGTTATTCCATATCACAACCTAAAGACTAAATTATTGACACAAACAAAAAGAACTAGCCCTGGTTTATCTGTGAAGCTGTGACTGGTTGACCCTGCCTGGATGCAAGGTGCCTACCACAGCCACTCTGTTACTTCCCTCCTCAGCTGGCTAGGGGAGAGAAAATACAATGAAAGGCTCATAGGTTGAGATAAGGACAAGGAGACCACTCAGCAATTACCATCACAGGCAAAACAAACTCTACTTGGGGAAAAATTAATTTAATTTATACCAATCAAATCAGAATAATGAGAAACAAAACCAAACCTTAGAACATCTTCCTCCTCCCCTCCCTTCTTCCCAGCCTCAGCTTCACTCTTGATTTTCTCTCCCTCCTGCCCTCGAGCAGCACAGAGGGACAGGGGATGAGGCTGTGGTCAGTTCATCACACATTATCTCTGCTGCTAGTTCCTCCTCAGGGGAGGACTCCTCACACTCCTCCCCTGCTCCAGCATGGGGTCCCTCCCACTGGAGACAGCCCACCATGAACTTCTGCAACGTGAGCCCTCCCCATGGGCTGCAGTTCTTCATGAACTGCTCCAGCATGGGTCCCTTCCATGGGGTGCATCTTTCAGGAAGAGACTGGTCCACCATGGGTCCCTTACATGGGTGCAGTCCTTCAGCAACAGACTACTTCAGCATGGGTCCCTTACATGGGGTGCGTCCTTCAGGAACAGAGTGCTCCAGTGTGGGTCCCTTCCATAGGGTGCAGCCCTTCTCTTTTGAGTACTGCTGGTGTTGCACAGTTGGGTTTTGTCCCCCTTCTTAAATACGTTATCCCAGAGGTGTTACCACCGTTACTGATGGGCTCAGCCTTGATCAGCGGCAGGTCTGTCTTGGCTGACATTGGCTCTATTGGACATGGAGGAAGCTTCTAGCAGCTTTCTACAAAAGCCACCCCTGTAGATCCCTGCTATTGCAGCCTTGCCATGCAAAAGCCAACACAGAAGCTTATAAAATATGTGTCAGATGAAAAACAAACCCTCAAAAGTAGCAACATTCATAAAGACAAAGGGTTGAGCATGAGCTCTTTGGCACCAGCAGAGCTAAAGTAGTTTTGGTGTATAACTGTAAATGAATAGTAAATTATGCATGGAAAAGACTTAATCTCCTGTGCTCGGGTAGTAAGACAGGAGGCTTGAAGCAGAAGTATGTTCTGAATATGGAAACTACTACCTTTCCCTGGGGAGAAGCACAGAGTTCACACCAACTCCAGGTGAGGGAGGCAGCCCCACGTTTCTTGCTGAGGCACTGAGGCACGGAGAAACAGGGAGTCCTACACTTCAGCAAATCCTTGCCTGCTGTCATGGGAGCAGCTTTCAAGTCAGCTCTGCCCCACACCAACAGGAGCTCAGAAGCCTGGAGCAGCTAATAGGTGATGTCTGAGTGTCCGCAGGAGCTCAGAGAGCAGAGAGTTGTTTGGTGTGTTGGTTTTGTTGTTTGCCTGGGGTTTTTAAAACATTATGGTATATTATTTACTATTAAAATACTAAAATTAAAGATTTTGACATGGTTGATGACCCACTATGCGTGTTGCTGACAGAAGAATACTGATTCGTGTTCTATCATCCATTTGTTAGAAAGGTGCCACAAAAACTGGACAGGATGGAGGGAAGAGTGACAAAATGTAATTCAACGACGGGGGGATGAGAAAGAACAAAAGAGCCTGGTGCCTTGCACGGAAAGACTTAAGGAGCTCAATCTGATTTAGTTAATCAAAAATAAGATTGAGAAGCGGTGTGGCTACAGGGTATAATTACCCACATGGGGAGAAAATATTGGCTACAAAAGGGATCTTTAATCTAGCAAAGAGAGACATAAAAAGAACTAATTACCAGAAGGTGAAGCCCAGCAAATCTAAAGCAGTAATGGGGCACAAATTCTTAGGAGCACAGATGATTAATAGCCGGAAAAAAATACCAAGGGAAACGGTGGTTTCTCCTTCTCTGTAGTCAGGTCAAATACCTCTCTGTAAGATCTGCTTGCAACATGAGATGCCACACTCCATAGGGACACTCCCTAGGGAAACCTATGGCCTGTGTTGCACCTGACCAGTTTTGGACTCTTCTTTAATCTCACATTCACTTTCCCTCAGCATCTCTTCTGCATCTCCCTCAGCCCCACACCAATAATAACATTTTCGCACATTAATATTCCCACCTTAACTTTTTCTGCTGCTTCTTCCACAGCCAGTGCTGGGAAAACGGCTTGGATGCCCAGCCTTTTGCTGGTCCTGATCTCTATCCTCTCCATGGCCTGGACGCCTGCCCTTATTTTCCCCACAGCACACTGTGACATCTCCCTACATTGCTCCTTACAGCCTGCTCTGTTTCATTGCATGCATCCCTACAAAAGCTGTTTGTGCTACCGAGCAGCAAACGAACTGGGGCAAGGAGCTCCAGGACAAAATCTGTCACTACCTGATCCCACTTGCAGGCCACCCTTGCTTCCCTCATGAGACACTTCCTGCAGTGGCAGCTATTCTCTGCAGGACACTTAGATCCAAGAAGGGGCTTCCCAGGCAGAGTTCCCCTTGTGCTGCCACACACCTTGCAGCATTTGGCCTTCGAGAAATGTCTCTTCTGCCTCTGTTCTGCCTGCCCCTTCCCACCCCAGCAAACTACCAAAGTTCTTCCCCGTTTTATAGCCAAACCACACGCACTGCTTCTTTGGTAGCATATTCATTACCACAGCTGAAGCATCTGTAACGTGCAGAGCCCGTGCCAGTCTGGAGACAGAAGGTTTCAATGGATTAAGACAGCTTTGTAATAGAAATAACCTGCCTGCCATTCAGGGTCAAATGTGTTTTGAGGATGGCTCCATTGGTGAAGCCCATTTGTCAGGAATGGTGCAAAGCTCCAGAGTCCCACCAGAATCCTCACTAAGCCTGGGCAGCCAACTCACATCATTAGTTTCTAAAAATGCCTTTCTTTTTTTTGTCTTCAGCTTGCAAGGCAACTTTATCTCTTCCGCCCAGGAGTGGGACATGGCTAATGTATTCTATGCATTTTTCAGCATCAGTGTGGAGTATTAGGAACAACCATATCTGGACCTCACTTTGAAGTTGCCACTCAATTCCAGCCGGCACAAAATGCTGCCTTCTGTGTGGCTGAAGACACAGCAGACATGAAGAACTTCTGATGTAGTCCCTTCCCTAGCTTGTAGATAACCTCTGCCATCAATTCAAAGTCTCATTTTTTGAACAAACTGAAGGATTGAATCCCTGCTCCACAAAGGACCAAATTTCAGCCTGTGGTCCCCGCTGGCAGCTGGGCTCCTTTGAGCCAATGCCTCCTCAGAGGAAATGACAACAAAACAGCTCTGATCAAAAGGGAATCTCTATGGAAATTATTCAAGTGGGAAACAAGTGTATTCCCAAGCCTGGGAGCCTCTAAGGGATGTCACTAGTCTTTCCTTGAAGACAACTTTACTGCCATCACTGACATTAACAGTACAAAAACCTCTGTTCTCCCCACCTCATGCTCTCAGTCCCTCATCCTATCCAAAGAAAGCAGTCATCCATGCAGAGTGCTGACCCCCAAAAAGGGAAACTGCCAGAGCCCCCATGAAATCTATGTGGGACTAGTGACTTCTTTCTACATGAAAAACTGCTTGGAGGCTGTGGTGATGGATGCGATATAAAACTCTACAGAAAAGTAGGAGAACTTGACCCTGAGTTTCTAGGTCAGCTGTCAAAGAAATAACCCTAATTTCTTGCACTCTGGAAATGAGTGCTGAACAAGGGAGTTGCACAGATGAGGAGTGAAGCTTGGAGATGCAGATGAAGTCTAATCCACCCAACTCCAACCTAACTTTAATGTCAAATACAGTTCCAGAGCTATCTCCAAAAGCACTGTCACTGTAACTGCATCATTTCTATTGCCCCAGGAACAGCTCTGTAAGATGTTGCAACTGTAAAGTTTAGATGCAAGCCTGAGATTCTCCTGCGGCTTTCCTAAAATCAGGATGCCTGAGCTTACACCTTTTTTCTTTCCCCTTCTAGTGTTATAAGGCATAGGGGGAGCCATGAAATAGCAATAATTCAGTACATTAAATATACACACATGTATATATATATTTATAAAGAAAGAGAGCTAAGAAACTGCAAAATCCATGAGGAATTTACAACTGACTTTTTTCCCTTCTGTTTTTCCCCTACCATTTTTTCCATTTATAGTGCAAAATAGGCCTTAAGCCCCAGTTCTAAAATACTCGTTGCAGTAATTCCCTCTAGCAGAGAATCGTTATTTACTACTTGCATCCTCACTTCAAACAGGAAATATCAAACTGCAAACACAGAAGAACTGAGGTTAAAGGAAGGTACTCCCATTTTGCTCAGAATGAAATTCCTAGAAGCATCTATTGTGAACAGTATTTGAAATGTTCATTGAATTTTCAGTGAAAAAAAAAATATATATCATTTGTGGAGCCTTTGTAGGTGATATTTGTCTCTTGGCCCCAGTTATACAGCATGCAGAAAGGCCACAAAACCAAATACTCTATCACACAATCACTGGGTGTTGGTGAGGAGCAAGGGAAGGCTTCAGTGATAAAAAAATGAGAGATGCCATGAAAGAACCATCTTGGGAACAGGTGTGACCTCATTTTTGATGTCAGCAGCCAAATATTGGTGATAATCTACTGAAAGTTGCTAGAAATCAAGCATCAGAAGGTATAAAATTACATTAGGATCCTGCTTGCAGCTGCATTCAGGATAACACACTGATGTTTTTGCCATGCTAACAACACTAGTCAATTAGCAAACCTTCCAGGCCAGACTACCAACTGAAAAAAGAGATGCTAATCCAGTCTCTGAAGCGCTGCAGTGCACGAAGCGTGGGCTCACTCCATATGTTCTCTCCTTCCTTGCAGAGTAAACGTCAGTGTTGCTTTTGCATGTTTAATGACAGTTTTCTACAACCCACTGAGCCTAGGAAATATTAGAGGAGCTATGAGTGACTAAATTCAACTGGAGTGAGGCCATCTCATCTCACCATTCCTTAAAGTTGGAGGAAAATGTACACCAGTAAGAGGTGCAGGTAGTAAGTTCCCCAAAACAAAGCTGCCAAAGCTTAAAGTTTACCCCAAAGAGGCAGCCCAGTATGTGTTCATGCACAAGACCCTGCCAGTCCAGTGGTTTAATGCTTGCTGGCAGCCCCTGCACTATACCCAGTCTCACCCTGATGTCCCTACAATGGGATTAAGTAATTTCTAAAGCAAATAAATAACAGGAGGCTATGAATCATGAGGCTCTTATGCCTTCAAAGGTTCCTAATCCTAAGCAGAAACCTTCTAATGATGCAATCAGCTGCAAGAAAGGAAGCTTGAGTCATCATAGGCCCTGGATAAAATTATATGTGTGTAATTCACAATTGCCTCTTTGTTTAGATAAGCTGGCTTTATTACCAGTAAACCCTCTGATTGACTGTAATAGGGAGGAATGGTTTGATATTTGCCCTGCTGCAAGCTGAGAGACAACATGTTGTAATGCACCCACTCTCTTCCTTCCACTTAAGTGCTGAGAGATGGATCACAAATGGACATTTGCAAATCATGAAAAATGTGCCTTATTTGTGTCCAGCACAGTGCTATCATGCACCTGCTCCATCTCCACACATCCCTTCCCATCTGCCTCCCTCCCTCCCTCCCATCCTAGGAGCTTCTAAGTCACTCAGGAGTGGGATAACTCACACAAGGCTCTCCATGCTCAGCTCTGTCTTGTGGCTCTGATGTCCCTAGAGACCAGAACTGGGAGAAGTCACAGCAGACACAGCACCAGACTTTAGTGTGGTATCCCCAGACTGGCACCCAAAAGCTGTGCTAAGGGTTCATGGAAAGAGAGGGTCAGTATGTCAGAGTAGCCCGAATACAGTACCAAGCAATGTAATGAGCAGGGCTTAGCACTGGGGTCTCCTGTCTTTTAGGAGTGCTCTCTTCAGCACTACAGGGACATGTTCCCAGTCCCTCTTTCCAAAGCTGGAGAGTAGAAGGTTTGACCCTATCCAGTAGTGGGTTTGGGGCACTCTTTTCCTAGTGGAAAACCCAAATTAACTTCCCTGCCTAGTAAGGACAGACTCACATCTATCTTTCTCAGCATTCGAGTCACTTAACAACCTGCTCATCTTTTAGGCTTTCCCAACCCTTATCCAGCATGGGCTACGAAGCAGATGGGAATGGTCAATCATCAGGTCAGGCAGCAAGAAAGTACAAGGGACTGTTGCTCTCTACTCTGCTGATCAAAGCATTTGCCTGGGCAGAGAGAATAACTGAATTTGGCATTTTACTCTAAACAGTTGTTGATGCATTAGGTAACAGTTTCCCAAGGCAGAGCTTATTAGCTTGGTCACATTAATATGATTTGAACGCCTTTAAACTGGAGTTTATATCCCAATGCAATGCTGCATTGTGGAGAGACCCAGATGGCAAACGGTTGGCCTCGATGCCTCTGGGCAAGTCCATCATTGTTACAGGAAGAGTCATACAACAGCAGAGGACAGAGCATGTATGGAAACCATATATGGTTTTTATTTGCTCAGATTCCCTAGATGAGTGCCAGTGCTCTGGCAGACCCTCTGATATGTGCTTCTAGAGCTTTATAAAAAATATATACTAACGTCATCCATAAGATTTTCAACCATGCCCTGTTAAGCAAATCCTTGCTTATTACGTACCTTTCAAAATCTGTTGCTAATGTATTGCCTTTTGTCTCCACCTCCTTTTGCAGATGCCTGCAAGAGTTGCTCAAAGACTAGAAGGCAGTGCTCGAAAGAAAGTTTCCCAGCCTTTTCCTGCAGTAGGCAGCTTCCCTGTCACCTTTAATAGCTGTGGGATTGGACCTCTTTTTGTTAGTGTTTTAACTGGGCTTGCCAAAGGCTCACTGTTACAGCTTCGATGCAGGAATTGCAAATGTTCGTCTTTTGATCAACTGCCAAATGCTTTTTCAGGAACAAAGAGAGGGATGGATGCTTAGTGAAGCCAGCATCCATCCCTCACTACAGCTTTCTGGCTCCCACATTTTAGACTGCACCCATTGTCAAAGAGCAGCAGAGGCCATAAGTTACCAAAAACTAAGAAGTCCAATCACAAAAAAAGATAAGAATAAAGTTCAGGAGTATTTTTCTTCCCTGTCTTCTGTCTCTTTCCTGTAGATCACAACAGTAGGAGAGAAGTCTGTATGTGCTAATAGTGTTTGTTTTTCTGAAAGTCTGCATCCTTTAAATCTCTTCAAAGTTCTAAAGCATTTGAAACATAGCCAGGTCAT
The DNA here is from genome assembly GCF_028554395.1 of Pezoporus wallicus. Taxonomy (NCBI): domain Eukaryota; kingdom Metazoa; phylum Chordata; class Aves; order Psittaciformes; family Psittacidae; genus Pezoporus; species Pezoporus wallicus. Next base: position 2,384,956 of record NW_026640775.1, read on the forward strand.
TGTGCATTAAGATTAGGGTTACAGGGTATATTGGTAGTTAAAAAAAAAAAAAAAAAAAAGCCTGTAATCCTATTTTATAAAGACACGCTCCCCACACACACTGTATGTGTTTTGGTCATTCTACTGAAGCCAAGGGAACTGCTCAGAGTGTGCAAAGTTAAGAATTTGTACAAGTGCCTCCAAGATCGGCATTATGAGGCAAAATTAGGAAGGAAAAAAAATAAAGGGAAGAAGAAAAAGCCTTTACAACACATCGTTGGTATGGGTTTTTCAAACATTCAAATGTGAGTTAAATAAAAGTCTATTTCCTTCACAGTAAGGTTGGCCATTGAGACTTAGGCATTGCTATTTCTATGGAAAATCACAGTTTTTAACTGCCAGCTATTTTGCTCATATGAATTGTTGAAATGGGTCACAAGTTACAATTGGAGAAATATATTCTGCTTCTCATTGACACTTGAAAATGGTCTCAATGCCTTATATGTAAAATTTTCCAAACTATTCAGCAACCATGGCAAACTTCAGCCTAGAAGGTGGGTATTTCACAAGCTACAACTATTGCAAAACAGGGTTTCATAATAAAAACAATTTTCCATCTTAAATATAGAGCTAGCTGTAACTTACCTTAATACCTGGTAATACAGTTTTATAAATATACAAATAACATTTTGGTTTGCATATAGTGCCTTGATTCTAGGCTTTTAAGAGTTCTAGCAAGAAGAAACTAACAACATATGAAGAAATGTGACAAAAAAAATCAGGGCTTTTTTTCCATTCACTTTTGAAGCACAAGAAGCACAAAGATATTAGTGTTCCTAGGCATTGGAAGAACTGGTAAGACATTGGCTTACTTGGTTTTACAGAGGAATCATTCTGCTATAATCTTGCAAGGATTTTAGAGTGATAAATGTAAAGGAGTTTCTCATGCTTTTTCCTATGCTAAACAAGAGACCCCATCATCACAGTCCAAATTCTCCAACTTGAGCACAAGCCTCTGCTGTGTTGCAAGAGCTTCTTTGGAGGATCAACTAGAACAGCAAAGCAAAAAGCCAATACCTTAAACTCCAGAAGGAAAGCTACCTTTCCACCTCTCAGAAAGAAGCCCCTGCCACTACAGAAAGCAAATATTCAAATATTCATCTGGTTTACTCATCTGGAGGTGATGATGATGATTAATGCTGCAGTGTTTCAACTGAATTATTTTCTTAGTCACAAGACTTAACACTTGCTGAAGTCATTGGAAAACCTCCTCCCAGATGAATGGGAAGTGGTCAGTCTTACAGAGAACACTTGGGATGATAAGATAAATGGTGCAAAATGGCAGCAATATGTGGACAGATATGTTGTTCACACATGTCACAGCCACTGTTAATTGCAGAAGGGTTTGGCTCACTGTAGTATCCTGAGGTTATATCCATATGTCTGTATACATGTAGCTGAACACACCTTTTAGCCCTCTGGTCATGACAAGTCCTCTATTTCAAGTTAATGTTGTGTCTGATACTTGCTATGAGCCCATATAGCATTTGGTAGGAATTCTTTTTTATTTTTAATGGAAGATACCGTGTGATTCCTTGGGGCAGCAGATATGCTCCATAGGAAGGCTTGGTCCTTTGTAAAGATAGGATAGGCACTTTCCAGAACCACACACAAACTCTGGCTTCTGCCAGATAAAATTCCTTAGCCAGGACCAAAGCAGCTATAGAAAAACATCAGAAATGGCAATAAACTTAGCAGTCCTTTCTAACGACTGGTCAGTATGCAGTACCAGAGGATATAATTCGCTCCTGCGAAATATAACTTGCTTTCATTTGCTTTGTTTGTCAGAAGACAAATGCCACCTTCTTTGCTGAGATATGTAACTTCACCTAAAGTGCCAGAGATTGTTGATTTTTGCTTCCCTGTACTCTCAGAATAAACGTGTTCTGTAATGCCAAAGATGGATGTAATTCTTGGCCATTTACACGGCATATGCACTGGCCTGAATTACAATTTCCTGCAGATGTGTGTGAAACACAGGAGCTGACACAGTAGAGCTGCAGACTGCCTAGTCCACTTTCCTACCTCAAACAGCCATGGATGCAGCTATATCTAAAAGAGACAGCCCTAATCCCACCCTCACCTCAGAACCATTGCACCTTTTTTCCAACACTGCCTCAAAGCTTTCACTGTCATCAGGGATCTTACATCCTGCCTGTACAAAAGACACATCCCTCATTTATGCTGCACAAACTGTGGCCTCCCAGAATCTCTCCTAGGTGACAGAATGGCAGGAAAAATACCTTTTCAGAACAGAAGTTCACACTGTACCACCTGAGGCAGATACCGTGGTAGCAGCTGTAACAGTAGAGCTGCCATTAGCATTTTCTTCCTCCCCACTAGACTTTGTACTGCTTTGCAGTGGCTAAGGTGATGCTAACAGCACCTTTGTTACCATTTGGGAGTATGAAGAGTTTTGGATATGGCAGACTTTGCAAGGATGCAAAGTGACATTCAATCACATCTAGCCCTAGGGCAGGGAAGCAGAAAGTGAATTCAGACAAATATTATTGAGTGATTTTAATACATATGTTGCTCTTGGTATTTTTTCCTCTTTTTTTTTTTTTTTTTTACTTTCTTGATGGTGTAATTGATCCTTAGGAAATTAAAAAAGAAAGATTCAGCAAATTCATTTTGGATTATAATGAATAACAGTTTATGGGATGATTGCAAGGTGCCTGAATTAAGACAAAACATAAATGTGTAGACGCACACAGAGAAAAAGGAGAAATGGAAATTATAAAGTAACATTCATGATTTCTAAAGAAATCTTCATTTTACTGCTAATCATAATGGACTCCTGCTGCTTATAACCTTATTGTAATCAAAAGGGTATATTCATTTCTTGCATAATTCCTACTGAAGCTAATAAGTGTTATGCGCTCACTGTGAGGGGCAAAGGGGTAGCACACAATTAAATCATTTGCTATAGCTGCATAGTAAACGATAAAAATAGCCTAAAATGTTATAATTATCAATAACATTGACCATTTTTAATCTTTAAGAGGATGTATACCATCGGCCCTTTGGCCTTGTGATTGGGGGAAGTCAGAAATGGTCACAGGCAGTGAGGAAGTGGGAGGACAGGTTTCCCTGCATGGTCAAGCTCTATAGGCCTCCACCAAGTCTTGCTACACGCTCTAAGGAGATTGCTTAATAACTTTTCAATGAAGCCTCTCATGGGTGCCTGCTGGGCTGGGTAAAGTCATGTCACCATGCCTAAAGATGTGGAAGAAACATGTCTTGGTGGGACCAGACACAGTGCTGAAAATATCATGCATAGAAGCTTTGAAGAAATACCAGCAAAGTCTGTACTGACCAGCAGGAAACTAATATCCCTTTTTCAAGGGTGTTAAGGAACCTGCAAGCAATTTCCTTGCGTACCTTGGTTTGGTATATTTTAGATGTAACCCATTGGTCAGGTCTGACATCAGTGTTCAAAACAGTGCAGGATGTTCAGTTGGTGCAGTTAATTGACATGTACCCTTCTGAGAAAAGCAATCCAGATCCCTTGGACAGTGTAACCACAGCTGTAGGTAAACAAGAAAAGGATCCTATTTACATATGAATAGTGCCATTTTGGCCATATCGTTTTATTTTATATGGCAGGCTCAGATGAACTTTCAATATTAGAAGCCAAAATAGTGTGGCTTAGATATCAGACTGACCTAAAAGCTCTTTTGACAATGCTTAACAAAAACATTTCCATTGTGCTAAGGTAATTTCACATAAGGTGATGTTGATGAAATGGATAAATCCTAAAAAAATAAAATACTTTGATTTTAGTAAATTACTATATTCTAAAAGACAACTGAAGTAATATTTTTCAGTTCTAAGCAGCATTTTCCAAACTTTGACATTTACCTCAAAAAGAAATTTCTCAAAATGAAATAACATAAAAAGAAAATAATGAAAAGTTACAAACCTGTATAAGGGACTATGCACTTAGATGGTGAAGGAACAATTCATCATAGTACAATTCACTGTGTATAGAAGCGTTTGAAAGATGGCTATCTTAGGCTGCTGCACTTCACGTGGATGTCCTGAGATGAGTGTTCTTGAATATAACAGTCAAGGGCACCTTAGCAAAGCAAGGATAATGCAGAAATCTGAAAGAAATTTAAAAAAAAAAAAAGCAGGTTCCAAAGCTGAATTTTCAGAAATGTTGTGTCTTCTTGAGTTTAGACAGCCTGATTTGGAATAAAAGGCACTTCACGGATTGATGGAAGTCACAGCAGAACTCCCCTTCCTCTTACTACATATTAGAAATAGGCGTCATTGTCTTCTCATGTGTTACACAACATTTAATGGAGCTGCCACCTGTAATTACAGCAGCCAAATCTTCAATACTTACTCAGCACACACAAGCCTATGAATGTTACAATCTGGAAATAAGGACAAATATCCAAATCTCTATTTAGTTAACTCAATACGTAGCATTTATTCTCAGATGTACCAGACCACCCAAGGCTCCAGTTTAATTGCATTCAGGGGCTGTGGACAAACAAACTCAAATCCAGCTGTGCTGCTGGGGATCTCACAGCAGCCTTCCACTATCTGAAGGGGACTTATAAGGATACAAGGGGAGGGACTCTTCATCAGGGACAGGGACTGTAGTGATAGGACAAAGGGTAACAGGTTCAAATTTAAACGGGGATGTTCAAGTTAGATATAAGGAGGATGTTCTTTACTGTTAGGGTGGTGAGGCACTGGAATGGGTTGCCCAGGGAAGTTGTGAGTGCGCCATACCTGGCAGTCTTCAAGGACAGGTTGGATGGAGTCGTGGGTGACATGGTTTAGTGTGAGGCGTTCCTGCCCATGGCAGGGGGTTGGATGATCTTAATGTCCTTTCCAACCCTAACTATTCTATGTTACCACTGTAGCTGCTCATCTGTGTCATCTTCCCATCCCTTCCCTCCCCTAGTGCTAAGCACCCTTTAGAACCAGCCTACACAGCAGTTTGTGTCAGCATTCCTTTATTTGTGCCAAGTAAATTCATCCATGTTAGTTTAATCAGTTTAAATGGGTGGCAGTAGTGACTGTAGCCTGGAAAGGCACCGGATTTTGGACAGCAAGGCAAGGATAAATGGCAAGCCATCAGCAGCCTGGGAGCTCATGAAGAGAACTAAGAAGCTCAGGTGGAGAGCAAAGGTAGAGTACCAATTCAGAGCTATTTAATCCTTTAGTGGTGCTGGGGTCTGTGGGGGGAGGGAGAAGCAGGACTATCTGCATTGGTTGTTCCCTTAGGTGGGACCTCCTTATCTCATGCCATCCTTTATATATGGTTTTCCAGGCTCTCCCATGATCTGAGGTGTCCCACCTGCCATGAATGAAATACACTGTTCCAGTATAGCTACATCCTTTATTCCTCTGTTTGTAAATGCTGTACCAGTGACCTTTCAGATCATTCATATTTGATATTTTTCAGGGAATCAGGCAAACATTGCTAGTCAAGAATTGTCACTTGGCACAATCAGTCCAGAAAGGATTTGCTGCCCCTAAGATACATACCGAGCAGCTAGCTGTGATGCAGCCAGGGAGTGTCTAGCTCCCCATATGTGGTGTGCTTCCCATCCAGGAAATCCCATTCAGAAATGTGGCAGCATTACCTGGATGACACATATAACCTAGAAATCTTGACTGGTCCCAAAACCACCCGCTGCGCTATGTTTGGGGACACAGCATTTGCACTTGCAATACATGTTCTCTTTCAGTCAGTGCCTCAGAACAGCAGATCTTGTAGCCCTTCACATGTAGGAGATGATTCAGCCTGACTTCCTCCTCTCTTCCCTTTGCCCACCATGAACTGTTTGAAGATGCTGCTATGCAGTGTTTGCTAATGATACTAACGTGTTAAAATGGTGACAACAGCACCTGTGTGAGAGACAGCCCGGTCTCCTCACCCTTGTATTTGGGGAGCTGTGCCCAGTGATGCATGAAGCACACCAGCAACTTTCTCATCAAGTGAAGCTCAGCTTCAGAGAAGTTGGGAATCCCCATCCAAATCAGCAGGCCAGGCTGGAGACCTAGGGCATGGGAAGGAATGGCAATCCGTGGGAAACCAGATCAAGATAGTAATTATAACCGCCTTGCTCTCAGCGAGGACAGGTCGTAATCCTCTTTGCATCCCAGTGGGGACATAAGAGCTTAAATAATGAATCTTAAAGTCTCCTTTGTGAGATGCAACACCTCTTTCTGCTCCTCAGCTTGTTCTCTGCAGCAATTTGATTCCCAAGGAATTGCAGTGAACTTACAGATTCTTCCCTAAAACCCAGAAGGGGAGGGAACATCCACCAAGGAGCTATTCTTACATTTTCAGTCACCTCCTGTCCTGCCTCAGCCAAATTATGCAGTTATGATAGAGACTTTTAAGTAGTGACTATATTCTGCCTCAGAGCTAGCTGCATTCAGAGGAGTGAGCAAATCTGGCCTTCTCTGTTTCAGTGTCCTCTGAATTAAAAATTAAAGGAGACATATTTGTGTTAACTTTCCTCATAACCTGGGGAAGGATTTAAACAATTTGAAACCTCAGACAGCTTCAGAGAGACATTCTGCAGTTGTGCTACAAGGCACAGTTACTCTTTGTAACCCTGAGGAAGACAGGGCGATGGCTTACAGTAACCAGTATGTATACTCTTCTATGTATACAGACACTGATTCTCATTTCCACTCCCCTTACAATGGACTGTAAGATGAAGGTAAATATTATTTTGCACAATTCTTCCTTGCTGTTACAGCAGAGTCAGACTTGTAGGGAGAAGGGTTGATGGAGCTATAGCTCTGCTTACAGCATATACTGGATGCCATGTATCCTCTTAGCATCAGGTTGGAAAGCAGCTGCTCCTCTTCTGCAGTTTCTTAGGTTGTGGACATATTCCAGTCACCTCTACACCACCAAAAGTTGTAGAAAGACCTTTCTCTAAATTAGAAGACAAAGCAATATACTTTTTTTTTTGTCTTGATCAGTTCCTCTTTTGTTTTATTTTACAACAGGTAGTGAAAAATATTATTCTTACAGTTACAGATGTGTTACACAGTTCATCTTGGAAACTTTCTAGAGTGACATTAGAAAGTAGAAATGATCTTGTGGCTGATAAAATGTGTCTGTGCATTATGAAATAATGAGTGGCTCCTTAAAAAGCTCCAATAAATTATGTCCTCAAATGAAGATGTTCTGCTGTCTGTGTCCAACGTTACCAATTTCCTTTGTACAAGAAGAAGAAACATCATGCAGAGGTATGAAGGACACCTACAGTATCCCTCCTTTATGACTCATGTACGCCTATCTTCACAACCTTTTCTTCTGGACTGACCCTTTGAAGTCTTTTTTGCTCTTCCCTTTCCAGAAAACATTCATACTCTGAATGGCCTGATTTTCTAAGACAAATTAATCTAATTCACTGTAATTAGGAACATGGTAAACTTCTACTCGTGTACAAAAGATGAAAGGTAACAGCTAGCAAGTGATTATTTCTATCAGTAGGTTTCTGTATAGCATTTCAGACAAAACATTCCTGCTCTTAATAGCTTGAATGTCTCGAAAGAAATCCATGGTAACTTGATCAACAGTGTCTGAATCTTTTCACAGGCTGGATGCTTTTCAAGAAATAATGATATTTGAATCATCTTTCTTAATGAAGAAGAGAGCAGCAATACAATGTGCCAGTTCTGTTGCTTAGGCACTCAAAGTTGGCTCTGGCTTCACATTAGAGTTGTTCTCTTAGTGACTGCAGATTGCTAAGGCCCTGATCCAAGATAGTAATGAAGCAAATGTGCCTAGAAATAAGCCTGAAGGTAATTCTTCAGACTATCTTATGCTCAATGCCATGCTCCTGCTCTGAGTACCTTGCAGAAACAGGATGGGAAAGCCAGGAGGAAGGGGAGGTGGGCGTTATTTGCAAACACTTTTGACAAATGGATCTCAGCGGGGAAGTGCTCACGCATCACCAGGAGTGGTGGTCTCCTGAGCACATCCAGGGTATGTAAATCATACACATCAGTCTCCTTAATTGTTTGGAAGATCAGGAGGCACAAAGCCGTTGTAGTGAACTGCAGTTCACTACGTTGGATTGCTGCAGCTGGCACCTCTAAGCACATTAAACCCACTGGAGCAGGGATCCTGTTACTAGTTCTGCTTTTCTTCCTGTGAGATCTATGACAATCAGCCTAAAATCACTCAGTTAAAATGATCTCTGCATCCACTGAGAGGTGTGAAGTGGGAACTGCAGATGTGGAGCCTAGTAATTATCTACTCCCAAATTCACCATTTGACCAGTTCTAGCAGTTTGTTCATGCCAGAACAGCGTACACCATGCCCCTATCCATGGTGTAGGTATGGTGATCTATGGGCAGAGAAGGGATTCTTCTCTCTCTAGCTTCTCAGGACCATTGATCAATAGAATCTGATGCCCTGATCTGCCTGATTCTGCAAGCCTTCTGGTGTGAGAAGATAAGAAACTTTAGCCTGAAGCAACGGGGTCTGGCCGCAGAAACCACAGACCTCAAGGTTCCGAGACTGAGGGAAATCTGTGATACTTGGGAGATTATGGCTCTGCAGAGACCCAGTAAAGCAGAAGCATGCCTGTATAACATCAGTCTGCACAAGAGGAAGGATGCAGTAAGCAAAGCACACTTCAGTTTATGAAGACAGTCCTGAAGGAAGATATAGTTGCATTTTATTTCATGTTAATTGTGTGCATATTTCTCATCAGCATCCCATGGTCAGACTAGAATACTGGAAACATCTCCTTTTTTATTTTTTTTCTTCAGCTGCATTCCTATTCTTTGCAGAGGCAAAATCACTCATGAATCTTAAACAGCTTTTGCACAGAATCAGCTCAACTAATGAAAAAGCAGAGAAGATTGCCATAATCTCTTGAATCTAAGGAGTAATATAGAGCACTGATTCCATCAGGATGAGGAAGAAAGAAAGACGTGAACAAGATGGCCAGTTGCATTATGAATTTTTTGCAATATATTTCTGTAAAAAAAAGTAGGGGAGGGAGAGTTGACACTATTTTAACAATACAATTATTTTACATCATCCTTCTCATTATTTATGGACAGGCTGACGCTGAGATTTAGCACAGGAAACAGTTTCAAGAATCCATATATTCTTGGCTACAGTTCATGCCCTCAGACTGTGCCAGAACTCCAACTGAATGCTAAATATCTAATCTACCTATGGATTTTTAATGCATTACCATAATATTAAAATAACACAGAACGCTAATGGCAACTCTTCTGTATTTTAGCAAATAAAAGGCAGTACCCAGAATCTATATTGAAACAGGAGGTGTAGCCAAAACTGATTTACACTGCAAAAACATATTTATTTTTTCTTTCCCCAGAGATGATGTGCCGTGCATAGTATAGTGAAAAGCATGGAATTAGATGTGACCAAACTTGTGGATAAGGTTTGCTGGACTGGGAGCTCTTCATTTGGAAGATTTAGGCAATTCTAGCACTGCCCCTCTGTGTGCCCTCAGCTAAGACACTAGGTGTATTTGTCACTGAAGGCAAAATGAGTGATGGCTCTGCTGCCAGTGCCCCACAGACTTGCTGTGGAGCAATCCCACATCAAAGGAGGGCCTCTGGTACAAGCACAGCATCCCATCTGTGAGGCTTTTCTGGGTCCTTGCTCTAGGCTACTGTCTGCACAGTATTACTGTGGGACAGTTCAAGGCACTAGCTTGGTCAGGGATATCTAACCAAGAACTGCTTTGTGTAAAAGTTCTTTAGAAATTGCAAGGATAGTCAGAGAAATTAAACAGGGGAGATGTCTGCTCTTTCTTGCCATGTCTTCTCTTGTCTAGTTAGGCTTTGACGGCTTCAAGGCTAGGACTCTTCCTTAGTGTTTTGCAGATACAGCATAAGGAAGCTTCAATTTCAGCAGCAGCTGTTAAGCACCACTGCAATACATGATAATTAATATGAATTAATTGTGTATACCAAAGAAACCAGCTGACTAGCAGGCCCCATGTACTGACTTCTGAAAAGATGATTAGCCCTTTGTTTTTCTCTCTGCTTATAAATATATACATAAGTGTATATACGCATTTCTTTTCCACAGGAAAAAAAATAGTGATTGACCATTTAAAAAGGTATATAACGTATATAAGGCTTCAGATCTGGAGAGAATGAAAGGAATGTTCTTAAACCATGACATTTTCAGGATGTTGAAATGGTGTCTTCCATTTCTTTAATTATTTCTGGAACAAACATACTCAGTATTCATTACTGCTCAAGTCTCTGATCCATTAAGCTTTTCTGTTGAAAACAGAAAAAGACTCAGTGCAAAGGGAAGGAGATCAGCTGCTACAGAAGCAATTAAAAAGAAAAGAAAAAAAGAAGAAGAAAATGAGAGAAATAATCTGTGTCCCTGGAACAGATTCACATAAAGCTAGTCCCCTCCTTCCTGCCTTCCTAGAACATACAGGTTAAAGTATTCTTGCATTTGCATTACCTTCTGCAATATTCTGCTTTGGTTCTGCCCGTTATTAATCTAAAACACTTTTGCTCAAGTTAACTTGCTAACTCTTGCTAACCTAACCTAATTCTGAGGAATGCTACTTCCTCACTGTCAGAAGGCCTTTCTTACCTAGAAGACGATGAAATCCTGGCTAGACAAAGCAATTACAGCTCTGCAACAATTCACTAATAACCTAAAGTGGGATCCCTATTCCATAATCCTGCACCAAAAAGAAATATTTACGCTTCTAATGTAAATACTGTTTCTGGGTTTTTGCTCACTCGTTCTGTCACTGAGACACTGAAAAAAATGGGTACTACGTTACATCCCAAAGGCAAACACTATCACATTTATTCTCCTCGGGAAAATTAATTTCTCCACTCATGTCTTTACCCCAAGGTACCCAAACACCATCATCTTCATTTCCTATTTCAGGTGCCAGAGAACAGGCAAGGTGACTTATGCTTTAGTTGTTCTTTTTTTAATCTGGGAACATGATATGTATTTTGTCCTTGTTTCCTCTGGCAAACTTGGTACCACTGTAGACACACTGTGACAGGAACACATACCTCAGTTGCCTAAAGAATAAGCACCTAGTTCTCACCTAGTTCTCAACACCAGCTAAAGTTAGCTGAAATGAATTCCACTCATAGTCACTGCTACTTTCTGGGTAGCTCAAAGCTACCTGCTATAAGCTGCTCATGCTGTGCCAGCACTCGCTTCAATCAATGCAACACCTCAAACAGTGAGACATGACCCAGCTAGAGGCAGAACTGATTTCCCTGTTCTTTAAATCAATGAATTTTGCCATTGATTTTCCTTAGGACTAAAATATTTCTTTATCTTTAGCATAATGATATAAGTATGGCCTTGCTGGTTAAAAGCAAAGGTCTGTGCAGCCCAAAAGATAAACAAAAGTGTTAGAAGCAAGGCTGGAATAGAGTGATTGTTCCTTATTCCCATATGACTTTCCAGCAGCTAGAAACAATGTTGTTTCCTGAGCTTGTAGTTGTGTCTACACAATACAACCTTTGTTTGACCTTTGTTTAATTGTTGGTGGCTTAATTTCTATACATTTGGGGTTTCAGAATATCCTGTGGCAATGAGTTCCACAGTGGTGTGGAATACCTGAATACTTGAATGGGCTCTTGAATTCTTACAGTGCTTCTTTTAAACCTGCTGCCTAATAAATTGTTCCCTCCCTCCAGTGAACCTTGTCATTTTCTTAATGAAATTTCTAGTTCTGTATTTCCATACCTACCTCACGCTTTTTTTTTTTATTCTACCAGGAGATCAGAACTGCAGTAGCATTCAAGATGTGAGCACAGCATAGGTTTGCACGGTAACAAAACGTATGGTTTTATCATGTTTCTTATTTCTTTCTTCTAATATTCCATTTGTCTTTTTGACCACTGCTACCTTTGAGATGACGCTTTTGAAGAATTATGTGTAATGATTCCCAAATCTGTCTTCTGAGTGGTAATAGCTCATTTAGAGTCCATCACTGTGAGTGTACAGTTAAGGCTGTTTTCTTCTGTGTGCATTACTTTGCATTTATTGACACTGAATTTCAGCTGCTATTTTATTACCCAATCACTCAGTTTCTCGAACTCCTTCTGCAAGCCTTCACAAACAGTTTTAGCTCTGACTGCTGTAGATAACTTGATGTCAGCAGCTGGCTATGCCAATTTACTATTCGCCTCTAAATACTATGGGTCCACACCAAAAACCTCCCTCTTCTGTGAAACTGCCCCTACTTTCTAAGGTCTCCAAACTGACACACTTCAAACTGTCCTCTATCTTGAGGTACCCAGGCAATGTGGCTTTTCCCTTCTCCTTCTAGATACTCACCCTCATCCACAACGTCTCCCCGTACTAAAACTCCCTTTGCCCACTCCCAGAGCCAGGCCTCCTAGTCCCAGCCCAGGGAGGAGCACAGTTATAGTTTACTTCCCTCCCAGGTCCCCCTAAGAAACCCCTTTCGGCGCGGAAGCACCCCGCCGCTACCTCCAAGCCTGCGGTGCCCCTCGCCGTCGCGGCTTGGCCGGACCAGCCCATCGGCGGAGCACCGGCCCGGGCGGGCGCATGGCTCCCTCTGGCGGCCGCGACCGGCATGGCTCCCCGGCTGCACCCTCAGCTGGGTCAGGATGGTAGGCACCCCCGCGGCACCTCAGCGCTACACGACAGAGCGAGCTGGAAACGGGCTGCTCTGCAGGGAGGGGTAGGGAAGCAGCCAGCCTCCATGACTGATCTCCGAGATCGCATGGGCAGTGCAGGAAGCACCTCGGAGCTTGACGTTTGAAGCTTTTGGAGAAAGGTTGTTGCTGGTATGGTCCCAGATCCCCACTAGCAGTGTCAGTCATTCCCTGCCATAGTTGTTCCCAAGCCATGGCACTGTCACAGCGCTTTAGAATTTTTGTGGATCTCAGCAACAATGGGAGTTGAATGTTTTTACAGGGAGGAAAAATACAAATCCTCTTTGCTGTTCTGTTCATATCTTCCCCAAAGGGAGATGGGAGAAGAAAATTAAACTGAAGATTCTGAAGAGGAATAGCTGATGAACAGGAAGCCAAGGACCCTGCCAGAGTAGTTCTTGCCTGGGAACTTACCTGCCATAACTCAGAGCTCAGTGCTTTTGTTAGCATACTGCTAACTGCTGGCAGACTACCTGTCTGTGCTGTACAGTGCAGAGTGAGAGAAGCTGAGAAAGAAGTAAATTTCTAGTTAATTCTTCACTTGCTCACAGAGAGGGCACTGGGAGTGGAGGGTTCATCTCCATCACTTTGGGCAACACTGTGTGTTGATATAAAAGACAGTGCTGTAAAAGGTAATTACTTCGTCAGGCTCACAACAAGGAATGGGACTAAGTAGCATGTTTAGAACTCTATTAACTGAGATAGTTGCACTGGTCTTAGAAGCAGCATCTCAGTACACCAAAGTTCAGCACAATCTCCCCTGGAGGAGCCAGCAGGTTTGAAACTGGCCCATACATAGAATCTCTGCATTGCATGGTGCTGACATGCCCTGATGCACCTGGATGGAAGTTCAGATACAAATGCTTAAACTACGTCCACGGTTTAGCTCAGTTACAGCCCACTCCACCAAGGGCAGCATGAAGATACAAGATTTTTGTAACATTCTTGTTTTGATAAGATCACTGCATTATTTTGGCACCTCTCAACTTACACACCTAAGTGTCTCCTTTTACAGCACCTACTACAAAGAGATTCTTAGGTACTAAATGTGAGCTCTAAACTCAGTCTAGTGCCTTGAGAAGTCCAGGTGGAAGTTGCATTTCAGATAATTAAACAAACACAGAATGCAAACTCAGTGAATATGACCACATTCGCCACATTAATAGAAAACTGAAACAGTTTGGAGCATATTTCCAAGCTGATAGCTTCCAATCTCTGTTTGTGACCTCAGGGTATTGGTCTGAAGGCTACATGCTTGGACTCTTCGTGAAGAGGGTACACTGGAAAGCTGAATGCAGCCACGATGTCCAGGAGCATCCGCGAACACACAGAGCCATTCTGTTTTCCTCTGGCCTAGTATGTATTCTGTTTGGCCTGGGTGAAACTTCAGGTGCCAAATGAGGCATTAAATCATCCTCAGTCAGAAAGCTTTGTAACAGTTGTGACTAAGCCAAAAACCTGATCAATATTTCAGGCCAGCCAACACGTGAATCAGGTACACTGCACAAACTGCTAATGGCTTCACTCCTTTTGTCTATGTTCCTCCAAATGCTCCCACTGCATTATGCTAGTGTGAGCCAAACCCTAGTGCTTTTCTCAGCCATGAACTAAGTCTATATGAGCAATGCAGAACATGCATAAACCTTATTTCCTTCGCTTATGAAGGTCCTAGTGCACTGGAAGTCCAGTATGTGAGCTGTGGTCCAGGGATACTCAGCCAGAACCCCGGGCAGGAATCTTGACTGCATGGTTATAAAGAGTACACAGATCACTTGCTGGTCATGTTTTGTCAAGCAGAAGGTAGCTAAGCAAATGCGTGTTGTTCTCTTTTTCTCTCAGGAAGCAAAGAAAAATGATCTCAAGCTATATTCATCACAGCTTCCTCATCACAGACACATGCCTGTGAAAATTCTTTGTCTCTCTCCATGTCTTTAAAACACTTTATGCATTTGGTCTTCTAAAAAATCATTGGGAAAATTCGTCAACAATTCACTGTGGAGACAAAAGCTGAAGATGAAGCTGACCATTAGCACTAAAGAGCAACTTCAAACTAGGATGGCACGAGTCATGTTAAGCAACCAGCTTGTACATGAGGTTAAAAATGTTTCCCTGTCTTTCTCCCTCCTCCAGCTGCAAATAGAAGAGATATGCAAGCTGGACTAATCATTGTTATAAAAAAGTGGATTCTGGAGGTGTTCATGGCCTAAGGACATTGCACTCTCTTTGGACTGAAGTATCCTGAATTTGATTAGCTCAGTTACATATGGTGAAAAGTTCTTAATGGAAATATTTTTGTGGAAAGCAAAGACTATCTTTATTGAGGGTGAAACAGGAGATAGAAAGACTCTCCTTGATTCTCTGTATGCCCATTATGCAGGTTGGATATTAACTGTTCAGTCACCTGTGGATGCTCCACTTGAACAGATATGCCATTTCCATATCCACAGAGGACATTGGCGTGGTCCAAAGTCAGACATTGTCTCTGCTGGACATTGCCTTGACGATGTCTGCACTGACATGGTCCCTTAACTGCATTCTCTTCTCTATTGCATCTCTACCCTATTTCAAATGCATTCCGTGAAGCTGTCTTACTGCTTTTTCTGGATTGTGTTATGCCATCTGTATCACTATTACCTTGCATTATCAAGATAAAAAAGTCCTTGGCTGCGTATGACTCTCTGTTTATGTGTGTGTGCAATTTTTTTGTGCTCTGTAGCTCTGTGATGTATTAAGGTGGAGCCAAATGAATATTTAGCCGTTTAGCTTGTTATGCCTGAGGTGGATTTTTACTGGAATGCGATATTTCTATAATAAACTACAAGCCCCAAAGTCCAAAATGTGCATCTTCAGAATTCTTGAATTCAAAATACATGCAGTCTCAGAAAATTAATATTTCAGATGCATTTGTTAGTTCTAACACTTGGGTATTAATGAAAATGCACCGACATGCTGCAAGCTTGATCCAGCCACCATTTCAATCAAAGGAACTATTTATCTGACTTTTATGAGAGCTAAGTTGGGCCCTGAAAATACAGTGTTTCAAATTTTGTTTTAAATGTTTTAGTGAAACTATAGATCTTCAGGTATAAGCAGGAGAATGCCTGAATGCAGCATTCAAAGACCTTGGCAGTACAGCTTTGTTTATTTAATGCAGTTTCTAAATAACCAGTGCTAGAATATGAAATGGGATCTAGGCTTACTGCTTGTGTCACTATTGTTAGCCAAGTATTATTAACTGAGCACTGGTTTAAAGGTGACAGATTTGGATATGTAAAAATAATGTGAGTTTGCACTCCACATTCTTCGTAGTTCTTCAAAGGAGTGAAAAAAAACCAGCCCACCATCCTTATTATTTAAAATAGGAAGTGATATGTAATTATGAACTGATTCTTAACCTCATCTCACCTCTACTATTAGTGTACTAGCATGTAAACAAAACTTAGAAAAGTGTTTACAAAAAACTTGTCAAAGCTGACAGTGACTGTCTTGTGTATTCACCTAGTCATGTCAACAGCATAGGGATGGCAATTAGTATGTGGTGTCTGCAGGGAAGTTCCTGTATATAAAGCACGTACAAGGCTGTACCTGCCTTTGCAGAGCCTGAGGAACAAATCTACGTGATGCCTGGGACAGATTAATGCACAGGCATGTGCCTGGGGCTCCAGCTCTGCTTTGATGACAACAACATCTCTGTTTGCATTATTGAGAAATGCTTTTAGCCCTCCTGCACATGAAGAAAACCTGGAAATGGCAACCTGCATGTCACGGATACAGCAACATGCACTTAAATCTGCTGCCAGTGTCCAGCAGAGGGAAGGGCTGTACCTAAAGCTAAAGGAAAATTACAAGGACTTTTTTTCCCCCCTAAGTAAATAAAGAGGACAGAAGAGATTTTCATTTTTAAAAATGCTCTTTTTATAAATTTTGCAAAAGAGCACTGACAATCTGAATATGTTTTAATTTTTCAAACCTTACTGCCATAGCAATACAACTAAATAGAACATTTCAGCCAATTAGTTTTATTTTTGGCAACCGAAATTGTGAATAAGCTTCAGTAATCATTCAGGAAGGAAACTCACTGCCCTCTTACATTACCACTAATGTAGTCAGAGGCAGAGAACCTGCCCTAGCTGCCCCTAACAGCGCTCACCCATCCTTGACTAAGTTTCGCTTTGGCTATGCAAGGGGGCTTCTTGGTGCTTTGTTTTGCCCGTGTACAGCCCAGCTACACTCTGTTGACATGTGGTGGGGATAAATTTTCATTTTCTCCCCAGAATGGGCAATGGAAACATTTAGTGGATCAGAAAATAGCACTACTTTTGTAGCCCTTTTCAGTGCCTCACCAATGACTGGCAGCAATGACCTCACCAAAGGAGGCTGAATGAGCCAGGAATAAACCACAGAAAGGGTTTAATCTACCCAGCAGCTCCTGTCTGTTACCTTCAGGGCTAAAAAATGCCCTTTCATCCCTCAGAGGATGTTTGAACCAAGCAGTCTTCACCTTCTGCCTTCTTCTCGTCTTTCCTGGTCTGCAGTGAAGTTCTTACAGCCCCCCTAGTTTTAGTATCTATTTGGAGTTGTGGAGGACACGAACAGCAGACCAAAATGAGCAGAGGGAAAGGGCTTGGGGGCCAGGGCTGAGGAACAAAAAGTTCATGCAAATGAGTCTCTTTTCAAGTAATTCATCAGTCCTGCCTGTGAGACAGATCCTCCCACCATCTGCAGGAGTCTGACCATATAAAAGAGCTTTTAGGATGTCCTGACGCATCTGTCTCTTAATATATGAGCAGAAGCACTCTCAAGTCTGGCATTGCCTTAACTTTCCAGTACTTGATTCTGCAGCCTCAGCTAATAGTGCTCTTTAGATGGACTTTTTGGAGTGTGATTTTAGGGATAAAAAGCAGAGAGTGCACTTGAAGAGAGGCCAGGTTGGCACACAACTACAGAAAAGTTGTTTTCTTGCTAAAAACTGCAAGGGGAAAAAAAGAAAAAGAGACAACTATATAGCCCAGACAATTTTCACAGCCTGTGACAGCAGCACATCACAAAATACAGAAGCATGTTTGAAATATCCACGGCTATGAAAACACAGGATGGCTTCTTGCAGGAAATTTATTTGAAGCGCATGCTACATTAGGTGCCTCCCAGGAGAATCAAACTAGGGCTTTTCTGACCCAAAGGAATAGGCAGCTTTAGCAGCTGGAGCTAACCTTTGGCTCGAGTGTTCGCTGTTTGTGGGCCAGACCGTAGAAGAACTTGCAGTCAGCAGGCAAGAAGTGTGTATTTCCCTGAAGCTGAAGTTCTTGTGCCACTACATGAGTGGAAACACCATGGCTCAGAGAGCAACTTAGAAGGAAAAACACCCAAAACATACTTTTGCCCTGTAATCGGACTACTTATTCCAGTATGCAACTCAACCCCCCCAGCAGACCCCTATGTGCTCATGTAGCTTTAGAGATGTCATGCCTTTATCCAAAGGCTGAAGTGGGCTTGCTGCTTCCCTCCAAAAATCCTGTAATTCCCAGAGCCACAAGAGCCTCTCTCTACCCCTTCCTATGCCACTTCAGCACCTGGCCTTTCTCTGGAGGGATGCAGCAAGGAAGCTTTTAATGGGCCCCTGTGGGATATCACAGAGAAGTCCAGGAGTGAGGAAGAACACCAGGCACATCATTCATGACCTGCCTCAGGCAGAAGGGGACAAACAACAACAGCAGCAGCGACAGCAAAAAAGGTCTTCTCTCTAGAGTGGATTAATAGGATCTCCCACTGGAGCCTATTAAACAAAACAAAATACTGAAAGCCTAGGAATATTGTGCACTTTATCATTTTTCCAGTATCCCCAGGGAGAGGGCAGTGAAAGCTGCAATGCTACCAAAGTGAAGGAGCCTGGGAGAGGACTGGCTTAGGAAGGGAGAGCAGTGCAAGATGAGAGAGGCTCATGTCTCCTCAGTAAGTGGATGAACGTCTCCTTTTTTGTGCCTGCAGGTGATACTTTTCCTTCTCTAGTCTGTACACAGATATCTTGTGCTCTCCCAAGATTTTGCAGGGCCTCAGTGGACTTCTTGCTTGTTTTGCCATTCTGCCATCTGGCCAGCCTAACACGGCTGTCCCTGGCGGAAGTTGAAATCTCAATGTATTGTCTAAATTTGGAAGTGACATTTTCCCCAGGTTTTGTAAGCAGAACTAATGAATCAGTGCAGTGCAATCTCTTTCACTCTTGCTTCATGGAATTGACCTGAATTTAGCACTGATGAAAATTATGTGTTGACAGGACAGGTTGCAAGGATATTTCCCAGTCTGCTCTGCTGAGGTATCTTGCTCCTGCTCAGTATCTTATCCTGCTATCAGTACTTTTTTGTTTAGTGCTCTCACTCCTCCATCAGCAAAGAGTTTATTCTCTTCTCAGGACCCCCTTTGTATGGCTCTGAGAATACATCTTCCTGACCTCCTGCCATTCCTGTTCTAGACCTAAGAGAAATTTGATAATACAAACCATTCTAGCTCCCAGCTTATCCTGAGATAATAGTTAAAGTCTCATCAGGCAAATGGCTGTTTGGCCCAGCAGGCCTGGATCAGGATCAATTCACTCCCTATTCTTTCTTGGATAAAAAGAGTTTGGGGTATTTGACAAAAAAAAAATGAGTGACAACATTTCCCATTATTAATTTCTTTAAAACTGCATGTCTAAGTGCTGGGAATTCTGAAGTTTAAAAAAGACAGGACAACTCGCAGCTTCCCTTGTGCTCTCTAGAAAAAAAATTGGCTTTAGTGACTAGCCTTTATCGATTTTTAATTTACTAGCTGTCTTTATAGATAGTGTGCTCTCTGCAGCTTCCTGAGGAGGGGAAGTGAAAAGGGAGGCGCTGATTTTTTCCAGCTGGTATCCATCCAGTGATAAGGCATGTGGGAATGGTTCAAGGATGCACCTCCTGAAGGGAGGTTTAGGCTGGACATTAGGAAGCATTGGTTTACTGAGAGGGTGGTTGAACACTGCAACGGGCTTCCTGGTTGATGCCCCATGCCTGTCAGTGTTTAAGAGGCATTTGGACGATGCCATTAATAACATGCTTTACTTGGTAAGCCCTGTGTTGGTCAGACAGTTGTGCTACATGATTGTTGTAGATCCCTTCCAGCTGAAACAGTCCTGTTCTGTTCTGCTCTGCTCTGTTCTGTTCCAATCATGTCTGTAATTCTTTCCTACCCTGCAAAGCTGCAGAAGCCATACATACAAAAAGTCAAGGCTGTTCTTGGCTTGGGGTTTACTATGTCAAGTAATTGCAGGAGAATCTTTGCATGGAAATAAGGTGGATAAGAGTATCACTTCTTTGCATTCTGTGACATCCTTTGCATTCTGTGACATCTTTTCACCACGGAAGTGACTCAAAGCGGAAAACAAGGATGTAGGACAATTTTCACTTCCCTTCCTGGGCTGTTGCAATCCCAGTGTGCTGTCCCACGGGACATGCTGCCCTCTCCTGCTTGGCTTTGAGAAGCAGAAATAGTTCAAGCAGTTATCACCTGATACTGGCTCAGCCAGAACATTGAACTAATCACTGTAACTAGAGCACTGTTGTAAAATAGTGTTTGCAAAGCCTATCACGCGGAGGATGTTGACTGATTAAAACCCATGCAGGGTGTCAGAGCCAGTTGGGATCTTTATGACACAGTATTGCTCTTTTCTTGTGGAAATCAGAACATTTTTAGAGAAAGGTAAGGGTGGCAAACCTTTATACACTGAAATCTATGACTATTCCAGACAGATAAATGCCCTGTTATTCATGCAATATAGAATTTATTTATTCCCAACATAAACTATCTCTGCAACAGCTGCTTTCTAGGATGCCTCACAGACTGCGCTGCTGGATTTGAGAAAAATATCTATGGAACTAGAGGAAAAGCCTTTTAAGAAAGGGGGTTGATAATTAACTGCATCACATCTTAATCAAGACAGGTACCAACCTTAGGAAAAGCATAAATAATATACTTCTGAATGGTTTCTGACAAACAGCTGATTTTCCCATTACATCTAGGAGAGCTAGGTCAGTGCACTAGGTCAGTGGCAAACACATTTGTTCTGCAGACACAGAGCACTACACCACCAGGCTGGTGGTGTTTGGATTCACTTTTAATTAAATAAAAAAGTATTATTAAAATACTTCAAATTGTTTAAACTTGTTCCAATAGTTTTTTAAAAGGTTGTTTTTCTGTGTTTGAGATTACTTCTTTGTTTAAAAATAAATTAATTATGGTGAAAATAAATAATTGAAAGTTCAGAAGCAACACAAAGCGTTTTATTATGATCAAAATGAAGTGGGTTTTTTTGAGCTGAGACTCATGAGCTGGAAGTTTTTTTGAGTCCTTGAGAGTTTGACTTTTTGTTCTGATTTGGAATAGGTGCATCTCTTGGAATCTCAAAATACTCCCAGCATGAGAAGGCTACTTCTCATGAAACTGTACCTAGGAGGTAAATAACTCTAGACCAGTCTTCTCAAGGATGAGACAATATCTAGCAGCTCCACCCCATTAGAGCAGCATAAACATTTCCCATACAGACACTGATAGTCAGCTCAATCTCATTGACTTCTGCCTACTGCTACTGTTTGTGTGTACTTTTTCTCATAGAAGCACATTGAAAAAGCTGTCTACCAAAACAAAACAATCCAGTGCACACATCGTTAAGAGCACAGGACAAAGAAGGTCAATCTTACACTCCCCATCAGTATTGCATGACCTATTTGATGGGGGGTGGGGGTGTGTATGTGTGTGTGTGTTTAACCACACTCTAGACACCTAACTTCTAGATAATGAATCTAAACTACTTCTTGAGACTTTCTCTGTTGAAAATGTAGAGAAAAAGTGCCTCCTGAGGGAGGTTAGGAACACCTTTCAGACACTGACCTGGGGATAGCTTGAGTTGCCCATGATTCTATGATTTGGAAGTGCCGTTTTCCTCCCCACTGGTGATTGAGACAGCTTGCCATGGCACTGTTTAAAAGATTATCTTCTGCTGGACATCTCCACAATGGGAATTGGGAAGGCCTAATTCTGTAATTGCAGATACCTTTACAAAACAACAGCAGTCCAGCATAGCACTAGTGATTCATGAAAGGATTCAGTGCCTTCTCCACATCTGGTGATGAAGAACCATTCTGGAACACGGGAAGTTCATTTTCATGCATCACTATGGACATTTATTCACCACCAAACTGCATCCTATTTGAAATGATGATCTAGAGGTCATGGACTTTCTGTTTTACTCTGTTATCAATTCCTGGAGCATTTTATTTTTTCCTGGAGAAATGTTGTTATTTCTTTACATGCAGCCTCTGTAGCCTTCTTCAGCAGTTGGAGAGAGAATTGTTCTTCCCATGTTTGCAAGGGTGGGCTATGTTAAGCACATTCCTTCTTTATTTTTAACTTTCAGTCAGCTAAAGAGCAGACAGATCAAAGCCAGTTTATAGCCATGCCGGACAGTACTCCATGGCAATTGCTGCTCAGAGGCCTGAATTGCTGTGAAAAGGACAACCTTTGATCTCTCCAGCCCTTCCCACATATAACAACTCCTGCTCTGTTTGAAGCAAAGAGCTCCCCATCATGGATTAACTAAAGATTTTTGCTAGAAATAACTCTACGAAGGGCTCAAGGGGCCTGGCAGGAAAGAATAATCATTATGAAATACAGGAATGGATTAAACTGAGGGTGAGGTTGCTAAAAATCACCTCCAGACTATGTAATCAGTGACCTGACTCAAACTGGTTTTGTGCTTCCTCTCTTGCAGTTCTCCTGCTGCTGCTGTTATTATTTTTTGCCTGGGAGAAATATCTTTCTGAGTCCATTTCACCTTGATGGATTATGATGCCATTTTAAATGTCAATTGATAATAATTGTGCCATTAAAAAAAAAAAACTTATTAGTTTAAACCTATGGTGTCCCTTTTATTAATATTTGTAATATATAAGCTTGTTGAGAAATCTATGGAGACAGCAGGACTAATAAATCTGAGGCTAAAAGGACTCCAGAAGGTAGCATGCATAGGCTTTCTGCTAGATCATAGGCAGCTGTTGAACTTTGAGAAGAGCAGAGCAGCTTGGCTGTCACTGGGGAAGTTGTCAGAGTCCAGTAAGGCGTAAAGGATGGAGGACAAACATACAAGGATATGAGGCTCCAGAGGTAATGTGGGCAATTTGCAGCTGCATCGTCCCTGGCACCTGCCAGTGCACCTATGCACCAGTGCCTCTGACTGCCTGAGCTTGTAGACTTGCTCTGTACAGCCGATTGAGCACAAGCCCATAGACGAGAAGTGTTGTGAGCTGCAGTTCATGCTGTGCATAAACATTGGACAGCTCTGACACTGTGTCACATAAAGAAGTGTGATTTCCTTAAACACCTGAAAACTTAAGGGTTTAAGATGTTTCAGAGGTGTTGTGTGGGGTGTTGTCCTGTTATCATCTCTATCGTCTTTATCCAGAGGAAAAGACCAGCAGGGCTGGAACGGTTGTGCTTCCCTACTAACAGCATAAATACAATACTTCTTCCTCTTTGAGACAGGCAATATAGGACAGAAAACTACCAAGTATTGATCCCCAGTTGATTTCCAGTCCGTACATCCAGGATTATTCACTTTCTGAAAGCACATAGTATTTTAAAAACCATATTTTTAAAGTCTTTGTGGGCCTTTAGATTTGCCTGGCACAGGCAGGGCGGGTTGAGAAAATCAACACAGCATGATTTTGTCCTAGACAGCTGTCTTCTGGTGTAAAGAGTTGCTTTCAGAGCTCAGCAACTCTAAAAGAAGATGTTTCCTGCCTCAAGGAATTTATAGACTAAATTAGACAGGTAGCGCAATAATTGTCATGAATGAAAGTCATGCGCATTTCTAGGTCAAGCATAAATGCAAAAATATCCCCAAAATAGCCTTCAAAATCCATCACATTAGAACTTGGCTCAACAATAATTTCTTCATTCTTTGGCAATTTTAAAGTATATTATTTCTTGGTTTGAACATAAATGATTTATTACATTTCAGCAACTCTATCATTTGAAAAAGGGGGTCAACTTAACTATTTTAATTGGCAAAAATGCATTTCAAGTTCTATTTTTTGCCAGTCATCTTTATTTTAACCTAATACAAAGCAAAGGAATTCAGTTATCCCAATAAAGTTGGGGTTTTATTCTAGTTTAATGAAATAGTATTTATCACTATTTTTCCTTTTTTTATTTAAAAATATTAAAATGTTCAAATCTTTTAGTATTACTTAAACATTTTGATATCAAATCTACATTTTTTTCTGAAGAAACTTTTATACACAAAACATGGGATTTATACACCATTACACTGCTGCTTTCTAATCCCCTTTCAAGAGCTGTCACTTATTCACCCAGTTTCCTACTCTGGTGCTTGCTGGTTTTTCTATATAGAACAAAAATATATTTCTAAGTTGGCATTGCTTCCAGTTGCAATAAAAAGAACAATACAATAAGACAGAACAAAAATAAAGCCTTCATAAGGAAGCTTTCAAGTTGTAAATTTGCATGAGAGCATCTCATTTAAGCACACATAGAAAATCAACTTGTCCCTGCGAGCAGCAGGGAGTTTAAAGTTGCAGACTAAGAGAGAATAGTTATACAAACAGGCACAATTTGATTTTGTGACATTGGACTACAGTGTTATCTCAGCAGGTACCTACCCAGAGCGAGTTGGTGGCAGTGAAGACAGGCAGCGCATACTCTGAATACAGAGATACTCCGGTTTCACTTGGTACATGATGTCAGCGTGATCATTGAATAAAGGTATTTCACTGAGATGAAAACTTGGAGTGTGCCTGCCTCACCTCTCTCTTCTTCAGAAATTTTCTAACACAGAGGCTCATGTATTTTGTTGGCAGCTGGTGTGAGCGTTCATAGAGACATAACTGCCAAAAGGCTACATTTCTTCCTTTCAAAACAGTGTGTATTTAACTCGGCTAAAACAGAGCTGGAGCAAAGAGGAAAGACAGGAAGTATGGTTTTTCCCCTGAGATGCTTTAGGATAATTTACCCAGTCAGTGACCTCCAAAGATATGAGGCCTCTCATAAAGAGTATGGGACCTGTCAGACTTTCCTGTGAAATCCTCCTCCCCGTACAGCAAAAAATTAGCTCCTTGAACACAAAGAGACTTTAATAACAAATCAAAGCCAAACATTTCCGCAGCAATGGAAAGCGTATCCTTTCTTGGCCTTCACTTGGCAACTGGAACAGACAAATCCATAGTCTTCACTCCTTCACCTACACAGAGCCTTTGGAAAAATGAACATCAGGGGAGGCTTAAAAAACAGAGGCTCCAAGTCCCTAGAGGTGGTTGCCTTGTGCTTGAAAGCTTCCTTTAAATAAATGGTAGCACAGTAAAATCAGAGAGTTCAGACACTTTCATGTGTGCTGAATTAATATACTGAAGGCTGGACATACAACTCATGACATCTGGGAAGTACGGTTTAAAGCCATGCTCTGTGGAAAGCTGGTAAAAGAAAGAAGAGTGGCCAGTTTTTAGTGCTTTAGGCAAGCTGAGTAGGGAAAGTAAGGTGTCTGTAAAAGAATGCACCAGGTTTTTCCTTGTGCTTTTTCATGGGTCTTGAATCAGAAATCACGAGGAAAAAGGGCAACTCTGTCGTTAAATAAACAGCTTTCATGAAGGGTGTATATTCAGAGCATCTTTCTTTCCATTCCCTCTCCGTACAGATGACACGCTCACCTCAGCCCATAAAATTACCCACTCTAGAGGAAGACGTCCCTCTTTGTGTCCCCAGCCAGAGTTACAGGCACTGGCAGAAAAGCAGCAGAGGATGGCTTACCTAGAACAGCATTCCTCCTATGTGTATCAATTTAAATGGCAAGGTGTCCTCTGCTTACAGAGAGGGCCACAAGCCCTTTTGCACCCACAGAACAGCTGCCACCTCATCACAGAACCAGGGAGGCATGAGATCCTCCTTTACACAGAGAGCTCCACTGAGCCACCGGGCAGAGGGATGAAAAGGGAACAAAGAAAAGCACTTCCCACTCTCTATCCCATGCATTTCATCAGTGTGAAAGACACTCTCTTGTCTACCCTCTCGTCTGGGAAGAAGCTTGACTAATAAAATCAGACAATTAATATTCTTCATCACCACTGGCTGCACCATTTTTTACCTCTTTCATTGTTCTTTTCCCCACCGACCCCACTGCTTTACCAGTATCTTGAATCTGGAATAAGCCGAAAGCCTTTCATCTTATCAGGTGTGGTTTATTGCCCCCTGGTTACACAGTAATTTTGGTCTCCACTCCTTGGAGAGGTCATATGATGGGATATCAGCACAAGAATTGTCAGTTCACTGGACAAATAAGGCAGGGCCTGCCAATACAATTATAAGAGCCCGATAAGGAAGACACAGAGAAGAACCAGCAGGAGAGGGAGACTCAACCATAGCAATTTAAAAGGTGAGGGGCAATCCCAGAAGAAGGCAAGAAATGCCAGTGGGGGCAGGGAAAGGGAAGGAACGGGAATGTATCTAACCACACATTCTCCCCAAATAAGAATTAACAAGACGGAAAAGGCTCAGGAAAGGAATCATTGGCATTCATTCTCATTATCCAGGAAATCTCTCCTTCAGTGGATGCCAGACTGGGAGACACAAGCAACTGGTGGGATAATTACCAAACTAGCTTCCCTCATAGCTCAGAAGGGGAAGAAAAACAGGTTTTATCTTTAGGATTATAGGTGGGGAGCAGAGGGCACTAATTCCTATTCCTAAGCATGTTGCAGAAGCCATCGCTTTTTCTCTTGTGACTGATAAGATGGGATGATGTTGAAAAGCACCTGTTTGGAAAGTTCAAAGGGTTTCCAAAGTAGAAGAAAAGAGAATCTGAACTGAAGCTTATGGGTGGGGGACGTAGCTGAAGGATAACCTGGGAATTCCTAGTGAGGGAGGTTTCTCTCTTGTATGCAAGAGAAGTTCACAAGGTTCCTTTCTTACTAGTAAAACAAGCAAGGGTCAAGTATTCGTCCTGCTGGTTAACTCTCTAATAGTACAAATCCAATGGGCTTGCCGAAGATTTCAGCCTGAAAGCAGAAGAGGATAACTGCCCCACCAACAGGATTTACCAACAAGAAGCAATCCTTCCCGGAGCATTTTCCCCCTGGGTCTGTGAGGAGCACACATCTTCCCAAGAGGTTCGTAGCTCTGTAATCTGCACTGGCTGGGGGATGCTGGGCAGTGGGTAGGATGGGCAAGACTTTACACCCCCACTTGTAATGCTGTCTTCCCCAGACACAGGAGCGTATGTCTTGATCCCAAGCTGATCAGCAGAGAGGAGCAGGCGCATGTGCTCACTCTGAGTGGCCTTTGTTTTCCCTCTGAGTACTGCTGCAGGTCGGCTGGGCACGGGTGAAGAGAGACGGGCACATGCGTCTTGGGGCACACCGGGAGCCAGGAGAGCAGGAGAGCACTCTCTGCCCTGTAGCCACTTTGGCAAGAAGATGACAGACCCCCAGGGGTGTGCTGGCCAGGGGAAGCCCAGCCTGTCCTTTTCCATAGAGGAGATCTTAAAGAAACCTTCTGCCAGCACTGCCCTAAGCAGGGAAACCAGGAACAGAAGTAGCTACGCAGAGAGGCCACAAGCCCTAAAAGCAGTGTCACCACT
The DNA here is from genome assembly GCF_028554395.1 of Pezoporus wallicus. NCBI lineage: Eukaryota > Metazoa > Chordata > Aves > Psittaciformes > Psittacidae > Pezoporus > Pezoporus wallicus. The sequence continues at coordinate 2,412,314 of NW_026640775.1, forward strand.
GGCCTTTGGTAAGTACCAATTATAATACTTAATGAAAATGCTCCTTTCTTTTTAACCCCTAGAGCTATCACATTTGATGCAGGGGGGCGGAACTAGGTGATCTTAAGGTCCTGTCCAACTCAAACCATTTTGTGATTCTATGATTATGTAGAATTTTTATTCTTTAGCTTTTGTAGGAGTCTAGGATTTCCTGAATCAGGTACAAATCATTAATTGTATATACAGAAATGATCCTTAAAAAATAATTTGCTTTCAACCTTGCAGTAGACTGGGCTCTGTTCCCAGGCTTTGGTGGGATTTCATACATTATGAAGTCCCAGTGTCGTTGGAGAGGTGGGTATGCAACCTGAACAGTTACTGCAGGTAGCTCTCTTCAATAGCAGTGAGAATTGCTTATAGTAAACAAATACAATATCATCCCAGTGTCTTTCCCTTTAAAAAAAAATATTCTTGTTATTAAAAGAAAAAAATCCCCTGTCATAAAGAAGGACAGCCATTCAAATTCAGGAAGTTACCTAAAATTGCTGAAACATACTGAAGTTGTTGCAGTTTCACTTAAATCAAGAGCTGAGTGTTGTCTGGAATTACAGCCAAATCTCACATTAGTACGTTCTCTGATAAATTCGACTACTCATCCTCAAGGAGGAGAAATGGTCTGCAAAGGTAATGGTAGCTAAGGAGTGTTAGAACTCAATTGCTGGAACAAGAAAAGAGAAAACATTTGTGTTTAATCATTTCTCCTTATCATCAGGGACACTAGGTTTTTTCATGAACTAAAGAAAACCAGCTAGTAGAAAACTAGCATGACTTCAATCTTAGCAAACCAGCAATGCATTAGCCTATTTAACGTCAGTTTCCACAGTTTAGTTACTTTGGCCTTGAGTGAACCTTTACCCCACAGAAATTCTCTCTTTTATTTTCCTTAAACAAAGACCAATGGCCAGAACTTTCAGGATTTAGTATTCCTTTTAGTATTCCTTCTTTTTTAATTTACATCGTCCATGAAATGGAGATTTTTTAAGCATACAAACACATCCACTTAACTGGAAAATGACCTGTAGTTTTGAGAGAAAAGTTTCACTCACCTCTCGCTCAACTGCTTTTAACAAAGCTTAAGGCTCCACTTCAATTTTTGTAACACGCAAGCATTCTTTCATGGTTCAGGACCCCATTTCCCAGGACACTGGATGAATCACCCAGCAGTAAGGGAGAGACTTTTTCCAAAACTCTGGCAGTCCAAGTAATCATTGTTTATTTGCATAGCTTCAGCTCTTTTTATGTCTGTAAGTTGATACTGACCTGGACTAGAAAGAAAACAAGACCTAAATCGGGAAGGAAACTACAATAAAGTGAGCACCTCACTTACTACTGTAACATTAGTCACCAGACCCACTAACGCTGCCTCTCAGCCATTCTTTGCGCAAGAGATTTGCCCTTTCTTGTTCAGCTCTGACACAGGGCAATTTCATTCACTCTGTACAGAACTTGTTTCCTAACCATGGGGCAGAGCCAGCCCACAAAACACCTCACAGCTGTGGAAGCCTCAAGCATGGGGCTGAGTATGTGACTGCTGCCTTTGCGCCGGTATCTGCCGCTTTCCACAGAAACCCATGTGTGGGGAAGAAGGATAGCATGCTGCTGAATTTTCCCAGAACATAGGCTAGCTGAGGTTGGATGGGAGCTATTGAGATCATGTGGAACTCCAGCTTGCTGCTCAAAGAAAGGACAGCTTTGAAGACAGACAAGGTTGTCTATCTTTGAAGCTGCCACGGTGAGCACTGCTTGGCTGTTTCACTACTGGTACTGTTGGAGGACTGCAGCATTTAGAGGCCTCCTAAGGCTGCCAGTGCAGATTGGACTGGAACAACAGCAGGGCCAGGTCATGTTTTAAATATGGCCCTGAAACAAGTAAGAGCTTGGCAGTTTGTAGGGGTGGGCAACATATTATGCTTGCTGGTGATTCATCCAGTGTCCTGGATATTACGCTTGCTGGTGCAAGCATAATAGAGCTTGAGTGCTGAAGGAGCCCAGGTGCTACATTGTGAAGGGGGGGAAATGTTGGTGTGAGCTCCATGGGAGTGAGATTTTGTGAACTCAAAGTCCTTTCCAGAGGGCAGTTTCTGTGCCACTGGATCCAAAGTGAGACAGATAACACCACTAAAAATGAAGTCAGTGCTGTTCATAACATGGACCATAGAACTGCATTTTAACAGCATGAAACTCTTCTCTGAGAACAGAGAAGCGTGCAGAGACAGGACCTTTTTATATTATGTCTGTTTTGTGATCAATATGTTGAAGCCCTGTTTCGTTGTATGCTTCAGCTAAGCGTGCTGCTCCAAGCGCAAGGTCTGACAAATCTGTATGCAGGACATAATGGGTTCCTAGGACTGCATTACTGCACTGCCAGTACTGTCTCATCCCAAATTGCTCCACCTGAGAGTACAGTCAGTTTTTCACCTTGAAAGCAATGCAGGCAGAAAAGCCAGGCCTTGCCATTGACTTCGCTTCATCACCTAGCCAAGAGACAGACTGTAGCTGTAGCAAGAGAGTATACTAACTCTTTTCTCCCCTGCTAGAAAGCCAGGTTGGATTAATACACTTAAAGCAGTGTAAAATGTTAACTTATGAAAATAGTAGATTCATTTAGCTGTCACTGTATCTGAGCAAACAGGAAAGCTGTAGAGATATTCCAAACTGTTGTTGTACGTTGCTTTTGCTATTGACCAAGGGTGTTTAAAAAAAAAAGCCTGAAAATGAATCTTTTTCACTGTTGGCTTCTCACTAACACCAAATTGATACTTAGGCTTATTACCCTTTGCTTTCCCAGCAGAACTGCCGATTTTTGCAGATAAGGTTTATTTAGTTCAGAAGTGCAATACCCTATGCTGTACATCTTGGGATAATTGCTGTATTTCATCAGTCATTCAACTTCATGCCATATAACTGCCATTAAACAAGTTGTGTAAATAGTCAGCTATATCTAATTTGCCTCAGTGCTGGCCAAGGTCAGGGCACTGAAATGCGCAAGGAAACTTGTTGGAAATTCCAGGAGGGGACACACATCCAGCTCCTTTCCCAGAACAGTTCAGCACTTTTCAGCAAAGAAGGAAGTATTACAGGTCAGACCTGAGTTATACCTTACGATGGATTTTAAGAACATTTCCCATATCCCATATGGTATGTATCTGAACCAAGCCATGATCCATATGAAAGCGAACTGGCACCACACACATACTCATGGCTACCAAAAGGTAAATACCAGGGCCAGAAATTATCATCCACCTCATCTGCTAATCTAGGCAGCCTAGGTACTGAGATCACACTTGTCTAAATCTAGAATTCAGAGCTGAGGAGATGGGTAATACCAGAGAACCAGAAGATGCAGAATGTCAGAAATTAGGGACACAAAGTTTGCCCTGGAGTAATTTCCCAGGAAAACCTGGGAGTGCTAGATCAGATGGCTTCTAGAGGTTGCTCCTAACCTAAATTATTCTGTGATTCTTTAACAAAAAGGATGTTGTGATGTACAGTTGCAGCCTCTTATGGAAAGCTGGGGCAGGATTTGATGATGTATGAGATCTCTGGGCCTGACTTTGAAGTTTGCAGGTTTTTCTGAGTGTAATTCCTGTGGGACTTGGAATAAGGAGTGTGCAGTCTTCCCAGGAGTGTGTGACTTTCCAGTTTTAGTGAGTTTACTGCATACAAACACAACTACTAGGTGGCCTGAAACTGCATCTGTTGATCTGACATCTACTGAAAGACTCTTACTAAGTTAAAAAAGGAACAGTGAACAAGAAGACATTTTAGTATTCAGTCTATGCTTTCCATCTCTTCTTTTTGTCACAATGCCTCAGGAGGGTAACCATGTCCTTTGCAAGTGACACAAATGAGCATCCACCAAGTGCTGATCTCCTCCCTAGTGCCAAATCTTTCATTTTAAACAAAGAAGACTAGGAGGTTTATTTCAGAAGAAATCCTTCTTCTGAAATCCCTAGGAACTTGATTTCAATGTGCTTGAAAGTACATCTGAAATAATTGTTCATTACTCCACCACCACTGAAGTTCCACCAGCAGGAGGTTCTTTATCTAGTCAAGGAGAGTTTGGGATGAGTACATTACACCTGGGAAATTAATAGTAAAAGCAGTAACAGATACAGCAGTTTTGTCATTCTGCCTGTTATGCCCCATTATGTTAAGGACATGCAAATTAATAGGAATACAACTGCTGCTTCACACACAGTCAATATGGTGATTGTTTACTTCACCCTTAGCAACACCCCACCCAGCTTTATTGCAAAAGAGGAAACAAGCTGAAGGAATAAAACTGAACAGATACCACCTGGCCAATATCACCAGTTCATCCCACCTTTTACAAGGCAAAACAATGCACCTTAAAAAAAAAGGCAAAGAAGCAAGAGAAAAACAACACAATAAAAAGATGCTTGCATATCTCAGTGACAGCCTTCTCTGTTCAGAGCTGTAGTAAGATCCTAAAGTCATAAGCCCTATGCCTCCAACAGGTCTTTCTCTTCAGTGATTACACAGAAAGGCTTAAATGGAACTTAGGCTATCTGAAATAACCTCCCACTTCCAAAAGGAAATCTTACTATCTTGCAAGAAATTTCCCATCCTTTTCTATGCAATTGAAAGTTAAACTAAAAAGACCATTTTGAGCCATAAGTCAAAGTAATTTCTGTGCATGACAGTAAAAAGTGTCTCATGTTGTGCCAGGCTGAAATGTCATAGCCATCCCTGAAAAAAAGAAAAAAAAATAGAAAAAGAAAAGGAAAGAAAAGAAAAGAAAAGAAAAGGAGAAAAGAAAATTAATTGGAGGAAATTTCACCCCATGCCAATTTGTAGGTATTTTTCATAGCTCTCTGCTGGAGTCACATGAATATGCACTAAAAAATACTGTCTGTCCTAAAGAGTTATCACTTCAGACAGTCTCCTTGCTTGTTCAGGACAACAAACACCAGAGAAGGTTGCAGTGCAAACAGGACTAGACTTTAGGGTTCCTAAGTCTCAGATATGTGCTTTAAACTCAATATCATCTACCTTCAATCTTATTCTCCAGAAAACTTCTTGATCTTTTCTGACTCTCTTTAGGGTTCATAGCATTCTAATTACTGCTTCTATCTCAAACAACCGATCCTCCCACTCCTTTTCACCAGTTCACATCAACATTGGTATTTTCCCATCTGCCAAGGGCAGTCTTCCATTCCCTCCCTGTTTTCTCCTCTTCAGTCTATAATTATTCTATCCATGCACACACAAAAGTTGTGCTCATCACTGGAGTATGTAAGCATCTCAGAAAAAAAGTCAGAGGGAGGAAAGCTGTGTATGAAGGATGAAGATATGTGAAAAGTCTTCTATAATTTAGAAAATGCCAGTGTCATTCTCAGGAAGCTTTAATCACTGCTCATAAGAGCACCTTGCTCAGGTACTGTTACGTTCTTCATTACTGTAGGATATAAGCACCACTGATTCTGTAGCATACCCATTTTCTCAGCATCGCATCTAGCAAAGGAGTGCACCTAGTCCTTAATATAAGGATGGGGGATTGAGATATAAAAACCTATGCCAACACTAATATTCTCTGATGAATAATGAATAAATCATTTAACACCAGCCACGAGCCGGTGACCACTGCCAGGTCTATCCCTCTCCTTCATTCCGCAAATATTGTTCAAAACCTCACCTGTTTTCTTACCAGAAAATTCAAACCTAGTTGATCCAAAAGGAATTAAATTAACCTTGTTTTGCACAATACGCCTCAAACACAGAGGTGGACCTCATACCAGGTTTTTAAGGTTCACAGGCAATTGTGTTTAGAAGTTTACCCAAAGATTGGTGATAATTTGAAAAGATAATATTTGAACAGTCATTCTTTATTGACATGAGGCTTTGGCTAATTTCCAGTGCTCTTGTAACTGCATTTTCTTCATGTCACTGTCAGCCCTCTGTAAAATTCCTCTTGTGTGGGCTTTCACTAAGGGCAAAAAGGGGCACTTTGTCTCCGGATGTTATAAATATCATTGCTCCAAGGCTGGTTACAAATAGAACTGTTATTTGTTCAGAAAATAAGCTCTTGACAAGTCTAAAAAGTTAGATGTTTTTCAATGCACCAGAAGTAAAATATGTATTAAAATAATGGAGTTTCTTCCAGTATAACCTGTTGGGGTTCATGCATGCTGCTATTTAGATATAAGAGGGGAACAGCCACAGGTGCTGCAAACCCCAGAACCTAGGTATGGGTAACTCCTCTATAAAAAGATGCTTGCAGTCCATTAATGCATTAAGATTTTAAAGTTCTTTGGTGGTAACAGCAGCCAAAACTGTGCTGCCACATTCACTTCAGTGTTACGTTAAACATGGAGCCTAATGAGTCCATTATGTTTATGTGTTGCCTCTTCTTCTGCCTTTCCCAGCAAAGAAATCCAGGCATGGAGGAAAACTAGATCAAATTCTAGGTTTGCCATTAAAACAGCACACACCCAGTTATCTTGTCTCTGAAGAGTCAAGCCTTGATTGCATCTATCAGGGGCAGCACATAAAGCACTAGGAACCAGGGATTTTGGTGAGGCTTTAGTGTAGAAGAGAGGAGGTAAGTGAGTGGGAGTATTTGGTCTAGCATCCTCTCTTGGGATACTAACAGCCACTAACAGACCCCAGCCTGAACAGTGAAGCTTCCCAGCATGTTATACTTCAGTGTATGTCTTTTTAAGCTCCACTTACTCTTAAAGAAGAGTAAGGACTCACTACGTCTACAAGAGCAGAAAATTAATCTGAAAGATATTTGCAGTACCTCTGTACACACAGAGCTGACAGTGTTTGTAATGAGGCAGAAGAAAGATTATGGCTTCTGTGATCAATTTCATCACCAATCAGTGACAGGAATCCTAGCACATGTCACCACTGGCTGCTACTGAGGTTACCTTCAGCTCCCACGGCGACTGTTTGTAGTGCCCATGTTCAAATCTAAGATAACCATATGGCTGCACTTCCTGAAAATGGGCCAATATGCACTTCTCTTATGTTTGTCCTGTCCAAGAGCATGCAGGGGATTTCATGAAGATGAGTTGGCTGTCAGTACTTTCCTAGATATCACCAGTGTCACCTGTCACAAAGGCAGATGGATAATGTTGACAACATGGGCAAAGGCTGCTTTTAGAATTATCCAATGCCTAAATCTGAGAGGCAGGCAGCACAGATGTAGAAGAAAGAACAAATGGACCTAAATCAGGGAAGACAATGACCTTTAGCTTATTCTGGCTCATTTTCCTGTAGGGTAGATGTACTTACAGGGACATTTAAGAAAGGAACAATTTTTAAAAGCATTTGACATACAGCAAATTCCATAGTGATCTTGCTGACAGATTTTCAAAACACTCCACATCTACTGCACTTCCGAGTTGTTAGAAAAGGCAGCCACTGATTTGGGTACCGACATGGCAGCTGAGCTTTCTTGACATTGGGTGTGCCTCCTTACTTCTACAGTCCCTTCTTGAAAATATTCCACAAGGACCATTGAAAGTTTTAAGGTGGAAGGAAGCAGAGAACAGGCTGGATTTTGGGGTCAAATTCACCAGGATCATGCCTCTGCAGCATGGGTTCATCTTGGCATTGATGCACAGTACAGAACGATCAAGGCCATTTTAAATATTATCAGGTTTGAATGCTACAGTATTTAGCACACATCCATGATTCTATTTTTTCACACAAACTAGAAGATGCACTGAACAATGGCTGGTTTATTCAAAGCTATTTTGTGCTATGTCCTTCACAGATTCCAGCAGCAGGAGTCAGTTAGACTGTGACTTATATTCAGCCAAAATGCTTCTCCCTGCCATGTGTGCTACACACATAGCCAGGGCAAAGAATATGCAGGCAGCTCACTGCAGAAGACCTACTGGCAGCCCAGCTTCCCTCCTGGGTGAGGATGAACGACATCAACACCTGGAAGGCAAAAGAAAACACGAGGAAGAGGAAGATCAGATATGTGATTTTCCTGTGGACCATCCACTTCATGGTGAGTGCTTCTACATCCAAACTTTCTCCCAGAGTACCCAAAACCACAGATGCTATCTTACAGTGATGTACATGGCAATACCTAGTAACAGACGTCACAAATATGGCTGAGTCACAGGGATGATTCTTCAGTGCTGCCATCGAAAACATGGAGACTCACCCTTTGAGCTAAAGATCTAGATCTGGCCTGCCAACCCTACCAATTTTAGTGATAGGGACTGCTTGGGGTGGTTATTGCCCTTCTAGTTGGGGTGGCAATCTACAGTTACCATGTTCAGCGGCGTCTCTTCCCGGGTTGTGCAACGCCCGTTTCCCGACAAATAGGCATTGCACAACGTGGGGAACAAGGCTACTGAACATGACAAATCAGCTCCATGTGTTCCATACACCTTGGACCCACTGTGTAGGTGATGAGGTCATCAGCATGCACATAGGCAAACTGTCCATGTGCAGTCGGTCTGGCATGCAGGATGGGCCAGGCACAATTTTCAAGCCTGGCTATGTTGGCAGGTCTGGTAATTTCATTAGTTGTGAGCACTGGTGAAGAGCAGTATATCTCTTATCCAAAGAAAAGGGCAATACAAATATATTTTTCCAATATGTTGCACAGAGGCTTTAAACGAAGCAGGGTGCATGGTACCTGGACAAGACAAGTTCCTAACAGACAGACTGCAGCTTATTTGGAGCTTGTGGCAAAAACTGCTTTAAGTTCTTTGGGTTTTAGGAAAGGTTAATACAGATTATCATACTAACTGAGAAAACAACTCAGTAGCAGCAATAAGGTGGTTCCTTCATAGTCTGTTATTATTCACTCCTTTCTGAAAGAAAGAAAAAAAAGACAATTCCAATTAAGGCCATGGAAGACTCCTAATGGAGCTCATGTGACCACAGATGCACTTGTTCAGCTGGCTTCACTGAGATTCACACATCTTCCTCAGCCCATACTCTGCAAGGTGCCAAAGGAAACATTTCTCTCTGTGAAATACATTTGAAAGAAAAGCCTTGTTCCTGCTGCTGCTGGTATGGTACATACGAGTCTTGTGATGAGCTGCTGTCACCTCCTTCTCCTGCATGAGACAGCATCTGTCTTGACACAGACAGAAGTCTTGTAAGATAACTGGATATTTTAGCCTATCTCTGACCTGTAAGCTGCATGCAGCTGATGGCATCAGGACAAAATCAAGTTCCTCACAGACCAGCTAGGGCTGTAAGTATCTGGCTTTTGGAGTTGCCCATGAGTACTAAAAAGGAGTATATTTCATGCAGGAGGGAGTCCCCAGCCACAGGGATCACACCGGAGCTGGCTGGTGGCTTTCCCAGGGTGATAGGGGAGGGTGGCAGCTATCCTGACTCAGCACTTAGCCTCATTGACCAGCACAGTGGTTGGTACCAGCCTCATCAGCAAAGCAGGCTGGAGAGGATGTAATTATCTGCACAAAGCCAAGCCAATCTGAGCAGGTCCTTTCAATGGAAACATGTTTTAAAGACATTTAAACAAAATCCATCTGTTTCCTGGTGGCAGTGGGGTTTTGAAACCAAGCAGAGGTTTAATGATCTGCCATTTTCTAGGCTAATGGTTCCTGCAGTTGCTGAGCCTTTGATAGAAACTGGCTCAAGGAGGGAGGAAGATCCTGAAGCACTGGGTTTGCATTTTCCCTGCAGTGCACAGTGATGTTTCATATCCCATTCATGCACTGTGTTATTCTTAGTAGAGAGCTGGAGGCCTGGGCTTAAAATCCTTTCCAGCATCATAAGCTTCAGCCTCCTTTCTCTACTTTACATTAGGGAAGAAGAGCCAGCAGCTCTTTTTCTCCTGCCGCTGGCTGTGGCATGAGTCATCTTTGCCAGACAAGGTCAGTAGCATTCCCTGCAGGAGAGGTAGACTGCACCACCCTTGAAAACAGTCTCTAATCCTTACATTTTGTGCTGATAGCAAATTAACTTCCGTTTCAATGCCTATCAACTCTGTGGCGCTTCAGACACACTCTCGGCATGGTAACTATAGTCTGATTATCGGTCATCTAACAAGGCACAAGGGCAGTGCCAAATGCCCATAGCATGTGCCATGGAGGTGTCCCCAGGACCTCCCTCACATCTTCATTGAGGATGCCAACAAGTGGCCAGGGCAATGGCACCAACCCTCTGCACCAGGAGAACTTTCTGATGTGAAAGACACCAGAAGTCCTTGGCTGGGCATTCCCTTCCCTCTTTCTCATAGCCCACCTCTATCTCTATAAAATACCTGCATAATTTGTGAGGAAGGGCACTAGGCTCTGGCTAAGAACACACGTCTGTACAGCTGTCATGGAGCAGAAGAAATCAAAAGGGCTATGAAATCACCTAGGTGGCAGGAGAACTGGGGTTTGTTTAGTGCTTTCTTGGATAGGAAGAGAAAGATGGGGAGGAGGCTGTTACATTATGCCCTTCATGGGCAGGTAGTCTGAGATAGCAAGAGCACCCCAACTGTGTTGTGAGTGTGAATTTGGATGGTATTTCCAGCAAACTCTGTAACTCTGTAGTGTTCCTAAAAATTTTTTTCTCCCAAAAAATGCCTTCTGTGGCAAAGTGGTTTAGAAATGCAGTGTCTTCTAAACTTAACAGATTTATGCCCTTATCACAAACCATTTACAGGAAGCAATGCCTCTTGCACTTTGAACTTAGAGGCTGCATCATAAGCAAAAGAAAGATAAAAGCCCTCACATGCAGGAGACATGCTGACAGTGACATTTAGTTTTGTTAAGCTCCCATTTGAATTTTGAAGCCTTTGTTCTGAATGTTGGGTGCTCTCACCTGTAGCCTTCTGCATGAAAAATAGCAGAACCTGTTCAGAAAAACTCATTCCTGGGAGCAGTGCTTATAAAATCTGGTTTAGGAGACCACTCTGAGAGATGCCTTTACTTTGGAGCTGGGTACAGGCTGTGCTTGGGTCAGCTCCCTGTGAAATGATTAAGTGCTGCTGGTTTGCTGTGTACAACCATCATTGCTAGGGTCTTCAGAACTTATGAACAAGGAGGACAAGCTCTTGGGGCTGTCAGTCAGCATCACAACAACACATCCCAAGTTGTGAGCTCCCACTTTCCATTTAATTCCTTCTCTCTACCCTACATGACACCCCTGAGACTTGCAGCCAAGCGCTGGAGCCTGGGAGGATTACCTGCCCCCATGCCTGTGTGACCTGCTGGAGACTGCCACGTACAAAATCCCAGCCTAGTTCACATCCTTATGGGCAATTCTTTTGCAATGTGTTCTACACATGCTGGGTCTGGTTGCATACATCCATGTGTGTGTGCTGTAACTATTTACATCCAAATGAGTGTGCCCAGCACTGCACATAGGCAATAGATGCAGTCCTTTATTCCAGCAAGGGAGCAGTCCATGCCTTGGAGAAGCCAGACAGATAGCAGCATCACCTTAAGACACTGGCAGACGCACAGTCTTGTTAGATTTCTTCTCTGAGAAATAATTCAAGTACAAGGTAGAACAGGCTTCAATAAATGGAGCTGACTCCTAATTCCAGCAGAAATTGAGGTTTTCAGGTCATCGGAAAAACTGGAATATGTTGTTTCCTTCAGCTCATGTCTCCTTTATTCACTGTAGAGGAGGATGCCATAATGAGTCAATGTCACCCAAATATTTCCATAGCAGATATCCTCTGCACATTGCTGACTGGAAGCCCAGGGATCTTTTTATTAATCAAATTATTTTATTATTATGATAGTATCTTTGATCCCAAAGCATACTGACAAATTCTGGTGGCAATTATAAAGACAATGGGAAATTTAGAGATGATCTCAGTTCTGGAGAACTTCCAGTGTAAGTCAGTCATGTCCCCTCTGTACTGATGTCAGTTGCATGCATCTTTAGCTTACTGTTAATGTTCTCTTTAACTCCATAAATTAATTTGTACTGTTCACTTGTGGACAATATGGTTAAATCCATGTACCCCTGTGAAACAGCATGGTTTATCTCTTGCAGAACAGTCTTTTCCCCAATATGCTGACTTATCTTAATGCATTTATAAAGCAGCCAAGAGACTATGAAGCACTGTGTAATCACAATCCCAGATAAATATCAGCTGTCCAGAACATGCCAAAGGGACTGCAAGAAAGGGCATAAGCATCCCATTATCCTGCAGAACAAAAGGAAGCAATTCTAAATGAAAAGGAAAAGCAGAAGGAAAAAATACATGCCTATATATATAATTTGGCTACCATTAGCTGTCTTAGCAGTCTTCTGTTTATCAGCATGAATAGACCCTGCAGCCATGTGTCTCTGAAGTGCTGTATTCCTATATACATTTAGAAATGCAGCAGACCATTGACCTTGTTTTGGTGCGTTTACCTGAGGCACTGTTGAAGGCTGGTTCTTTGCTTTTCTCCCTCTTTGAAGACTGACTGTTTATAATCACACCCTGGATATTAAAAGAAAGTCATGACACCTGAATCCTTTACTCCCACCCTTCAGATTCTGTTCACATAGAAGTCTCACTGATACAAGTGAGCACTGAAGAAAGCAAAGCTGTCAGCAGTTGGGGGGACTACAATAAATACTGCTTGTATTGTTTCTTTGTGGATTTGTGGTTTTGGGTTGTTTTGTATTTGTTTGTTTTTTTTTTACTTAGAGCAAGTGTTAGCATTCAATGCTTTCCTCTATCAGCCTCTGCTTTCCCAGGAACTCTGGATCCGAAGGGTATATTACACAGGACCCGGAGATTAATTTGTTCCTGCTAGTCAAATCTGTGTAATGTGACCATTTGTAAAACTAATTGCACACCTTGATAAGCTTATTTCAAAGGTCTTATGAGTACTTATTTAGCTTCTCCTAAATTAGTATCATAGAATCATTGAATGGTTTGCATTGGAAGGGACCTTAAAGCTCATCCAGTTCCAACCTCCTGCCACCCCTTCTAGTGGAAAGCATGGACACTTTCCACTAGACCAGGTTGCTCCGAGCCCTGTCAAACCTGGCCTTGAACACTGTCAGGGATGGAGCAGCCACAGCTTCTCTGGGCAACCTGTGCCAGCGCCTCACCACCATCATAGTGAAGAATTTCATCCTAATAGCCAATATAAATCTACCCTCTTTCAGCTTGAAGCCATTCCAACTTGTCCTGTCACTACATGTCCTCTCCAGCTTTCTTGTAGGCCCCTTTAGGTATTGAAAGGGTGCAATAAGGACTCCCTGGAGCCTTCTCTTCTCCAGGCTGAGCAAGTCCAACTCTGTCAGCCTGTCTCCATAGGAGAGGTGCTCCAGCCCTTTGATCATCTTCATGGACCTCCTCTGGACTCACTCCAACAGGTCCACTTCCTTCTTATGTTGGGGGTCCCAGAGCGGGATGCATTACTGCAGTTACCAGGTCCCACCAGAGTGGAGCAGAGGGGCAAAATCTCCCTCAACCTGCTGGTCACGCTCCTCTTGATGGAGCCCAGGATATGTCTGGTCTCTGGGCTCAAGCACACACTGAAGTGGCTCATGTTGAGATTCTCATCAGTCAACGCCCCCAAGTCCTTCTCCTCACGGCTGCTCTCAATGCATTCTCTGCCCAGCCTCTATCTGTGCTTGGGATTGTCCTAACTCACATACACCAACGCTGTAACCCCATCATGGAAGGCCACCAAATTTGTCAGACGTGATTGTGAAGCCATGCTAGCTGTCACCAATCTCCTCCTTATTTTCCATGCACTCCAGCATAATTTCCTGGAGGATTTGCTCCATGAACTTGACAGGCATTGAGGTGACACTGTCTGGCCTGTAGTTCCCTGGGTCTTCCTTTTTTCCCTTTTTAAAAAGAGGGGTTATGTTTCCCTTGTTCCAGTCAGTGGGAACTTCACCAGATTGCCACAGCATCTCAAATATGATGGATAGTGGCTAATCCACTTCATCCACCAGCTCCCTCAGGACCTGCAGACACATCTCAGGAGGTCACAGGGACTTGTGCACCTTCAGGTTCCTTAGATGGTCCTGATCTCCTCTGACAGTGGGTGATTCTTCATTCTCCCAGTCCCTGCCTTTGCCTTCTGCAACTTGGGCAGTGTGGCTGGAGCACTTGCCAGTGAAGACTGAGACAAAAATGTTCCTGAATATCTCAGCCTTCTCCATATCCCAGGTAACCAGGTCTCCTGTTTCCTTCCAGAGAAGGATCACATTTTTCCAGTCTTCCTTTCACCATTGACATACGTATAGAAGCTTTCCTTGTTGCTCTTGATGTCCCTGACCAGATTTATTTTTACCAGGACTTTAGGTTTCCGAACCTGATCCCTGGCTGTTTAGGCAATTTCTCTGTAATCCTCTCCCTGCTTCTACCCTCTGTAGGTTTTCTTTTTGTGTTGGAATTTCTCTGGGAGCTTGTGGTTCATCCATGCAGGCCTCCTGGCATCTTTGCCTGACTTTCTCTTTGCTGGGATGCACCACTCCTGAGATTTGGCTGAGAATTTTTCATTACATCCCCAGGATTTAGTACTTTTAATTACTGTTCTTTGAAATTGAGGGCAAGCCTTTACCTACTGTATTAGCAAGTGTTTTATGCCGAAATGGGAAACTAGGGAGTGCAGACTCTGAGGCAGGGATGTAAACAAGCATGTCTGATTGATGTCTAGAGGTTTGCAGGTACAAATAACCACGAAGAACAGTCGAAAACAGGCTGCCTGCAGCCTGCAATAAGCTCAGCTTTCTCCATGGGCAGATGACTGTTTTCTAGCAAAGGCAATTGATCAAACAGTGTGGGGAGAGTAGTGGGGAACCCAGTGAGAACCATTATCAGATGAGGCTGGGCACTGCTTCTAAGGTGAAGTTTGACAACTGCTGAACCTTCACAGAAAGTACATTTCAAGCTTGATATTCAGCTGAATGGAGAAACTACATATATACCTACCCCAAATCCATTTGGATCTGAAGAAGTTCATGAAGATGCAGGTCATTTAGCCTAAGTACAGATTTGAACACACACTCCTGTCAGTTGGGGTCCCTCATACCATGGCCTGCATGCTTCTTCCCCCAGATACATCACTGACTGCTGGCTGTGCCAGAGTTACACACAGCACCATTTCAGGGCAGCAGCATTTGTAGACACTGTCGTAATTTTGCAGGCAGATGGGAAGGGTTAAACTCACCAGGGGCTCAAGCTGATGGCAAGCACCATCCTCCACCACCAACTTCCAAGTGAATGGTTTCATACATAGCATCTATTCTGACAATCAGACTGAGAAGTTCACGTGGTCACCATTAGCCTGATATTTTTAGAATCCCTGCTCATTCCACCTAAAGTCTGTACCTGTCTGCATTCCAGCCATGCTGCCGGGTGATTAGGCACTGAACTTAGTGCCAGGGTGGAAGCAACTCTCCATCAAAGAGTTGTGGATTGAAGGTAAGAAGTCAGGCTTTTGCAAGTTCAAGTTGTGCTGCTCTGTCTTATCTTTGGCAGTGCCTAAATAGCCAGCAGCTGGATCCTAAACGCTGCATTTTGCTAGCAGGAGGCTCTATCCAGAGCACATTGTACCTATCCAATTAGGAGCAGTATCACTGGCTATGCCAGTCCTTCCTAGCAAAGGCAGAAAAGCCACTTTAATAAAGATTACCATGCTGCCATACTCCCACTTAAATATTGCAGTGCAAGCTCTTTTGAAAGCCACAAGCCACCTCCTTAACTAGGAGAGGAACTACAATGGGCACATCTCTGTACACAGGCAAGCACATTTTGTCCTGATGCCATCAGCACCCTGTAATAACTCTGATAGAATAGCAATTGGGGTTTTTTTTTGCTATGGGCTTGGTGGCAGTGTCACCACAAGAGGCAACATTCAGAAAAGACACATGAAGGAATCGGCTGGGAAACCCACATACGTGTAATTGGATGAATTAAAGAGACAGAGAAACACCTTTTAAAGGGTCTAAAAAGGAAAAAAATAGAACTTAAACAGGTATAATGAAGCCCTTTTTCAGTGCTTTTGAGTTTTTTTTTGAGAAACAAATGATACAACTTTATGACATAAAGAAAAATATATTTCTGAGAATATGTAACTAAAGCCACTTTCTTGCTTATGTGACTACATTCTCTCTTCTTGTCAAAGAAGCAGCAAAATCTTTGGATCTGGTTATTGCATACCATGAGAGGGTATCTGTCCAGAAATGACAAAGAGTATTGCAGCAAGATAAACTGATCCCACCATCTTTCATCTACCTACATTACATACTCCAAAGCAGATATGTGCCACCACTGACCTCCAGCCTTCCTCTTGGGTTTTTAATTTCTTATCCCTACAGGCGATAAGTATGTACCCTTATAACAAGACCAAGTAGTCTTGATATGGTAGTCTTAGACTGCTAATGGGCTAAGTGCAAATGGGAGATGCAATTGCAAAGATCTCCCTGAAGTAGCATTTATCTGTCTGGTTCAGGAACACTGAGAAGCTGAGAAACAGAAGTACAAGGTGTACCATAGGCTATATGCCAACTATAGACTATAGTCCAGGATGAATTTGCCCAGGCATGGCATTGCTGCAGCTGCACATCTTTTACTTAGCAAACTCAGGTACAAGCAGTAGTCTTCAGTACTGGTTTGTTCATACCTCTAATATCTTGTGACTATGTTATACTAGGCAGTGGAAATAAGTTGTAATACACTAAGCTAAAACTGTGTAAACAAGCAATTGCAAATAAGACTCCTTGAGCTATGCATAGTATCAGAGCCTTAAATTCCCTTACTCATTCGGAAAGGAATGATGAGGGGTAAGGCTTCATTCCATGTGGATATTTGGAGATCAGAGATCAGATAATGAAGTAAGTTGGGAGGGACCTCTGGAGACCATCTTGCCCAACCCCAGCTCGAAGCACAGCCAGCTTAAATCAGGTTACTTAGATCTTTGTCCAGTCAAGTTTAGAATATCTCCAAGGACTGAGACTTCTCAGACTCTCCAGGCCCATGTCAGGCCACCTTCATGGTGGAAACCATCCTGTTGTGCAACCAGAATTTTATTTGCTGCAATTTTTACCCATTGATCTCATCCTTTCACCATGCACCTTCAAGAAGAATCTGTATTTCTATGAAGATCAGATGTTTCAACTTGCTCCAAGTCTGACCTAGTAATAAAGCAGGATCTGCAGGGTCAAATGGAGCCTGTGACTGAATTTAAAGGATCTATACTGCTCTACTGTTGTAGAGAATCTTGGTCCTTCCAATGCCAATTTTCCAATTGCCAAGGCAATGTATAGACAGCTGTATCTCTAAGTGTCTGCAAATGCTGACATATTTAGCTGCCTGATATTTTCAGGCTTGGTTTCAGCTAACCTGCAAGTGACTTTCAAGAGAGCACAAAAACACACTTGAATATCTCCCGCTTTTACAAAGAAAATAGCTCAGGAAACTCAGACAGAATCTTATTTCCCCAGAGACTCTAGAGCCACGTTTGTAAAGCAAGTGTTACACTTCCAACACTTTCTAGCCTTATATCTTCCACCCACATTCTTTATTAGACTGTAATTCTGAATGCAGTTGTTTGCTATGGGATCTCTAAGCTAAGGTCCAAAGGCAAAGAGAAGTATCAACACTACAGTCAGAAAAAGTTTTATCTTGCAAGAAAAAATGTTAATGGATAGCTCCGGATTTTTTGTATTTTTATAGGGGTTGTTTTATAATAAACAAAAATAGAATGACAGAAAAAAATGCACTTTTCTAGATTTCCTCCTGTCAAAAGCCTTGATTAGTTCACAGGAGTTAGCAATTTAATTTCCAGTTGAAATCAAATCCTGTCTTTCAGTCTCTACTGGCCCATAGCTGATGTCATGTTATTGTATTTTGTTTAATATGATGAGTTTCAGCTTTGAAAAATCTGATTTCAGAAGGGTTGACACTTCTGAGCACTGTGTAGACCTTTTCCTTATGTAAGAGTCTCATCTGTAAAAAAGTTCGCCTTTCAAGAGGGAAAGATGTGGAGGATGTAAGAGTGAACTGACAGGGAGTTTCTTTTGCTCATCACCAAGTTATCTGGGTCATTTTCATACCAAAAAAAGGTGTTATGAGACACCAGAAACTCACAAACCTGTTCTCTCTGAAGCTATGCTCTCTAGTTCTGGACACTTCTTAGCTACAGGTGGGACAGAATACTGTAAGCAATTATCTCACAGATCAATTTCCCATCCCATCTCCAGCAGAGTTTAAAATACTGTGGGGTTCAAGGCAATAGATCTGCCTCCTAGGTACCATAAGATGTTCCAGCTCAACTAAAAGTTTCTTCTCAAACCTACACTAGCTGTGCACAGACTTTGTTATCTCATTCTTGTATTTTCATTGTAGGGTAGACTTTGTAGCTCCTTCTAAATTCATGATCTTCAGTACTGAGTTTGTTCCACACCTTGGCCCTGTGGAGATGGTATTGCATTGCTTGTAGCAGCTGATTTCTTGAGATCATCTAGGTTGATTAATCCAATAAGCTCTGTACCAAGTGCCCTGCCAGCACCCACAAGTTCTTATGGTGGTAACCAAGGATAGATAGTGGCATAATTGTCTCTGGTGTGTATGAACATACTCTCTATGGAGAAGTCCTCCAGCTAGCATGGTCTAATAGAGTAGACCATTCCTTTCTAGTTCAGGTAGTAGTTTCTGGTTTGGGCACTAAAAGTCTTGCCTTAGCTTTGATTCCCCATTAGGAAGAGGAGACGATAGCTGTCATCATATGTGCTTACAGGCAAGAACTAATAAATGCTGTTTGTATGGTGTCTGCTACAATGAGGGCTCATACAGTTGGCTGATACATTCTGATGGAATACTAAAATCTACCTTTTTTACTTATTATTTGATGTGACATCTTAGGTTTTAAAATGTAGACAGTTGGTTCTTAATTTGCTTAGTCATGAAATTGTATTTCAGTTCATTAATACTTTTTTTTAAAAGGAGCATTGGGATTTTTTGCTAGTTCAGAAATCTTCCAGGAGCTGGGCAGGTTTGTTCTCATTCTCGTGAAGGCTTTCTGAGTGCTTGAATAGAATGCCAGGGTGTACAAAACCTGTCAGGACAAGAACCCTGCCAGCATCCCAGATGTTTATGTACAGTGGAGACCACAGGAGCAAGGAGGTGATCACAGTTTGAGCTTGGATCTCTTGCTCCACTCTTGAAGGGATGGAGGTAGACTGCAGCTTCTCCCAGGTTTGTGGAGCCACTCTTCTATCTTGCATTGAAGCAGGAGCTCAGCTCAGTGTTCAGGGATACATAAAGGGCATCTCAGGGAGGCCTCAAATTTCTGAGACCATGACAAGGTTGGGGCAAATTTCACTTGCTGCAAGATCTGCTATATGAAATGCCTTGTGCTAGAGAAATCTAAATACCATATGTTGTCATGATGCACATACAGCTGAGAGATTTATTACCATATCACAGAACATGACGTGCTTGACAAAATATAAGTTTGGTACTCCAACTTACCTCTCCGCAGTATCTCCCAGAATGATATGGAGGCCAGCCTCACACCAGAGAGGTATGAGGTGAAAGTCTTCCTGACAAGACACACCTTTATGAACTGTTAGCTCTTTCATATTTACAGGGGACATATAGTGCCCTGAGATTTATATTATCAACACTGATATTTCCCTTTTAATCTATATAGCAATAAATCCCCTTACAGCCTTTTTTTGGGAAGGTTCAAGTAGATGCAGCTTTGTAATCAGGGCTTCTTAGGAGAGGGTGCCCATTGCTAACTTCAGCATAAACGCACAAAATTATTTCTCATTTCAGATGTCTGTCACAGTAGTGCCAGCAAGATTCAATGTAAATAACATTTTTCTCTTGAGGCTGAAGCCAGCACTGCAGTCTAATGTGTAGTACTTCACAGCCCAGTGAAAAGTCTAATGATACAGATTTAACTGTGTTGGACATCATCTTTATTAGGCTGCTTCTGGGATACATGAGTATTGACAGTTATTTATGATAAATGATGCTCCTCTGTTATTCTTACATGTCTGATTTCCTTTCAAAGTACCCAAGAGGTTTTAGTGAAGATGAAATACAATGGAATGTATTCTCTTTACTGGTCCCCAGGTACTGTGTCCTAGGCACCTTCGTACTAAGTCAGTGGACAGATTTTTTTAATCCCTTATTTTCTGTCTCAACAGAGTTACAATGAGGTTTCAATTACAGAACGAAAAATGTCATTTTCTGATTGGCACAGTGCCCAGGTTATATTGGCCAAGGTATTTAGTTACCTTTTTTCACCGTTTTAGCCTCCGAAAGGAAAAGTTTATGCCAATGGTTGAGCAAAAGGGGCACATAAAGCAAAGTCTCTTTGAGGGACTAACGTAATCTTCTCTGGTTAACCATTCCCTTTAGGAAGTGTATTGCATCTAGTTACATAGTATAAATTGGTAGTTGTCATGAGACCATATACGACCAAAGCAGTTATTCAAAAAGGTAATTTTCTCAAGCAATGTGGTGTCATTGCCAATTACTTCAGGTCGTTGAGTAGCAAGCTTATCATAGTTACAAGTGATATTAGAATTTTTATGCTCCTATCAGGCTGCAGTTTTCCAACCTCAGCAGAAAAAAATCCTGTGACTCACAACACTTAGGGGATAGTTTTCTACACTGGTCATTCAATATCGGCTGGAAGATACTTCCAGTGCCATTTGTGCATCAGAGAGGATTCCAGCTTTGGGATGAGGCGGAACTCCACGTTCTGCAGATCATCTGCCTTAGAGCTCACTTCTGTTGCTCCTTTCTCCTCATCCTTGCGAGATATCAGGCCTTCAAGCATCATTTCAGAGCAACCTAGACTATATTCAAATTTACACCATGTGGCATACTGAGTTCATAATTTGAATAACGTACTCTGGTGTATGAGCACATGTGTAGGAGTGCTGAGAGAAGTGTTTAGTGTGGTCCCACTACTGCAGGTGAAGCAATAGAGCAGCCTGGGAGTCCCCTTAGGAATTCACAGCAGCCAAAGTTCCCGGTAGGCTGCTCCATGTTTTTTAAGGCCTTGCAGTTCTTAAGGATAAGCTTGTTCAGAAAGTCCCCGCACCACAATAGTGCAATGAGGAGTATACCATGAATTTTCTTTGTAAGGTAACATTTTTAATGACACTGTCACACTGAAGTGAAAATGCTGGCTATGCCTAAATACTGCCAGAGGAACGGTATGGGAAGAAAACATCAGTCAGTTTGGAATGCTTGACTTCTCTCTACAGCATTCATGCATTTTGAGTACTCTTTGATATTGCAGGATGAGAAAATTCATCAAAATGAGTAGAGTGACAATGGAATAAAATAATACCTCACAGCTTGAGGAAAGTAAGACAGACCAGCATGATGGGAAAAGATAGGAATGGAAAATTTATGAGCTGAAAGATGGTGATTTCTTACAGGCATGAGAACAGTGCCAAGACAAAATACAGTATCTACTCTTCCATTCTCTTTACATTAAGGGTTTCTTCACAAATAGTTAATACAGGATTGCATATTAGCAACAGATGTGTGCATGTGACAGGAACAAAAAGGGTTCAAAGTTTGGTCCAATACTAATGGAATTTCATGACAAATCCAGGGCTAGTGTGGTTAAAATACATAGGGGTTTCTAGCCTTTTACGTGCAGTGGATCCATGGAATTAGCACTGCAAATGGGCTCCTTTGACTTGAATGACAAAGTAATTCATTCACATTCACTGCTGGGTCAGGAGACAGTCACCTATTGTAAGCGGATCTCTAGAAGGTGCTGGAGGTGCCATCCCACCTGCATAGCAATTTACAGAGATTGCTGGATTTCTGAATCTTCTTGTGGGCCTCTGGCGCTTTCCTATAAAATGCAATACACCTTTTCTTGTTTACACAGTTGAGAGGAAAGGCAAGCGGAGAATCCGGACAACATTCACAGCCGAGCAGCTCCAGGAACTGGAGAAGATTTTCCAAGTGACTCACTACCCAGATGTCCATATTCGCAATCAACTGGCAGCAAAGATAAACCTCCCAGAAGCCAGAGTTCAGGTACATTTGTCTCCAAAAGGCTATGCTCACTGCAGCAATTCTTTATTCAGAGTACATTCTTAATAGTTTATGCCTGGCTGACAACACTAATGAAATACGTGACCTCTCTGTTACCTTACAGAAGAGGCCAGTATCACTGCTCTGCTTTTACAAATAGGGAAAAAAGTATTTGTCACTCAGCTGGTACTAACCAAATGGGATTAATCAAAGGGTTAACAGGAGCTCTAAGCATACTAAATGCATAGCAAATAGGAGTTACAGATGGTTATGAGCAACCTGTTGGACTCTGTACTGACAGAAGAGCCATTTATGAAAATAATTATTAATCATTTTTCAACCTTTTATAGACTAATGTACATCCAGTACAAACTGTCATTCACATCCATCTTCTACAGGGTTTCAAGAAAATAAAAATAACTGCCCAAATGAAAATGCTTTCTTAATGTTCTGTGTTTTGATATCACAGGCTATAAATGCCCTGGCTGTAATTTCAGTGCATGAAAACTAATTCAGTTCCCCCCAGCTGTAATGTAGTCTTGCTGACTGTGCTTAAAATTGACCCCAAATGTTTACTGCATATGAAATCTGCTACATTAAAATATACATTCCACTGTGTATTGGAATTTGGTGTTGTTTACCAGGCACTGTTGTGATGATTTTTGCGTGAGTCAGTTTCTGTATTTGCCATAAGGCTAGAATCATCAGTGTACTTCCATGCACATATTCCACTGTAACAATTAAATTTCAACACCAAGCAGTTTATTGATTATGACATGTCTGGGACTATTGACTAACCATGATGACATTACTTTATAGTTAGGTGACAGGGAGAATTAGAACAGCATAGCCATAATATGCCCATTAACAATATCATTGTACCCACAATGCATTTCCAACGGTATAAAGCACAAGCCGGGCTACTAGTCAGTGTTCCCAACAGAACAGCAAATCACATGAAAGAACAGGGCAATCTTCTGTTTAGAAAATATTTATAATCTGTAGGCTGAAAAATAAAGAAGAGTTATCGTGGGAAACATCAACCTGAGATGTAGACAAAAGAAGAAAAAGCCCCTCATGTATGAACGGCAGATGGCGAATTCCCAGTTTACAGTGTTATACATGACATGGGAAATTCTGTGTTTGACCTCATCTTGGGAATCAAGGTCAACCAAGGGATCAAGGGAAAACCAGCTACAGGACTCAAAATAAGCAGTATCTTAGCACAAGTTACAAGTTGTTATAATTGGGGGTGTTGGTTGATGAGAAAATGAACATGAGCTGGCAGTGTGCGCTTGCAGCCCAGAAAGCCAACCGTATCCTGGGCTGCATCAAAAGGAGCGTGACCAGCAGGCCGAAGGAGGTGATCCTGCCCCTCTACTCTGCTCTTGTGAGACCTCACCTGGAGTATTGTGTGCAGTTCTGGTGTCCTCAACATAAAAAGGACATGGAACTGTTGGAACAAGTCCAGAGGAGGGCCACGAGGATGATCAGGGGACTGGAGCACTTCCAGTATGAAGACAGGCTGAGGAAGTTGGGGCTGTTCAGCCTGGAGAAGAGAAGGCTGCATGGAGACCTCATAGCAGCCTTCCAGTATCTGAAGGGGGCCTATAGGGACGCTGGGGAGGGACTCTTCATTAGGGACTGTAGTGATAGGACAAGGGGTAACGGGTTAAAACTTAAACAGGGGAAGTTTAGATTGGACATAAGGAGGAAATTCTTTCCTGTTAGGGTGGTGAGGCAGTGGAATGGGTTGCCCAGGGAGGTTGTGAATGCTCCATCCCTGGCAATGTTCAAGACCAGGTTGGATGAGGCCTTGGGTGATACGGTTTAGCGTAAGGTGTCCCTGCCCACGGCAGGGGGGTTGGAACTAGATGATCTTAAGGTCCTTTCCAACCCTAACGATTCTATGATTCTATAATTTTGATTGATTGTATTTGTCACATATAAACAAAACAGCATGCAAAGAGTTTGTACATGCTCTTGTACTTTGAAATAATAGTTTTGACAAACTTAAAAGCAGAATAAGCCAAATCACCTCAGAAAGATAATTTAACTGGAAACAAAAAAAACAAGTGAGCAACTATTGGGTAACCAAGTGAAGCATTTCATAACTGTGAAAAAGCCTCTGTCCTCCAATCAAGAAACAAAGGTATCATTGATGTGAAACAGTTTAAGTGGATAGATGGAATTATATTCCTGCATGTGTGCATGCCTACATGCAACACAAAGTGAAGAATGCTGTATGAGTAAATATTAGAAAAAAGAAATTATAAAAAATTAATAAGCAAAGCAGAAGGATACAGGCCAAAGCTTTGGTCGGGAAAATTAAGGATTGTTAGAAACTCAATAAAAGTCCATTAAAAATAAAAAAAACAAACAATCAAGTCAACAATTATATTGATCTGCTACTTTCTAGAAACTGTGGGGCTGCCAGGGATAATGCAGAAATGGCATAGATATTCAGTCATAATTTCTGCTCTATCCTTGGAAATGTCAGGTAAGGTGACAGTATCACACGATGATGAAACACTTATCCATAAGGACAATGTTGAACAGCAGCTGCTACAGACAGATATTTTTAAATCCAGACATCTAGGTGACTTACCTCCAGTAGTTCTTAAAAAGTTGCTTGAGAAGCACTTCGGGTCATCAATGTTGATACTTAATAGACCTGAAACACAAGAAAACAAAGAACCATTTTACGGGTAAGAGTATTGGAGAGCTGGATGGGCAAAAACAAGGAGGCACTTGGTCTGTGAATACTGTTTTGCCTTTATGAAATAAAAAATAATAATTAAAAAAAAATCCTGAAGTGAGGACTTTATCCCATGTGCAGACTTCGGAAGGAGCACTTCAAAGGTTGAATTTTGGCTTCAGTCCCCCATCTGCCCTCAATCACTTTGTTGCTGTTAAAGAGGAGCCATTTTTATGGTGCTGTTTCACCATATAATTCCTGCATGGTAGAAAGGGAATGTAGCAGTTTATACAGACTAAGCAGTTCTCAAACACATGCAAACCCAGATAAACAAAACTGTCCTTTCAGTAACCTCAGATACTGCTAACTATCAGCAATATAGCAGAGGGCTCCTGACATTCGCATTGCTTCCTGGGCAACAGATGCAGAAATTATTGAGCTGCTCATTATTTGATTTAAAATACATATATATTTACATCCAGTAGCATCTGGTTCTGATCACTAACACCTTGTGTTTGTGTGAAACACTTGCAGCAGCACATCCAAGCAGCAAGTTCCTGAGCCAGCTAGAAACTACTGTGAAAGGGGGATTCAACTTTTCACAGCAATGCAGCAAGATGCATTACGGTGGCTGCACAGTCACTACTTGCGTACCCGCACCAGAAACCAGACTGGTCAGATGAAAGAAACTTCCCCTCAGAATATTAGCTGTCTGCTTTCAAGTGAAAAAGAGATGTCAGATAACACACTCAAGACTGCTGAGTGATCCCCTTGGGTCTGTGCTTAGTTCTCTTCTGTGAACTTCAAAATGTTACCAGTTAAATATAGAAAGAGCCCTGCTACTACATCTTCACTGGCGACACATTTTTATTGCAGCCCAGCAAAACATCTAAGTGTGTCTTTTCCCAGTCTATTCATTTGGGAATTGGGAACAGGGCGAAAAAGCCATGTCACGCGACAAATCACACCTCCTAGGGAAAACAGAATGCCATTTGCCTTGATTGCCGCAAAGCTTTCACCGCAAAAGAATCTGCTTCCCCAGGAGAGCCCTGTAAGGCATACTCCTTCCTGTGACTCTGTCTTTCCAGTAGATCCTAGCTCTTTCATAGGTAGATCTTAGCTCTTCTGTGAGTTGCAAGAGAAAAATGGATGTCATCCCACATCCCCCATGTCATCCCATGTGAACTGTGAAAGCTGCTGTGTCAAGCCCGATGTTTTCCTTTAGATTCAGTCACTGGTTCTGCTGAGCTGGAGGTTAACGTTTTTTTGATATTCACTTAGAGAATAGGAAAATTAGTTGGATGTGAGCAGTTCCTCCTTCATCTCCTGTTCATTTCTGTACCCGTTCTTTCTTTCCTGTATTCAGATCTGGTTCCAGAACCAGCGAGCCAAGTGGAGGAAACATGAAAAATTTGGCAACTTTGGTGGCCTTCAGCATCTGACAGAAGTTGATTTCATCCCTGCTCCCAAGTCGTGTATCACAGTGAGTACCAGAGGCTACATAAAAAGCCACTAAGGGAGAGATAGCTATCATTCACCAGGTCATCTCTTCACATGGGAGTATACCAGTGAAGAAGGACTGGAAAAGACAAACATGGAAATATGATTTAGAGAAATACTGCCAAATATGGTTAAATAACACATTTCTTCATTAAATTAATTCTGTTTTGTAAATATGATGTGAGGTGCCTCTTGCAGGATGGTCCTTCCGCTTTTACTTCTGAATCACTTCCCTAAATTATATTTTGATTGAAAATATCTTTACCATCAGAAATTTCCTAAAGAGGAAGTAATATGACTTTTTCAGGGACAAAGCCATGTTTCCTTATAGAGTGTCTCTTTACAACGTCCAGCCTTGTTAAGTTGACCAGCAATTTTTGCCTCTGACCTACATCCTTGCAAGTCCAGGACAGTTAATATGATCTAGGCTGGCACATGCGCTTTCCCTCTCAGGAGTTTTTCTATGGCTAGAAAAAGGGTATTTTGCCTTGATACTTGAGTGACAGCACACCACTGGGTTTAGGGAGTCTATCCTTCTTAAACTTCTCTTCTTAATTACTGAGCACCAGGGAAACAGATAAGGCTGATTGTAAATTGTATTTAACTAAAAGTCTGCATTGATTCACCTGAGACTTCATTTTTACTCTTGAAAGGCTCCAAGCTTGATGCCAAGAAAGCTCGCTGCTACCATCCCTGCCGTGGGATACTACTCACCGCTGCAAGGGCAGCTGACTACTGCCTGGCTGCCCAGCACGCTCTCCTTCATCCCTCACCACTTAGAGCTCCTGCCCTTCCCAAAACCATACTTGCTCTTCAATGTCCTCCCCGCTTACGGTGTGCCGCTACCCCACAAGTTGGAAAGGAGCAGTGCCTGCACCAGTTCCACATAGAGAAGAATACGGGGAGCAGGGGAAGTCTGGGGCATGTTTTTCTCACCCATGACTAATTTGGGAGTGTGCGGTTCCTCTCCTTGAACAAGACTGCTGGGACGATGGGTGGCCTGTGATGCAAAGACAGCTTGCTGCAGGAGTGCCACCATGAGCAACAGCAGCCTAGCAAGCACAGGCAAGAGCCACCATGGACCAAGAAGGAATTCCCCATCTGCTAGAGGAGCAGCATGCTCTGCAGAAACCCACCCACTCAAATGATAGCCTCTTCCTGAGGGAATGGTGCATGGAGCAGCCCTGCAAAAGAACTGGGGTTTTACTCAGCCCTGAGACAATGCTGGATGACCCAATTGTATTGGTGGATTGAAGCAGGCAAGATGCCTGCCAAGGTGTGCATAGCCCCACAGTCCAGCCAAAGGGGCTTTCCTCCTCAGGTTTATGCTGCTTTCCTCATGTATGCTGGTCCTCATGCGCTGGGGAGAGCAAAGAACATGCTTAGGTCAAAAATCAGACTTTGAAGATACTTTTCTTCCCCAAAGTAGTCAATGTGTGAGGGAGGTGGGTTTGATATGCTGTGTTGGTGACTTGAATAAAGGGGCACGAACACAGTTTGAGCTGAAATACAACAGTCTGAGAGGCGTAGCAGTGCTGAGCTCTGGATTTGGTACTTTAAGTCTCTGGGGGCAATAGAATTCTTCAGCTGGTTAATTAAAATGCTTATTAGGAAGCCTCTCATTTTTGACCCAAATTAAGAAAGCTCCAAAACTCTCTCAGAAACAATAACGAAAAGAGACAGTCTTAATCTGCTAGACATAATAGGATGGTTTGACCCCACAGTTTGGTTTAATTGTACATCAATAATGAGATCAGCCTGCCCACTTACAAGATGACTCTATGGGTTATTATTTACATAATATTAATCTCCTTCCAACATATGGTGCTTTTTTTCCCCCTGCTTATTCAGAGTCCAATCCTACCACTAATTTCTGCACTGACTTTCATGAGAAGCACTGTTGGAAAGCATTGTTTAAAGGGTTGAACAATCTTTTGTCTTGCAGTCACAGCACATATTGCATACACATAGGGCAAGCTACTGAGCAAAGCCATTAAAATGTGGTCTCCCTCCCAGACATACCACTTGTAAGGGTGGCCATTCATGACAGAGTCCAAAAGCAGTGCAAATCGTGACCCAAAGGCTTGCTGGGGAGGCTGTCCTGTGCACATGGGAGTGCAGGTAGGTTAATGACTCTGAATAGGTTGCTTACTTCAGAAATCCCTCCAGCCAGACCGCAGCTGCCAGGTCTTCAGCCTTCTTCTAGCTGCTAATTGTTAGTTACATAGTGGATCACAGTGAGTCAATAGCTTTCTTGTCTGGCTGGTACTTCAGGTTTGGGAGTCTTGTATGCTATGCAGTAGGTGATTGTTTCAAGGAAAAGAAAGAAAAGATAAATCCTACCCTATACAGGTTCATTTCTCCAGGCCACAACTATTCAGCAGAAGTCAGATATACTGTGTCCCTCCTCTTACAGATATTAAACAAGACTTTTCCCACCCCTGCTTGGATCTTTATATCCTCTTCATCCCTATCATTTTATGTCAACTAAAGGGCAGTCCAGTTAGATACAGGACTAAACTTCAGCTCCAACAAAGGGATTTAAGCACCTAACTGATTAAAGTCAACAGGGATTATCAATGGTGCTCACCTCATACAACTTTAGGTGACTGAACTGCAGCCACACACACCTGGATTAAGAATCCTGGGCTCACTTTAAAGAAGTAAAAGTCTTCATGCTAAGGTTTCCGGGTTAGACAAAGTCTGTGCATTAGTGCAGTTTCCAGGGAGTGAATTGTCCCTGTGCAATGATTAGCTGGAATATAAACACTGGCATTGTAATCATCTAATGCTAAGGGGCCATGATTCTTAGCCCAAGTAGACAAGGGCTGCAAGCCAGCACCCACACTGGGACAACTTATCATTCTGTGGGAATATTTGTGTAGCATAGAGGAGGATTCTGGGATTATCATAATGTGACAGTTTTTCTTCGTCAGTATATGGAGTGGTTTAATTTCACCAGTCTTTTAATAGAAACCAAACTGCTTTCTAGGGTTATTGCTTACTTTCTGTCCTCTTGATGTGTCTGTCTGATAACTGCATGGCCATGATGCCTGACCAGAATCTGGAAACTGCTTCATGTCATGAGCAAATACCATCAACTTCATTTTGAAAAACCAAAGCCTTAGAATTCCTGTTTTGCTAGCAAGTTCAGTACTTGGGGAGTTTGTTTTGACATATAACAATTTTGCTTGGGCTTTCTTGTGTATTTATGAAGTTTCAGAATTTCCCACTGAAAATCTATTTTTCCAGATATGTGTAGCATCTCCATCCACATGCAGCTGTTAAAATGCCATAATAATTCATATTATTACTTCTTTTTCACCAATTTCATTATTTTATTTTGGGATGCAACCAGAACAAATGGACACAGAGTGGGGCAGTTTCTGGCACTGGCATCTTGTTAAAACCCAACACCTCCTAGTCTTCCAGCTTTCATCCCCTCTCACCTAATAGTGGCAGATTTCCCTCTGTCCTGGGTTCAGCAGTAGCAGTCATTTTTCTCCTTCTTAGCAGCTGGTACAGTGCTGTGGTTTTGACTTTCAGCCTGGGAACAGCGCTGATAACACCAATGTTTTTAGTTGTTGCTAAGCAATGTTTAGTCTGACCAAGTCCTTTCTGAGTTTCATGCTCTGCCAGGGAGGAGGGGAAGCTGGGAGGAAGCAGAGACAGGACACCTGACCCAAACTAGCCAAAGAGGTATTCCATACCACAGCACATCATGCCCACTATATAAACTGGGGGCAGTTACCCAGAAGGACTGGATCACTGCTCAGTCAGGCTGGGTATCGGTTGGCAGGTGGTGAGTGGCTGTATTCTCTTCCCTTGTTATTTCCCTTATCATTATTATTATTGGTGGTAGCAGTAGTGATTTGTGTTATACCTTAGTTACTGGACTGTTCTTATCTCAACCTGTGGGAGTTACATTCTTTCCATGCTCCTCCCCATCCCTCTAGGAGCAGGGTGGAGGAAGGGGGGGAGTGAGAGAGAGACTGCATGGGTCTGAGTTACGGCTGGGCTTAAACCACGACACCATCCCTCTGCACCCTCTACCTATCTTCCATGCAAGAAAGTCCACTTATTTCACAGTTTTGATGGTTTTCAGGATGCTATTTTTGCACTGTTGCTTTTTGCACTTCTTTTTGCTTTGATGTTTCCAGAAAATGCCAGGTTGAGCACACCAGTCTTTGTGACACCCTAAACTCCGTTGTCCTTCACACATATAGGACTGCTTTGGGCATAAATGTATCTTAAACCTGCCAAAGGGTTGCTAGCGCAAGTCATTCAAGGAAGCTGGTCACACAATAGCAAGACCTGCATATAGCAATGCAGTCGTAGTTTCATCCTAACTTAAGAGTAATAGTTTGTGGCATTCCCTGAGCATGTGAGTGGAAAAAAAAGCAATCATCAGATTTCTCACCACTGGTGTATGGGTCTGTCTGTACTGTCTCAGAGTGAGACAGTCCATCTGATCTCCCAGAACATGTCCCAGCCTTGTCCCAGCCAGAAACACTTTGACCATCTCGCAACAGACGCATCCTACTTCTCAAACAAAAATGTGTGGCTGTCATCTCTATCCAAAGGGCCTGGCATAGAGCTTGGGCTCAAATCCAGTTGTGATAACATTTTGTTCCCTCAGCAGATGACAATCAATTCTCCAAGGCATTGGCAATGAGAGATGACAACGTGGAGCTATGCGCTCTTCATTGATGGCCATCCTGGAAGGTTGTTGCCACAGTCTGCTGGTTCAGGTCACATTAACCTAATAGCATCTCAGAAACGAGTGACAGGAGAGACCCATCTTATCCTAGTCCCCGGCAAAAATGAAGGGCCATTATTTCTGGTAGATGCTTAGAGGTTTTGCCTCACCTGATTTCAAGTGACTCAAGAGACAGGGCTTACAGCCCCCTCGGGGGAGACCCTGCTGCAGTGTCACAGCTCTCCATGACATTTTGCTTCCATTATTCATGTGACAGTTTCATCCTTCAATCCCCCACAAAACCCCTTGTAACCTGAACAATTCCTCCTTCCGGCTTATAGCCTTGATTTCCATTTTTACACTGACTTTCCTCAGTAAGCCAGGACACCGATTTCAGGGCAATTAGTCCTCTTCAGTACAAGGAAGACATGATCCTGCTGATGCTGTTTGCACACCACAGACACCTCTGAGCCCTCAGACTTCCTTAGCTTGTTCTTTAGCTCACCTAGCTATCTGTCGTCCTTAATCTTTCCTTGTAAATCCCTCTGGGACATAGATATTGAGGGCAAAATTCTCAATTGGATTGAAAACAATTAGATGGACGACCAAGGTTCGAGAACCAACGTTAATTAGCACCAATCAAGAGGGCGGAGATTGGGACAAAGTCCGAAGGGGTGGTAAATATGCATTGGAGAGAAGGGGATGGGGAGCACAACAAGTTGGCAGGGTTGGGACCAGCTTTGCCCACGTATCAGCTACCAGGGAGAAGGGGCCCTGTGTTACTGAAGGGGAAGAGGGCATGACTGTACAGAAGGAAAACTGGGCTTGAAAAGGACCACACATGAAAAATGGATGATGAGGCTACCTGATTCTTACTTAGACAATTTAATATGGAAAACTTGCTGCATATCAGACTGAAAGGTACATCAGTGGGCAAGCAAGAAAACACATATGCAATGGTTGCTCTTCTGATCAAAAACTCATTTTGGGGTTCTTTTTTACTCTTAACTGGAATTTTCAGATGGGCTGGCTTTTAACTGTATGACAGTGAGAGAGCCCAGGGGCCTCTAGAAAGCTTTTGTGTTATTGTTGCTGCTGTTGGTTTGTGGGGGTGGCCAGAAAAGAGAGCTGGGGCTTGGGGAGGGTTGCTTACTTTTAGAAGTTTCTTCTTTTTTACTTTGTTTATTTGTTTCTTTGCCCCTGTGATTACCACATGCTCTGATCACAGTCAGAAACCAAGCATGCAGAGAGGGTGCTGCCTGCTCTGCAACTCCAAACAGGTACACACTACACCTTTGGTCAAAAAAGGCTATTATTTAAAGCAGCCAAAAATCTGGTTCTTCATGCTTGTTGATCAAGCTCTCTGTCCTTTTCCTGCTCTGATCTAACTCTGCTAAGTGACTGTAAGTGTCTTTCCTCTGTTACCTCGTGTCACCCCTTAGCCTTAGGTTTCACTAAAGTGTCTACTTCTGTTTCCTTGTTCTGCTCCCTTTTTGCCCCTTGGTAGCTTCGTGCATTTTTGTGTTATGAGAAAATGCTATCACTTCTAGCCCACATCTGAGTATCTCAGGGATATCAACCAAAAAGACTGGGTGTAAATAAGGGTTTAATTCAAAAAATACTGGTTAGTGCAATAATTCAGTGGGGCTTTTATCCAACCGGGAAAGCATGATTATTTCAAGAATGCCTCTTGTGGCACTTTTTCCTTTCTTGAATCTTTATGAAAACCTGCTCTGTTCCTGAGCCAGTTTTTACTCCATTTCCATGACATGTTCTTGCTTTTGCTGAAATCCATCATTTACAGTGTCTATCCAAAGATACCTGCACAGACTAATTTTATTTTCAAGTGGTTAGCAATAAAAACTCACCCCCTGGCCTCCTGAAGCCCAGCAGAATGAGGAGGATGGGAAGGGAAAATGCCTTTCACTCCAGCTCTTCAGAGCTTCTGAAAGGACTGTTGAGTTTGATCAAAGTGAACCTGCTGTCAAAGCCACAAAGGGGGTTTAGATTAAATGCTTTAAAAGGAAACCCAAACAGATATTTATTTTTTTTCTAATAAGCTCAAAGAAAACAAAAAATCTGTGTTTCAAAGTAGCAAATGATTCATTACTCTGACAGCCATTTTCAGAGGCGTCCAAGGAGAGGATGTCCCCTTATGGGGTAGCTTGCATTGGCACTGTGACAGTTTCTGGGACCAGCGTTATCAAGCAATATGTGTTGGCCACCTGAATGATCTGCAGCCTGTTATAGAATTAAAGACTACCAGCCAGAAACTGTGTGCCAGGAATTCATAGAAGCTGCCCCTTCTTCTGCATTTCAAAACTCTCATAGTTGCATTCTTTGCCTTTGCGTTCCTCATCTTTGTCACACAGATGATGTAGAGCTTACAGGACAGAAATTCACTGAATCCTTCAGCATCTTCAATTAAAGATAGATGCTGCTATTTACAGCCTTACCGACCCCAGGCCTTGTCAAGCTTTTAATGTTTAGAAAACTTCCAATAGCAGAAAAGAGCCATTTCATCTGCTACTCAACAGTAGGAAAAGCCAATTTAACACTTTTCTTTCTTTCCCTGCAGGAAGCGTGTTCCTGACTCTATGATGGCACCCTTTGCTTTGTTTGTGACTGCTGAAGCTAGGAATATGTTTAGAGCTCTCAGCAATATCAACCCTGCCTGGCAATAATTTTCTACTCTCTGAAGCCTTGCTATTCCCGAGCTCTATTCTTTTGTCTCCCCCACATATTAACAGAACAAATGCTATTGCTGCTTTTGCTTTATTCCCTTGGCTAATCTCTTTTTGCTGCTCTGAACTTAGGGCTGTCCTGGACAATGCTACCAGGATTTCCCAGCAGCAATAGGTGCGCACACTTTCAGAGGCACCAGTTAGGGCAAAAGACTTCCTCACTGCCGTGAAGCAGTTGCTGGTGTAGGGAGCTATTCAGGAGAGGCTTTCTCCCTTTCTTGCGTGGAGGAGAAATAGATAAGGATCCAGTGTTCAGGGTCTACCATATGATTCCCAGGGTTACCCTTACAATTAAGGAAAAGCACGTCCCCACCCAGGGGTCTTAAATCTCAGCCTGCATCACAGGTGTTTACTTAATCTTTTACTGATGGCTTTTCACAGTGCTCCTCAGTGCAATTCCTCTATTTTCTGACACTTTGAATTTTACTAAATTTTAACTTTTAAAATTTAACATTTTTGTGCATTATCTGTCTGCCTCATGCTAATGTCTTAAATCTAATCAATTCCATCCTTGAGGCTGGGGAAAGTGCATTCTTTTGCTCATGATGACAAAATTCTGGTCCCATTTTTAGAACAGCACTTAGAGCAGAAGCTTGAAATCTGGCATGGAGGTGGCCTTTTCTGTTAATTGTGCTCATTTGCCAGCTACTGACATCTGGCCAAAGTATCAGTTTTTGAAAAGTAAAATTTTGCACAGGTTTATTTTGTATCCTTCGGATTATAGCAATTACATTCCTTGTGGAGTTAATGCTCCCTAACAATGCTTATTCTGGTACCTCAGCACAACTTCCCACAAGCTCAGTTCTTAGTTTGCTGTGAACCTACACATGGCCCAGACTGTCATGATAGCCACCAGAGCCTTTTTCCCCTGGTTTCTAAATGCCCCATCACCTCAATTGCAGGACCACAATGATGGAGCAACCTCCTCAAGCCTAATAGCATGAGTGCAATACCAAAGAAGGTGAGGTGGCAAGGAGGGGCTGTGGCTGGAGAGGAAATATAGGACAAAAACTGGCATAGGCAGAGGAGTCTCTGCTGGGGATGTGTTACCAGAGGTGATGCCTGTGGGTTCATG
This sequence comes from Pezoporus wallicus, assembly GCF_028554395.1. NCBI lineage: Eukaryota > Metazoa > Chordata > Aves > Psittaciformes > Psittacidae > Pezoporus > Pezoporus wallicus. Next base: position 2,447,018 of record NW_026640775.1, read on the forward strand.
AAGCCAGGATGGGCAGGTAGCAGTGGACCACACAGGGAAAAAGAGCTGATCTGAGGCAGGGTGAGGGGCAGGTATGGCCCTACATGTTCCTATGTGATGCTCAGCTAATGGCTTGAACTGCAGGTTTCACATATGCAAGGCTCCTTTTCCATATGCCTGGCTCAGCTGCATCACACTACAACCCTATTTGGCACTGCCTGCCTGGAGATGTAAGATCCCCAAACTCTGACAGTGGCATGCCAAGCTCAGAAGTGCTCCTGGCCTTCGCCAGCCTGTGTCCCAGTTCCTGTCTGCAATACAGGGGGTGCATACCCTTGAAGAACGTGAGTTTGTGGGGCTCACACCCCCAAAGTGGAGCACTGTAGAGAACCCAGTGAGCTGGGAATACTTCTAACATCAGAGCAGCAGCTAAGGCACGAAAGCTCACTATTAATAATAAGGAAAAATAAAACAAGTCCTACCTAAGGCCTGTTTTTCAGTAAATCCTTCCATCTTGTGCATTCAATGAAGTCTGGTCCCAAAGGAAAAAAAAAACAACAAAACATTGTGTAATCATTTAATTAAGGAATTAAGGACTCTGACACAATTCAAACACAAAAAGGGGCAGAGCTGAACATTCACTTCACCCTCTTGGGGTTTCCTACCCTTTTCAGTGCCTGATTTATCTACCTTGATAGCTTTTTCTTTATTCAGCTTTTGCCTGTGGTGCTGTGCAGAGCATCACTGGAGAGACTGAATGGTGAGGAGAGAAGAATCCTTTGTGCCATACAGAGCAAAAAGCTCTTGTTGACTGATGGAAAAAAATTGACCAAACTAGCAGGTATTTTAGTGTCTATTATATCATTCATTACTAAAAAGCAGTGATAGAATAACATATAGAATAATAAACACTCTGATGAATGTACCTGTGTTTTAAACATGGGTGTGTATGTACGTGTACATTTCTCGAATGACACTGTTTACAGTCTACTGGTGAATCCCACTGATAAAACTGCTTATTTTATAGAAACTGGGAGTGATAGAACATAAAACGAGCCACATTACATCAAACCCAAAATTAACTCCCAGCCCAGTACCAGACAGCTCCCAGGTGATCAGCACTGGATATTCTCAGCGTGTGCTATTCCATGTTGTGTTGTGTGCATCAGGTTATTCCTGTGCATTCACCCAGCTCAAGCAAACAACCCAACATGCTGTCACTTCTCAGGCAGCCTCTCTTTCCTTGACATCATCTTGTTATGAGGGTTGTGTCAAGTGAGACAGTTGTGGTGTCTCTCCAGCCACCAGAAAACTTCCATGACCAAGACTATCCTTTTCCTCCTCTGTGAAAAACATTCAGTCACAGCCTACTGACTGTATCTATTTCAGAACAAAACACCCACCTGTAATATCTCCCCATCTTGCACAAGCACCTGCCTCCCTGGGTAGTCACAGTGCACCCAGTTTTCATCCAGACTTGCTGAGGACTGACTGAAGTCTGAATTGGATGCAAGGTGTCTTAAGAAAAAAGTAGATCCATTTTCAACCCCCAAATATCCAAAATGGTCCCCATGTCTCATGAGCTTCTGCTGACTCTTAAAACCCCTAAATTACACAGAAAACAATTTTTTATGACTAGTCACAAAACAAGCAGGGGCCTATGTGGAAAACACTACCTTCTGATCTATACCTGCTAAAAATCCACTGTTCCGCTCTTTGTAACTTGGTGCTAGGGACTGCTCTGGGAAGGATGGTGAGTTTGGCTGTGGGAGTCTGTTTCAGTCCCTGTTGTTACTAGTAGGAAAACAGGAAAACATCCATCATCTTTGGCAGAACCAGAGATTGGTGTATACTGGAAAAAAAAATCACCTCTAACACCTACTCACTGAACAAAACTACAGCCGGAGGCCTATTGATGTTGCACTAGGAGTGCAGACCAGCACAGCACAGCATTCCAGGACTTAATATCATTCCAGGCAATTTATTGTTCTCCAGTATTAAAGCTGCTGTTCTTATGAAAACAACAGTGTGTCTCATATTTTCTGTGTTTAACTGAGCCACCTTAGAAATCCTGCTTTAATAAAGCTGAATTTGTACTCATGTTACAATGAACGATAGTGCTGAAGGAACTGTGAGAGTTAGCTCCTCCTCTTCTTGGAAGCCAAGCCTTCTCAGCTCTTGTAGGATCTGTTGCAGCACATGGAAGGCACTAGCCCAGAAAATGTTTTATCACACTGTTATGTAGCAACTGGTTCTTAGTGTAAGAATTTACTAGAAAACTAATCTTGTGCTTTTGTTTTCCATGGAATCAGGGAGACAAACCGCAGTCCTGCTTCTCCCGCCAGACTACCATGACTACTAGGTCTTGCTTGGGCACTTTGATGTTTCCTCTCCTTCTGGCCTCACAGCATTTGTATTCCTGCCTGTCATTCCTAATGACACAGCCTGTAAAGGAATTACTCTTTTGCCCCATACCAGAGCTGCGCATCCGATCTTCCTCAAGGCAGAGAAAACTTAGGGAGCACATCCTGGTGAATAAAACCTGTAATCAATAGGTCTGAGGTCTTGCCATGGCTTTTTATGTGGGAGGTGCAACAGTGACAAAATCACACCTTCAGCACTGGTGGTGGCGCATACCCTCAGTGGTGTTGGCTGCTCCCACCTCCAAGACGAATTGGTAAGTGGCAGTGCCTCTTGGATTTCAAGCATGCCTTAATCTCTCCACAGAGTCTATAGGGAGACTATGTAATTCAGGCAGCCCAGATACAGCCACTAAACTATGGCTCCACAATGCCTATATCAGGCATGGTCTGGATATTGTCCTCAATGTAACATGTATATTTTAGCAATACTTATCTTCATAGAAGGCTATCTTCAACATCCACCATGGTAAATAAGGGATGCAGCACTATATCTTTTCATTCAGGCTCACGAAACACTCGCTCCTGCAGAGAATCACACGTAAAGAAAGAGGACAAAAAAAAGTCTTTTTAAAAAATGAAAAATCAATGAGGATAGCTTAATTGAAAGATAGACACAAATGAAATCAAAACAATCAATGGCAGTTGAGTTTCATCGTCAGAAGGTCTGCTGCTGCTCTTTTGCCTTTCCTCCCAAAATTAGAAGCTCTGGAAAGGAAATTTCCCTCATCAAATTTCACATTCAGTTGAATTAGTCTGGGAATCTTGTTAATAAAAACAAAAAATAATAATTAAAAAACCCAAAACCACCCAAAAAACAAACGCACACAAAAAAGCCCCCATAAACCAACTTGAAAGAAAACTCTATTTCCAGCCAAGGCACTTAAACCAACCACCCTGTGCCAGGTCGTTCCACGAGGGAACTGGAGGGTGTCAGCGCTAACCATCTGCCCCTGTTTTCTGAAGGTAAATTCGGCATGCGTCTCAGAGCTGGAGAGAAGAGGCTCCGGAGTCCTCCAAGGAATTGGGTTGTAATTCTGATGTGATGGCATCAGCTAATTAGCAGCCTTAGCAAACCTCACCCCCAGCTCCTTGCTGCATTTTTCTCCAATTATGGCTAACAGTAAAGCCTGCAAGAAGCAGAGGTGAGACCATAGTTATTGAAGGTTACACAGCTGCAAAGAATAAAAATGACTGCAGGATTTAACAACGCTCCTGTTTAATTCTGACAATCAAGAGTGTTAACATCCTGCAAATAGGGACAAATTAATGTGGAGGATCCTAAACAGAGACAAGCCCCAAAGCCCCTTCTCCGTCCCTTTGCGCCAAACTAAATTTTGCCATTATTGACGTTAGGGACTTGGCAGCCTTTGAACATGATTACTCCTTTACATATGTGACTATAAATATATAATTTCCTTGAGGTTCTGCTTTATTAAAATTTGTAACTACAGAGGTTTTCTTCCAACACTCTTTTCTCATACATATGGTGCAAAGCAGCAAATACTGTTTACCACAAAAAGAGTAATCACTTACATGCCAAAGGCAGAAAACACTTTAATTGCTGCTGTCCTCAGAAGAGTTTTCTGCTATGCTCAGAAAGTTGGGGTGTGTTTTTTGTCTCTCAGTGGCACTGGAATACTCTCCCACTGCAACCAGTGTAGTCCATTTTTCACTGAAATCACAGCATCTCCCAGCTGCCATAAAATCTCACAGAATTTTACAAACGCCATAAACGTGGCCATGCAAAGAGTGAAAAATGTTCAAAGTGTGGTTGCATCTTTCCCAAATAACTGTGACACCCCTGTCACAGTACAAAGCTTTGCAACGGTTATATCGCCACACGTAGCAACATAAAGTGAGGATGATGACACCAACAAATGCTCAGTGCTGACACTTAAAAGAGCAGCTGTAAAAAACAGCAGTCCATGATAAAAGGCACAGCATCAGCCATTGACTTTATGCAAAATATTATTTACTGTACAAACATACTGGACTGCAAAATATAGCTAATAAAGTAGGTGATTTGCCTGCCTGCTGCTTCCAGAATCACTCACAGTCTCCAGCAGGCACAGTTCCCTAGGGGTGATGGAAAGCATTTTCTAGCAGTAGACAAGAAACTCTTGATGAATTTTTTTTGCCCTCTTTCACTAGCAGTGAAAAGCCACCCTTGAAAATCTGATTTTAACTCACTAAACTCATGTCAGGAAAACTAAAAGCAGGAGCACAGGTGCTAAATAAATCAAATCGATTACATCTCCTAGGGACAGGACCTGCTCTTCCAGCTCCGAAGTAGCCAAATGGCATGCTGACATTGTTAGGTAGCATAGAGCATAGGCACCAGTCGTGCTAAATGTCACCTTACAGTAAGCTGGCATCACAGTCAAGGTGTGCTTAGTTTTGGCCAATGCAGAGCAATTTAGATTGGATATAAGGAGGAAGTTCTTTACTGTAAGGGTGGTGAGGCAGTGGAATGGGCTGCCCAGGGAAGCTGTGAATGCTCCATCCCTGGCGGTGTTTAAGGCCAGGTTGGACAGAGCCTTGGGTGACATGGTTTAATGTGAGGTGTTCCTGCCCACAGGGGGGTTCGAACTAGATGATCTTAAGGTCCTTTCCAACCCTAACTATTCTGTGATTCTATGATTCTATAATAAACTGGTGAGACAGCAGCAAGGGTCAGCCTACAAGCCATTTAGGCACACAAGCCCAGGAGCTGCATATGAGCTAAGAGGTCCTCCCCTTGGCTCAGGTGGCTGACAGACCGCTCCCTGAACACTGCCTGTCCATCCCTGTGTCACACATACATCCTTTCTTACTTCCCTCTTGCCTGTACTTGAACTGAATAAAATCCCTCCCTGCACAGGCCATCAACTTTGAGATCTATGTACCAATAATGTTCAACTTGAAAAAACTCTAGGTAGGTCAAGCAGGCCTCAGAGTTTCTCCGTTGACAATGATGAGTTTTGCTGCCTAAATACAACACAAACAGCAAATCTTCTGGTAGTATCTAGACCACACTAATTTCTGAACAGAAGCCAAAGACCTTTTCCTTGGCTGATCTCTGAAAGATCTTGTTTCTCAGCCACCAGCCTGGTCACCTGCATCCTGCTCATGTGTGAAGATTCAGAAGAAATCATCTAAATGAATTTAGGGAAAGGAAAATTTCTCCAGAAATGCCAGCAGCCACGATGCCCAAGAGATGAGTAGCTGCTATATCAATACTACAGCATTACAAGTTAATCTGCATGTACTCCAAGGAGAAGTAACTGGCTGTACTGTGGTCTGTTTTTCTACTTCTTCTTAACAGGTAACCCCTTATTCAAGGAAGCCTTTCACCAGAGAGCCAAGATCAAGGCAGGAGGAAGGAGTTGTGGGCATGCTGGGAAGGGTTTCACCCCACCACCTCTTTCCCACTTACAGGCAGTCCACATTCACCAAGGAAGTCAACCACCTACACCTTGGAATCATTGTACACAGATTGGATGCTGGGCTCTCTTCCTGGCGATCTCACTTCCCACCGCCGCAGGGCACATCAGACATGGGCTACTACCCATCCCTCTGTGCCTCCTTACATTGCGCTGCTTCAGCTCAGCTTTTCTCCATGGAGAGCTGCCTCACTTAGGAAAATAACCCAAGTACCTGAAACCCACCACAGTGCTTTCAAGGTTTCCTACAAAGCCTCCTGGAACTGCCCTGACATTTCAGGCATAGTCTCCTGGGAGTACTGAGGAGCTAACACAGAACACAGGGACAACAAAGCAAGTTTACGGCTTGAGATATGTAAGCAAAAGCAAAGCAATGTCATTTCTGGATGGTGTTTCTCAGCCAGATTCCATTTTGTCCTCTGGGAGTTTCTTTGTTGGCTGTTTTGGGTTGTTTTGTTTTTTTTTTCTCCTCTCCTTGTTTTAAAACACTGACACATTGACAGATGCTTCCCATATATTTCCATCCTATGGTGTATTAAATCGTGCTGCTGAAGCAGCTACACATCCTTTCCAGGGAGTATTTATTTCATTGTTACACCTGGGTCATCTGGAAATCTGAGGGGAGAAAGCAACATTCTCCGATGGCTCTGTGATTAAAATGATTTATCTTGCCACATCTCGCAGCATCACAATGAGCAGAACGGCACCACCCTGTGTGCATGCTAACTCCTGCACGACTTTGCTAATGGCTTCTTTTCCGCAAACAGGAATGGCTTCAAAACCCCAGAGATTTTTTCTGAGGCTGGAAAAATACCTGATGCTCAAAGCCGAACTCAGATGGAAGCAACACATTAGGCAGGAACTATACTGAAAACTCAAAGCAACCTTGCTCTCCCTTATTAGTTGTGTAGTGTAAAGGCAGGGCCTGGGCTGGTGACAGCAGGAATGTGTTCATTAACCAAAGGCATCACAGCTTCCTTCTTATTGCTGAGCTCTGCAACTGCATGCAGTATCCCCACCTAGAATCAACGCTGCTTCAGTAATATGGTTAAATCTAAGCATTGCTCCATTTATTCTATTACAGATTAAAGTTTTATATTACCTTTTACATCAATTTTTTTTCTCTTTGTTACAAAATTGTGACATGCCAGTTGAAAATACCATGGAGAAATTAAAAAAAAACCATGGTCTTCTGACTGCTGAAATTTTCCTTCGCTAAATAAATATTTTACCATGCATTCCCCTGCCTCTTGACTTTCCTGCCATGCGAAAGGACATTCAGTCTGGTATCTGCCCCTCAGAAATTGTATACAATACATTTGTGCCTCTTCACATATCAGGCCCAGAGTTACCCTAGCTCTTGACAGATGCTGTTTCTAAATATCTCAGCTGGTGAGGCAGAACACTTACAGGGGACTGCCAGCCATTGGAGAAGTATGGTGGAAAGGAACAGTATTTTGTGTGATTGATACACACTCCACCAGTCCTTGCTTTTACGTTCCAGAGACAGTACCACTGTGACCCTGCCTTAGAACCTGGCTTCACACCTGCAATTGAGTCATTTAGCAGCAAATAGGCTCCCAAGAAGCTTAACTTATTTTCAGCTGTAGGATGGCTCCTAACAGCTCTGGAGTTCCAGAATACTATTTGAGGGAGGTTGTAAACCAGTTGGGTTGTTGGCAGGGCTGATCATGGAGCTAAATAAGGAAAAATAAGGTGGCCCATATAAAGATTTAATCCTCAAGTGCCTCAAAGGGAACCACTGTTATATCATTTTAGTGATAGGTGGGAAACATTACCACATTTACCTGCTTTCCAGACCAAAAAATGTAGCATGAGCAGCTGACCAACTTTTCCAACTTCTGCTTCTGTGTCTATACAATAAAAGCTATCTTGTCTAGTGGGGGCTGGTGGAGCTGGTCTGATGATAAAGAAGGGAAAGAGCAGTTTTGGTAGGAGGCTTGCCAGACTGGTCAAGGAGGCTTTAAACTAGATGTGTTGGGGTAGGGGGCCATCATTCCATTCCAACACACCCAGTCAGTTGCCAGCACCTATAACAAATGCTTGGAGCAATGTAGAGATATCCCAGCCGCTCCAGCCAATGAGCCAGCTTCATTTGGAGCTCGGCTCAGATGCCTCTATACAAATGCCCGTAGCATGGGGAACAAACAAGAGGAATTAGAGATGTGTGCACGTCTACAGGGGTATGATATAATAGGCATCACAGAAACATGGTGGGATGGCTCCTATGACTGGAGTGTTGGAATGGAAGGTTACAGGCTCTTTAGGAAAGACAGGTCCGGCAGGCAGGGAGGGGGAGTTGCCCTTTATGTTAGGGATAGGCTGGAGAGTATGGAACTCTGTCTGGGAACAGGTGAGCAGTTAACAGAGAGTTTGTGGGTCAGGGTTAAAGGGAATATAGCTATGGGAGACATCCTTGTCTCTAAATTGGAGAGACATCAATTTGATGGATGGACCACTTGGTGGATAAAGAACTGGCTGGATGGCCGCACACAAAGAGTTGTGGTCAATGGCTCAATGTCCGGCTGGAGACCAGTAACGAGTGGTGTCCCTCAGGGATTGGTGTTGGGACCGGTCTTGTTCAACATCTCCGTCGCTGACATGGACAGTGGGATTGAGTGCGCCCTCAGCAAGTTTGCCGATGACACCAAGCTGTGTGGTTCGGTTGATACCCTGGAGGGAAGGAATGCCATCCAGAGGGACCTTGACACGCTTGTGAGGTGGGCTAATGCCAACCTCATGGAGTTTAACCATGGCAAGTGCAAGGTCCTACACCTGGGTCGGAGCAATCCCAGGCACAGCTACAGGTTGGGCAGAGAAGAGATTCAGAGCAGCCCTGCAGAGAAGGACTTGGGGGTGCTGGTCGATGAGAAAATGAACATGAGCTGGCTTCACTGTGCGCTTGCAGCCCAGAAAGCCAACCATATCCTGGGCTGCATCAAAGGAGTGTGACCAGCAGGTCGAAGGAGGTGATCCTGCCCCTCTACTCTGCTCTTGTGAGACCTCACCTGGACCACTGTGTGCAGTTCTGGTGTCCTCAACATAAAAAGGACATGGAACTGTTGGAACAAGTCCAGAGAAGGGCCACGAGGATGATCAGGGGACTGGAGCACCTCCCGTATGAAGACAGGCTGAGGAAGTTGGGGCTGTTCAGCCTGGAGAAGAGAAGGCTGCGTGGACACCTCATAGCAGCCTTCCAGTATCTGAAGGGGACCTATAGGGATGCTGGAGAGGGATTCTTCATTAGAGACTGTAGTGACAGGACAAGGGGTAACGGGTTCAAACTTACACAGGGGGAGTTTAGATTGTATATAAGAAGAAAATTCTTTCCTGTTAGGGTGGTGAGGCACTGGAATGGGTTGCCCAGGGAGGCTGTGAATGCTCCATCCCTGGCAGTGTTCAAGACCAGGTTGGACAAGGCCTTGGGTGATATGATTTAGCATAAGGTGTCCCTGCCCACGGCAGGGGGGTTGGAACTAGATGATCTTAAGGTCCTTTCCAACCCTAACTATTCTATGATTCCTTAATGAAGAAAAGGGTAAAGTTTTGAATTCCCTAAGAAGCAGCACTGTATACTGCATTCTTAATATTTCTGTAAGCATGATGTTATTTGTATTCATCTACCTGTTATTTTTTTTAAGTATTGAGACACCAAGACCCTTGGAGGAGCTGTAGCTGGCACTCAACTTCACGAATTAGATACAACTTCAGACTCTCTTAACAGGTCTTACAAAGACATGGACTCCATTTAGTTGCTCTAAACGACCCCATACAGAGTCTTACCTGATTGCAGGGGGAGATAATTTTTATAGGCTAAACTGGCCCATTGCAAATTGCTTCCCTGGTAATCCACCACTAAGTGTCTTGCATGTGAAGAAATTAGATTTCTGCTCTCCCACCCATAACACATTCCTGTTTTTTCCTTGACAATGTGTTGTATCTGACACCTGCCAGGCTAGGAATCGAAGCCCCCACAAGCCTTTACAAC